>NC_090941.1:1161332718-1161966106 GCF_040938575.1 Ambystoma mexicanum | reverse complement strand
TCGTGAAAATCCCTCACGAGCTGGGTCATGATGTATTTGGGCAAGGCATGGAAAAACGTATTTATGAACTCTCTACTATCTGTGCGCACCCTTCTTGTGGTCTGTGCAAAAGCACGCTTTAACTCCTGCACAAATTCTTGTGGGGCCTGATCCTCCCCACATTGCAAATTGTAGGCTGCCTTGCGAGCCTCTTGAGGATTTCTGTGAACAGAAAAATGTTTCAGGATGGCCGCCTTATATGTGGACCATCTTAAATGATTTTGGTCCTCCAGCCCCGCAAAGAAACTGGAGTATTCCGGGGAGAATGTCCACTTTACATATTGAATACAGCTTTGGCTGTCCTTCAAATGGAAAGTCTCCATCATTTGTTCAAACAACTCTAAGTGCTCCCAAACAGAATACTTAGCGTTCTTATGGTAAGGCGTAATGACGCTCCTGATCGCCTTAATCTGCTTTAAGGGGTCCTTAAGCAAGGCCCTTTTTGCCTTATTGGCCTTTTTGGTTCGGGTAACCCTTGTCCATTCATCCTCGGACTCAGAGGCACTGCTCCCAGAGGTTCCCGTCTGATCTTCCAGGTTTTCCCGGATTCTGCGAGCCTGGGAATGGCTGGCAGAATGTGGGGACCTGGTCTCCTGTGTCCTGCGCAGTTCAGAGGAGTCTTCAGATTCCTCCTTGCTGCCAGGATTTGATGGGTACCCCCTCCACTGACCTAACTGGGCAGAGGTTTTCAGGATGCCCTTAATGGGCCTACTCTCCTGGGGGTCCCCACTGAACTGTACTGTACTTGGGTGCCCATACCCGGATGCCCACCCCTCCATTCCTGGATGGTACTGGCCTATGAGCCCCATACTCTTAGCTGGATAGTAATCTGCCATCCCTGTGGCCCTGTGCTCATGTGCGCCAGGGGACATGGGGGTGGCAGAGTCCAGGGACTGAGAGGTATGAGGGCCTCTGGTACTAGGGCTCCTGAGGTTATGCTCCGGAGTTTCCATTTCCCAGCGAACCTCATCTCTATCCGCCCCTGCTCCCTGTTGCAATGCAAGAGCCTGCATTTGTGCCTTCAGTTCCTCTGTTAAGGCCTTACTCGACTCTATCAGTTTCTCCTGCATCGCTACCTGTTGCTGGAGCCTATCATTGTGTTGGCAGAGAGCCTCATTCTCCCTCTGTGCTTCCTGGTTGGTCCTGGAGAACTGGGCCAGTCTTTGCTGCAGGAGGTTTACCTCCTGGGCAATGTCCCTATTGGCCTGCTCCTTTCTTGCTAGAGCATCTTCCACCCTTCTGGTGTGCTCTACCAAGTTCTGGTTTTCTTTTTGGAGATCTCCCAGCCCCTGGAGGGCCAGGTGATTTTCTTCCATTTCCTTTTTTAAGTGGCAGACTTCCTGGCCTATGGCGTCTCTTTCCTGACTAAGAGCCTGCATTTGTGCCGCCAGGTCGTCCCTTTGCCGTTGAAGGGCGCCAGCTTTTTGGCGCTCCTCATCAAACTCTGCCTGGGTATCCAGGTCTTTCAGAATCAGTTTATTGCTCTCCTCTTTCTCTCTGTCTAGTTGGATTTGCAGGATGGCTACCTGCTCTGTGCATGCCCTGTTGAAATTGATCTGTTGCTCCAGCTTTTTCTGGTTCTGCAGTAAGGAGTCCAAACTGTCTTGGTGCTCCTTCTGCAGGGCCAGAAATCGGGTATCCTGGTCTGTCTTTTCCTGTTGTAGGATGCCCATATCCTCTTTTATTTTAATGATATATTGCCTACCATCATTTTCTACCTCCTGGCTCCTCTGCAGCCTCTGCTCAGAAGAGTCCAGATCAGATTGGGCCTTCTGTAATGCCATCTGTTGCCTATTTGCCAGATTTTGGCTTTCAGCACATCTATCCTGCATGTCTCCCATATATAGGTACAGGTATGCCGCTATCCTAACAATCTTGTCGTGTTCATCTTTGGCCTTAGGGGCCATGTATAGTTCACTCAGGGCCACATGTAATGGACCCTGATCTCTATATATATCTGACCCTGTTTCAGTGACCTGTTGCGTGATGGCCTGCAACCAGACTGTTTGGTCCTGGTGAGTCCACTCACCTCTCACAAATAACTTATGTAAGAAGTGCTCTCTGGCTATTTTCATGTCTACTAAGGTCGTCATTCTAGAGATTGGTCTCTGTCCTGACTTACAGAAGTTTGTATTTTATTTTTGCAGAACAGAACTTTTCTTGGAGTGTCCCTTTTGAGGAATGCTTCACAGCGTAATGCAGCGTGGTGATCCGACCGGATGTATGTATCCCGTCAGTTAGCACACTGTATTAAGCTGCACAAGTGGTAAATCTAACCCAACGTCTCGGCTCGAGCCCCCAATTTGTAAGAGGATTCAATTCAACACTACAGCTAAGTCAACGCCTAGTCTATAATACTGAATGAAAACCCTTATTGATATATCTTTAGGTCCAGTTCATGCGTTCTGGATGACTACCCTTATATAACACCCCTCTCTTGGAATCCCCCTGACCCCACTGAGCCAAGAAGTAGTTCTGTTTTGCAAGTTTAAAGGTTTAATTGATAATTTAAACAATATATATATATCACGCTTTATAATAAATTAATAATGGAATAGCACACTTAATCTGATATGATAAAGATGAACAACAGAGAATCTGGCACTAACACACTTCTTATAATCACTAATGAGTTGTCATGAAATGGATAAGGTAGCACACTGGTAAATAGGAACAAAAGTATAATGTGGTAGAGGATGCTTTATGTAAGCTCAGGTGGATGCAATATTCAATGAATGCAGTACAGAAAATACTCAATATGATTTCAACCAAACAATGTAATCACTTTTCTCTGGCTATTCACTCCCCCCCTCTTTATGCAATGCAAGGAAATGGGAGGAAAGCACACAGCTCTCAGAAATGCAATCAATGTAATCAGTTCAATCCAGCAAGCTTAGACAACAGAAAACAGATAGGAGTTTTGAAATCACAGGCCCAAATTGCTTTGATATGTGCTAGCAATGAATGAGAAATATGCTGGAAACGCTTTTAATTCCCTTTCAGAGGTTCAGGGTGAGTGGTATCTAGTTAATATTAGTCCAGGCTCACACTAGCAATGATGCAGGGATAGTTAGCAGGTTAAACGAAATTCTGGCAAATGGAAAGCAAACAGCAGCAGTTTTTACATGTGAAGAAATTGCAAATCGCGGTAAAATTCGCGGATGCGTGTTCCGCGATTGCGGTAAAACTATAAGGGGTAGGAATGCGGTTCTTGGTGCGATTCAAAGCTACGATTCTAAGCTATCAGAGGAAAGTTACTGCAAGTCTCTAGCCCAAGCGGTCGCGGAGATATGAGCGATTTAATAAAGGTCGTTTTTGGGTTTGCAAATTTCAAAAGCTCAAAATGACAAGTGCAGCTTGCAACTAGAAATGACAGGTGACAGCTAGGAGGCAGTTCTACTTAGATTAAATAGATTGAATTATATTATTTTAACTAAGAGATTGGTTCTGCACAGTTTTCTAGGTACTCACACTATATTCTTGAGTGAAATGGGCCTCGCCATGGATCTGGTCAGGGTTTTAAACTGGACTCTGGTCTGGTCTGGTCTGGCCTCTGCACTTCACAGTGATCTGGGTCAGCTCTCTCTGCTGGTCTGGGTCTCTCTGGGTACAGCACTGCTTTCTCTCTGGTCTGGTCTCTTAGTTCTGGATAGATTGAAGTCTCTAGTTTGGCTTTCTGGAGGTTGATGGAGGTAAGTATGGATTTTTCCGGCAGAGCGTCCCGCTGCAGATGGATTTGGAAGGTCCCTATCTGTCCTGTCTGTCTGCTTTTATGTGTTTAGAATGTGGGTGTGTTCTAGCATCACTGACCCTACCTCTCTCTCAGCTTCTAATTGGTCAAACTTCCATTTATCATTTGATTGGGGAATGAACTGTGAGTCAGAGGGATGTCATTTTATGGCTTGCAGATAGGACACTCCTCTGTCAGATTGCACATATTCTATATTAGATAATAAAAGACATATTTCAGAGTTACACAGTTGTTTGAAATTACATATACATGGGGTGGCTGAATTTAGCCATGTCTCTGTCCAAATCTGCTGTTTCTAAGAGCTTGCATTCAGAAATGGCACATATTTCACTTTTTAACTGATTTTTCAATTTCTGACATTGACCCAACTTTACATACATGTGTGCAGGGAGTATGGACATTAACTGAAGAAGTTTCAGATTTTTAACATGCATACAGTTAGAGTAATATCCATTTTTCCGCTAAAACCCCCCTGAACATGCCACCGGGTCGAAAAACCTCTTAAAATGTGGGCAGAAAAATCACAAGAATTATGGTATCATTTATAAAATTTTCACATGTCCGCTCTATGAGTTATTCATCTTTTTAAAGTTATGTTCTGGCTCCAAAGGGGTGTGGTTTCCCAGGTCACATGGTATAGAAACCAGTCTTTCCAGTTTCTGCCAGGCCAGCTTGCTCTCACAGGCAGTGCTCCTCCCAGCTCCTGCCAAGAGGAAGCTACATTTTACGACTGCGGTAATAAAAACCTTTGCCTGAGTGAAGAGGGCTTTGTTCACTCTCTTGCAGAGCACAGGTAATTCAATTATCAGATAGATGGCATATCCTTAGTGTGGGCAGCAAAAGGAAGGTTGGCCTGGGAACACAGTGGTGACTCAAATTTCACTCCTGATGGGGGTAGTTGCCAGGCAGAATCAAGTTCCTTAAGCCAGACTTTCAGCTACTGTCATGTTATTTGTTGCTTTTTAAATTAACTTGCAATTTTACACATGCAGCTAGAATGCTGATTCTAAGTGCAAAACTATGACATTTAAACAATTGCAACCTATGTGACACTCAAAAGTAGGTCACTCAGTCAATTTAAACATTTAGATTTTTTTTTTTTTAGTGTCTTTCAATCCAGTGCAACTTAAACTGCTGAAATCCACAGCGCAGCCAGTCTTGTTATAAACCTTGTCTTATGATCTTCATTTCCCAGATTTTGTAGGCACACAAAACTCCATTCTGTCAAATGTCTGCTGGTGTTCAGTAAATATTTTGCACGTATTGCAATGTTTGAAAATAGGCATTTTGACTTGCCTTCAGGGAAACAGAGTGGTTTTAAAACGCCGGCTTTTGGATAGTGGTGAGTACTGGTACTGCACCCATTTTTGGGATTTATGAAATGAATTCCCCACAATTCTAGGTTGCATTTGGCAATCAGCATTTCCATTCCCAATGGTTTCAGACTACTGTGCGGGTAGTCCAATGGTGGTTTTAGGCAGTGTCCTTCTGTGCCCATAACATCGGCAAAAATGGGTGGCAGCCTATTCTTCCTGCATTTCCCTGTGCATTTTCTGGGAAGCTCTGGCCATCAGGATGTTTTCATGTCAGTACTGCACAGTTTTGAGGTAGGGCTCGGATGCATGGGTAAATACATCCCACAAGCCCCCCTCTTGCGATGGCCATTCTATTTCACGAATGGGACTCGCAAGATCTGGGATGTTTCCTCATCTTCTTCCAATAGATGGCACAGTTCAGCATCTTTTCCTCCATCCGGTACTGATCGATCAGTTCTCCTCGCCGGTCCTGATGGGAATATTGGGCGGTCCACTGGGCCCATTGGATCTTCGTTCCCGGTCTCCGTATCATCCTCCTTGGCCCGTCTTCAGGTTTTCTCTCTCCTAGGACGACAAAGGAAAAGCGGCAATATCTACTCATAGACGATTTTTTTTTTTTTTTTTTTTTTTTTTTTTTCCACCACTGTTGAGATAGTGGGGCAGCATATGCATTTCATCATCACGAAACATTACATTCTTATTTTGCAAAAAAAACAGTATAACTAAGAGACAGTTTCATGCAAATCACAATATTTTAGAGACTAGATGTGGTATGTTTTATGATTGGAACAGAATTAGTCTGAAACAGTACCCGCTAGGATTCCAGAGGATTCCTCCAGTTGTTGCAGAGTGTGCCTGGGATGGCAACATTTCAACTGGTTTATGTGGACCCACTTGTCTTCCCCCTCGGCCAAAGGACCTTTGGGGATGTGGATTTTGTAGGCCACCGGGGAGATTTTGTCTATGATCTCGAATGGTCCCTTCCATGTAGGCAAAAATTTGCGCTGCTTGGCCTGGTTCCTTTGGAAGTTGTATAGATAGACCCGGTCCCCCACCTGATATTCCTTCCTGGAAGTTTTCAGGTCATAGTGGGTCTTCATGCTATCAGCTGATCTTTCTAGATTCCGCTGAGCATAAGCAAAAGCATGTTGGAGGTGTTTCCTTAAATTCTCTACATACTCATGAGTAGTGGAGGCATTTATCAGTGTCTGCTCTTGGGTCCTATAGAGCAAATGCTGAGGAAGCACCATCTTGCGCCCAGTCATCAACTCAAATGGTGACATTTTGGTTGCAGATGAAGGGGTAGATCTGATGGCCATTAGGACCAGAGGTAATCGGATATCCCAACTTGGCCCAGAATCTGCCACAAACTTCTTTAATATGCTCACAATTGTCCGGTTATATCTCTCTACTGCCCCAGAAGAAGCTGGCCGATAAGCAATATGCAACTTCCTTTTGACCCCCAGTATCTCCCACATCTTTGTCATTACTTCACTGGTGAAGTGGCTACCTCTGTCTGACTCAATCCTTTGAGGTAGACCAAAACGGGAAAAGATGTGGTTAATCATCAAGGCAGCTGCCGTTTCTGCCTTGCAGTTTGGGGCTGGGAGACATTCCACCCACTTGGTAAACAAGCATGTCACAGTCAACATGTACTTATTCCCCCTAGCCGAGCGAATCACAGGGCCTACAAAGTCGATTTGTAAATCTGACCATGGCAGTGTCATTCCCCTCTTTTGTAAAGGCGCCCGGTGTGTGAGGGATGTCGGCTGAAATTGTGCACACACAAGACAACCCTTCAAATATTGGTTGAGGTCCTGGCCCATGTGTGGCCAGTATGCAACCTCTCTTAAGATTTCCAATGTTGTGTGAAACCCCCTATGACCGGCGGTGGCCGCATCATGGGCGTGACTTAACATCAGGCTTCGGAATGAGGTAGGAACCACCCACTGATCGTGGCCAGCTTTGGATTTCCTTACCAGCAAACCGTCTTGGATCCGGAACATTTTTGGACATTTCATCAACACTCTTAGGTCCTCTTTCCCAATGTAATCGGTATCCGTCAGGGGAAAGTTCTCAGGGTCCTCAAGGTGCTGGTAAAATTTACCAATAATTGGATCCCCCTTCTGAGCGGTAATCAAATCAGCATCAGGGGTCTCCTTACTCCATTGTGCAATTGAAAGGTCGTTGTGAGCATTTGTCTGGGACCTAGTGATGGCAGTGACCTGGATTTCCCCCAACAGGGACTCAATCTCAATTAGATCCCCTTGGATGGCTCCGGTTTTGGCCAGCTGATCAGCTAAGTCGTTTCCAGTTTTGTCTGGTCCCTCTACTTTGGAATGACCCTTGATCTTTTTCCAATAGATGGTCATCTCATTCGAGGTGACCAGATCATCAATGTTTTGGATCAACTTCCCATGTTTCAAGGGTTTGTTGTTAGCACATAACATGCCTCTGGTTTTCCAATTAACCAGGTGCTCCACGAACCCGTTCCGTACATAATCCGAATCTATGATTATGACCAGTTCGTGGAGTTGATGCTGGACAGCAGTGAGGATGGCCTGATGCACAGCCATCAATTCTGCCACCTGACTACTTCGGGGACCAATTTTGTATCCAGCGGAGGGTTCTGGGGACTCATTCACCCATGCATTCCCTACGCCGGCCACCAGTTCTTTCTCCCCGTTGTTGTCAACATGGTAAGAGCATCCATCCACATACACAGTGGGCATTCCCTCACACTTGTCTTCTTCAAAGACTTTGTGTGGGGAATTAAGGTATGCCTCCATGTTGTCCTTGATTTTCAGACTTTCGTCCTCGAGACAGTTTTCTCTGGCACAATCATGCAAGTCAGCCAGACCTTGCGCGAGGGGACTCTTCTTGTTTTGGCCATATCTGACCTCCACAGGAAAGCCTTGCATTGACAGAATCCAGGAAGTAATTCGGGAATTACTCACATTCCCGGCCCGGATTCTGTCACTTTGGAGATATTGCAGAGGCTGGTGTGGAGTCTCCACTATGATGTGTTCCCCCTGGATAAACGGGCGGTAATTCTTCAATGCCCACACCGTTGCCAGGAGTGCCTTCTCACAATCGTTGAATTTTTCCTCCACAGAGGATAAAGTTTTGCTCGCATAGGAGATTACTTTATTGACCTTGTCATGCTTTTGATATAATACTGCCGTCAAGCACGTATTAGAGAACCCTGTCTCCAGGAAGAACTCCTTGTTTCTGACCGGGTAAGCTAGGCAAGGCGCTTGTGAGAGGCTTCTTTTGAGTTGTTTTACTGCCTCGGCTTGTTCTGGACCCCATTCCCACTTGACCCCCCCCTTCAGGAGATGAATCAGGGGTCTGGTGATCTCTGCGTAGCCCTCAATGAACTTTCTGCTGTAATTAGTCAGTCCAAGGAGGCTCCTTAGTTCCCGCAGAGTTGTGGGGTCTTTCAGTTTCTGAAGTGCTTCCACTTTCTTTTCCTGGGGACAGAGGCCCTGAGGAGTAATCTCATGCCCCAAGAAATTAACACGGGTTCTACACCACTGTGCTTTCTGAAAGGAAAGTTTTGCTCCGGCGGCCCTCAACTGCGTCAGAACATAACGGATCTCCGCTATGTGTTCCTCCACAGATGAACTTTTGATGAGGACATCATCTACATAAGCCAGGTTACCCCTTGCACCCAAGTCGGGCATGGCCTTATGTAGGAAAATATTGAACTCATTACCGGAGTTAAGGTATCCGAAGGGAGTCCGGGTCCATGTGTATTGCTGGCCCCCAAAGGTAAAAGCCAGTTTGTATTGGTCCTCCCTACTGACAGGCACAGTCCAGTATCCATTGGTCAGGTCTATTGCAGTGAATACCTGTGACCCCTGGATCTGGGCTAGCCCTTGGTCAATGTAGGGCAGAGGCCATCGGGAAGTATGGACCCGTTTGTTGAGCTCCCTAAGGTCGGCGCAGAGTCTCCACTGGCCGTTTGGCTTCAATATCCCCAGCACCGGATTATTGAAGGTGCTGTGGACTGGACGGATTATTCCCCGGGACTCAAGGTTCTTAATTATTTCAGTAAGGGACTCCATTGAGGCGAGAGGCAAGCGATATTGCTTCACAAACACAGGAGTCATGCCAGGGTCCGTGGGGATTGTTGTTGTGTGGATGTCAGTGCGACCACAGTCATATGAGTCTACCGCAAAGAGATCTTGGAAATCCAAGAAAACTTGTTTCAACTTTTGCTTTTGTTCCAGAGTCACACAGGCATCAGCTAGGTTGACTCTCTCTTCCACCATCTGCCTGAAGCCTGGAAAGACTTCTGGTTTGGCTATTTCCGCGGCCTCCTCCAGCTGGGTGGAGAAGTCCCTGGTCAGAGTGCTGATTTGGACTGGAGGCTTCAGGTGGGAAAGGCAGCCCTCATGGACCTGGAAAATCACCTCATCCCTCCTGAAGTCACAAGTCACATCTTCCTTACCATAGGGGCAGGAAGTGTACACCAGGAAGTTCCCCCCATGCCGGGTGAAAATCCTGTCTGGTGTTGTATTGTCCTCACTGTCACTGTCAACACAGTCCTTGGGGATTGGTCCTAACAGTTCATTTCCTAAATCCATGGAAAAATGTCGGTCATCAACCGCCATTCCAATAATGGTGCCTGCGGCTAGAGTAACACTCTTTAAGTCGCTGTTATCCACCTCTATTGGAATGGTGTCATGTTCTATGTTGACTAATGGAGTTGGGTTTACCCCCAACCCTTGCTGTTGGAGAGAAGCGTTTAGATGTATGTAAGCATCAGGGTTTTTCAACTCTTGTCCCCTTTTAACTTTCACTTCCAGGGAGAATTGTCGGGTCCTTTCTGGGATGGTGACTTCCTCTTTGATCTGAATTTCAACTGCATAAGGTAGCAATTGAGCTGACCTAAATGCTTTTTCTGGATCATCAAAGCCCATGGGATTATCCGCTAATCGGGACCAAGCTTTGAAGTTTATTAGGTCCAAACTAATGGCAAAGCGATTGAGAATGTCACTGCCTAAGTAAAAGGCGGCAGGGACGTCTCGCACGACCCAACAATTGTGGACTATGCTCTTGTTGCCAATGGAGATTTTGAGCATACACCTGCTTGGCAGGAGATGTTTGGAATTAGGTGCTTCCAGGTCCATTTCCCATTTGTCTATCAGTTTGAAGGTGGGAATGGCTGGATCTTTTGGGAGTTGGCGAAACATGGCTTCGCTGATGAAGCTCTTACCGTTGTTCACACACACTCGAGCGAGAACAGAGTCCTTCCCATCATTTAACTGAACAGGGATGAACAACTGCTCTCCAATTTGCTGAATATCAGCCAGGCTCTGAGCTGATTTCACATCTTTCTGGACTATAGGAGTGGGAGTTTCAGATTGTGGATTGGTATAGAATTTCAGAGTGTTTCCTTCCAGCGTGGAGTACCACTTTAAACTGGAAGGAAGGTTGATTTTCAGAAATAGAGAGGACCCCCCATCACCAGTCTGTTGTCCTACTGCTATTACTGTCACGTCTGGAATCTGGTTGTTCTGGAAGTGAAATTCTACTTGGTCAGATTTTTGTTCAACCATGTGGCAGGTGCCGTTTAAACTAACATGGTTGACACTCTGTTTTAATTTTATTGGTCGGCTAGTCTGGGTCCAGAGGACCTTGTTTACGCAATCTATTAAGGGTGACAACCTCCTCAGGAGGTCATTCCCTAGTAAACAAGGGGTGCCCTCTGGGGTCACAACTATGACCGGGTGTTTCAACTTGTGTCGCCCGATCTTAATGTCCAAGTCTGCAGTCCCCTCAACGGGAATTTCCTTCCCGTCAAAGTTCTGCAGTTGTCCAGGAAGAGAGGTGAGAGGAATTTGGTAATCCTCTCCCCTTCCTGCATTCAGTTCATCAAAGGCCCTTCTGGACAGAAGGGTAGCTTGAGATCCAGTGTCCACCAGTGCCGAGATTGTACCCTGCCCCTGTACTTGTACCGGGGCATAATATCTTCCCTCCTTCTCCTCAAGGGGGCACAGATAATGCACATTTTTGGACAACTGGTGGGCTAATTTTCTGGTTTTGGACATCGCGAGAAAAGAATTTTGGGCAGAATTCTGTGGAGAGCCTTGGGAATCTGAAAGAAAAAGTTGGCAACTGGAGATCAGAGCCATTGTGGGTTCCCCTGGTTCCGGTTCTGGGCCGCCCCCCCCTTTTTGGAGGCAGTCCCCAGGATGGGTTTGAACCAGGGGATTTTCTTGCTGTTGGTTCTGGGATGAGATGGTGGGCGGCGGTAGCTCAGTCTCCACATCTCCCCAGTCTAGATTTGCATCCCTAGGGACCCATTTTTCTTTGGGGGGAGTTCCCCCCTCTCTGAAGGAGAAGATTATTTTCCCAGGATCCTCTGAGGATCCCTCTCCCTCAAATTGGAAGATCTGTACCTCCTCCTCAAACTGAGTCTGTTTGGGTCTTTTGTTTCTCCTACCCCCCCTCTGCTCCTTAGGAGGCAGACTTTCAGGGGCAAGAGATTTTGTTTCCGGTTCCTGGGTTTCCAGGGGCTGTTTACAAGTGAGGAAGGAAGCTTCCTCCAAGGCTTTACACCCCCCTTCCCTTTGTGCCTCCTCCCTGGGAACCGGTGAGTTATCGGGGTGCTGCCCCCGTCATTGTTCTGGAGCACCAGGTCCAGAGTTGGGTGCGTTCTGCGCCGGCACGCCCATCTGAGGGTTCTGCTGAGCCCTCAGTATGTGACCCAGATCCCGCGCCATGTTTTGAACCTGGCGCTCTAACTGGGAAACCCGCTCAGGCTGATACGGGGCCCTGTTTTCTCCCCTGGGCTGATCCCGGGAAGTGTAGCTGTCCCTCCTCTGGTAATACCCCGGGTTGGGAAGATTTGGGTACCCCTCCACCCTTGGCCTCCCCTCTCCCGGATTCAGTGGTCTGGGCTCAGGGAATTGGGGAAAGAAGGATGGATGGTTTTGGGGCTGAAAGTCGGGAGGATATCTGGGGAAAAAGTTCTGCCCAGGGTTTGGTAAATTTCTGCCCTCCGGTGGGAAGTTTGGAGGGAAGTTCCCTGGGTTAGGTGCTTGGCTGGATCCCCCCCCTTGGGCTGGAGGAGTCCACACATAACCCAGGATGGGTCGATTTCCCTTGTAACGGGGACTTACATAATCAGGAGAGCGAGGGACCCCATTTGTGGGGCTGCCTCCCTGGCTCCCTGTCTGTGACTGGCCCGAGGACCTTCTGGGCCTAGCATTATTAGGTGCAGGTAGGTTTTTAGGCCCCCCCATCTCCAAATCCAAAACGGGGGTGACCTTTACCTCTGCCACCTTGGCAGCAGCAGGGGTGCTGTTGGCTTTGGGGTTTTTCTGGGCATTACTTTTGCTATCTATCGGTTTCTGCACCTCATAGATCCGGGTAGCCTGTTCAATGACCCAATCTAAGGATCTTTTCTCGTGAAAATCCCTCACGAGCTGGGTCATGATGTATTTGGGCAAGGCATGGAAAAACGTATTTATGAACTCTCTACTATCTGTGCGCACCCTTCTTGTGGTCTGTGCAAAAGCACGCTTTAACTCCTGCACAAATTCCCTTTTTGCCTTATTGGCCTTTTTGGTTCGGGTAACCCTTGTCCATTCATCCTCGGACTCAGAGGCACTGCTCCCAGAGGTTCCCGTCTGATCTTCCAGGTTTTCCCGGATTCTGCGAGCCTGGGAATGGCTGGCAGAATGTGGGGACCTGGTCTCCTGTGTCCTGCGCAGTTCAGAGGAGTCTTCAGATTCCTCCTTGCTGCCAGGATTTGATGGGTACCCCCTCCACTGACCTAACTGGGCAGAGGTTTTCAGGATGCCCTTAATGGGCCTACTCTCCTGGGGGTCCCCACTGAACTGTACTGTACTTGGGTGCCCATACCCGGATGCCCACCCCTCCATTCCTGAGTGGTACTGGCCTATGAGCCCCATACTCTTAGCTGGATAGTAATCTGCCATCCCTGTGGCCCTGTGCTCATGTGCGCCAGGGGACATGGGGGTGGCAGAGTCCAGGGACTGAGAGGTATGAGGGCCTCTGGTACTAGGGCTCCTGAGGTTATGCTCCGGAGTTTCCATTTCCCAGCGAACCTCATCTCTATCCGCCCCTGCTCCCTGTTGCAATGCAAGAGCCTGCATTTGTGCCTTCAGTTCCTCTGTTAAGGCCTTACTCGACTCTATCAGTTTCTCCTGCATCGCTACCTGTTGCTGGAGCCTATCATTGTGTTGGCAGAGAGCCTCATTCTCCCTCTGTGCTTCCTGGTTGGTCCTGGAGAACTGGGCCAGTCTTTGCTGCAGGAGGTTTACCTCCTGGGCAATGTCCCTATTGGCCTGCTCCTTTCTTGCTAGAGCATCTTCCACCCTTCTGGTGTGCTCTACCAAGTTCTGGTTTTCTTTTTGGAGATCTCCCAGCCCCTGGAGGGCCAGGTGATTTTCTTCCATTTCCTTTTTTAAGTGGCAGACTTCCTGGCCTATGGCGTCTCTTTCCTGACTAAGAGCCTGCATTTGTGCCGCCAGGTCGTCCTTTTGCCGTTGAAGGGCGCCAGCTTTTTGGCGCTCCTCATCAAACTCTGCCTGGGTATCCAGGTCTTTCAGAATCAGTTTATTGCTCTCCTCTTTCTCTCTGTCTAGTTGGATTTGCAGGGTGGCTACCTGCTCTGTGCATGCCCTGTTGAAATTGATCTGTTGCTCCAGCTTTTTCTGGTTCTGCAGTAAGGAGTCCAAACTGTCTTGGTGCTCCTTCTGCAGGGCCAGAAATCGGGTATCCTGGTCTGTCTTTTCCTGTTGTAGGATGCCCATATCCTCTTTTATTTTAAGGATATATTGCCTACCATCATTTTCTACCTCCTGGCTCCTCTGCAGCCTCTGCTCAGAAGAGTCCAGATCAGATTGGGCCTTCTGTAATGCCATCTGTTGCCTATTTGCCAGATTTTGGCTTTCAGCACATCTATCCTGCATGTCTCCCATATATAGGTACAGGTATGCCGCTATCCTAACAATCTTGTCGTGTTCATCTTTGGCCTTAGGGGCCATGTATAGTTCACTCAGGGCCACATGTAATGGACCCTGATCTCTATATATATCTGACCCTGTTTCAGTGACCTGTTGCGTGATGGCCTGCAACCAGACTGTTTGGTCCTGGTGAGTCCACTCACCTCTCACAAATAACTTATGTAAGAAGTGCTCTCTGGCTATTTTCATGTCTACTAAGGTCGTCATTCTAGAGATTGGTCTCTGTCCTGACTTACAGAAGTTTGTATTTTATTTTTGCAGAACAGAACTTTTCTTGGAGTGTCCCTTTTGAGGAATGCTTCACAGCGTAATGCAGCGTGGTGATCCGACCGGATGTATGTATCCCGTCAGTTAGCACACTGTATTAAGCTGCACAAGTGGTAAATCTAACCCAACGTCTCGGCTCGAGCCCCCAATTTGTAAGAGGATTCAATTCAACACTACAGCTAAGTCAACGCCTAGTCTATAATACTGAATGAAAACCCTTATTGATATATCTTTAGGTCCAGTTCATGCGTTCTGGATGACTACCCTTATATAACACCCCTCTCTTGGAATCCCCCTGACCCCACTGAGCCAAGAAGTAGTTCTGTTTTGCAAGTTTAAAGGTTTAATTGATAATTTAAACAATATATATATATCACGCTTTATAATAAATTAATAATGGAATAGCACACTTAATCTGATATGATAAAGATGAACAACAGAGAATCTGGCACTAACACACTTCTTATAGTCACTAATGAGTTGTCATGAAATGGATAAGGTAGCACACTGGTAAATAGGAACAAAAGTATAATGTGGTAGAGGATGCTTTATGTAAGCTCAGGTGGATGCAATATTCAATGAATGCAGTACAGAAAATACTCAATATGATTTCAACCAAACAATGTAATCACTTTTCTCTGGCTATTCACTCCCCCCCTCTTTATGCAATGCAAGGAAATGGGAGGAAAGCACACAGCTCTCAGAAATGCAATCAATGTAATCAGTTCAATCCAGCAAGCTTAGACAACAGAAAACAGATAGGAGTTTTGAAATCACAGGCCCAAATTGCTTTGATATGTGCTAGCAATGAATGAGAAATATGCTGGAAACGCTTTTAATTCCCTTTCAGAGGTTCAGGGTGAGTGGTATCTAGTTAATATTAGTCCAGGCTCACACTAGCAATGATGCAGGGATAGTTAGCAGGTTAAACGAAATTCTGGCAAATGGAAAGCAAACAGCAGCAGTTTTTACATGTGAAGAAATTGCAAATCGCGGTAAAATTCGCGGATGCGTGTTCCGCGATTGCGGTAAAACTATAAGGGGTAGGAATGCGATTCAAAGCTACGATTCTAAGCTATCAGAGGAAAGTTACTGCAAGTCTCTAGCCCAAGCGGTCGCGGAGATATGAGCGATTTAATAAAGGTCATTTTTGGGTTTGCAAATTTCAAAAGCTCAAAATGACAAGTGCAGCTTGCAACTAGAAATGACAGGTGACAGCTAGGAGGCAGTTCTACTTAGATTAAATAGATTTAATTATATTATTTTAACTAAGAGATTGGTTCTGCACAGTTTTCTAGGTACTCACACTATATTCTTGAGTGAAATGGGCCTCGCCATGGATCTGGTCAGGGTTTTAAACTGGACTCTGGTCTGGTCTGGTCTGGCCTCTGCACTTCACAGTGATCTGGGTCAGCTCTCTCTGCTGGTCTGGGTCTCTCTGGGTACAGCACTGCTTTCTCTCTGGTCTGGTCTCTTAGTTCTGGATAGATTGAAGTCTCTAGTTTGGCTTTCTGGAGGTTGATGGAGGTAAGTATGGATTTTTCCGGCAGAGCGTCCCGCTGCAGATGGATTTGGAAGGTCCCTATCTGTCCTGTCTGTCTGCTTTTATGTGTTTAGAATGTGGGTGTGTTCTAGCATCACTGACCCCACCTCTCTCTCAGCTTCTAATTGGTCAAACTTCCATTTATCATTTGATTGGGGAATGAACTGTGAGTCAGAGGGATGTCATTTTATGGCTTGCAGATAGGACACTCCTCTGTCAGATTGCACATATTCTATATTAGATAATAAAAGACATATTTCAGAGTTACACAGTTGTTTGAAATTACATATACATGGGGTGGCTGAATTTAGCCATGTCTCTGTCCAAATCTGCTGTTTCTAAGAGCTTGCATTCAGAAATGGCACATATTTCACTTTTTAACTGATTTTTCAATTTCTGACATTGACCCAACTTTACATACATGTGTGCAGGGAGTATGGACATTAACTGAAGAAGTTTCAGATTTTTAACATGCATACAGTTAGAGTAATATCCATTTTTCCGCTAAAACCCCCCTGAACATGCCACCGGGTCGAAAAACCTCTTAAAATGTGGGCAGAAAAATCACAAGAATTATGGTATCATTTATAAAATTTTCACATGTCCGCTCTATGAGTTATTCATCTTTTTAAAGTTATGTTCTGGCTCCAAAGGGGTGTGGTTTCCCAGGTCACATGGTATAGAAACCAGTCTTTCCAGTTTCTGCCAGGCCAGCTTGCTCTCACAGGCAGTGCTCCTCCCAGCTCCTGCCAAGAGGAAGCTACATTTTACGACTGCGGTAATAAAAACCTTTGCCTGAGTAAAGAGGGCTTTGTTCACTCTCTTGCAGAGCACAGGTAATTCAATTATCAGATAGATGGCATATCCTTAGTGTGGGCAGCAAAAGGAAGGTTGGCCTGGGAACACAGTGGTGACTCAAATTTCACTCCTGATGGGGGTAGTTGCCAGGCAGAATCAAGTTCCTTAAGCCAGACTTTCAGCTACTGTCATGTTATTTGTTGCTTTTTAAATTAACTTGCAATTTTACACATGCAGCTAGAATGCTGATTCTAAGTGCAAAACTATGACATTTAAACAATTGCAACCTATGTGACACTCAAAAGTAGGTCACTCAGTCAATTTAAACATTTAGATTTTTTTTTTTTAGTGTCTTTCAATCCAGTGCAACTTAAACTGCTGAAATCCACAGCGCAGCCAGTCTTGTTATAAACCTTGTCTTATGATCTTCATTTCCCAGATTTTGTAGGCACACAAAACTCCATTCTGCCAAATGTCTGCTGGTGTTCAGTAAATATTTTGCACGTATTGCAATGTTTGAAAATAGGCATTTTGACTTGCCTTCAGGGAAACAGAGTGGTTTTAAAACGCCGGCTTTTGGATAGTGGTGAGTACTGGTACTGCACCCATTTTTGGGATTTAAGAAATGAATTCCCCACAATTCTAGGTTGCATTTGGCAATCAGCATTTCCATTCCCAATGGTTTCAGACTACTGTGCGGGTAGTCCAATGGTGGTTTTAGGCAGTGTCCTTCTGTCCCCATAACATCGGCAAAAATGGGTGGCAGCCTATTCTTCCTGCATTTCCCTGTGCATTTTCTGGGAAGCTCTGGCCATCATGATGTTTTCATGTCAGTACTGCACAGTTTTGAGGTAGGGCTCGGATGCATGGGTAAATACATCCCACAGCACGTCTTTAAAGTTAAAGAACACTGTTCTAGAAAAGAGGCAGAGGAAGTACTTTGCACATTCTGCAACACATCTCTACTCTTTGGGCCTTCCAATGTTCCACCTCAAAGCCTGGGAACATCTATTAAGATGAATCATCCTGCAGTGAATAAGTCGAAAACATTATATCGAAAAAAAAAAGTCGAAAAAAAAAGTCTAATGCTTTATTTTTTAATTTACATGTTTTTTTTGGGTTCCAAAGGTAAAAAAAAGGGGTAAAATAAAAATTAAAAAAGGGGGGCTTGGGGGAAAACCCCCCAATTTCGAACAAAAAGCAACCAAAAAAAGAAATTTGACATTTTATTTTTCTACTTTTTTTTAGACAGTATGACTTTCGACTTTATCACTATCAACCGTGTGAGTCCACTGGGATAACGTCAATAATGACAACAGGAAAACACACACATAATTAAAAAAAATGCATGGGTCTCATTCTTTGGATGGACGGATATCAGCACCACCTGCCGCACTTCCATTCAACTTCAGCAGCAGGGGCAACTGCACCGACTCCCGATCTTTTCATGATGTAAGTCATGTGTAGACGATGCTACGAATGGGTAGTCAAGGGAGGTGCCACATTTGAGGAATGGCAGAAGCTAATCGCTGAATACCAGATTACCTGTCATTCTTAGTTTTTTATTTTTAAGTGGCACATTTTGTTTCCCCATTATTTATAAAAAAAAAAAAAAAAAAAAATACAAAATAAAATATATGTTGCTTTTTATTTGAATCCCTTTGTCATATGTGTTGGGGGTCACCTGCCATGGACATCCGGCAGGCGCCCCTGGGTGCTGTTTCCATCAGCACACCACAGGACCAGTTCCTGTGGGGGTTTGGGGTCTGCCCTGGACATCCGGCAGGCCCCTTGGCGATATGGGGCATCAGCGCCATTGGGGGTGGGGGCACAGCCTGCCAGGCCCCTGACCATGTGGACATCTGCCATCGTCCTGGCACGAGGGTCCCACGGCATCGGGGCCTGCAGGCCTGCACCTCCACGGGTAGGGCTGCAGCCTACATCATGAAATGAGACATGGATTCAGACCAGCAGCCGTTCTATCTTAGGTGCCTGCAGGGGCTCCCTTTATTAACTTGGGCCATGAATTATTTATGGCCCATCTTAAAGGGGCAACACACATGGGAGGGGCACATCCCCTTAAAGGGGCAATACACATAGGAGGGTCACACCTAACAATATGTTTCATCCTTATGTGTTTTCCTCCTCTATTCCACCGCCCTCTTTCTGTCCCACATAATGGCCCATTAAAGGGCCACCTTTTAAGTTACAAAAATAGATAAAGTTTCAGTAATTAAAATCTCCCAATTGAAGCACTTTAGTCGTGGCTCGTCTTAGCCGGGCATGCAAAATCCTGCAATTCATTGGCTGATGCTGTAGCTACGGCTACAAATAGTAATATAAAAAAATATATACAACTATGTTTCTGTAGATATGTGCATTTTACATTACACGGCCATGGTAGTGGTCCTGTAGTTATGGTTAAATTGCTAATCCCATAGGAAGAGCAATTTTTGGGCGGTTTATAACTTCGCTCTCCCTGGATGAATCCTCACCAAACTTTGCAAGAAAAGTATATGGCCCACTCTGAATTGTTTTTACAAAGTTTGGTGAGGTTTGGTCCAGGGGTGGCAAAGATATAGGGGGGTCCCAAAATTTCTTTTTTTCCCATAGACTGAATGGGGAACGCCTACAGCCCAAACCGCTGGACGGATTTTCACCAAATTTGCAGCAGGAGTAGCGGCTTGGTCCCAAAAGCGTGCTTTTGTAAATTTGGTGAAAATCTGTCCAGTAGTTTTTTAAAAAATGACCAAAAAGTAGGTCACAAAAAATGAGTGATATCTATGTCCGGTCCGAGGACACACTTCTCTGTTCGCTACGCGGACAGTGTCCGGATTGGCTAATCGGCTTGCGTCATGTCCGCGGACATGCGACGTGTTCGCTGATTGGATGGTGAGGAGCGTGCAGTGCATCAAATTTTTGGAAACGCCCGCCATCTTGGATTCGTGGACATCTGCCGGTGTCCGCGGACATTGCATAAAAACATATGAAAAAACACAGCATTCCACTTGTCAAACTTATCAAATAATCTCTGGGGAGGTGAGGGGTGATGAGGATGGGATGGGATATGGCTGCAAGAAGCAAAAAAAAAATGGGTGTTTTTTGCCGCAAAAGTCTGCGAACAGTCCTGATGTTCACGAACAGTCCTGTGAAAGTTTGTGAACACCTTAGCATTACAGGGTTGTTGAAATGCAGTTCTTGGATGATGGCTTTTAACTTTGGCGCCACTTAATTGAACTGCATGAAATTTTGCATGTATATTCCTGGGCTGATTCTGAGTGAGTATGCAAAGTTTGGTGGGATTCTGCAATGAGGGGGAAAAAGTAGAGTGGGTCCCAAAATAATCTAAAGGTTTATAAATGAGGTGCCAATTGACAAATCCTCACTTAATTTAGGAAACTGATAATACATTTAGATATGAATGTTTTTCCGAAGTTTGGTAGGATTTTGTGAAGAGGGGGCAAAATTAGAGGGGGGCGTCCCAAAATAATCTAAAGGATTATAAATGAGGTGCCATTTGCTGAATCTACACTACATTTGGCAAACTGATAATAGATCAAGATATACATGTTTTTGCAAAGTTTGGTGGGATTCTGTCAAGAGGGAGCAAAATTAGAGTGGGGGTCCCAAAATATTGTAAAGGCTTATAAATGTGGTGCCATTTGACAAATCTACACAAAGGTTTGCAAAAAGATTATAGATCTAGATTTAGATGTTTTCGTAAAGTCTGAATGGATTTTGTCAATTGGGGGCTAGGTTATATGACGATTGTATGTGCATGTATTTGACACTTTTGAAAAAATAAAACATGGGTGGATTTCCAGTAAACCTGTGTAAGGAGCATTGGCAAGGACCTACACACATGGTTTTGCAATATTGCCAGTGTTTTATTATTTGACAAGTGTCATAATGTAGTTACAAAAAATAGCGGTATACCTTTAGTGACTGAGGGGTACCCTGTAGCCATGGGCAGTGGCCAGATTGTCCGGGTCATGGAGTAAGGTCATGCTCCGGACAATCTGGCTACTGGCCATGACCACAAGGGACAAAACATAGGATTAAAGTGGCCATGTCCACCTGGGACTGGCTTTGTGGTAAAGTTATTCGAAATTCGAAAGGGAAGAAAAATATGCTTGTGGTAATATGGTCATAGGGCTCTCTTTTTGCCTTCTGCAGGCTGCTATGGAAAGCGAAGAGGGGCCCTGTATGGAACCCTCACCTTCCCTTTCCATGGTGGCCATCCTGGAAAAGGATTTTCCTTCCTACACCGGGACGCCACGGGCGTCCCGGTGTAGGAAGAAAAATCCTCTTTTTTAGCACCTCGAGTTCCCGCTTTGGGAACCTAGGGTGCTAATGGCCTTCATCCCCCATTTCCGGGTCTGGAATTGAGGGATAATGGTCCAGAGACATTGTTATCCACCCTCGCTTCGCTTGGGCTGATAATTTGGGCTGCTGGCCCGGTATCCACCGTTCCAGTCCCTGGAACAGAGGATGAACGCCACAATATTCCCATTATCATGAAACAAAATGCAAATGGAAATGTTGGAAAATCCTATTTAGTCTATGGGGGTCATCACGAGGTGGACGGTAAGGGATTACCGGCACCGGTAAGGGCACCGGTGCCGGTAATCCCTTACCGCCCTACTACGAGGTCCCTTAGCGTGTCCCTTCCTTAACGTCTGGTTTTACCAGGCGTTATGGAAGGGACCCGTTAAGGGACTTCAGAGCTAATAACGGGCCCGCTAATAGCGGGCCCGTTATTAGCCCTATGGGGGCTCAAATGGGAATGGGGAATGGTTCCTAAAATGGGGACTTACCGTGTCCTCCAAGGTCGGAATGACCCGGCAAGTCCCTATTCCGGGAACCCGGAACCGGAATGCGGTAAGGGGGTAGCCATGGCGCTAATAGCGCCATGGCTACCTCCAACTTTGTAATGACCCCCTATATACTTTACTGAGAAATACAAAGTAGATAGAGTCTATACATTTTTTTTTGTTCTATTTTTAACTGTGAAAGGTGGTTCCTAAAGGAATATATCGTTTGTTGTTTTTGGATGTATTTTTTTTTTTGGCAGGAGAGCTGAGAACGAAAGGTGGGGAGGGAAATGAGGGAAGAGCAACCAAACACTAATATGGAGGGGTAGGTGGACAAGGGAAAATGTTGTTAGTTCTAAGTTAGGGGGCACTGTTTCTCATGCTCCTTGATTACAGCGGTGGTGGTGGCTCTTGGGGAGGAGGCATGGCATTAGCTGATGCCATTTTAAGATAAATAGCAGTTTTGCTAAAAGTATGTACTGTGTACTAGATTGTTAATGGATAATGAGTAGGAATAGGTGTTGGAGCTGTGCAAGGGAAATTTTGAAGTTGGAAGTTCCTAGATCAGTAGAAAATGCAGTTCCGAACTGTACGCCAAGCAGAGATCTTATCGTGAAGTGCGGACGAGTTCTCAGACATGTCATCATGCCGCGCGCCAGCATATGGTCATGTGGCACTGTCCGGAAGGTCCGCTATGAAGTCAGATGTTCGTAGACGTCTACGGATGCAAAACTAGTTGAAATAGTTGCAAGAAGTGTATAGAAGTGTTAAAAATTATTCCAGATGGTGGGAAATGGCAGCGTTTTAAGGTGAAAATTTAGAAATTGGACACAAATATTGCTATATTGGGTAAGTATGATATTAGTAAGTTGTAGGAAAATAGTATGCACTGGTAAAAACCTTTGAAATTCAATGAAAAAACTTTGTTAAAGGGATGTTATGGTTAAGTTGCACTAATAAAAACCTATGAAATTCAAAGAAAAAACTTTGTTAAACGGACGTTATGGTTCAAAGTAAAACCGAAAACCCCCTGATATTCGGCAGTTATTTTTTATTTCTTTTATTTGTATATGGTTTCAAAATAAAACCTTTACAAATTTCATGCAAAAAGGTTAAAAGTTCATACAGAAAAGTTAAAAAACAATTAACAAAACAATATTTCATCATACTTTTTAGATCAAAATCTAGTTACTAAAACACATTATTAATTAAATTTCAAATGAATCCAAAACAGTGCAATTGCAACATTTACGTTACACATATACATTAAAATGCGGAGAAGAGAGTTGTACATATGTCAAATTGAAACATAATAAAGAACATTTCTCCCCATCTATCAGACTATACAGCGACATTTCTAGAGTGGGATTAGACCAGAGCGCATTCGAATTTTAAAAACCGAACGAGAGTCAATTGCTGGGAGATTTTGTTATCAATAACATGCGTTTCCATAGCAAATCTAAATCTACATTAGACATATCTTGAACAAATCGCTCAAAATAATTAACTCTATATTGCGTTAAGGCAGGACGTTCAATCAAAAGATGTCTCAATGTCTCAATGACATCTGCGTCCTTGCACTATCTGCAAAAAGCTGTTGTTCCTAGAGTCTTAGCTCTAACTAAATTAATTTCTCCAGTTAATAACACATTAAAACGAAATCGCATAAATAAATTACTCCAATTTCTCTGCGGGAAGCAAATTAAGTAAGGTTCAGGTAATCCCATACACTTATAATAAGACGCCATGTGACCATACAACTTATATTGAGTTCATTTCTGCATGGTACTTGCCCAATCACAATTTTGGAGCAGTAGCTTAACTCTTTTTTGGTTGAATAGCAGAGAACTCACCGATGCCCCCACATTGTTCAATAAATTCTTACAAATGTCCACTAATTTTATCATAAATACTGATTTAGAAGTGCCCTGGATAAGCATACTGGACATATCACCATACAAGTTGTTTCCATTGTAACTTAAAAGATTTCAAAATAACAACAGACATTTCCATTCAACAATACTTTGTAATGATTCCAATTCATAACGTAAAGCCACTAAAGGGATACCTTTCGGAAGACAGAATGCCATTTTCCGTAGGATATTAGCTTCCAATTTGTTTGGGATGATTTTGACCTTTATAAAAGGGAATTCTATACCATATGTAATTTTAGGAATGGTTTTTAGTTTATAGTATCGCAGAAACGAAAGGCAGGAAAAAGCCCCAAATTTGCGATCAACTATACGCATTTGGATGATACATGCTTTAGTTTTCATCATGTAATGATTTGGATTTAAAGTGCTGTTAGAGTGCTGTTAGACAAGTCACTTACAAAAAGGCCTAAATACATCATGGTATGTTTAATTCCAAGCTGTATCTTATATATAAACCAATTCCTTTGAAATTGTTTATGAATTTGGGTAAATCACAGAACATTCGACTTTAGAGCATTAACTACTAAGCCATTCAGAGTCATATGAGCAACAAAAGCTGTTAGTAAACGTTGGAGCCCCAAAGGAGTTCTATCAAATAATAGAAAGTCATCTGCGTAGGAGCACCAACACATTTCTTTACTTTCAAGAGAGGGTTGAACAAACAAGGCTTTTTGCAAAACTTGACCTATATCCGAGGTGTACAAATTATACAAGGTGGGTGCAAAAATGCAACCCTGCCTTAGTCCATTCACCAGTTATGGTAAGCTAAGCAACCATAACTCGCGCCACCACCGTGCACTGCTAAGACTAACACCCATGACATCAATGGTGACATCACAAATGTCATTGATGACATCACTGATAACATCACATGTCTGGGCCACTTCTTTTTCTTCCATGACATATATAGGCCAGGTGGTTTTGTTCACTGGCAGTCAAAATAATACAATTTAAAAAGGTGCTATATATCTAGATGTTAGCCTTGTCATATGTTCTTTAAGTACTTTCCTTAGGGTTTGGTCTCAGCTCATGGTGCATATACATGGGGAAATGAGCAGGCCTCAAACACACAATGCATTTGAATACATTAAGATAAACTTTAATGTCATTAACATTTTCTAATGATGCAGTTTCTTTCTTCTTTACTTTAGTTTCCCTGTATGTGCCTCTGATTTGTATGCATTGTGGTTCTTCATATGTATTGTTTGTACCAGCACAGGTGCTGTAAGTCTTGAATTGTTAGCTAGTTATTACATGTTTAACATTACTCAAAACTCTGATACGGGAGCCTTCATTATTGTACTATCCAAAATAACAATATTATAAATAGTCTACTTCTATGGTGCATGCTGCAGTCATTGCAGTACATTCTTTAATAGATTAAGTAGTTCATGATAGGTCTCCCGATCACTCCTGACATCTTGTTATCAACAATATAAACACAACTCCTTGTAGAGACTTTCATCAAAATGTATTTCACGTGTGATGTCATCAGTGATGTCATCAATGACATTTGTGATGTCATCTTTGACGTCCTGGGTGTTAGTCTTAGCAGTGCACGGCGGGGGCATGAGTTATGGTTGCTTAGCTTACCATAACTGGGGAATTTCAGGTGTTTTTCGGTTTTTGGAACCATAACGTCCCTTTAACAAAGTTTTTTCATTGAATATAGATATATATAGTCAAGGAAAAAACTTTAGTTACAGGGACGTTAAGGTAAGAACTTAACTCAACAAAACCTTTGAGATTCAGATAAAGCCACCTTGACTTTGCACCCCCTGTTGCATATCCTATGACCACAATGATGACATCACAGATCACATCACTGATGACATCACTAATTACATGTTGGATGAGAACACTAATGACATTACAAATCACATCACTGATGCCATCACTGGTGACAACACTAATTGCATTGTAATAACTGATTACATTAATAATGGAATTAGACATAACATTATGTATAAATTAGATTATGAACACTTTGATTATGTTAATAACAATTTACGCCATGGACTTGGCTGTGACATAGGCTCGGATCACTGGCCTTCACCAAAGGCCATAGATAGTGGTAGGTTAGTGTTAAAAAATACCAAGGTTCTTGGTCAAAGCCATGCCTAGCAGCCCATCCCTATTTTAAAATATACAGTGGGCAACATTGAACACTGTAGTCAGTGGCCGTGGCTAAAGGCCATAGCTAGTGCCCATTCATGTGTTAGAATATAGAAAGGCTGTGTCCACTGGCTAGTCCTGTGTTGAAGACCATGGCTAGTGGCTGGTTAGTGTGGTATAATACACAGTGGGCACATCTCTTGTTGAATTTTATTATTTTAAAATATACAGTGGACATGGCCAAAAGAGGTACAGACTCTTGAAGGTCAAAGACCAAGACCAAGGCTAGTGGCTCATATATAGTGAGCAAAGCCAAGGATTGTGACCACTGGACATTATTGTGCTAAAATCCATGGCTAGGGCCTGACCAGTGCATATAATACACAGTGGACAAGGCTGAACGCTGTATTTACTGGTAAAGGATACAATCTCTGGTTGGCAGCTTGTTAGTGTTTTAAAATATTCAGTGCACAAGGGTGAAGGTTGTGACCACTGTCCATAACTGAAGGCCATGTCTAGTTGTGTTGAAATATAGTTGGCCATGCACACTGACCCTGGCTGAAGGCCATGCTTAATGCCAGTTACTGTTATTATGTAATTAGTGATGCAATCAGGGATGTGATCTGTGATGTCATCATTGTGGTCATAGGATACACAACAGGGGCGCTAAGGTAAGATGGCTTCAGCTGAGTTTCAGAGGTTTTGTTGCGTTAAGTTCTCACCTTCACGTCTGTGTGATGAGGGGTGTGGAGCAGAGCATGGATGAGAGTGGTATGGGGTAACTCCCCATTAACTGGAATGATAAACATCTACACAGAAGAAGTAAAACACCACAAAGTAAAAGTGACTGTGACTTAGTTTTTCGAATGCATTGGGATGTTAAGGGAGCGGTTTAGACTAAGTGGAGAGGTGAGTAGGCGCGGTGGAGGATTGGCTGCTGGTGAGAGAAGGAATGACTGGTTGAGATAATAAGTTGTTGCGAGTGAATGTTGTTTTGTGTTGGTTCGGTGTGTGTGTCATTTTGAGTCAGTGCAGGGAGACATGTTTTTTAGTAAAGGAAGTGTTTCAAGTGATGAGGGAGTCTTGGAGAGCAGTTGAGGCGACGGTGTGCTGTTGGTAAGTGGTATGGTAAAAGGCAGAAGCTGAGAGTGTGCATTGGTGATTACCATAGTGATTGTCAGAGGTGGTGGGTGCACATGTGTAAACTATGCAGTCAGTGTGTGTGGTGAGAACTTGCTGCTGAACGGACAGTGGCGTGGGCATCGTGTTCCAGGGGATCGTTTGTAGGAAGGCTTGGTTGTGGTAAGTGGTTGTTAGTGTGCCAAGCGGGGGCTGTGCACGGTTGTTGAGGGGTGGTTGGGTGTATGGTACCTTGGTGGGTGGCATGGTGACTTGTTATAATACGAGTGCTTCCTGATAGGTGGAATTGATCAGTGAGATGGCGAGGTAGTGAGTGGTTGCCATTAAGCTGTCGAGGGGGCTCCCAGATGTCTGTGAGGGGCTAAACAGTTCAGTGATTGTGGATGCTTGTCATGTGTGAGGCCCAGTTTCTATCCCAAATGGCAGATGAAAAACGAAAAGTAAAACTCTTTAGGTTGCCATCTTACTGTCTTCTAACTCTGGCACTAAAACACTAGGCGTACAGTTAATACAACACTTTCCACACACTTTCTCCATCCTCAAAACAGTTGTAAGAAAGAGTAAACCCAAAATGAAAATCTCAACTTAATCTTCACATAATTCACAGGCACTGTTTGCATAAGTTACATCAAACCATTAGTCTCTATTAGTAACCATACAGGGGTGTGTTTTCGGCCCACCAGCCAATGAGGAGGCGCAGAATAGGGGCTTTACCACATGGGAAGGGCCCGGCTAACAGGTAAGTGCTCCCCTACGCCCACGCATCCCCATCTCCCACCTGCACCCCTCCCCCCTTTTTCACATGTTTATCCCCCCCACACCTGGCCCACTTACTTGCTGCTGCCTTCTCACTCACCTGCACCGGGAACAGTAGAGTTCCTGGCGCATCCCCAAAGTGTGACTAGCCGCCATGGAAAGGGCGAAGGGACTACGTGTCGTTCCCTTCTGCCCGATCCATGGCAACCATCTTATTTTGCGTTTTATTTAAGGTGAGAAATGTAAAAATAATACACTATTAGTACCCCAGTAAAATGTGTCGGGTTCTAATAGCAATATTACCCTTGCAGGGAGCACATTACATGGGCAGGGTAATACCCCAAGCTATCAGTGAAGCCCTTGCTTTGCTCGGGCTTCCAACTGGCCTGGGACATTACTGGGTAATGTTGCAACTCGAGCAGTTCTGTGTGCCTCTGAATTCCTATGTTTGACAGCTGCTTCTCTGTTGCTTATAAAAGGCTGACTATGCATTTTAAAGCCCCATTTCCCATATGTAGGAAATACTATGTCTATCACTAAATCAGTGATTTCATCCTATTACTGAACAAACTATAAAATAGTCTCTGCTAGATTCTCTGTACTCACTATATAAGATGCTTTAAATGCAGAAAGTAGGCCTCCAGCTGGTCTACCTCAGCTAACTATTTAAAAACGAACAAAAACAATCCTGGCTGTTCCTTTTTCTTATTTAAGCAAGACAATTCAAAATTAAATTACCAGAAAACGTCAATAATCAGAAAAAGGTTCAACCTTTTACCTTATTAACCTGAGCATCCTTTTTGCAAATGGAAGATATTTCGTTTCAATTCCTACTGCTCTACATCACATGTTACCTCCCAAGGCAGCCCTAACTCTGTCTCACTATTTTCAGGAAAAAGTTGAATACGTAGCTCTTTGCTTCATTGTTTAAATGTCTTCTGAACTGATGGCTTCACCTGCGCCAAGGTGCAGCTTGTGTTCAGCTTCCTCGGGATTTTCCTTCACAAATATACAAATACATACATACATAGTGGACACTGGTCTGTGCTTTTCTACAGAAAACCAAACGTAAGAAAAATAAAGAGAAATGCCCGAACACGCTGCTTGTGATTTCTTGGCACAAGCAGCACGTTCTGGCCGCCTGCTCCAAAGGTAGTACAGACTATCTGTACTGGCCAAGAAGAGAGCACACATCCAAGCCTGCGTCTCTGCGGCATCTAAGAACTCAGCTGAACTGTTCAAAATCTGCAAGGAGCTGGCCAAGCCTGCTGCAGTCTCTACCTTTCCTGTGCCCTCCCAGGCCCTCTGTATGGCCTTGGCTTCTCATTTCATCAGTAAAACTCAGGGCATCGTGTCCACCCTCTCTTCCTCTTCTTCCTGCTCCGCTCCTGGCCTTCTTGTGACCGTCTCTCCTCCTCCCTTCTCTTCCTTTTCCTTGTTCACCCCTGACAACATTTCTAGACCAGTCCGATCCATGAAAGTCTCATCAAAACAGGTTCTTCCCTGGTGACCCAGAACTTCAAGGACCACATTGACACCCTTGCTCCAGCATTGACCAAATTCGACGATCACTCTTTTGCCCCTGGCACCTTCCACTCCCCCGTGAAGCACTCCCTTGTGCAGGCACTCCTAAATGAGCCCTCTGCTAATCTTTCCTCTCCAGCTAACGCCCGATCTCCATCACTCCTTTCCTGGGCATACTCTTGGAAAAGCTGTGCATCTCCAAGCTTAACCTTCACACTGAATCTTTTGGTTGTCTCCCTGGCCATCAGTCTGGCTACAGAGCAGCCAGAAGAACAGAAACTGCTCTCCTGAACATCTGTGAAGACCTGCTCTCTAACCTTGATTCTAACATTCCTTCTGCCCTCATTCTCCTTGATCTTTCTTCTGCTTTTAATACGGTAAACCATGCCATCCTGCTTATCACTGATCAGGCCCTGGCCTGGCTGACCGCCTTTCTCACTGATCGACCCTCTCAGGTCCAGCTCGGGACCTTCCTCTCCTCTATCTCTCTCTCTACCTGTGGTGTTCCACAAGGGGCAAACCTTTCTTCCTGGCTGTTCACCCAATACCTGCCACCTCTTGGCCACCGCATCGATGTTCTCTGCTCCAACTTTCAGTGTTATGCGGATGACACCCAGCTCTCTTTCAGGCTCGCCTTGGCTGCGGACACTCCTTCTCTCATTCCAGACTGTCTGTCCACAACTCAGGAGTGGTGTGCCGACAATGATCTCTGCCTTAATGTAAGTAAGACAGAGATCCTCCTCATTGGAATACAAGCTCCCTCCTTTCCTTTCTCTCTCTGGCCGCCCACTCTGGGGCCTCTTCCTGCTCCTACCTGTGAGGCTAAGAACATTGGGGCATCTCCTCACATCTCCAACATCTCTAAGAAGTCAAACTATCAGCTGCACATCCTCAGATGTATTCTTCCTTTCCTCACTTTCCCTCAGAAGCTCACTGTCTCCAGTTATCAGGTCCTCTCTAGGCTGGACTACTGCAATAGTCTCTTTCTAAATCTTCCTGCTTCTACTCTCCGTCCTCTACAACGTATCCAGAACAGGACTGCGAGACTTGTCCTCGGCCTCAAGCCCAGGCACCATATCTCTCCAGCTCCGAAATTTCTTCATTGGCTCCCAGTGGCGGCAAGGATCAAGTTCAAGACCCTCTGCATTGTCCACAAGGTTTTATGGGGTTCCAGACCGCACTACCTCAAACTCTCTCTTCCTAAAGATTTCCCTTCTCAAGCTCTCCGATCTGAGGATCAGTCACTTTTCTAAGCAGAGAGTTGGGTGCAGATCTCTTTCTTCGGCTGGGGTCTCCCGCTGGAGCAGCCTCCCTGCCTCTCTCAAACTTGAGCAGAACCACCTCCGGCTCCGGAAGCAACTCAAGACCTTCTCCTTCGCTTCTGCTTTCTCTCTTGCTCTCCCCTGCTGATGACCAGTCTGCTGCAAGCACTGGTCACCTGGCGACCCTGTGAACGTGGGCCCAGGTGCCTGCCTGTCCATTTGCACCTGGCACTGCCTTTTAACTCCCCCATAGCACTTCAGGTCTGTATCTGTAACCCTACTGTCCCTTATCTCTGCACCTATGAGCCACCCGTTGGCTGCACTTTCTGCTTACTTGCACTGAGCCACCTGCTGCCTGAACTTTGATTACCTACACTCCCCCCACCCCCTGGCACTTCTCCCCCTCGTCTTCCCTGCACTTGTGCAATCTGAATGACACAAGGCCTAGTAAGAGTGCCGTTTTGTCATTCCTCTGTTTTCCCCCTCCTTGTCTTGTCGAGCCTAGAAACACTTGTCTATAGGCACCTTATAAATGCAATATCATACCATATCACATCTCTGTTTAGCCCCTTACAGCATGGAGAGTGCTGGGATATCTGCACCCCTTGTATGGGTCCTGTTGGGGTGGATACGCACCAGGATGGGTACAAGTGCAAACAGAACGTTGACCACTCGCCATTTTTAGAAATGTATTCTAATTACACTGCTGAGGAAACCAGGCGTGAAGAGTTGGTGCCTGAATAATACTTGCTCCTTGTTTTGTTTGAGGCTTGTTACCGCCAGTGCGGCATACATGTCAGCGCTCATTTTCTATTCCTCGGTTGTCAGTTTAAAAGTGAACTAGTGTTCCCCTGACCTATATTGCTTCCAGTTATTCATACAGTATACACTGCTGTCCATGGTCCTTGTATACTACTCCACCACTTGTAATGCTCCTCTAACTACTCCTGATTAGTTTGCATACTTCTCACATTGTAGTATCCCGCGCCTTTCGTGCATATCTAGCCTGTACTATATCTGCACAATTGTTCCCACTCGCTTTGCGCATACGCTCAACTTCTCTTACCGCTTGCACTGTTGTTATCGTCGTATTGCCAGCTAGTACTGTATGCGTCCTGTTATAACGGTTATGTTGCTCACTTTCTCAGTGTATAATTGAGGCCAACCTGTGCATAACGCGAGGCCCATTCTGATTTGTTACTATTATTAGGGGGTCATCACCTATCAAGCTAACCTGGTATTCGGAATGTTAATTTTACCAATCTGCTGATGTGCTAGGTGCACACAGACTGCACATCCACCAAATTGACCTCCTGTTTAGTCTGTCAAAATGCACTGTACCCCTGCTTTCTCCTCACCTCGAACTACACCACGCACCATAACGTACCTCTTGCTCACCCTGTGGGCTCTAACCTGGACACCACACAGCATTTGCACATCTCACACCACTACCTCACAGTACTATCACTTATGCCCACCGGGCAACTTTACGTCATATTGGGACGTCCTAAAGTCTCCTGTCAGCATGCCAATCTGTAATCCCTATTTGAATGCTCCAGCCCTCTGGCTACAACACTTTGCTTCAAAACCAACTCCTAACCAAGTAAGTAAAGAGTAAGACCCAGAATGGAGACTGCGCCCGATGTTGTAAAGTGGTTTATTATATACAAAGAGGTGCCCTTCTTGATGACACGTGTTTCGGCCTTTCTTGAGGCCTTTTTCAAATCAGGGCCGTTTAACTGAGAAAACAATATATAGACTGTTACAAAACATATTTAAAAAATAACATCATTGGAGCAAACACAATCAGTGTCACCATTGTGCAATAACATAACAAACATATATAATAGTATAATGAACGTGAAAACAAGTGAACATGAAAACAAAGCCAGATAAAAAAGGTGTTGGTGATGGGAGGGATACATGGGAAGAGAACAAGAGAAGTACAGAAATAGGGTTTAGTCTATTAATTTGGAGCATGTACTTTGAAATAATGCTTTACCAGTAATGTGTGAAACATTGACCGAACACTGCGCGACCATGGTATTATATATGTTCTTATGTTATCGCACAATGGTGACACTAATTGTGTTTGCTCCAATGATGTTATTTTTTAAATATGTTTTGAATATGAGAAGAGTTTTCTGTTCATCAAGGAACCTGGCACACCGATAATGTATTTCCTGCCAAAGGTTCATAAAGATCATGACATAATACCAGAAGGACGACCGATCCTGAGTGGGATTGGTTGGGCAACTGAGAATATTTCTCAAAACTTGTAAAATATCTTGAGACAGCGGGCCACCAAACTGAAAGCCTATCTAAAAGATACAACAAATGTAATTCTAAAACTAACATCTATATAATGGAAGAGTAACTATCGTCTAGCAAGCCTTGATGTTAAAGGTTTGTACACATCTATTCAACATACATGGGCGATAAAAACTATAGATCACACATTTAAGGGAGACTCAGCATCAATGTACCATCAGATTCAAATGATCAAAGAAATGCTGCTATTAACTTTTGAGTGTAATATTTTCAGCTTTAACAACTGCTATTATAGACAGACCAAAGGCGTAGCAATGGGCACCAAATACGCCCCGGGCCTAGCAAATATTTTGATGGGCCTATTCGAAGACACCATTATCTACCAGGACAGATCACACCAAAAGCAGCTTGTTAAATGGATGAGATACATCGATGATGTTTTAATTATATGGAGAGGCACAGACCTGTAGTTTACAGAATTTATGAATAGGATTAATCAAAACCATTTGGGAATCCAATTCACAGGTACCTGCGATGAGAAAAGAATTAACTTTTTAGATCTGACGATATATGTTGAGCAAAATGAACTCAGAACCTGTACCTATAGAAAAGCAACAGAAGTAAACTCAACTCTACACGCAGAAAGCTGCCATTATAGACCAACTATTCTGAATATACCATCTGGAGAATTTATCAGAGCAAGAAGGAACTATCAGACAATGGACTCCTTTGAGAAGGGATGTACGTTACTAAAGTCAAGATTTCTAGCCAGAGGCTATTCAGAGAAATGTGTGAAAAAAGCCATGGACAAGAGCCTAGCAATCACACAAGAACAAACCTTAACACCAAAGACCAAATCGACTGAACAGATAACCGTTGGGTTCATCAACAAATTCAGCAGTGACCATAGAACTTTGAACACAATTTTATCCAAACATTGGTATCTGCTTAAATTAGATGAGAATATTGCTAACCATGTTGATGATAAACCAAGGATTATTTTCAAACGAGCAGAAACACTGAAAAATAAATTGAGCCCGTCTAAGTTACTAGACCCAGTCTCAGAACAATCATCAATCTGGCTAAAATCACCTAACAATGGATTCAGGAAATGTGGAGAATGCACGATGTGCAGGTACGCACACATAAAAACTGATACATTCATGGGCACAAATAACAAGGTTCTAAAAATTTTACAACCTATAAATTGTAAAACAAATAACGTTGTATATCGAATCATATGTGTCTGTAATCTGGTCTATATAGGCAGCACAATAAGAGAATTAAGGACCCATGTACGAGAACATCGAGCCAAGATTGGGAGTCAAGACCCAAGATTACCCCTTGCCTGCCACTGGCAGGAAAAACACCAAATGGACAATAAGGCGAATATAAGAATCATCGGCCTAAAGAGAATCACACTAGGCAAAAGAGGGGGGAACAGAGAAAAGAAATTACGGCAGGCCGAGGCAAGAACAATCTGCAAACTGAACATAACTGTCCTCGGTTTGAACACGGGCAATGACATGGTGTCCTTTCTTTAATATGATGACCTATAATGTTGAATGTATCCTTTTATGTACACACCTGAGAAATCAAACACATGTAAGACTCTGCAGTATAAATTATTTGGGAAGGTCAGCTGACGATGAGACTGTCCACTGGTCTCCAATGTTATTTTTCAGAGCTGAACACCATCGGATAAGGTACATGTTTAGTCAGCGCATACTATTGAAACAAACCAATATCCAGGTCACACCAGGATTTTTTAGTCAAGACTAAGCCAGGCGCCCATAATTAATCGTGTTAATTTCTAAATTCCAAATTATGATTTCCCAAAGAAATTGTTTCTTATATTTTTTTTCACACCCCGAAATGTAGTGCCACCTCACAGAACGTCCGACATTAGATTGTATTTAATTGTATTTGAACGTTATGAATCCTCGCTTGTATGCCCTTAAATCGGGCAGACCACAAGAATTATATATCAATAGTACGGCGACTTGAGACCAACAAAATGGCCGTCGCTGTCACAATTGGGCTAGTTAGGCCCCACATATCATTAGTCTGAGTCGAGTTATTTTCCAAAATATGGCCGCATTGGTATCTAGCATACTAAACATCGAAGATGGACTCTTGGGAGTCTGTCGCTATGACAACCTTCCTGCAACACTATATAGGGAGAGGACGCCATTTGGCGCCCCCTCGAGAAAAGGAAACGCGCGATCGAACACGAAAACGCAGCGGACAGGTAAGAGACCATCTGTCAAGTGCAGCTCGCCTTTGAAATAGTACTTCACCAGTAATGTGTGAAACATTGACGGAACGCTGCGTGAACATGCGCGGACCGCTATAACCACGAGTAAATGCAATTTAGAAGCTGATGGCAAACATTATGTTACTTAACATAGATTTAAAGATAACATGGAATTTCAATACTCATGAGATACTTAATCATATTTAGAAGGCTCCTATCTGATCCTCAATATTGATAATCTATGAGAAGAAATGAGAATTTAATAATACTTGAGTTAACATACACTTTCAGAATACAACCGAGACACGGAGTTATAATCAAAATATTTGTGTTCCTAAGGGATCTAACCCGGACAGTGGCGAGCGGACACGCTCTATAAACTATTAGGGGCACACAAGACAATAAGGTAACATCTAATTACTTACCTATTTCTTGGAATATACACGTGAACATTTACACATGCTCCAAATTAATAGACTAAACCCTATTTCTGTATTTCTTTTGTTCTCTTCCCATGTATCCCTCCCATCACCAGACCCTTTTTTATCTGGCTTTGTTTTCATATTTACTTGTTTTTACGTTCATTATACTATTATATATGTTCTTATGTTATTGCACAATGGTGACACTAATTGTGTTTGCTCCAATGATGTTATTTTTAAAATATGTTTTGTAACAGTCTATATATTGTTATCTCAGTTAAACAGCCTTGATTTGAAAAAAGCCTCACGAAAGGCGGAAGCACGTGTCATCAAGAAGGGCACCTCTTTGTATATAATAAATCACTTTACAACATTGGGCGCAGTCTCCATTCTGGGTCTTACTCTTTACTTACTTGATTTGTGGTCTTTTTTGGCTAAACCACAACCCAGGGGGACGCGACCTATCACAAAGAAATAATTTGAAAAAGAATATGGATAACGTTGGATTAAACATGTCACCATGTTAGACCACACTCCTAAAGCCAATAACCTTTGAAACTCCAACTCCTAACCAACCCTGCACTACTCACCTGAGAAACATGAGGCTTGGCACACAAGATTGCCATGCAACTCACAACCAGACCCCTTTATTAAGGAGCATAATACCCCTGACTAATCGCCCCATTGCAATCCACGATAGAAACCAGAGACCAGGTACCAGACTTTTCCTAACCTTCTCAAAGTTATTCATTGTCCTCTGTCTACCATCCTGATTTCTACACTAACTGCCACCAACCAGACTATAGTCACATACTCAAGCCAACCCTGTGTTACACAGGCCAGAAACCTTAGATTAGTATCTAGACTACACCATTTGTCCTATCGACAGAACCGTGACTCTAACATCCACTCACCAGCACCTAACAAAAACTTAGCCTCTATGCTGACATCCAACAAAAATGCGCCTGCCCCGCCGGCTACTAGGACGAATAACGCCAAGGACATTAAGGTCAAAGGCGTGCTCATAAATGCCCAATCCCTCCCTGCTCATGCCTTAGAGATCACAGACCTCATCATTACTGATGATTTGGAATTCCTTGCCAACACGGAAACGTGGCTACATGCTGCTTCAGGCCGCACCCTGTCCCTTGCAATCTCTGACAACTATTCCATCATTAGATGCGACAGGGATACGAATCAAACAAAGGGTGGAGGATTAGCCTTTATCTTCAAGGGCTCGCTTGAACTTAGAACTGCACCCAACCTCCAGATCCCATCTGCCAAACTACTCTCCATTAAACTACCTATCTCTCCCAACCAAACTGTTACAGTGCACCTTATCTATAGGCCCCCAGGTCCCATCTCTACATTCAATGAGGATGTCTCTTCCATCATTATCACTAATACTAAGCCCAACCCTCACATCCTTCTACTCGGGGACTTCAATCTAAGGTACCAGGATGTGAACGATACTAAAGCCATTGACCTAGCATGTACGCTAACAGATTTCGGCCTCACCCAGCACGTTAAAGAGCCAACCCACAATAAAGGACGCACCCTTAACTGGATTGCAGACCTGAATTGCTCACTCATTCTAATATCTGTGACCCTGTGCTTCTGGTCTGATCATCACAAAATAATCTTCTCTATTAACTCCAACCTTCAAATATCCAAACCCATCCTCGCCCCATCCATCCACACTCGCAATAAGAAAGATATCACGATGGATGATCCTCCCTCTGCTTAATACCGTATCAACCACCTGTTCTGACCCCATAGTTCTAGTAGATACCTATAATCATGCCATGCTAGAAGCCCTCAACACCATTGCACTGCTAAAACTGCATAAACAAACACCTCGCCTGCACCTCAATACCTGGTTTACCTCACATCTTAGAGACCTCCGAAAAGAAAAGAGAAAGGCTGAGTAGATAAAGGCTGAGTCTCATTAGAAAAGTATACCATCACTAGTTAACAAAATTAACCTAACCACTTACAAAAATGCTTTACTGGCAGCTAAAAAAAGATGTATATAACAAAATCATATAGCTAGCACAATCAAACACTACGGAACTCTTTAAGATCCTCAAGAAATTAGAGACTCCTGTAGCCCCTCTGGACACGTGCACCAGACACTGCCTGGTGTACTAATATACAAAAAGCCCTTCTTGATAAAATCTCTATGCTTCCAGCCAAAATCAATGCTAAAAGAAGCAACCTCTCAGACTCTGCACTTAACTCCGTGTCCTACAACCTCCCCACGCCTAATCACGCCTTCAAACCATTCAGCTTTGAACCTCTCTCTATCTGGGAAGTTGAAAGTATTCTCAAGAAGCTCAAACCATCTAATTGCCAAGGTGACTCATGCCCCGCCCCTATCATTAAGGATAATGGGCACGCATGATCGTGTGCCTTTTATCACTACCCTTATAAACACATCATTCAAATCTGGGATCGTCCCGGATAATCTCAAGGATGCCTGGGTCATCCCACTAATCAAAAAACATACTCTTGACCCGAGTAACCCATCTAATTACAGGTCTATCACCACTGTGCCGTTCTTATTAAAAATTCTAGACCGGGCAGCATACTTAGAAATACAGGATTACCTTGAAACAAATAAACTATTGGGCTTAGACAATTGGGACAGAGACCGTCCTGATTGATTTAAAAACAAAAATCGAGGATCTAAAAGACAAGGGCAAGTTGGTACTCCTCCTCCTCCTTGATCTTTCAGCAGCTTTTGATTTGGTAGACCATCGAATCCTTTGTCATCACCTCAAATTAGCTACCCATTCCTCAGACGCTGCCTCATCTTGGATTAGCTCCTTCCTGGCTAACAGAACCATGAGGGTCTTTTCACCTTCTGCTTCTGCTGAACCAGCACCTGTTCCGTGTGGAGTCCCTCAAGGATAATGTGCATACCCCACACTTTACAATGTGTTCACTAAGCCACTCTTTGACATACTTGACTATCTGGGTGTCTCATACACCAACTATGCTGATGACACTCACATACTCATCCCTATCACAGGTGACTATGTAATTGACTCTAAAGCACTCAATGAAGTCTCCACAGTTATCCAGGCTTGGATGGCACATCATGGGCTCTGCCTCAATGATGAAAAAACCGAGCTACTTGTCCTCGGTTCTCACCACAAACTCTCTAAACTTGACCCAGTCTACAAATCATTCACGATCGACGGCAACATTATCAAAGTGTCTAACATTATAAAAGCACTTGACATCTACCTAGACTTGACACTATCCCTTACCAGACAAATGAATGCTGTTGTCTCCACCTCAACCTACACTTGCAAACTCATCACTGCTTGCAGACCCTTCTTGACGACTTACAACTGCACCATCCTCGCGAGAAATCTCATTATGTCAAAAATGGATTACTGCAATGCCCTCTACTTAGGGACTAGCCAAAGAAACATTGATAAGTTACAGGTCACCCAGCATAATGCAATCAGAGCGACCCTCAACTTCCCGAGGAGATCACACATCTCGGACACAAGACGCAATCTATACTGGCTCCCTGTTGTCCATCATATACCTCTAAAAACCTTTGCTTTAAACCATATCAGACCTTTGAGGTCAGCTCAGGTACACACATTGTCTATACCTAGTTACAAGCTTCAGACAGCCGGGGGACCCAGTTTCCCAGTGCTCGCGGCCAAACTCTGGAACACCATACCCACTACACTCAGAACAGAACCGTCCATCCACTCCTTTAAGAACAAAACCAAACTATGGCTCCAGAAGTGCGATCCAGCTGCTTCCTCCTAGCCACACTTGTACTGTATTTATATCTACTGTTTATCAGTTCCTAGTAATCTGTATAGTCACCACTGATTCACTGTACTAGTTTATTTTCTTGTGTGTGCTTTAAGAATTGCACCATCATGGTTATTATTTGCCCTTTCCTTGTGGAAAGCCGTTTTTGATGTATGTAACCAATTGTACGTAAATTATGCACCCAGATGCCCCAGGGCCAGGTGCGCAAAACAAACAAATAAATACAAAAAATACAAATAAGCGATGCCCCGTGGCACCACAGTAAAGGCAGGTCTCAGGGCCGGTGCAAGGAAACTGTCAGATTGCCGCCCCCACTCCAGATTCTAACCGTTCTCAATCAACCGTCCTCCCACCAACCTCCGCCCCCCCACAGCCTTGTGTTCATGAGATGTGTATTGCCCTGCAGGAGGGGGGGACTTCTAGACAAGCATGCAAAATCAACAAACGAATGTGGGGCAGCTCAAAACAGCAGCTCCAGGTGCCCTGACAGATTTGGCACCATACCACGAAAACAAAAGAAAAAAGCATTGGCAATGCCAATGGTTTGGGCCTTTTTGTAGACATGGGAAAGGCATTTGCCAGGCAATGCTGTAGTGGTATAAACTGGCCATTGATGGTAGCAGGTGCAAATGGGGCGGCTACCTGGGCATATAACTGCAATGCCTGGCAAATGCCTAGTACCTATATACAAGTCAAAACTGTTGGCTTTGCCAAGGCTTGTTTTAACAGGACTTCAGTGAAGGACACCATAGTGCTTATAAATTGAGTGGCTCTGGGCAGGCCTGGTAAGACATTCTTATTATATCAGTAGCACGTACAGCTCAAATTAAGTGAATAACTCTCAGAAGACTGCTTTGAAAAAACATTTGCAGACACAACAAGTACAAAGTTGTATGGTAAGGCTTGACTAAAGCACACTCAAAGTCATGGTATGTGTTAGGCGGAAACCTGTGCAGTTCCCTCTGGGACCACTGCAAAAGATTTAGGACTACAGGCGTTTGGCGGTGAACCCACTTGGTAGCAGTCTGTACCACACAGATTCACTTGGTAGCTGTGGCTGAGCAGTCAGACTTCTCTCAAGAAAAGTTGAGCAGTATGTGGAGTATACAAAATAGGGCAATTCTTCACAGCAAGACAAGCAAACACGCAACGAGGCTTAGTGTAAAGATATTAAGGTATTTATTTATAACAGAACATCTATAAAAAACACTATGGCACTATCACGGCAAACAAATCAAACACAATTACTCTACGAAGAAGAAAACGATCAATCCCCCTAGCAATATTTCGACAACTCTAGGTTCTACCGGTACCACTTATTTTCGGACAGAGGTGTATACCTCAACCTAGATGACACTCGAACATTAGTTAGGACGGGAGAGAAAAAGATAGGCAGGTCATGAAATCCACACAGTTCAATCCTTCATGAATAAAATGCAAGGCAGGAAGGCAAGAATCACAATAGATCATGAAGTTCAGAGGCCAGGCCCACTCGGAGAGAGGCAAGGCGCGATGTCCCAAAAAGTCTCTAGTGGAGATGCATTCAAGTCTTTGTAGCAAATTGTTATCGGCAGGTTGAACCAGTTTAGAACTATAAATGAGAAAAGCTTGGAGGCGACCCAACGGAAAGGAGAGGATTAAGACACCTCGCTCAATCCGATCGAAAGGGAAGCCAGGCGGACACGGTACCTTATTGTGGAGGGCAGCTCCGGCGGGGGCAATTGTTCCTGGTGGTGGATGCACGTCGGGTCTTTGCCAAGAGTAGAGAGGTTCTTGTCGTCGAAGAAAAAGGAAGTCCGGTGCACCACCAGGGAAGATACCAGCCGCGGAGTGCTCCGTCACAAGGCACCACCTTTTGGTCGTGGTACAGGGGTAGTGGCTATCCGGTCGCCGGGGTGCTCTGCACGGGTAATTCGACCACTGCGTCCTGAGGCAAATAAAAAGCAAAGGGGGCTGGTTGTTCCCACCAGTCAGGGGAAGAGACTCTCCGGCAGGGAGATCTCCTCTGTCGTCGGGAAGTGGTGAGACGGTTCCGCAGGGCTCCACCGGAGGTGTCGTCGTGCAGGCCGGCTCAGGGTTACCCTCGTCGGATTCTTAGGTCCTGTGGCGACTTCTGAAGATCCAGTCCCAAAAGCCCTGCTTTTATGCAGAAAACCCCCATTCATTCAGCCTAGCTGTCAATCAACACATGCTAAGTGGTGAGCGGGGAGGCTCACCACTTGGGCAAATCACGCCAGAGTGCGACCGGAGTTGGCAAGGCAACTCGGTCCAGGGTGCCTAAACCCCCTCCCACACCCCTGTGGTAACCCAGACAGAATGGCACCACTTTGGAGGGTCTCTGTACAGAGCCCGCCAAAAGTGGAACAAAGGGCTCAACCTTTGGTTTAGGAGTCACAGAGACGAACACAGACGCCATTTTACAAACCGAGTTCTGGCAGAAAATACCATCCGATAAACCTATTTAAGATAAGTAGATCGGTGGTACGTTAGAGATTAACGAGAAAAAGTATCAATCTCCAACAATGGGACGAATCCCATAGGGTTATGTTCGGGGTCGAACATAACAAGTAGTTTCCACTGCCACCAGCCAAAACTCGACGAGGGGGGACGGGACAGTGCCCCCTCGAGCAACAGGTCCAGGAGTAATCGAATTACCCCTACTAGTACGTCCACAATAAGATGGTTTGTACTAGTCCTGTTAGTAAATTTAGGTCTAGTAAAGCCAATGGTGACTTTATATGCCCGGGGAGATAGTAGTCAGTCCCCGGGTATGGAGTCTATGGCGGAGGTCCGCTAGGACGCCCCAGTGTTACGGCACGTAGGGTGCGGTGTAACACACATAGAAAAACATATGAGACCCTATGGAGTAAAAGACCGCATAGCCCATAGAACACATTAACATTCAAAGGAATTACACACATACATGTCCAAGAGTGGGAGAAAAAGAGTCTCACTCTTGGCAGGATGGAAAAAACAAACTCCAGAAATCCAGCAAAGCTGTTGGGGGACTCACTAGGTTAGGAAATTCAGCCTAAACAGAGAATTCTCCCTAACAGTATGGTATGGTAATGTTTATTTATAAAGCGCCTGTACACAAGGCAAGTGCTTCAAAGCGCTCAAGGAGGGTGGGAACATGGGGACAAAACAACAGTCGTTCGGAGCCCTTGAAATTCTGAGACGATAATAGTCTTCACAGGCAGAGTAAGTGCAAATAACACAATTAACAGTTGAGACACAGCAAATAGGCCTGCCGACGATTCGTCAGTTTTACCAAGTGTAATTAAGAGGGGTAAACAGGGGAGAGCAGACAGACAATCTTCAAACACGGTGCATTCGTATCGTGGAAGTGCAAAGACAGTTCCAGGGGGGTGGTCCAAGTGCACCCAGTCAGTGGGTACTAGGGTAAGTGCAGAGAGAGCCACTCTCTTGGGTCCTTTCTCAAGTGCATTGAAGGTGGGGTTAGTGCAGGGCGCTGAGGCAAGTGCAAGAGAGGACTGGTGGGGGCCAGGTACCTGTGAGACTTTCAGGTACACCAGGCGGCCAGTCAGCAAGCTGTAGAGAAAAGGAGGGAGAGCGAAGGAAGAGGAGGAAAGGAAGGTCTTAAGGAGTTTCCGGAACTTAAGGAGATCAGGCTCAAGACAGAGGGCAGCAGGAAGGCTATTCCAGATGGAGGCACCTGCTGAGGATAAGTATCTCCATCCAAATCTCTGCTTGGATGCTTGGAGAACCGGCTCACTCACAGAAGGTTGGAGGTAGATGAGCTTGTGAGGGACAGTATTTAGGTAGGCAGCATTGAAGGTAGGTAGGTTCAAGGCTCCAGAAAGCCTTGTGGACAATGCAGAGGGTCTTCAACTTGATCCTTGCAGCTACAGGGAGCCAGTGAAGGGATTTCAGTGCCAGAGAGATGCAGTCGCTGGTCTTGAAGCCAAGGATCATTCTTGCGCTTCTGTTCTGGGTGAGTTGCAAGGGGCGCAGGGCAGAAGCAGGGGGGTTGAGGAAGAGGCTGTTGCATTAGTCCAACCTAGAGAGAACCCGGGCTCTGGAGACAGAGAGCCGCTGGGGGAAAATGAGAAAAGGTAGAGTACCTCTGAGGAGGTCTAGCTGATAGACTTTTTAGTGACGTCAGAAATGTGAGAGGAGATGGATAGAGTGGAGTTGAAGATCACTCCAAGGTTTCTAGCCTTACAGGTGGGTGCAGGCACAGGGCCAAGGGAGGCCGGCCAGAGTAGCGGACAGACAGGCGGATATGAGCGAGGAGGAGGAGGCGACTGAGGGTAGCCTGAAAGATAGTTGTGTGTCACACGCGTAGCACTGGAAGTTAGAGGTGAAAGTGGCAATCACACGTGCCAAGGTAGCCATATCGATGTTGAAGAACCAGGGGGATAAGTTAGATCCCTGAGGTAGGCCACAGGTTGAGAGAGCGATAGTTGAGAGAAAGGCTCTGAGTTCCACCTGGGATGAGCGTCAGAGAGAAAGGAGGTTAACCACACCAGAGCCTGAACTATGATTCCCAGAGGGTCACAGAGCCGTGCAATCAGGATGTTATGTTAACTGTGTCAAAGGCAGAGGAGAGGTCAAGGAAAATGAGGACAGAGGTAGTGTTAGTGTCAAGTTTGAGAGCAGTTCTTCACAGGTGTTCAGAAGAGCAGTTTCCGTGCCTCTGGATACTCTAAAACAGACTGATGGTCGTGGAAGCACCCAAAAGATTCAGTGTGGAGGGTCAGCTGAGAGATACCCAACTTCTCCAGGAGTTTGCCCAGGAAAGGAGTGAAAGAGATTGGGCGGTAGTTTGCCAGAATGGAGGGGTTGACAGAGGGTTTCTTGAGCAGAGGGTGAACAAGGGAGTGCTTAAGAGCCGTTGGGAAAACTCCAGTGGAAAAGGAGAGATTGCATAGATCAGCCAAGACTCGGGCGAGGGAGTCAATGCTGTCCTTAATGGTTTTGGAGGGGCAGGGGCGACCTGTTTGGATGAGGCCTTCATGGACCGGACTTGTCTGGTGACCTCAGCGGGTGAGACGGGTGAGAGGGAAGAGAGGGGAAGTGGTGGAGGGAAGGATGTCTTCGATTTTTGTGATGAAGTGTGCAGCCAGGGCCGAGCAAAGGTCCTGGGTGGGTGTGACAGAAGAAGAGGCTGCTTCAGAATTGGTCAGTTCCTTACAGAATGAAAAGGTTGGCGGTGTTGCTTGATACCACAGAGATGCAGGCTTGAATAAAGGCTCTTTTCTTGGTGCGGATGCAGAGTCGATATCACCTTTGAAGGAGGCGGCAGGCCAGTTTGTCAGAGGGTTCGCCCGACAAATTCCATTTCCGCTCAGCTGCCCTACACTTGCGTTTTAGGGCTGCCAGATCAGAGTCGCACCAAGAGTTGCACTTTTTGGGAGACTTCAGACGGACCCTCATGACATGACATGACATTTTGTAAAGCTCAGGCAATATTATGTTACCACAGGTTGACAGAGCCTTTGAGCCACATATGGAAGTACTGTGGCTTAGGCGGACCTGGAGGGCTCGCTCCTGGGAAGCAAGCGGTAGAGCCACCCACACTGAGTGAGGACTGCAGTCTGCAGGGGGGGGCGTAGGCTCCATGCTGGCCACTGCCCCCCACAGTAGTTCCGCTCTCAGCCCCTGATGCCCTGCGCCTCCAGCCATGGAGCCCCGGGGACGGGTGATGTCGCTGAGCCTGGCACTGGGCCTCGTCTCGCTGGCGGCGGCGCTGCATGTCACCGACACACTGCCATCTTCAGCAACCACACCCCAGTCCCCCACCCCCAATCTTGCTGAGATATCTCACAGGCACCGACTCTGGCTTTGTTGATTTGAATAGTCTGCTTCGGGCTTGATGTGGAACCCATTCTTGAGCCGCCACATAGCCCTTCAATGCAGTTTTTCAGCATGTGTGTTCTGCAAGTAAGTAAGCACGTTTAACGTGGGTTTGCGCACTGGTACATCTACTTACTTGGTTGGCAGTGTAGTCGGCACGGCACCTCGGTCCAGGGGTCCTCCTCACCTGTCCTGACTCCTGCGTCGTGGTCGTCGCACTGCACTGCAGCATTCATACCATTGAGTTGACGATTGGATCAGTCAAGGGTGCACTTGTGGTGCTTGGTGGCGTGCTAATGCACATTGCACAGGTGCCAGCGCTGCCACCACGCCCATTCACCCATCGTGACCCTGACCCAGCCCCAAGTCCCAACCTTCACTGCGCCACCTGGTCTGCTGCTGCAGCCAGCCTTACTGCAGACAGTAACTAACAACAGGGCCGGTGCTATCACCAGGCAAGGCAGCAGTGTGGGGGTGTTAAAAAAAGCATTTTGCAGCTCTAACATTTCCAACATATAGGCAAGCGCCTAACCTTGCCTAGTGATAGCATCGGCCCTGGCAGGTCTGCAGCTGGTCTGTGGCTGGCTTCATTAGTCAACATAAATGTCAGGGGCATACATTTTCTGGCACATTTGTGCCAATGAATGCCAGAAAAAAAGTCTCTTCATTTTGAGCAATGAATTGAGTAAAAGAGTTTATTACGGCCATCCGTTCCTGCTTCTCCATTTCCATCCCGGGACTATGATGAACAAAGAACTACAAGTCACAGGATGCAAAGCAAAACCCAGACCTGAAGGAGCCGAGCCACATGAGAAGGAACCCTGTTCAAGCTCTGCACATGCGCAGCACTCTCTGAAAGTAAGCACTCAAGCTGGAAGTGCTGCAGGTCTACGCATGCACAGCACTCTCTGAAAGTAAGCACTCCAGCTGGAAGTGCTGCGGGTCTGCTCATGCACAGCACTCTCTGAAAGTAAGCACTCCAGCTGGAAAGGCTGCAGGTCTGCTCATGCACAGCACTCTCTGAAAGTAAGCACTCCAGCTGGAAAGGCTGCAGGTCTGCTCATGCACAGCACTCTCTGAAAGTAAGCACTCAAGCTGGAAGTGCTGCAGGTCTAGAGCACACTCTTCCCATCCTGTGAAAACGAGCGCATTCCAGCCTCTTCGGGATACCCATATGTAAATAAATAAATACATACATTGCCTTACACAGACACCATTGAGAATGCCTCTCTGCTCAGAAGCACTGCCTTGAAAAAGAAAACGTCCACACCCATTGCTAAAATAGCCCTGTCACAGGTAAGGTCTGTCACAAGCTCAAGATGCTACTTAATGGCCTGCCTCAGAGCACAGGTGTGAATACACGTGGTAATAGTGCACAATCTGTCCACCCCCAGAGGATTACACGCTACATGTGTTCTCATGGGAGTGGAACATGTGCACTGCAGCGTGATAGAGCCATTAGGAGGGCGGGGCTTTAGTTATGCTAATCTTGCTCAGGTGCACTGTTCTGACTCTGGTGAGGCCACCCTACCCCTGAGAGGGATGGACGGAGGACAGTGACCCAATGTAGTGAGCCGACCCTGCAGGCTGAGCCCATGCCTAACCACTGCTCCTCAATGGAAGGCTGCTGACTGTATAAAGGAACAGGATTACCATTTACAATCCTCTTCAAAAAAGAGTATTATGAGAAGTCACTGGCTCATCAGTTCTGTTAATTGACTAACAATCACCCCAAGGCTTAGACTTAGTCAGACTTCAGCCATAGTGCAGACGGCCCAGAGTTATGCCCCCCCACAGACTCAGGTTTCATCCACCACACGAGTCATATTGGACCCCAAGCTTGCATCCGCACTTCTGTTATTCCGCCACCTCCCCAAGACCCCCTTGCTGTTTCCCTGAAATACGGAGGCAGGACCAGTTGCCACAGGTGGAAGTCACAAATGCTGCCACAAACTTTATTCAGCATCATGCCAGGAGTTAGCTCACAGGTGATCTGTTTCTCCACTGCACCTCAGGATTCTACGCTGGGTGTGACTTCCTAAACCCCCCCCATCAGTGTCCGGAGAACCCCTCCCTCTCTAGCCATTTATCCATCCTTCCTTCCTTCCTTCCTTCCTTCCTTCCTTCCTTCCTTCCTTCCTTCCTTCCTTCCTTCCTTCCTTCCTTCCTTCCTTCCTTCCTTCCTTCCTTCCTTCCTTCCTTCCTTCCTTCCTTCCTTCCTTCCTTCCTTCCTTCCTTCCTTCCTTCCTTCCTTCCTTCCTTCCTTCCTTCCTTCTTTCTTTGTTACTGTCTTTCTTGTTTATTTCTTTGTTTCTTTTTTATTTCCCCAATCTGTGACCGGTCCCCCTTCTTTCCCATCCCAAATACTTCCATTCCCTGAGTATCTTCTCACTCCCCCAGTGCTTTCTTACCCCCTTCTGGTACATTTCCCCCTACTATTCCCTTTCTCAATTCTTCATATTCCCCAAATGCCTGGTGTTCCCTCCCCAATTCTTTCAATTCCTCACCTCTGAGTGCCAAACGCTTTGCCCGCCTCACAACTCCTTCCATCGCTAATCGATTCCATCTCAAGTACTTTCATTCCACAGATCTTGCAATACCCCAATAACCAAGTCTGTTCAACCACCCAATTCAATCCACTCCTGACCTCCCCAAGGCCTTTCCATCCCCCCACTCTTGTTTGTTTTGTTTGTTTGTTTGTTTATTAATTATAATGCGCAACAGACTCAGGGGTAACAGGGCGCAGCAGTTACAAGGTAATGCGAAGCTTTGTTACATATGTTCAAAGGTACAGTACATTATTTACAAAGCAAGGTATAAAGTTATTTGCAAATATTACAGGCATTATGTACAGGGATACAGTTTATCTCAGCGGGTGGTATATAGTGAGACATGACGTAGTGCAGTTTTGCAACGGCAGGAAGTACAGTATTTACAATGATAAGCAGAGAGTACATAAAGTAGGGTAGGGCATACTGAGTTAGGGTAGGTTAGTGTAGTTAGTTGCCATTCAGTTGTGTGGGTTAAGGATTAGCAACGGGTGACTAATAGTTGTTGGATTTCAACCACGAGATGGTGTTGGTTCTGAAATGATGGTAAGGCTGGTCTGTTCTCAGAGTGGAGGGCAAGGAGTTCCATAGTTTAGCTGCTTTAACCGGGAAACTTGTCTCTGATTGTAGATAGTTTAGATCTAGGGATGGACAAAAGGTCCCTATTTGCCGATCTGCTGGATCTTGTGGGAATCGGCTCTGATAGGTAAGTGGGGGCAGCGTTATTAAGAGCTTTATGGGTAAGAGATATAGTTTTAAAGAGGATGTTGTCGTTAGTTTGAAGCCAGTGATTCTGTCGCCTACTCTCTGAGATGTGATTTCTTTTGGAGATGCCTAGTGCTGCTCTGAAGGCATTGTTCTGTAAAGTTTGGATTCTTGAGATAATGGATTTATTGGAACCTATGTACAAGACATTACAATAGTCCAGGTGGGAAAGGATGAGGGCTCCTGCCAGGGTGGTAAAGCTGTTGTTGGAAAGAAATGGCTTGCCTGTCCTTATAAGTTTGCATGTATAAGCCGTGGTGGACGCTAACGTATTGACCTGTTTAGAGAATAAAAGCGTAGAGTCGAGATAAAAACCTAATGTTTTTACCTCCTGTGCTACCTTGATACAATTACAGTCAATTATAAATGAGGAGTAGTTAGGTCCCCATTTTTTTAAGTTGATAGGGGTGCCCAAGAGGATGAGCTCTGTTTTATCATCATTCAGGCGTAGACCGTGCGTGGGCATCCATGCCTGGATGATACACTCTGTTCACCAAGGCTAAATCCTTGTCATAATCCCCAGTAAGAGGTAAGAGGATCTGAGGATCATCTGCATAGTTAGTGTAGGTGATACCCAGATGGTCCAGATCATCGAAAAGGGGCTTGGTGAAGATGTTGTACAATGTGGGTGAAACGCAGGATCCCTGTGGTACTCCGCAAGTGATGGGTATATGGTCTGCGGCCGCGGTGGATGAGAAGACTCTCATAGTTCTACCACTTAGGAAAGATCTAATCCAGGTTATGGCATCACTGGAGAAATGTGCTGCTGTGTCGAGATGGTTGCATAATATTGTATGGTCCACCAGATCGAATGCAGCTGAGAGATCTAGGAGGAGGAGCAGGGCTGATTTGCCACTGTCTCTTAACTCGTCAACTTGGGTCTTGAGGTCAGTGAGGGCAGTCTCCGTTCCATGGTGTGGACGGAAGCCTGATTGTCTAGCACCTAGCAAGTGGTTTGATTCCAGATGTTTTTGTATTTGCGTATAGGCTACTTTGTCTGATATTTTTAAGAGAAAGAGTCAGTTGTGATAGGTCCATAGTTGGTAGGTGTAGAGGGATCTAACTTAGGTTTTTCCCAGGAGTGGGAGTACCCATGATTGTTTGAAGTTAGTGGGAACAGTACCAGTAGTGAAGGAAGCGTTAATGAGCTTGGCTATAAAAGGTGATACGTTTCGAGTCGCATCCTTGATGAGCTGTGCAGGGCAGAGATCGCCCTGACAGTTGGAGGGTTTGAGGGCCAGAATGATTTTTTCCACCCCTAGGGTAGATACACTGGAGAAGTTCAATTGGGTAGATGTTACGCTCACCTGGTATCCACAGGGATGCCACCCAGCCAGTTGGTCGCTGGTATCCTTCTCAGTCATTCCCTGGTATGGTTCTCGGTGGAAGTTCTGCCTGGAAATACAAGAGGACTGTGTTTAGGACTGGCTGACCAAGGCAAGTTTTCCCCCCACCTCCTGTATGACTTCAGCCCCTTTGGGCCCTCTTTTCACCTTGTTGTAGAAGTTGGCGAGCTCTCCGTCCTGCTTTCTGGGCAGGGGCGCGCTGTCTTTCGTGGGCATGTGCGGTCCAGTTACTTCACTGACAGCAGCCCAAGTAATGTCTTTCAGGTAGGTCTCATTGCTGTTTATTGAGTTGTTATTCTTGCATGCCTTCCTCTGTTTGATAATGTCTCTTTTTATCTCCCTTAGAAGTGCGGAGCTTCCGCGTGGCGAACTGGCAAAGCTGGGCCTCGCCGGTAAATGATGGCGCACAATAAGCGTTATGATGCGGTAAGTAAGCGCTTTGCGCAGTGCTGCGATGTCTTGTCTTCACTGACCTGTGTTTTCTCTCTTTTTCATAGGTCGCGGTGTGCTCCCAGCTCGTGTGGATTCCCAGAGCGATGCCGGCCGAAAGGCGATCAGCCAGGTAAGTCTTTTAAGCAATTTGTGGTTGAAATGTCTCTAATACCTCCTTTAATTATGTCTTTTCTTCCTTTTTCAGGTCCTTTGATCCGGGCGGAGCACAGATTCAACGGAGCTACCCAGGAGCTGCGAGCAGTGAAGGATGGAGATCGCAGGTAAGATGCTGCTGCTAACGATGTTCTTTTGTCTTTCTGCCGGTTCTGATTTCCCAGACTCGTGAGTAAGCTGGACACAGTGAGCGTTGATAGCTGCAAAGTAACGCAAAGCGTGTTGTCTTGTTCGGGTGTGGTTTAAATAGCCTCTGCAAAGTAGTCCAGGTAAAGTAGTCGCTAGGCTACCACACCCAAAACACTATACTGCATAGCTTGGTTCCTAGGAGCCAAGCTATGTGGATGCCTCCATGTTGGATGAAAGCATAAATTAAGTAGTTCCCTGAGCAGATGTCTTTCACTGTGTATGAGCCTGGTGCCAAAGGCACCAGGACTGGCCTCAAGAGGGCCTGAGACGTGGATGCCAGGCCTTACTTGAGATCCGAGTCCTGATTCCACCTGGCCAATGGGATTGCCAGTGGGGATCAGGGCTGAGGGTCATGACAGTAGATTGGGTTTCAGCTGTGTTTCCCATTGTTTTATGTTGTGGTGAGTTCTTTAAGGAATCTTTTTTTGGGGATATTTTATATTGTGGAGTAGATACTTTGTTGGCGAGTGCATTTTGGATATCTGCACACCATTTTCTATCTTTGTTACAAGTGTCCGGAATAGCAATAGGGGTCTCTAATTCCCTGAGTATGGTAAATAGTTATTTCATATTGGAATTAGCTTGGGAGACACGAGTGTCATAGGAGACCTGCTTAGCTAGGCAGATGTCTTCTTTATATAGGGAAGAGAGTTTGGTAAGCTTTGATTTATTAGCTTCTGAGGGTGCTAGTTTCCAGGCAGCCTCTCAGTTTCATTTTTGTTGACTCAGGTTTTTTAGGAAGGGTGTATACCATTTGTTCAGGTTTTTTTGACTTGCTTGGTCTGAGTTCAATGGGTGCAATCTGGTCTAAGGCGGAGGTCATAATTTTATTGTATTCCTCAAACATGCTCTCTGGGTCAGCATTGTCAGGAAGTGAATTGCGGGTAGGGAGTATGGCAGGGATGAGTCTATCCACTGTAATACTCTATTTATTTCTGGTTAGAATGGGTGGGACCATGGGGTCAGGTGTAGGCAAGGCTATATTAGTAGAGAGTGTAAATGAGAGAAGGTGGTGGTCAGTCCAGGCTAGTGGTGAGATGGAGAGGATGTTCGCATGACAATTGTGGTCTATCACCCAATCTAGTATTCTACCTTTGTTATGGGTAGGGGCTATACTTCTTTGGGTAAAGCCTAATTCTAAGAGAGTATTTGCCATGGCAGGCTGGTCTGAGGGGTCATTGAAACCCAAGTTAAGGTCGCCTAATAGTATTGCTTTAGTGGTGTTTTTGAGGTTGTTAGCTAGAATCGTATTGACGTCATCCTCAAATGTCCCAATTGGACCCGGGGGGAAGGGGCGATATATCAAGTGGATGTTCAGGGTTTGAGAGTTATTCAGAGGTACTTTGGCTGAGAATACTTTGCATGACTGTATATCATAGGAGGGGGCTAATCTCATAGAGAGGCTGCATTTACAGATAATGGCAATGCCACCTCCTCTAGTCCCTTGGCTATCTTGTCTTAGAATGGTATAGTCATCCGGTACTGCTAGCATAAGCATAGGGCCTGCTGCTGCATGTAGCCATGTCTCGGTGATGACGAGGAAGTCTAAATTATCCTTCAGAATCAGGTCGGCAATCTCTGTGGCATGAGCTACTAATGATCTAGAGTTTATTAAGGTAGCTTTAATGGTGGGGCTAGTGGGCGCTGTGGTTCTTGGATGGGAAGCTAATTGATGTTTAGGGTTCAGGGGCTGGCCTAGGCCTCTTTTTGTCTTAGGTGGGTAGTTATGAGCTGATTCAGTTCTTGTGGGCGTAAAGGCAGGCAGAGTTTTAAGTGTTCTTTTTCCTAAAGAGGAAGGTAGTGAGCATCTAGGAGGCTCATATATTTAAGCTAGCCTAGCTCTTAGATGGGTGTTCCTAAGCTCCATAGTGCATGGGTTGCTCAACATTTGGAATGGAGGGTCTTCCATGGCAGGAGGATGGTCCCCAAATATCTGTGTGTGTCGTCTAAGAAGGCCGAATGTGACACTTGATATAAGTACTAGTATACAGATAGTTTGGCTGATAGCTTTAATGGACATGCTGATCCTTGGTGAGGGAGTCACCTTGTCACAATTGCGTACCATGCAGGTAGTGTGGATACATAAAAGAGTCCTTGGTTCATTTGGCATAGTAGTGTCACCAGGCACAGAATGGAGGGCACAGCAGATAAGTTCAACTACTGCAGGCGGTGAGCTGTGTGTAGTTAGTTAACATGTGTGCACAATAGGCAATAGTGGTATAGGGCACAGTAGGCAAATAGGCTAGACAGTAGGTAGTATACTATAGCACAACGTGAAATTGCCTAGGACACGTGAGTATGAAATCAATCACCTAGTGTGTGAGTATAATAGGCAAATGCAGGCTTATTAAGTAGGCAATGCGCGCAAGATCAAACACCTAATATATAAATATAGTAGGCAAGTACAGCAAGCAATAGGCAGCATATTGTGCTGTAGAAGGTCTTACAGAGAACCATTAAGCATGTAATGTATCACTTAGTGGAAGATTAGAATAAACAAATCGAATAGGCAGTGCACGGCGTCCTGTGATACATTAGGGTATCATAGGAGACCAATGCACTGGTTCGTTAGGTTTGCTGAGGGCATGTCTAGGTTAGGTAGGCATTCGTCAGAGGGATCGAGTGGCCTAGCTGGTATTACAGACGGGCTATAATACGTGGACCGGATCAGCTAGTGGGAGGCAAACCTTGCGGTTGTAGTCGTTGGTAGAAAACGAGGGGGGCACACACCTGATCTCATACAATAGCGCAAGGGGGCAAAACATCAAGAATGCAATCACAAGCACTTGTCAGGATTATACTCAGTAGGCATTTTCACCAAGTATGTGTAATAGTATTGGACAGTTCACATCATATGTATAAATTGGCAACGTTAGGAAGGTTACTGGGAGTTGAATAGAGATGCGTAGGCAGTGATGTCAGAATGAATCACGTCTCACCTTAGGCTCTCAAAGGGTGTCCAGTTAAAGTAGCTAAATCAAAAGGTTCGAATGCCAAAGGTGAGAGTACATTCGACCGAAAACAAAAGGATCCATTTTTTTTTTAAATGTATATCTTTTTTTTGCTATAGTTTAGCTAAAAAAATTGATCCTTTTTTTCGGTCGAATAGACTCGACCCTTTTGTCATTCGACCCTTTTGAGTCGATACTTTGACCTATAACCCCCTCGAAGTACATCGTTGCAGGCATTGTAGACAGAGGAAAGGCTCTGAGTGTGCCTGAAGAGACCGGGCAACCCGCAGCACGGCACGCTCGGTCAGATCAGTCAGGTGCCTTAATTCAGTGCCTTGCTTCGGTGCCGGCATTCGCCAGCCTGCGACGGATGATTGGCTAAAGTGCAATTTCGCAGCCAATCAGGAGACAGCACCGGTGTAGGGGTGAGCTGATGTAGATCCTCAGATTGTGGCGGCCATCTTAGCGGGATGCGGGCCACGTTGCCTGTAATGGCCAATTTTGCTATTATTTTGGCAAACAATGAAATATTGCATTTAGCAGGGTGCTACATGCGCGGACAATGCTGGGCATCGAGTAAGGAAGAGGATGAAGCAATTTAGATGTCATCGGGCGTCAAAGTGGAGGGATGCTTGGGGATGGGGCAGATTAGGCTCCAACCTTACCTACGAACACCACCAGTATTCTTAGGTGGCCGGGCTGCTCCTGCAACCCGTGGGACACGCATCTAGAGCTCCTGCTCTGTGGAGATGTGGATCGGGTATGAGGCTCAGTCAGGTGCCTTAACTCAGTGCCTTGCTTCGGTGCCGGCGTTCGCCAGCTGGCGACGGATGATTGGCTGAAAGTGCAGTTTTGCAGCCAATCAGGAGACAGCACTCTCTTCCCATTCTCCAACTCTTTCCCATTCCCCAAAACCTTTCATTCCCCAACTCTTCCCAGTCCCCAACTCTTTCCCATTTCCCAACTTTTTCCCATTCTCCAACTCTTCCCACTCCCCAAATTCTTCCCATTCCCCAGATCTTTTCATTCCCCAGTTTTTCCCATTCCCCAGTTCTTTCCTTACTCAGATCCTTCCCTGCCGCTATTCTTATCCATTCCACAATTCTTCATTTTCCAAATCCTTTCAGTTCCCTAATTTTTGCCGTTCCCCACTGCTTCACATTCCCCACTACTTCCCATTCCTATTCCTCACTACTTCCCCTTCCTTCCCCATTAGTTTTCATTCCCCTTCTCATGATCTTCCCACCCTCCCCCCCCCCCATGTTCCCTACACCTCCCCTTTCCCTGAGCCTCCCCAGAGTCTAGAACTCCTGGGAGCTGGCTGTTCTTTTCTTTCTAAGCTAGTGGCTGCATAGTCCCCTTGTGGTGTCTGCCAGTGCTTTTTCTATAGGGATACACAATGAAACATCTACTGGCCAATTCTGGAAGACAAAACAGATAATTACAGTTTATGTATTTATTTATTTACATTCATAATTTATATTTATATAGCCCACATCGACCCTGAGGCATCGTGGCACTGTTACAGAATACTTGCTTGGTACAGGCATAAATGAAAGGAGCAACAGTGCAGAAAGTATTGACAGCAGCAGGAGAATATGGATGTTCACTTGGTTACATGGGAACAGCATAGGAGTCCTAGAACATGTTACATGTTAGAGCGAAAAGACAAGTTTAGTTGAATAGTTTGGTTTTAAGCATTTTGCAGAAGACAGTGTAGGATTTTTTGTTTCTTAGTGCAGTGGGTGGGGCATTCCAGTTTTTGGGTCCCAGGTGTTGTGACCGACAGGACCACACAACAATGGGGGGAAGAGCGGGCGGGTGTGTCTGTGGTGTGGGGAGCAGGACCAAAGAGGGTGCAACCTTTGCCTCGGGTGAATTATAGAGGCAGCTCTCTAGCTGTGCTTCCTTTTCCGTCACCACCCTCTGACGTGGCTTCTCCCCCATCCCTGTGTGCCAGGGCCACCCAGGCAGCCCCCCCTCTTAGTTTGCCTGGGGCTCGATGGGCGACCCCACTAAGGGCGGCGTCCATCAATTACTGTTCTGATGGCACGTTTGTCTAGCATATTGGGGACAGCCCACAGTTGTGCCCCCCCACAGATTCAGGCTTCATCCACCACACCAGTCATACTGGACCCCAAACCTGCATCCGCACTCCTGTTATCTCGCCACCTCCCCAAGACCCACTTGCGGTTTCCCTGAAATAAGGAGGCAGGAACACTTGTCAAAGGTGGAAGTCACAAATGCCGCAGCAAGCTTTATTGAGCATCAAGCCAGGAGTTAGCCTACAGGTGATCTGTTTCTCCACCGCACCTCAGGATTCTACGCTGGGTGTGGCTTCCTAAGCCCATGACCCCCCTCAGCGTCCAGAGGACCCTGCCGGGTAGAGCGTATGTAACACTACCTGGCGATTGCCTTCTTCAGCTAAATATCTGAGATTCTCTATTCATACACAGCATCTATGCAGTTGCATGTGTCCAAAAAAAGGAGATCTTGCGTAATGCCAACATTCTCGTCTGTGCAGGACTAAGGTCAATATTCCCTGCTCCTCATTGCGATGTCTAGTTCAGTCCCTGGAGCTGGGTTACTTGTGCATTTGCAGACATAATTCAAACCTCTGGCAAACGTTGTGGTTGTGGTTTTATTTGTTTGTTGTCGCTGACCTACTATTCGAAATATTGTGTCTGCCAAGTATAGATTAAGAGAAAGGGTGAAGGAGAAGAGCAACAGTTATCACACCAAACTGCAGGGGGACATCTGCTCCATGGATTCGTCTTTGTGAAGAGAAAAGATTGAATTGGATCACTTGTTTTTTATTTTAAAAAATACATTAATTAGAATATATTTGCCGTAAAAAGAGTCATGAAGAGAGTTTTAAGGAAATAGTCCTTGATATCTAGGTCATCTACACGTGTTTGACCAGCAACAATAACGCTGGTGCATCAGGAGGAATTGACAGGACAGATTCACGGGGCGATTCATAGAATAAATGTGCAGCGAAAAGGGGAGTGCAAGCGTGAAAATCGCAGCGCAAGCGTGAAAATCGCAGCGCACGCGTGCCAAAAGCCGCGCACATCGATTCATGGAATTCAGTGTGCATGTAAATCCTGGGATGTGCGCTAAATTTGTTGGTGGCGCACGCGGGTGCACACGTCACTAAACGGCGTGCACTACGTGCACAGGGAAAGCGCACATAGCGCAGCGCACACAAGAAAAGTGGGTGGAACACGGGGCGTAACACACGGAATGGGTAACAACGCGTGAAAATGTGGGCATTACGGGGGAAGTACAGGAGGTAAATGCTCGCAACGCCACATGTGCGCTAACAACACGTATTCATGGAACCGAACAGATGAAAGGCGTGCGCCAAAAAAGACGCGCTAATCCGGAAACACGTACGCCAGCAGCAAGCAGGCGTAAGCGGCCCACGCAGCATGAAAGAGCGTGCAAACAACAAACAAGCTCAGACGCTACGATGAATATACCGTTCCTCACAGCAGTGGTCGTGGGACACCGCAGGAGGAGGAGGATAGCCAGGCACCGCATTTTTTTACCTAGGACCAGCCTTTTTGGGATGCCTGATGTCCAGGTGTATGGGAGGTACAGGTTTCCACCACACATAATCATAGACCTGGTGAGGGAGTGGGAGGATGACCTCACATCACCCACCCTGTGCTCGGAAGCACTGAGCTCCTTGGAAAAGGTGCTCAATGTACTGCACTTCTTGGCTACTGGTTCAAGAACAAGTGCCATAGTGGGGGGTGTGTTACAGACCACGCAGTCACGCTGCCTACACCAGGTGTTGGCCATCATGACTGCACGCCCCTCAGTCCGCAGGCACATATACATGCCCAGAACACCTCCAGAAAGGCAGGTCGTGGTCCAGGACTTTTACGGGGTGGCACACTTCCCCAAAGTTCTAGGTGCCATTGATTGCACCCATGTAGCTCTACGTCCTCCCAGGGCCACTGAGCACATATATTGAAACCGCAAGCACTGACATTTAATCAACGTGCAGGTAGCATGTGATGCCAAGGGAATCATCACCTCAGTATATGCCAACTATCCAGGGTCAAGCCATGATAGTTTCATTTTCGGAATGCCACCCCTAAACCGGGACCTGAAAGCTGGGCGGCATGGCGACACATGGCTGATTGGTGAGTATAAATGCCTCTGCATATGCATGCATGTCAGACACTGTGTAATGTGAAAACCCCACTAATGATAGCCATTATCACCTCCCCAGCGGACAGTGCCTACCCTCTCAGCACCTACATGATGACACCAATTCGGAACCCCACCACACCACCCGAGGTAAGATACAACACAGCCCATATTGCAACCTGGGGCATAGTGGAGCACACATTCAGAGTGCTCAAGTCACGCTTTCACTCCCTTGACAGCTCTGGTGGGCAGCTGCTATATGCGCCCCCAGTAGTGTGCAGGATCATAGTGTCAGCATGTGTCCTGCACAACATTGCAACCTGCCGGGGCGTGCCGGTGGACATGGTGGTGCCCCCACATCCCCAACCACATGCACGGCCGCTGCGCATGGGAGGTGAAGGGCACATGATGAGGCAGCCCGTACCCAGCTGGTGGCAAATTACTTCACCTAAAATCCCAACCCTCCGGAGTGCACACAGCCCTGGCACATACCAGCTGACAATCAATGATGATGACAAAAGGGACAGTCAACTGTCACAACCATACCACCCTAAGATTGTTCACCTGGAAGTGTTACATTGTGTGCATCACTAGCTACTTAAAGACACCCAATGCAGTGTCACAAAAAGGCACACATTCATGCAGCATGAATGCCTACCCCCTTACAAAATACCACATCAAAATAGTGCCATGTCACCCAACCCTTCCCCATCTCAGCTACCCACCACACCATGGCATGGCATGCAATGTGAAAGCAACCAAATGAATGCACAACACATGATACAAGTGTCACAAAGTGCACTGTCCCTAATGTAAACAGGCCACAGACAATATGCTCTCAGTAATCAATAAGAAACAGCACACATGAACAAATACTTACCAGCAACACAAAACATCAGTACAGGATGAAACAGTGGCAATATATGAGAGTAAAAAATGAAAGTACTGCAAGTGTCACAACCTGACTAAGGCAGCACATCGACCCCTTCCAACTGCAGAGTGTTGTTGTCAGGCAAATGTGTCAGTGTACTGCATACAACATGAACTGCATCTGCAAAGGAGATGGGCTTGTTAAGACATGAAAAAGCTACACGTAGATAAGGATAAAGTCATGATGCACAAGCAAATATCAATCCACCATGCAGTGGAGAATCGAACAACAATCCCCACTAGGGATGTACACACAGTTTTTACTACAGACTAGCCACACAACTCATGGGAGCCCAATGTCACTGTGTATGTTACTGTCACTTGGTCACACCCTTTGCAAGCCCATGGAAAGGGGAAGCAGGAGGGGTGTGTGTGTCAGGAAACCAAGCATCTAACCCAAAGACAGGACATGCCTGCATGTGCCCAGCTGGAATACACAGTGGATGCCTACGGGAGCCACACAAATCAACACACTGAAAAAAAAAAAAAAAAAATGGCCATGTGTGGACCGGGGTAGGGAGGCCACCCAGGAGGGACGAGGTACAGGGTGCACCCCAACACCCACATGCGTGGATGTTGAGAGAAAAAAAAAACCTCCATGGGCTCATGGCCTGCATGGCTACGTTACAGTGGGAGAACTGTCGTTCTTGTCATCACCCTCTGCTGCTACATCAGGAGGTGGCCGTGATATGGGAGGCAGCCCACGCAAAGCCCTGGTATGGTCCTCCATGGCAGCAAGCATGCAGGTCTGGAAGGTTTGGTTCTGCAGGATGATGGTACGGAGATCCCCATGCAGCACCTCATGGTTAGCATGCATTTCTGCCTGCATGGCCTCGTGTGATGCCCAAATCTCCTGACAGGTTGCCTGGAGCCCAGCTGACAGTGAACGTGCGAGCTGCTCCAGCTGCTGTTCTGACCTAAAATTCCAGGAGTATCTCTGAGGAACCCGTGTTCTAACCTCAGGGCTTCCCTGTGGGCCTGTGACTCTACAGATATGGCTGCACGCAGAATCTCCAGTGCAGCCTGTCGGTCCCTGTTGGACGCCAACATGTCCTCCCTGTGTGAGTGGCAAATGGAGTCTGTTGCCTGCTGCTTGAGCTCCATCTGCCTTTCAGGGGGGAGAATGGAAGTGTCCACCCTATCCATTGCCTGAGCCATCATTTCACACAATTCCCCCTGTTGTGCTGCTATACTGTACATGGAGTTCTCCCACACAGTATTGCCTGGTGGCACACGGTCACCGCATTGGCGGGCACCACCCCGGTTTGGGGCAAGGCGATGTGCACCTTGCTGTGCTGGCTCTGCCTGAGGCTGCAGGACTGCATTCCTCCTTTGATCTGCTGGCCCAGGAACAGGAGAAAATATTGTGGAGTGTGATCCTGCATCCGTAACCGCCACAGGCAGACTTTCCAACATTGAAATCCCCATAGAGGGGTCTACCCCCGGTGCAGATGGGTTGGACAGAACATCATCCCTGCCAGAAACTCTCACCTGCGACGGCACATATGTCTCAATGTCCGATTCAGCACCTGATTCATAGAGGTCTCCAGAGGTGTACCCAGAGACACCCGTGGACAGCATGGTCTGGAGGAGAAATGGGTTTTCACCCACCACCACCTCACGTCCTCCACTGCTGCCTGGTTGTGGCTGTGATTCCTCCTGGGTCTGCACCATCTCTTCCTCCTCAACAGCATCAAGTGCCTCATCACCTGCAAAAACATTAAAGATAACAAATGGAAACAGGCATGAGCACCATAGCCCACACACATAGGCCTGACAAGCCAGAGATCCAGTACATGAATTACACATGTCCCACATGACTATAACCCTGGCATGCATGCACTATCAATGAGTTGGAAGGGGAGGCAAAAAGCAGACACTGAGGATTCCAAGATGTGCTGCATGCTGGATAGCACTGGCATCACACATTAGCCTGTGAGTGGCATGTCCAATACACATACATGACACATGCCAGGACACAGATGGCACGTAGCATAGCCATGGTACATTTGACAAGTACAGCCATATGGTAGGAAATAAGTACTGTCACCCATCCATGTGAGACGGACATCATGAGATAAAACATGCAAAATCGTGTGACAAAACACGCATGTGCCACACGCTGCAACAAATCCAGTGTTCACTGATGCAGTGATGGCAGGCAGATGGATACATCAATGGTTGATCACTTCAACATGACAGAAGACAACAGTCATGTTCAACATTCAAACAGGGCCCAAAAATGATTGTGTGCAGGCCATTACTCAATCAGCCTGAATGGTTAAATCATTCCCATAAAAAGGTAATAAATGTGGGCCATTGTGGGGTGTAATCTATGACAGAAGTATGTTACATTTGTGGCAGTACGGCTAAAAAATGTGTGGTAAAAATGGCAAGGTTAAAAACAATCAGGCTGAATGAACAGGAAAACATTTGGAACAATGTTGTTGCAAGATGACATTTGGAGGGCAACTGCAGTAATCTGGTGCAAGTTGGCAACTGTGGTCAGAAGGGATACTGTCATACCCAAACCCAAGGCCGGGGAATGCTTTGGAGGGACCACATGGGTGAATCATACCAGTCATGACTACACAGGCTCACCTGGCACTCAATCAGAACACATCACCCAAGCAACATACACATGGCTTGCACACACATGCATGGACACTCACCGGACAATTCTTCAAGATCTGTTAGGTCTCCCGCACCTCAGATCTGATCCTCTGTGATGAACCCTCCAGCGACAGGCTCATGTTCAGTGGGTTGTTCCTCCTCTGCTGGAGACCCACCGCCAGTCACCAGAGTAGAGGCATGATTGGAAGCCAGCTTGTTCTTTGCTCTGCGTTTCAGGTCATTCCACTGCTTAGAACAATCATCAGCTGTGCGCTTCACGAATCCAAGGGAACTAATGCGGTCCGCAATGGTCTGCCAGTGGGCCCTACGTTGAGCAGGCGTAGTCTTTCACCCTGAAGTCACCACCATTTTGCGGCTATGTGCCAACACATAGGCCACAAGTGCATCTAGTTTGTCGTCATTGAAACTAGGCTTCCTTGACGTGCCGGAGTGTGTAGCCGTGTCTGGGGTCCCAGCCTGTTCTGCAAGAGCACCCTTCTTCTTCTTGGAAGGTGGTGCGGACCCTAAGTGGCTTACGCCGCTCTGATTGGTAGGGGCAGAAACGCAGGTGGACTGGGCACTGGAAGTTTCCAAAGGCACAATGACCAAAGGTCTCACTGCAGTCATTGGCTGCAGGGTGATGGTGGCAGGACCAACCTCAGTGTGATGGACTTGGACCGACACTGTCCCGGCTGGGAAACTCAGAGCTGGGGTGGATTGAGCTGCAGCTGCCCCGGCAGCCTCCTCGCCCTGGCTACTTGGGGCAGCAGATGACATTGCTGCCCCAGATCCACATGGCCTGGTGACAGCAACTTTCATCGCCACACGTGGCTTAGACTTGGTGACACGGAAGTCAGCCTGAGAGTCATCCTGTGCCGGTTCAGTTGACAATATGGGCTGGTTTCACAAGGGCTGAGCTGGGATGGTGTCAACTACATTTGCCCCAACCATTGGGGGGGCATAGGTGTCCCCGATTGGTCCTCCACACACTGGCCTCTTGGGCTACCCTGCACATCCTGGCCACGTCCCCTACCACACACACCTCTCTGAGCTCGGTCACCTTTGCCTCCCTTACTGTTTGGTCGCCTCCCAACCATGGCACTGATGTTGTTGTGCGTATAGGAGTTGCAGTTAACAATTGTCCTGGGCAATTGGGGTGAAAAGGGTAGGGTACTAGATGGAATTCGTACCCTAGTGCTCTTGCAAGGCTGTCTGTGACCCCTGGGGGAAGATGACGGGTCACACAACGCACAGGCACCCCGAACACAATATTAAACGTGCACACAACCCCTGGTAGACCACGTGTGTGGAAAAATGAGCCCGCACTACGCTGTGGCACACAGAAACACAAAAATAAGCGTATGCGTGATACACGCAGCCTACAATGACCTCTGAAGTGGTACGCGACACACGGGTGCAACCACAGTTGGAAAATACGTGCGCGACTCACCGTCTGCCTGGAAAAAGAACGTGAAAAAGACGCGCGTTGGCAACACCCCCGCCAAAAGAAGAATTGAACGCTGTCTGAGTAAACAGGGAGTACGAACTGGAACCGTTGTGAAGTAATCACGTGTGAACCTACAAGAAGTACAAGAATCACCTGCTCGCTCTCCACAAAAACCACGTACGAGAAAATGGCGTCATACGCGTGCCTTTTGAGCCAGCCCACACGTGCAATATCGCTTAGGCGCGTACGCGCTAAGGTTCTTTCCTCCAATTGCACGCAGTGACACACAGACGTGCAGTTATTGCACGTGTACAATCAACATGCACCCGTTTTGAGGGAAACGCCCTTGCGCGTCACGTCACAGACGCGCTTACGTGCTAAGGGTCTTTCCTCAATTTATACGCTGACGTGTTGTTTTTTCACGTGCTGATTCACTATGCACCTGTGTTGAGGGAAACGCCCGTGCGCGGTACGTCACAGACATGCTTACGTGCTAAGGGCCTTTCCTTGAATTACACGCTGATGTGCAGTTTTTTCACGCGCCAAATCACTCCGTATCAAGATGGCCACGCGACAACACACGGAAGACCACGCCCCTGCCCAAAAGGCCATTTTCCGGCACCCCAGAGCCCCGAAAACGCTCCCACCTGCCATCTGCTGCTCCCTGCCTGCTGCCCACGTGCCCTGCTATTTGGTGCCTGCACGTCAGCCATCTGCAGGGGTCCAGTTGCTGTGTCCACCCCTGCTGGAACAGAAGACTCCCGACTGGGATACCATTGCTCCACAGCCCAGCCCCAGCTGCCCACCCACACCTGCCTCAGAGGTCGCCATATCAGGGCAAACACCATCCGAGACCACTGACGAGCCCCAGCCAGAGAGGCAGAGGGCTACCAGCTTCACCGATAAGGAAGTTGGTACCCTGGTGGAGCAAGTTCTGGGGCATTATGATGCCCTCTTCACAACATTGCGCGCCAACAAGGAAGGACTGGAGAGGATCTGGGAGGACGTAGTGTTTGCCATCAACGTGGAGGGGGTGGCAATCCGCGACATCAAACACATCCGGAAGTGCTGGGAGGACTTCAGGTCCAGGACCCTTAACAAGGCCTGGCGCCTCTTGAAGGCAGAGGATGCAGAGGGGTGCCGGGTCAGCATGAGCAACATCCAGATGAGGGTCCTGGAACGCCTAAGCCCAGCGCCCCACGTCCAGATCCTTCAGGGGCAGACCTGCCTGGAGTTGAGCGGTAAGAGGCCATGCATTGCTGTGTGAAACAGGGCATGTTGCAGTGTGCTGGTAGTCAGCTACTTGCCTGTATGTGTGACATAGGCCATGTATGGATGTGTGTGTGCAGGGACATCATGGTAATGCATGTGAGACCAGTCATGCGTGAACCACATGGATGGTGCATGTGTTCCAATAATGCGACATGGGGAGCAGCATGCGGAATGCACACATGAATGCATGCCTGTCCCTGTTCTTGGACATGGATGGGGGGTGAGAGATGGGTGCTGCTCTCATGTACATGTATGGTGTACATGTCTGTGTGTCTGAGTAGCGTGTGTGTGATTTTGAAACGCCATGGATGCATGACACATGTCTGTGACGATGTGTTGATTCACTTATGCCGTCTAGTCATCCTTATATCCACTGTGTCTGTGGGGTACAAGCCCTGATGCATGACGCTCCGGTGATGTGTGTGCATCGGATCAGTATGAGCCATGATGCATGTGATTTTGAACCCAACATTTCTGTCAATAGAGGCCCTTGTATATGGATGCTGATGTTGATTGCATGCGCCGTGCCTGTGTCTGCATGTATGTTGCCTGCATTGACCCATGTGTTGTTGAGGGACAGGATGGAGGTGACGTTTGACAGTGCCACTAATGTGTTATTGCTTCCTGTCTAGGGGACTATTGTACAGTACCCTATTGCTTGTGCTCTATGTCTCCCTCTACGCAGCGTCGAGAGAAGAAGAGGATGGAGACGGCGCTGTGGAGCAAAGCGTCAGGGATGCCTCCACCGGGCGGCGACGCAAGGCCCAGCCACCCTCCCAGGAATTTCCATCATCTGGGAGCGAGGGGACTGGTGCCGCCTCTGCCACTACGGCTGTAGCGGAAGGGCCGGGTGAACCCCCAAAGGGGCTTGCGATGGCGGAAGACGGTGCGGAGACATCCAGGTTGGTGGTCTCCACAGAGGAGGAGGAGGCCGCTACTGAGCCGCACATGGGGCCTGATGGGGGTAGTACCACTGGTGCAAGTGGTGCAGTCCAGGGCCAGGGGCAGGAGGCAGCACAGGTCGCCGCGGAGGGGCCTGTGCATGTCACTGTCCCTGACCCTGTGACTGCACCACCATGCACCAGCAGGGATGCCCCGTCCCAGGCCCGTCTGCAGGTAGGGGGGAGGCCCACGTCATCTGGCAGTCCACTACCTGCGGATGAGGAGACCCCTGACCGTATGGGGTCTGTCCTGATTGGTGTCACGTTGCCCACGCGTGTCATTCGTGATGATGTGCGTGCTTCCTGGGGGGACCACGCACGCCATCACGAACAGCTACGTGGCAACGTAGCACAGTTGGGATGGGCCCTAGTCAGAGGGTTCCTACATGTGTCGAGCACTCTCCTCCTCTGTGGAGACTATGCGCCAGTCGTTCTTCCTGCCGTCTTCCGGCCCAGATTCCACCAGGGCCCCCTGTGGACTTGGCCCGACCAACACAGCCAGCTTGGTGTAGCTCCCATCCCTGCCACAGTCGGGAGTCGGAGGTCCAGCAGGGACACCCCACCAACTGGAGACCAGCAGATGGAGGATGTGCCGGCATCATCGGGAAGGGCACATGGACAGCAGCAGCAGGCTCAAGGTGGGAGCGATGATGGCTCGGGGCTATCAACATCAGAGGGGCAGGTATCGGCAGGAGGACCCTGGAATGGGAGTGTCCTCCGTGTGGCAGCGGTTGGGCCAGTGGATAGATGCGGAAGAGGCGTGGCTCAGCATGGTCAGGGCAGAGTTCTCCATGCGCCGGGCGTTGAGGCAGGCTGAGTGCCTCGAGGCAACTCGCAGGGAGTTGGAACAGGCCATGACTGCATCCCTGCGAGACCTCGGGGCCCGGGCAGAGGCCCGCCTCCGGGACATCGACATGGAGTTCGATGATGCCCTGGCCCGGGACATCACTGAGTGAGCCGTAGGACTTGGCCGCCGCCATTGTATATAGTTAGTTAGTGTTAGGTTTCCTTTCTGTTTTTATTTATTTTGGGGCGCTTGGACAATGCCCCACGTTTTTGTATATAGTTCTTCATTAGGTAGGGTTTTTCTATAGGTTTCATTTCAATGATTGGGCACATGGATCCTGGATTTGTACTTTGTAAATAGTTCGACAATGGATTTGGCTTCTTATTTCTTTTTTTCCATGGATCAATGGTTTTTTTCTTGTTTTTTCACTTTGGATTTGTTTTTCCGGACTGACACTATGGACACGTGCTTTTGGATTGATTTGGATTTTGCTATCATGCACAAGGCCTATCGCGTGTGATACTTCATGCGCACCCCCGAAATACACGTACCCAATGCCTATCGCGTGTGAAACTTCCCGCGCACCCACCCAAATGCACTGTCCCGGCCCTGTGAACTGGTGCAGGGTTAGAGTGGCCTTTGCGCTGCATTGGGGATTTCGATGCCTTATCCTTGCGCAAGGGGTGTTCTTGGGGGCGTAATTGGCGCTGCGGGATGTTCTCTGCACCAGCGCTCAAAATGGCTTTGAAATTCCATGAATTGAATATGCGGTGCGCCAGAATTCTGTTTAGCGCACACAGCTGGCGCACGCTGGCGCACGCTAGCTCTCTGCGCTGCTCACGTGCGCTGCCTCTGCGCTGAAATCTATGAATTGCCCTGCCAGTGTTTAGCTACAAGATTAGTCATGCTTAGTTTCAATTTTTCATTTTTACTCTGAGAATTTTTAGAATGAATCCTTAGTAGGAGTAAGTGTGTGGTTTTAGCAAGAGGGGGTCGCATATATGGGGTTGGTTTCCAATAGTGACGGCGAATCCTTCCTGTGGGTGGGTGAGGAAGCCCTTTCCAGGATGTGTCCGTTCGAGCACGTCCTTAATGTAACCTCCCCAAAGATGCTCAGTCTGGCAGTCGATGCGAGTCGGCCTTCGAAACTGACCAAGAATTATTGAGCAAGTGAAAGTGATGTCAGTGTGTTTTGCAGCACCTGGGGGTTAACGTGAGCCCCTGGAACTGTCTGACATGGGGGGGTGGGGAAGTAATATTGTACTTATTGATATCCCAAGCTATGCCTTGAGACCTTTACACAAGTGTTTTTTAATGCAGCTGCTAAATTGATTTCTGGAGCCAGGAGGTATGCTGTATGCGGCTTCCCGCATTTGAAAATCTTTGCACTGGTTCCCACTTGAAAAACGAATGTGTTGTAAGTAAAGATGCCTAATTTTACAGCATTAAGTGAGGGTATCCAACATGCCTTGCATCTAGATTAAATGTTCTTCAACGGATCTAGAGGTCACATAATTGAAATACACTTCTGTTGGGAATTCCAAACATAAAAGACATCACAAACCCAGAATGAAGCCATTTACTGGGAAGCGCCAGTCTTCCTGTATCCTTTCAGACTGTGACTTCTCTGATTGACTTCACAAAACACATGCAAGCCCATCCCTCCCTTGAATGATGGATGACTCGATCAACTTAGACTCTCAATGACCAGATACATTTTGTAAGGTTTGGACACAGTCTGAGGATGAGTTGGGCTTTGCCTGCCTCTGTTATTATTGATTGCATTTTTAACATCATTAATTTTCGAATTTAGAGACATGCATATTCATATTTTGTATTGTTAACTGATTTGGACTTGGGTTTTATTACCCACTGCCCTCAGATTATCAATTTTGATAATATTTGGGATTTACAAAGGTCCAAAATCAAATCAAATCAAATCACTGAAGGGACCCAGTGAGAGTGAAACTTGTCTGGGGTTGCTGGTGACCCCGTGCAAAAGGGGGTGGCCTAGCCGTTTGATCTTCCCTGCCCCATTGTGAGTTGGAATCTAATCTGATTTGAATTATGGCTCTGTTGCTTTTTTAATGGCAGAGAAGTTGGAAAGACAGTGGTTTGGAGGCTGCCCCTAGCAGTGAATAATGCAACACCAATGTATCTAGCAGCTTCCGGTTCCGCAGAGGTCTGTGTGCCTGCCTTGAACTTCTTCCCCACTCCGAATCCTGCGTCATGCCTCTAGGAGCTATGCTCGGTGGTTCCACAGCTTCTGTGGAGACTACAGGCCGCTTCTCTACATTCACCCTAGCCCTCTCTGGGCAGTGTGGAGGTCTAGGTGAGAACTTAGAGTGCCCCTGGAACAGCCTTCCACTGGATATTCCATTTATCCAGGAAAGCCATACAACTTTCCTATTTAGGAAAACATACCTCACCGATCTCTGCTTCCTTATGCATGTCCTGTTATCAAGGCATCTTAGCTTATCATGCAATATAAATACGTTCCCATTACTGAAGTTATTGTGTGTGTAGTCATTAAAAGAGTGTGGAAATGGTCCTCTCTCTTTCCCATATCCATTCACTGCCCAATTGTGCTTTGGATACTCTTGACCCCTTCCTTAGAATCCTACCAGAGTATCTCTCAGCTGTAAAGGGGTGGGAGAAAAGACAGGGGCTACTTTGCATATACTGCTGTTTTTACCAATTACTCAGAGACGGTAATGATGACCTCACTGTTGGGAGAGGGCCCAATCCATCCCTCATAGTTACCTTGCTTTTTCCGGTGACTAGTCTTAGTGCCATTCAGACTTTCAGGCCATGTTAGTGCATCTCAAGTACCATGGAAATCGGCTGCAGACCCACATTGACTCTGACCATTTTAGTGCAGGATTTGGGACATCTAGTAGTGGACATTTTCCTGACTTTCTTAACTCATTAAAGTGTCAAATGTACATACATACTTCCTGTTTGCTCATATGTGTCTAGGGTCTGCTAGGTGTAACCAAAGAACCCTCAGTGTCAGACTTGACTGTCACATACAATATTGGAAACTTCCAATTTGTATAGCGCCTACTGGCATCAGTATGCCTTTGAAGCCCTGCAGTGGATGAACGCCCTTTGGAAGACCGTAGTCTGTGCAAACATCTGAATAAATGGAGCAATACAATGTGAGCAAACAGTCATTGACTGGGTTGAAGCATGTTAAATCATGCAGTACATATTGCAAAGGCACACAGAAGGACTGCTATGTCAGAGGCTATGTGACAGGTGGACCGAATTCTCGTGGGACTCAGCTGTATTCTATGGGTTGCAGCACGAGCAGGGGCACGGGTATTGCAAATAGTCAATCAATCCCGTGGGCAACCGGCTACAGTTGAGGGCTCTGCTATACTTTACACGCAGAACACATACATCAAGGGCTAACGTTTATTATTTATTTCATTATTATTTATTTATTTATTTCTACCACGCCATAGCCCGCAGGCATCAGGGCACCACATGTACACGCAGAATCACATTATATAAACAAGTCACGGGACAACATGAATCTGTGGATTTTCAGGCGGGTTTTAGCTTAGATTAAGGGAGTTATCTAAACAAGTGGGTCTTGAGTTTCTTTCGGAAGGTAATGTATGAGGGCTCCAGTCTTATTTGTGGTGGGAGGTTATTCCATAAGGTTGCAGCTTTGGTGTGAAATGCTTTGCCGAGTCTGTTGGTTTTCCTGAAACTGGTGGTTACGAGGTTGCCTTGGACTTCAGACTTGAGTGCCCATCTCGGTACATATGTAACCAGTTTCTTCTTGAGGTATGCTGGGGCTTTCCCATGGACGCACCTGTGGGCTAGCGTCAGGGTTTTGAATTGTATGCTATCTTCGATAGTAAGCCAGTGTAGATTTCTCCTGTCTTCACTGATGTGTTATGTTTTCCTTTTTCCTTTGATGATTCTCGCAGCCCTCTTTTGTATTTTGTGACATGTTGCAATGTGTCTTGTGTTTGCTCCTAGTAGCAGGGCATTGTCGTAATCTAATCTGGACAATATGGTGGCTGTTGCTACTGTGGCGCAATTTTCCTCGCTTAGATCGGGGCGTATTCTGTGTAGGAGTCTCAGGTAATAAGAGCAGTTCTTAGTCAGTTGCATGACCTGGGATTCTGCGCTCAGTGATGCTTCCATGTGCATCCCCAGAGTTTTGACTTTGTTTACAACTGTTATTTGGGTCGCATTGATGTCGAAACACTTGTACTGATGTTTCAGTCTTGCTCTGGCCGTATTAGTCCCAAAAATCATTAATTCTGTCTTTTTGTCATTGAGACAGATCCAGTTGTTGGTCATCCATTTTTCAATTAACTTGCAAAGTTTTTTTTACATTGGCACCGTCTTGGGTGTAGTCACCGCTAAGTTCTATGACCAATTGGGTATCATCGGCGTAATTTGTGAAAAAAATGCAGATTTTCTCCAGACTCAAACAAAGAAACCTAATATACAAGTTAAAAAGAAGTGGTGACAGACTGGCTCCTTGCGGTACACTGTGGCTAATTTTCTCTGCAACAGAGAAGTTATCTCCCCAGTGGACCTTTGACTCCCTGTCCAAGAGAAAGGAGGATATCCAGTTGATTGCCTCATTGGAACAGTTTGCTCCGCTCTCTAATGCTAGTCTGAGTTGGCTGTGGTCCAGAAGGTCAAAGGCTGCGCTGAGATCTAATAGTATTAGGAGCCCTGTTTTTCACTTCTCCATTATGCTTACCCTGTGGGATTGGAGATCTAGCATTGCTGTCTCGGTACTATGTGCCTCCTGAAAACCTCACTGTTGGCTGTGAAGGATCTCATTTGTTTCAATAAATGCCTGAAGTTGGCTTGTGACGATCTTGTCTAATACCTTTAGTAGAAAGTTACAGTTGGTGATGGGTCTTAGATTACCCAGATCACTTTGGTCTAATTCTGTTTTTTTTTTTTGCTAAAGGTGTGATTGTGACTTTTTTGATGTCAGTCGGTACCAGGCCTTCCCGAAAAGAGGTGTTCACCATTTTGGGTGGGATCATGTTTTCTGCACATGTGGTGGGTCAACATACATATTACATGCAGTGGTCAGATAAGAAACAGATGCTACCTGTGTAGATCCTCTTGTCTGTACCATCTCATTATTGCAGTAAAATGTAGTATCATGGATTCAAACGTGGCAGCAATAATATGTACTCGCGTATAGAAAAAAGGCTTTCTATCTCATTGTATGCTCCTGTCTCACTGCCATGCAGGGGTACCACAGCTGGTTGTCTGCATACACAACTGTGCTCCACCCGCTAATTGTTGAAACAAGTGCTAATGGACAATTCTGATGTTATGGTGCATGTTTCTGGGAGTTTCTGGAGCAATGACATTGATAGCAACTGCCGCTACTTGAGTGTGTGCACAATTTCTTCCTTTGCACGTGGCCAGCTATGAAGAGACTGTGTATGCAGTCAGCTACATTTTGTGGATGCAGGCAGGCACAGACAAGCATGCCTGGATGATGGCGAAGCAGTGTTTCCACTTTTGGGTGTCATTGACGTAGTTGACCCACAGGTAGAGTTGTTTTTCAGGAAGGAAGAGAGTGCCAGCAACAGGTTTATGTGCAAGTTGGGTAGGTAGGGTGCCCAGTGTTAATAGGTCATAGCATCCCAATATCCACATCTTGTGTACAACTGCTGTTTAAACCAGCTGACAAACTGCTTTGCAATATATATGAAATTGGCACCTAGGTTTATATTTGTGAACATTGTTTATCTTGTCTACAATGTTTAATTGCTTATACATATATATTATTTTTAAATTTTTATGTTCATGGATTCATTTCCAAATAGACGTGCAAAGATAAGGATTGTTGGGATGGAAGTGAGCCTATCTCACCCCTAGGCACTTCCAAGTAAGGTGAATGCCATATGAGCGGATATAACATACAAGGGGGGGGGAGTAATCCACACTATCAGGCAACATTTAGAGTCGCTATAGCACTTAGAAGTAGATGCATGGCACTAGAAAAACCCTATCCCTTGTTTCCATTTTGTATTAGACCCAGAAGGGATAAGTCGCAGGCTCATGCTGTTCACGTTCCTGGTTCACAAGGCCTAATTTCTGTAAGACATACTGGTTCTGCAAGAGCCCTGTTCCCACTGAAGAACACTTCCCCCTCGTCCCTTCAATGTTGCGAATATTTAGCATCTTCCCATGGAATGGGCCCTACAAGAGAATGAGACCACTTCAGGCCCTGCGCTACATCCATTCATCTCCGCTAAAATGCCACCAGGCCTCTAACCCCCACCCAGCCAGAACAGAGCCAGCCCCACACCACCAACTAAACCCCCACACCTTTGCATTCCCTGATAAGCAAGCGACCCCCAGGTCCCAACATCAATCAAGTGTCCACAGAGGATCTAAGCATGCGCAGCTGTATTTCTTTCCAGCGTGAACACATATCCCTTGTAACACGAGGTACAGGGAGGAATAAATTAAAGGTCAAAACCCAGGGTGGCAACCTTGAGTGCAGGAACTGTGGTATCAACGAAGCCCTGAATGTGTGGGTCAGTATGACTGTATTTTATCCTCCCTTCCCCCTGGCACCATCTCCTGTGCCACACAGATGCCTGCCACAATGATTTAATATTCAGTCTTAGCATGTTTAGTTTAGATAGGAACAATGTATCAATGTGTGACCCGACCTTCACCGCAAGGTTGAGCCCAGATGACCCACGTGGATCCAGACTGATGGGAAATAATGAACCCGTACTTGCGAAGGTATCCAGGCGGCCTCTCCGGAAGGGCCATGCCCACATACAGTGACCAGTCCCAAAACACGTACACTGAAGTGGCCATTGCCGGTGCCATCTTTGCAGAATTTCTGCCTCCTCATTGAAGCGGGGTACAGCCCCAGGGAGAGGCCCAGGCCTGCTGTGGATTCCCCTGAAACTGAGGTTTTCGGAAGAATGACAGAAAGTGAAAGCATAATTTGACTTGGTGACTGTGGAAGTTTTATGTTGGCCATTTTTACTCACTTCATGTTTTAAGATATATTAGGCATAGGGAAAGCGGAATAAGGGAGCCTCCACGAGTGAGGGGAGATGGTGGCCCCACTTTGTACTGTCCCGACAGTTCAAGAGATAAATACAAGGAGAAGAATTAGGAGCTCCATATAATTAGAGAGCTCGGGAAGACTAGTGGTTGTTGTTTTAGCTTGTTATTTTAGTTTATTTTTTTGTGTGTATTTTCTATGTAGGCGGAGGAGGCCCAGGAGGGGTGTGTATGTGAATGAAGACGCTCCAGGGGGAAAAGGTGAAATTGATGTTCTCGTTACGAACATTTTGACAGTAGTGACTGAGAACGCAGACACGATTATAGTACATACGTTCTAAAACCATATTGGATCAGTTGTATTTTTGTGTTAGATAGGGTACAACTGGACAAGCACATTTCTGAAGCATGATATAGACTCTGCATAGCTATGGGGACAGACACACCCCTAGAACACATATGTAAGGCTGTGGCTCTATATTGTGAGAAAATCAAGAACAACCAATGGGTGGCCGAGACTAAAGGAGAAGGAATGTCCAACTCCTGGCCAGAGTGGGGGTCTTTCGATAGGTGTGCATTAGACCATATGTCCACATACTTTACTGCCAGGTATAAGGGGGGACCATTACAGAACAGGAGGGAAATATTGGACCTCTGGACAATGTTCGAGGAAACATAGGCCCCTGAGGGGAATGGGGCGACACCCGACAATAGTAACAAAATAAGTACAGAGGAGAATGAGAAGAGTGGGGAGATAAAGAAGGGGATTTATCTGCTTGCCACGAGGCCAGCAGAAGGATACACTAACCCAACCTATGTGGCCGGATGTACGATGGTGGCTGGTCCAAGTAAGGCCCCTCACCCGCCACATGTTGCACCCCTTGCGGTGTCCACCCATACAGGGGTAAGGGCGAGAGACCTCAATGTGGTTTTGGCCACCACACACACAGAATTGGCAAGGTTAAGGGCAGAATGTGAAACAAGACGGGCAGCGGAGGTTCCGATGTTGCCCCCAGGAACACCCCCACAACTGCCCTGGGATGAATGGAAGTAGGGCAACTTCCTGTTCAGGATTGACAGTGCCCACATAAGAGCTGTTCATGTAGAGCCAGAGGAAGGAACAGACAGCCTGGAGTTTGAGAATGTGAGGTCCCGTTGAGGGGGTGAGGACTATTGAAGTGATTTAAATGACACAAAGGAAGACACAGGGAGGGGCAGAACAAGCACCCGTGACTACACTGAGGGTAGAACATCTATGGGACGGAAGATTAAGGGAAAGGTTTCGTAGGATGGCATTGGCAAATAAAAAGGGAAGCATCGAGGGTGGGAAAGGAAAGGTGAAACTACCAATTCCCTCAGTCCAAAAGGGTGCAGGACGACCCCATTTTATCCCCTAGGTGCAAATGGATAAAAACAATCTCCTTCAGGCCCTACCCCAACTCACCACAGTAGGAGGGAACTGGATTTACACCTTTGAGAAACACACCGCAGGGGTGCCCCTAGCCGCAGGGGACATCAAGAGCTTGTTAGTAGCAGCAGTGGGAGATCAGGCAGAGACAGTGTGGATTAAAGCAGGGTACCTGGGAGTAACCCTAAGTAACAACGCCCATGATGGGGCATCATTCAATAAAATCAGAGCGCGAGTATGGTATGGACTGCAGCGGACGTTCATGGACACCCTAGATTTACAATCAATAATGCGATGTACAATGTGGGACATCTCGGGAGGATAGCTCAGGGGCAACCCGCTCGCCTTGGAAGCAAAACAACGCAGAGCAACACCGATTTGATTCTCAGGTCCGTGCTTTGAAACCTACGGGTATTAAGTAGGTTATAAATGTCCAATCATAATGTAAGTAGACAGAAGATGCTGCACAGTACATTCTTAGAATTCAAGAAATGTGGAGAAGAGAAACAGGCAGTGCCTGGGATCAATCAACGTCTTTGTTTTACTTTATCATGAAAAGAGGAGGTGCAGAAGGCACTCAATAAGATAGCTGGGGTGGAGGCAAAGGGATGGCCTGAGATTCAAAGCATTATAGTGCATCATTGTAGGAGGATCAAGGAGCACGAGAAAGAAACTATTCAGAGGAGACAGGCAGAGTAAGCGAAACTAGTTCAAAATAAACTAGTAAAGCTAGCAGTGTTGGTGGCAGTGCTGCCCACAGAACAAATGCGAGATGAAGGGAGTGCCTCCGTTGCAACATAAGCAAAGATGGCAGTGGTATGGACAGACAATGGACAAGAACAGTGGGGAGGATATCAACATGTTTCGGGCCCCATTGGCATTGAGGATGAGGTGGGTTCTGAGGGCAGAGAGGAGGGGGATTTGGTGGACAAGGACCAAGGGGTGGCAGACCAGGGCAGTGCTGGTTGTGCAGGAGGTGGGGACACTTTTCAAGGGAATGCTGCAGCAGACAAGGATGGAATAATAATTACAATCAACAACCAACAACCCTATGGATACCCGCACCCATGTAGCCCACAAGGCCTCAGTCGTGGACTAAGGAGCGGAGAAGTTATGCATTAGTGAAGGAAACTTTGCACTATCAGGAAAGACTCTCGACACGCAGGGATTCTCTGGGGCGTATTAACGGGTCCATAAACAAAAGATTTAGACATCAAGGTGGCAGGGAATGTTGGACAGGCACCCCTCCTCTGAGAGTTCCCCAGTTAACGTACTGGGTAGGGATATGCTTACCAAACTGAACATGACAATATCATTCAGGGACACGGGGATTGTCTGTGCCATCCCTGGCATGTTCTCCCTCCGAGTGATGCTTGTAATACAAGCTGTAGCCAATGAGATGGCATTGTGAGGCATTCCTGTTAACCCCAACATGTTTGTTTATGGTATCAGAGTACTAGCATGAGTTGTCCCCCACATTACCAGGAAAGAATGGAGAGTACCTGCAGACTTCATTTTCCGACCTGTGGAACTTCCCAAAGTGGTTGCCGGCACAATCTTGTTGTTAGATCTGCTAGGCTTGCTTGTTTCTGCTAGAAGAATTGCAGTGCTAGGAACTGAACCCCACGGGTGCCAATGGCATACTGTGTTATGTATTGACCCCAATATACCTCTACAAGTAGTGACAGATGAGGACATTTTTGAAGATGACAATAATAATGGAGGACTAATCCATGAGATTTGTAAACATTGTTAAATTATGGTACAATTCTGGAAACTGCAGTGCCCCCTCTTAGCTGTTGTCAGTGGACCACCCCCATTCAGGGAACGTGATATGCAATATGTCCCTACACATTTGTGGACAACAAACCCACATGATGTAGGTATGTTGAAAGAGGTAATACCTGTAAAAGTCACACTCAAACCAGGAGCAATGCTCCAATGGGTCAAACAATACCCCCTGTCCAGAGAAGTAGAAGAGGGGATACAGGAGATTCTGCAGGCCCTCTTGCAGCAAGGGATCATAGTGCCTTCCTCTTCACCATGTAATATGGCTATATATCCGACCAAAAAGACAAAAGGGGCAGTTGGAGGATGATTCAGGATTTAAGACCCCTTAATGATATTGTACAAAAAGAGTTTCCACTTGTTCCTAACCCGGCATCCATTTTGTGTAGCATTCCCAAAGAAGCCATCCATTTAACGGTGGTAGACTTGAAGAATGTGTGTTTCTCAGTGCCCCTCCATCCGGATTCACAGCAATCACCCTGGGAGGAAAGCACTATGAACACTGTTGCTTGCCCCAGGGGTACTGTGAAAGCCCCATTATTTCCAACAGGATACTGCACGAAGAACTAGGTAACATTCAGGGGCCCAGCATGATCATTCAATACTCAGATGTCCTACTGGTCTGCAGTGACAGCAAACAGAACTGCTGAAGGAACTCCATTGCACTACTACAGTTGCTAGCAAATAAAGGAGATAAAGAGGACAGGAAAAAGCTCCAGTACTGTTTATTGGAAGTGCTCTACTTGGGGCAACTCATCTCCAAGGATGGCAAAAGGATAATTTCAGACAGAGCAGCCACAGTGTGTGCCACTCCCACACCACTCACAGTGAAAGACATGTAGAAGTACTGAAGGCTCTGTAAGTATTGTAGAGCATGGATCTTAGACTACGCAGCATACACTAGACCGCTCCTACAAGGCCTCAATGATGCCCAGAAAGGGGGCACTCCAATTCAGTGGTCAACAGAAATGGTAACACGTTTTAATGATCTAAAAGAAGTAATTTTGACAGCTCCTGCCCTAGACACCCCTGATTACACGCAGGAATTTTACATTTTCTCCCACTCAAACTGCACACTCATGACAGCAGTGCCCACACAAAAAGGTTTGATGGACCACAAACCTCTAGCGTACTACAGTGCACGCTCAATTCTGTCATGCAGGCACAGTTTGCTTGCAAACAAGCCATCACTACCGCAGCCTTCACCATTGAAAAAAGTTCCACAATTGTTATGAGATGTTCAATAACGTTGTATGTCGAGCACTCACTCATTGCTATATTAGATTGATCAAAAGCCACACTCACCACCCAAAGAGCATCTGCATATGAAATAATATTGTCCAGCCCCCATATCCACGTAGTGCGATGTAGAGCAGTAAACCAGCCACGTTTCTCACTGAGCCCTGCACAGTTGAGGACATACAAAAGCACGATTGCGCATCATATGAAGGGGAAGGTGACAATATCCCCAAAGACAAAGACAGCTCCTTAGACGACAGAGAAATACTCTTTGCTGATGGGTCAGCATCCATTGACCAGGACACAGATATAAAACATATTGGGGTCACAGTGGTGTGCCTAGAAGAGGGAGAATATTAAACACTGGTCATGAAATGATTACCCAGGAATTATTCCACACAAGCAGCAGAACTCGTTGAGCTCATTGAAGCCCTGTGCGATTCAAAGGGGTGCTATATTAACATTTATTCAGACTCTGCCCATGTCACCACAACGGTGCATGAAAGTATGTCTCACTGGAGAAGGAGGGGGTTCAGAAGAGCGGATGGCTCACCGGTGCAACACATCCTTACTTAATGCCTTGATCACTGCCCCCACTGAGCCCTCCTTGGTGGCAGTCGTTAAATGTGTTTCTACCAATGGCATAGAAGCTGACACTTCTAAAACCTCTCCTATGCCTAACTATGGGGTATTTTTATATTGTGACCACCACTGTTACTCATGCCCTCCCTGATTTCTACGGGCAAAAGGCTGTGCCAACACTTCAAGAATGTGTTTCTAGAACCAACATATATCTTAATCATGAGAATATACACAGAAATGCATCCACACTGTATATCCTGTTGGTGTTGTCTTCAGGCCACTTAGTCTTTGTACATGTTCTGGTTTTCACGTATATCATCACGTGTCAGTTTGCCAAAATTTCAATATTTCTAAAAAACAAACAAACATTGAATCTTAAAAACATGGTTTCTTTACCTTTGTGCATAACAAGTAATACATCACAACTATTTCAACGTCATCTCTATTTTCAGTGCAAACAGCAGGGTTTGTTTCTTCGTGGTCTTGTTACTGCCCACTCTCAGGTTAATGATTAAGACCAGTTAGTCTCGGGTTGAAAAATGGAAGTACATAGTGTTTGGGCAAGTTAAGCAGAGAGCGAACTAGGCAGGTCAAGCTACAGCATACTGCTAAATGCAACAATCAATCGGTGGATAACATAGGGCTAAATGCAGCAATCAAATGGTGGGCAGCAGAAGGCTAAATGCAGCAATGAAATGGTGGGCAGCAGAAGGCTAAATGCAGCAATCAAATGGTGGGCAGCTTGAGGGCTGAGTGCAGCAGTCAGATGTGGAGCCTCCTAGGGATATGCCATAGGCATTAGGCAATTTCAGGGCACATAAGGAGTGACAATATGCATAGGCGGTTAGAACTACTATAGAAGTTAGTATAGAAGTATAGCAGTTAGTACTATGATAGAATATATGAGTATAGACATAAACGCCAATGAACAACTATACAGTATCATATACATATATGTTGCCCTAAGCTTCAGTGTACCTGACTTGATGTACTTGATATAATGTACAAGAACTTATTTAAAGAATAATAAGTCATTTTTAGAAGAAACCAATCTTTACATATTTCTTTCCAGCGTGAACACATATCCCTTTTAACACGAGCTACAGGGAGGGATAAATTAAAGGTCAAAACCCAGGGTGGAGACCTTGAGTGCGGGAACTACGGTATCAATGAAGCCCTGAATTTGTGGGTCAGCGTGACTGTATTTGATCCTCCCTTTTCCCTGGCATCAATTATTGTGCCGCCCAGATGCCTGCCACAATGAGTTAATATTCAGGCTCAGCATGTTCAGTTTAGATGGGAACAATGTATTAATGTTTGGCTCGAGCTTCAACGCGAGGATGAACCCAGGTGACCCACATGGATCCAGACCGACAGGAACAAACTAACCAATTACTGCCTGGCATCCCCTATGGAGCAGGCTGATGTGTAGGGTGTATCCAGTCAGGGGCACCCATTTGCACTGTATTGTATGACATGTCTGGGTTTTTTAAGCCCCTGTTTGTAACTGTAATAGTTAGCGTGCTTTCGAGCAGCAAAGTCCTGGGGAGGTGGCTTTAAGTTATGGGGTGTCTGACACGGCCATGCATGGGAATTAAACATGAGCCTTATTACAGATGAAACTCTAGGATTTCCAGATCAAATACAACAAGCAGGGCATTTGGGGGCAGATTTGTGACCCCATCTGGTATTCCTCCTTCAAGACTCTCCCACTCCCCAGTACGGTACGCTTCTCATAACTCTAAAGCCCCTGAGCCTTCGGCTTGATCTCATCAAACATGTATGCCCCGAGGGTCTGCAGCTCTCTCCTCCTTCATCCCCTGCTGTGGCTTTTAATAATACTCCATCACTGACAAACTTGGTGAAATCCTTTGAAAGCTGCATGAGGACTTCAAGGACTTAACTGTAATATTGGCAACTGTAATGGCCAAATACAACATTTTAAAAGGTTTTATTTTTGCTTCTACAATGGACAATGCAGCTCCCTGCAATAGTATCCTAAGAATGGCATGAATGATAATGATGTAAGTAGCCAGGCCTGTTATGCCGATTTTAATACTACGGATGGATAAGGTCCCCTCCACTCCAGAGGAGTTTATTTAGCAACAAATTAGCTGATGTATCGAATATAATTATAGGTGTGAGTGATTTATCACCCAGGGAGCCTCAGAGTGAGAGTGTACACCGGCCGGAGCATCCGGTTAAGGACACAGCAGTGGCAGGAGGGAAAGCAATCTAGAAATATTAAAAACATTCCAAAGTCAAAGAATAAGGGCTCTGGGGCATTCCTAAGATCTCTAAAACATAAATAAGGATATTGCATTCAGCCCATTGATTTAGGGAATGTTTTGCCTTTTGAGGCGGAGGACGGGCTGCTTGATTTGGGGGTCGAGCATGTGGGCGAGGTGCAAGTTAAGCCCTTGTTTGCTAATGGTTTATCCTCTCTTTGAATACCGGCTCTTTTAACCATACAATTGTGGGGGGTAAAACTAAAAACAAAAATAACAAAACTAGTAAAAAAAAAGAAACCCCAGCAGGCTCAAGGAGAAAGAGCCATCACACACTTTTTAAAACCCGTCCCCGCATTCCCGGGTTCCAGTATGGCAGCTTTGGATTTGAGTATTCTCATGATCCCTCCTGATGATGTGGAAAAGGAGGAACTGGCCCCACACTCCTTTGACCATATAACAAGGCCTTACACATGTGTGAGTTGTGTTAGGTGTCAGGTGTCAGGGTTGCCCAGGGACACCATCCTGTGACACGGTAAAGAGCGGTGCTCATCCCATTTTGCCCACAGCCTTTATTGGTAACATGCATGTCCAGGCCCCTGATAATAGCCATTCACGTCATTTGTGCGATCAAGGCCCGAGGGGCGATCAAGGCCCGAAGGGCACCCAGATGCCAACAGACCTCGTATTGATGGTGAGGGGTGTGGGGGGGTAGTTTTCCCCTCATCTTGATTTTGGAATCTGGAATGGGTGACAAGTCTCTGGGTTCAGTACTGACCAGTGTGGAGAGCCAGGGCTTAGAATCTGTCATTCTCTACGAGGGTGTTTCAGGCCACCAGAGAATATTGGACTCAGAATGGAGGGTGGGTGGGGTTAGCTCACCACCCTTTATGACACTAGAAGTGTGTCGTGTCAAGATTTAGGGATCATTAGAAATTAATTGGGCCAGACATTATTTTGGTTCTTGCTAGTCTGTCTGGGGGCTTTACTGTGGTTTCTGGGGGTAGATTGGTAACAAACATCCCAGGGCCGAGAGTTAGTCAGCAAGCTTCTGTTGATTTCAGGAGCAGTGAAAATCCTACAAGTAAGCGGGACCCCTCAACATTGGGGGGGCCTGTATCCCTTTAAACACTGTAAATTGCATGTCTATTTGGCGATGTTGGTTTACCTCTAAACCGTCAACATGATCTGTCATTATTTGAGGAGGTCGCGAGATTGAGGATGATTCGGTCATTGACGATTTACAAGTGGAGTTTGTCAAAGACCAATGAGTGGATTCAACTAAGTTGCACTTTTATTCAAATTTGGGTAGATCGGGTGTGCTTGCTGAGGTGTACACACTCCTCCCCTTGGGTTACGATGTATTTGAATACCTGGGCCAAAATGCGTGGGGGTGATTTATTTTTGCTGATCACTGGACCACAAAAAAATTGGTTGTACATAAAAGATATCCCTTAAAGATGAACGTAACACGTGAATGCCACTCATTCTGGGACAATTTACAGATGACTGTGCTAAGGGGAGCCGCGTGGATTGGTCCTGTAGAGGAGCAGATGGACATGTTATACCTAGCTCCCACCCCCTCACCTCCGTCATACTGGAACAGTAGGGAAAGAGCCCTATGTGGGACACCAGGTATCATCTAAATACCACATTGTGTGTATGAGAGACGATCTGCATTCACACAGCCGTATCAGATGTATCTTTGCACTGAGCGGGTGGAAGGATGTCTGCACACACCATTGGACATCATAGAGCTATGAAGGAAATCAGACAGGAGTAGAGTGACGTTATGGAAGAGAGATACTGAGGCTCACTGAAACGATATGCAAATGATCAAAGATATAACTGAAGTAACAAGAGAAACATGTAATCGAATATGAATACTCGTATATATGAAAAGAAGATAAAATAATCTGCTGATTAATAAATGTATATACACAGAAACGCAAGGTAGATGAGACATCTAGATGCTTGCTGCAGAGGAAAGCACAACATGGCCAGAGTGGCCATGATGGAAAGATGGACGTCGGATTTGTATTAAAACAATTTAAGCTACCTCTGAGACAGACCAGGGCTGCAGAGTCAGGAGACACTGGAAAAACAGCTTTGTGTGAGGAATAAAGTGGAGTCTATTTGTTTGGGATCAAGGATGCTATTTCTTGGAATAATTGCAAGGCACAAGGGGAATCAAAGGATAAGCAATGCACGTAAGAGATGTTTCTCATAGAATAAGCAATGGAGAAAACATCTGCAACAGCCAAGTATTAGAAAATGAAAGATGCGGAAAGTCTCTGTAAGATGGAGTGAGAAAATCTCCAGAGGCCAAGACTTATAATGACACCCAGCACAATTGAGTGAAATAGCAGTAAATAGAAGGTTGAGATGGACACATTTTTAGTCTCCTCACACGTGCTTCAGAAGTTGAAAAGAAGGGCTATTCATTATGCCCAAACAAAGATAATAATGGGCCACCACTCCCTTGAATGTCCGAGAGCAAGCTTCGAGGTTAACTAAAAATGAGAAGACTTGGCTTGGGACCTGACCAATGAGAGATGATGGACTGATTGGGAAAGTGGGGAGTAGTCTGGCGTTGCTTGCGGCACCTGAGTTTCCTTTTGGTTACGTACTGCTAACGAGCGGAAGGACCAAGGTTGGGATGGCATGCCAACCAATCAGAGGGTCTATGTAGTAACATGATATACAATGTTGCAGGGACTAACCCGCTGCCATTTTTCCCGCTATAATCAGTATTATATGTATTTAGAGGTATTTCTAGGCATGCCCGCCAGATAAGGGGCAGCCAATGAAGGTTTCAACACTTATGTAAACTATAGGTACATATGTTCCCCTAACCAAGTCCTCCCTTCAAATTGTTTTAGTTTGCCACATAGGATGATGTCATAAATGACACACATCGAGGTACAAAGCCTTTGTATAATCACATTTGGGTGTGAGCGTGTGAATTACTGCTGGTTATTCACCAGATCGCCCTACTTTCTTTTATGCTGATAATAAAGTAGCACGTTGCCATGTTCTTTGAGTCTGTCTGGTTATTTGGTTCTGAGATCATTATTGGTAATTCCCTCTAGCACATGAGACGCTTCAAGGTGCTAGAGCACAGTCCTTCATAGTGAGCTTTTTGCAGCACACACAAGGTGATGTGAAAGAGTGATACTGCCCACTTAGGACAGCTTGTTGGAACTTCAGGAGCCACTCTCACCTTTTGTTTTCTTCACTTAAGAACCGGTTTGGTGCAGATTATGGAATCATTTGTTTACAAGGAACCTGGCCGGAGACAGTGCCAGTAGTTGACGGCTTCTCGATTGCTGTGGTAAAGCTTGGATAGGTCCAGTGGGCAGACTATTTGGTGGCCTCATGTGTGCAGTAAAAAATAGAGCTGGGCTAAAGGTGACACAATTAGATCCGGGTTCCCCTGATGTTTTGGTTGCTAGTCTGGATTTTAAGGGCTGTTTACAAATCTATGTGAAACTTGCATTTTGTTAAATGTGTACTTTATTCCTGGGAAGGATGTGCTGGACTGTTTTTTAGTAACCCTTACCGATCTGCTGGCCTTTTGGTCAATGGAATGTGACTCAAACTTTATGATATTAGGGGGCCTTAAGGCTGTATTCTTGGATTGGCATAGGTACCAGGCATCCTTCGTAGTAATGGGGTGTCATTATCAAGGGAGCGTGGTGCCCTTATTCATACGGAACTGCACATTTAGAACCTAAATATTCTTAATGGATGTGTTGCAGGCGATTTCCCCCCATGAGAATCCACGCACGAGAATCCACGCAGCGGAACTCAATGCTTGACTATATTTTTGTTTGTTGCGAGAGATTTTTCACCTTTGTACTCATTTGTCTGTTGTGGTAAATGACATATGCAACCATAGTCTCCTTTTAACTTGAACAAGGGTTAATAATAGGCAGATCTGATTGAACAACCAATGGCCCCTTCCTGGAATTTCAAGCCAGAGAATCAAGTGTTCTTTGGAAACCTGCTTATAACTCTTGCATTAACAGGAGTGTCAGTGTGATGCTGCAATCACAGATCCATATTTAACTGATCCTGGAACTATTCACTGCGGAGTCAGAGGTTGCTATCAATTTTCTGGGGGTTTTCGATCCACTGTGTGCAGTTGAACCTGGGGCGTTCCAAGCACCAGATGGAATTACCAATAAACGATCTCAAACCCAAATAACTGAACAGACTCAAAGAATGTTGCAAAATACTACTTTATTATCATCTCAAATAAAGTAGGGAAACCTGGTGAACAAACAGATTGCACCTCACTCACTTTCAAATACATTACAATTGCACAAAGACTTTATACCGTGATGTACGTCAGCTGTGAGGTCATCCTACATGGCAAACAGTAAAAAACCTATCGAAAGGAGGGATTGGGTAAGGGAACATATATACCTGTACTTCTTTGTAGGTGTTAATAACACAATTGGCTGCCCCTGAACTGGTAGGCATGGTTTGAACTACCTATAGCTATAAAACAGAGTCATAGCAGCTGATTGGCAACAATGTATGGTCGATTGCTACATGGGCACTCATGATTGGTTGGCATTCTCTCCCATCCTTGGACTTTCAGCTTGTTAACAGCACATAAGCAAATCGAAACTCAGGGGCAGAGAACAAAGTCAGACCACTGCACACTTGGCCCATTAGCTTACCATCTCTCATCAGTTAGGACCTAGGCCAAGGATTGTTCTTTGTAGTTGAACTTGCTGACAGTTCTCTTCCTAAGAAATTTTATGGGACTGAAGGCACCTTGCTATCTTCGTCTTGAGCTTAATGAATAGGCCTTATTTTCTGTTCTTGCAACACGTGTGAGGAGAACACGATTATCTCCAGTCTGACCTTTGATTCAGTGCTATTTGATTCAATTATACCAGGTGCTATTACTCCTTTTGGCCTCTGGAGACTTGTTTGCCCCATCGTGCATATTCTTTTCCTGCATCTTTGATAGTTCAATACTTGGCACTTGCAAATGTTCATTCATTTACTTAATCTAAGAGAAATATGTTGTGCATATGTAGCTTATCATATTCGACTCCTCGTGTGTCTTGCAGTTTGCTCTTTATGTGGCATCCTTGATCCTAATCCAAACAGATATCCTTTATTCCTCGAACAAAGCTGTTTTCCAGCACCTGTCAGTTCTGCTGCCCTGGTCTTTCTCCTCAAGGCTTCTTGCTTGTTATCTATACGGAGTTGACGTCCATCTTTTCATCATGGCCGCTTTAGCTGTGTTATATTTTCTACTGCAGAAATCTTTTAAATGCCTTGCGTTTTGCGAATATACATCTATTAATTCCCTTCTCACTTACCTTCTCAATGTATATGGTGTCTTCATTATTCGTATAAATGTTCACTTTGTTACTTCATGTACATCTTAATTCTTTAAGTATTCACATATCGTTTTAGTGTGTCCTTGTGTCTTCTCTTCAGGACATCACTTTACTCTTGCCTGATTTCACGTATAGCTTTTCTGTGTCCAATGGTGCACATGCAGACATCCTTCCTCCTTTGGCTGAGTACAGAACGTCTCTCGTATCTTTGATGCAATATTGATACCTGGTTTCATACAAAGTGTCTTTCTTTTATTCTTCCAGTATAACAGAGTTGAAGGGGCAGGCACTAGGATTCTATGTCATTCCATTGCTAGGTTTTTTGTCGCTAAGTTTTTTGCCACCAATTTTTGGCTGAAAAAACTCATTGTATTTTCTATTTTACATTTGGGGGGGGTCCCCCAAACCCATTCCCAGAAATGTATTACCTATTCCCTGCACCCCCCCTACCCTTTATATCCATATACGCATATTTTCCGACTAGTTTTTTGCCCAAGAAAATCTGCAGCAAAGTACTCAGTGAAAAACAAAAAACTGCCGATGGATGAACATCGTACCAGGCACCAGAGATGATGTGTACCTCAGCCTCTCTAGAACTGTGTCCATCTTTCAGAAGGTAGCACATTCACGCATTTGATAGGCAGTTCAAGATAAAAAAGAAGGAGCTGCGCTCCAAGTTGTGGAATTTAAGATGGTTATTGCATGGAAATAATGATGCTGTTGTCTGCCGGGCCAGACAACTGTTTAACAATTGTCTAAAAAGACATAAGGCTCTGATAGTCCAGCATGATTCAGGGGTAATGCTGGGGGTGGTCCATATATGATATTTTATTTCTATTGTGCTTGTACACAAGTGTTTCAGAGCGCGACAAGGCAAGGGAGGGGAACAGGGGAGAGCAAAACAACGTTCTTACTAGGCCCAGTGACATTGAGAACGCTCAAGTGCATAGGAGAGGGGGAGGGGAAAAGTGCATGGAAGGGTGGAGAAGTGGAAAGTGCGGAGCAAAGGAGAAAAAGATAAATAATAATTAATTAATAAATAATAAAGGCAACAAACAGTGGTAGTGCAGCAGCAATTGGCAAGTGCTGGGTTTAAGGATGCAGACAGGGTAGGTCTGATAAGTGCAGGAAGAAAATAAAGACGGGCTGTCTGGGTACAGGTACAGACCCCAGTGCAAGGGATGGCCCAGAGGCAGTGAGGGCAGGTGGCAGGGTGAGCAGGTACCTAGGCCTGGAGGACAGAGGGTGGCCAGGTGCACGGTGCCAAGAGAGAACAGATCAGTGGGGGATGGGGGAGCGAAGACAGAAGCAAAGAGGAAGGCCTTGAGGTGCTTCCGGAACCAGAGATGGTTCTCCTCAAGTTTCAGAGTGGCAGGGAGGCTGTTCCAGAGGGAGGACCCAGCCGAGGACAGAGATCTACCCCGAGCTCGTTTCTTTGAAAAGCGACTGACCCTGAGTGAGTTGGAGGTAGAGGTGCGAAGAGCTCAAGAGGGGAGGTATTTGCGGAGGGATAGCTGAAGGTATTTTGGATCCAGGTGCCGGAAAGCCTTGTGGACAATGCAGAGGGTTTGGAATTTAATCCTTGCATCCACTGGGAGCCAATGGAGAGATTTCAGAGGCGGACAAATACGATCCCAGGGCTTGAGGCCAAGGACAAGTCTTGCAGTCCTGTTCTGGATTAGTTGCAGAGGGCGGAGTGTAGATGCAGGTAGATTTAGGAAGAGGCTGTTACAATAGTCCAACCTAGAAAGAACCAGAGCTTGGGAGACCATGAGCTTCTGGGGGAAGGAGAGGAAAGGATCAGTACCTCTGAGGAGATGCAGTAGGAAGTTTGACTTTTTAGAGACAGCAGTGATGTGGGCGGAGAAGGAAAGTGCGGAGTCAAAGATGACCCGAGGTTCTTAGCTTCGCAGGTGGGGGTAGGAGGAGGGCCAAGGCAGGCCAACCAGAGAGCGAGGGGAAAGGATGGTGGAGGAGTGCAAATGAGAAGGATTTCCTCTTGCTGGCATTCAGACAAAGATCATTAGCGGCACCCCAATCTTGAATGGCAGTTAGGCAATCAGAGATGAGAGCGAAAGAGGACGTGGCTGAGGGCAGCCTGAAAATATGCTGAGTGTTGTCAGCATAGCACTGGCAATTTGAGCAGAAAGTGGCAATGCAGTGGGCGAGAGTTGCCAGGTATTGGTTGAAAAGCCAGACTGGTGGTCATGGAGACAGCCAACAGAATTGGAGTGAATGTTAAGATGAGAGATGGCCAACTTTTCCAGCAGTTTGCCCAGAAAGGGAGTAATGGAAATTGGGCAATAGTTAGCCAGACAAGAGGGATCAGCTGTGGGTTTCTTGATAAGACGATGCACAAGGGAGTGCTTCAGAGGGGAGGGGAAGGATCCAGAGGCAAAGGAGTGGTTGCAAAAATCAGCAAGGGCTGGAGAGAGGGTGTTAATGTGGTCCTTGATGGTTTTAGAGGAACAGGGAGGAACCTGTTTAGACAAGACTTTCATAGATCGGACTTGCCTAGCCACCTCATCAGTGGAGAAAAGAGGAAAGGGCGAGAGGAGGGTGGGGGGTTAGCTGAAGGAGCAAGCACAGACGAAGATGGGAGAGGAGGGCAAGGGTAGATAGGGTGGTCAGGATGTCCTGGGTTTTTGAGATAAAGTGAGAGGCCAGGGCATTGCAAAGAGCCTGGGAGGCAACAGGAGGGGTAGAGACTGCAGCAGGGTTGGCCAGCTACTTGCAGATTTTAAAGAGTTCTGCCGAGTTGTTAGATGCTGCAGAGATGCAAGCTTGAATATGGACTCTGTTCTTGGTGAGGACAGAAAGTCGGTAATGCCTTTGGAGCAGGCAACAGGCCAGTTTTTTAGAGGATGACCAAGAAGCCCTACATTTCCTCTCAGCCGCCTACACTTACGTTTAAGTGTAGCTAGGTCAGAGTCATACCAGGAATTGCACTTGGCTTTGGACTTCAAACGGATCCTCATGAACGGGACAAGAGCATCAAGCGTATCAGAAATTGAAGATCAGAGCAGAAACAGGGCTGTGTCAGGATGTGAGACAGCCAAAGGTGTAGGGGGGGGAGAGAAGTTGGTGGAAAAAGCCTCAACTGACGCACGCTTCATTGGCCGGATGTTCGAGAAGGTAGGTGGCAGTGTTGGGGTAGGTTTCACTTGGGGGGAAGAGAGGGAGAGATGAGATGAGAGGAGGGAGTGATCGCTCCAGGAGAGAGGAGTGGTCAGAGGGATGGAGAGGGGGAGGTCAGAGGAGATCAAGACATTGAGTGTGTGCCTTGCAGTGTGAGTCGGGCCAGAGGGGAGGATGGACAAGAAGGGCAAGTCACAGAGGTCACAGAAGACTACAGAGGAGGAACAAGGAGAGTCTAAATGGATATGGAGGTCACAGAGGAGGAGGAGTTGAGTGGTAGAGGCCAGGAGGGTGGAAGAGAGGCCCGCCCACTCAGAGAGAAAAGAGGTGATTTGACCAGGAAGCCGGTAGATGGTAGCCACAGTAAGAGAATGTGTAGAAGAGAGAGAGAGCCTACAGACAAGGCATTCAAAAGAGGAGTAGGTTTGAGTGGGAATGATAGAGGCAGGAATCCACTCAGGAAAGATCAGGGCTACCCCCCGCCTCCCTCCAGACCGGCAGGATCTGGGTGCAGAGAGGATTTTGTGTCCATCAGGGAGGAGAATGTCAAAGCTTGTGACAAGGCTGGCCGTGAACCATGTCTCAGTAAGACCAAGGACATTAAGGTCTAGTTCTTCAAGGAGGTGGCAGATGTCAGAGGAGTGTTTGACAGCAGAGTGAGAGTTGAGAGTGGCAATATGAAGAAGTTTGCCAGCCTTAAAGACCTTCCGGGAGGGGTACAGATCAGAGGTACGCCCTGCAGAGGAGAAAGAGCCTTAGGAGGGGCAGAGGAGGAGGAGGAGAGAGAGGGCAAGGTAGCCAAGGGGAGAGAGGAGGGGACAGCAGGAGATGAGAGGAAATTGATGAGGCGAGGGAAGCACCTATCAAAGAGGAGGAGATTGGCCTGAGGGCCTTGGACCATGACAGTGCCATTAAGGTAGACATTAATGATGACTTTAGAGGAGTCGAAGGGAACCATGAGAACTTCCCAGTGAGTGCCACCATTAATGGGAGAGAAGGAGATAGGACAGAGCACAGAGACCATATGAAGAGTCCATAGATCTGGCGAAGGAACGACAAAGAGGATGTCGGTGAGGGTCTGTCTGGAGGAACTATTGGAGTAGGTGTCAGTGATAGGAAGACCAGGGTTAGAGGCCAAGATATCCTTTTTGAACTTCTTCCTACCAGACTTGATGAGGAGGGAAGGATAGTCAATGGCGAAGCAGTTTGAAAAGATAGGTGAAACAGATAACGCCATGGCCTAGTAGAGAGAGGGGGCAGCAGGAGAAATATACAAGATCAGTGGTAAGGAACAGTCACTGGGCTAGCAGGTTACAATTTAGGGCCGAAGTAAGGTGAAAAAAACAACACAGCAATTTAGATTTGCAGAATCACACCAAAATTTGACTTTCCTAAACACACCCAAATTTGACTTTCCTAAACACCCCCAAATTTGACTTTCTTAAACACACCCAAATTTGACTTTCAAGGCAATGTCTTAGGCATATGAAAAGTGGTAAGAATATAGGTGAGTGCCTAGACGAGAGCATGAAGGGGGCAGTTGTAAACAAGAAGAAGGTAGAGTGAAGGTGAATGAGATGAAATCTAAAGGGTAGGCAGAGGGAGGGAACTAACCAATAGAGAGGGAAGTAAGAGAGTCTCTGAAGTCCAGTTTCATGACTGCAGGAGCAGGCATCCCCAGGTAGGGGCAGGCAGTTGTAGCGCCATGGTCCGCAGACAGGAAAGCTGTTAGGGGCCTTAGAAGTGGACCTTGGGTGGAGCCGGCTAAAGCTTGCCGGTGTCCCGATTGGCTATAAAGGTTAAGCAAGAGCCAATACGTTTTCACCATGGAGGAAGGCACTTCAGGATTCACAGCCTCACAGGCACGAAGAAGCTGGCAGACATGTTGGAGACATTTCAAACAGCAGTCGAAAATGAAAATTTCAATTTGTCTGTCCATGAAAGAAAGGCAGCAGGAGAGTGGAGGACGCTGCAAAATAGCACAGTGGTGTTGCACTCATTAAAAATTGAAGACCCCTGTTGCCCATGTTGCTGTGCAGTCCATTTCCACAGCAGCAGAAGCTTGGGTCAAACATTTTAAAATGTATTTGATGGTGGGATTGGACTAACTGGTCCATCCCTGCAATAATTGTAGGTTGTGGTCTTTTAGTTTATTGGAGGAGGATATTTGACACAGTATTATTACATGTGTAATGCTCCAATGTTCCAGGGCCAGAAGAGTTATCGTAGTATCTCATTGTATATCATCATTGTATATCAATGCTGCATTTCATCATCCTAGTTACATTGTCGGGAATGCATTGGAATATGTAGTGCAGGTGTTGGAATGCTGTGGGAGTCGAATCTAGGACATGGAACATAGAGAGGTGTAGGAATGACGCAAGGATGGTCAGTTGATCCTGTAACATTGAAGTGGCTGGTGGGTTTAAATCTCTTCTCTACTATTAAATTGTGTGAGAGGATTCTTTAGTGGCAACGATGATGGGATTTCCAAGAACAGAACGGTAGCCCACTGAGTAGCCGTTAACCTTTGTGTTTTCAATAATGTGAAACCACATCAGGACAGGACTTTATTGTTTAGCCGTGACAAGCGACGGATATATAGAGAAACGAATTACAATCAAGGCGTGGAAGTTACTTCAAGGAACTTAAAAGTGAACTGTGAAATCAAGGTCTCCTTAACGAAAGTAAGTCAAGCGCGTTAGGCGTTAGGCATAAACATAAGCCATTAACTTCAAGCAAGTTCCACATAAGGCGATACTACGGCCCAAAAGTTAAGCCAAAGTGCACATGCAACTTTAAACCGGGATGCACCTTGCGTTATTACAATTGATGCGATCCAACCCAGACCGTATTGTTAAAGCATTAAAACCTGCTAAAAGGCAATTTTTTTTTAGAGGCAACAGATAGCAAGGACAAATTGATTTCATTTTTGGGGATGGCTGAGTATTATGCCAAGTTCATTCCCAGACTAGCGAGTAAAACGTTTCACATGAGAAAGTTAGTTACGAAAAATGGGAAGTTTGAATGTGATGACAACACTCACCAGCTCCAGGCGTTGTTTTGCTCTGAATCAGATCAAGGTTCCATATTCACTTCAAGACAAAGATGCAGCATACAATTAGAGGAAAGGACTTACCTACGTTCAGTAACGTGCAGCCATTTTGGTTTCCATAGGAACCAATTTTATTGTTACTGATTGAAATGACGTTTGAACAACATAATCAGTGCAGGTTCACACGGAAGCAGTGCAAGTAAAAACACACGCACAAAGGTTATATTGCTTACCACTGTGTCACACATAAAAACTGAATTGATATTTATTACGATATAAGTCACCACAAGTGAAATTAAAAGCATTACAAGCAGATAGGGCAATTTAACTGCATCATATACAACAGTGGAAAACTCAAGCAAAATGAAACAATTACAATATTCGCACTAGTACAGCAAGAAACTGTGCAATTATTGCATTGTTTGTCCAGCTGTGAAAAACTCACATAGTACAACTCATTTAAGGAATAAACCCCTGGCAGATACCGACTCAACTCAGCAATTGTGCGAGACTTCAACCAGGTGGAAGTAAAAGTATGCAATGTTACCAAGACCAGTAAGAATTACGTAACCAAGCCACTATGCAAGGCATAGGCTCCCAAATTATTTTTTAGAGACAAAAGGTGAACCAACTATCCCATGTAAAAGGTGGAAAAACATTTCAACCATTATGTATTCGCAGCTCATGGATTGAAGTTTTCCAGTGAACAGAAAAAGTGCTTGTTGATACATTGTTTAGGGAATTACGGGCAAGAACAGTTTGAAAATGTGCCTGCACTATCCAATGAAGATGCTTCAGGTATTACAGAATATGAAAAATGTATCAAAATGTTAGATGTGCACTACGAGAAATCTGTGAGCATTATTTTGGAAAGACATCATTTTGGGAAGCGCAAAAACGAGAATGGTGAAACAGTGGAAAATTTCATCATGGCTTTACGTGGATTGGCTACCACATGTGAATTTGGTAATAATTTAGATGAGCAACTTCAAGATCAATTTATGCTGGAATGCAGCAACAGCAAAGTGTGAGAAACAATTTGGTCCAAGGGAAATCCATATCTAGAGGGAGTACTTAGAGTTGCAAAGGAAGTGGAACACACTAACAAATGTGTGAAGGAACTGGAAAAAAGAGAGCTGCAAGGTGGAAGCAAGAAAGAAAAATTGGCACAAATACCACAGATTCTGGCTATTCAAGGAAATGAGTCTACAAAGAGGAAATCAAGTGTTAGAAAAGACCTAGAATATGTAATAAAGAAATCTTCTAGATTCAAGGAGAAGAAAGAACCTGACAGATGTAGATGTTACAGGTGTGATAGCATACACCATTTAGGTAGTTGTGATAAATGTCACACCATCAAAGAGTTATGCAAAAGGTGCAACAGAAGAGGACATCTTACCAACTGTTCCAACTGTTGCGGGACCAAGAAGGAAAATATAGATTGGGTTGACAAAATATGTGAAAACCTAGAAGAATGCACTTTGCAGTGGAAGATTATGTAACCAAAGCAAATGGTAATAGTAATGATGATGCTGATATCGAAAAAGCCACGGCTATGATAGAATTAGATGACAAACAATTTAGCATGGTAATTGACTCTGGCACTAAGTACACACTACTACCTAAGTTTCTGTTTGAAAAAGAATTTAAGGCAAGTACCAAGTTGAATGAAGACAACATCAGACCAGTTGCATATGGAGGTAAATGTATTGAATTGGTTCGTTGGTTTTGGTCCATGACGCAGTTTAAGGACAGATCTGGAAAAGGAAAGGTTTATGTCACGATAAAAGGAATGCAACCACTTTTAAGCTGGTCTTATCAAAGGAGATTGAAAATAAAATTGGATCCCAATGTGGAGGAAACAGTGTATGCAGTGGACCAAGATGTGTCATAGGAGATTCTTGAGCAACATTCTGTGTTTAGTGAAGAAATTGGAGTTTTAAAGAACTTCAACCACAGGATTAAATTGAAACATGATGCCATTCCGGTTGTGCAGAAACTGAGACCTGTACCTTTAACCATAAGATCAGCAGTGAAAGAAGAACTTGAGAGATTGGAAATAGAGGGTATGATTGAAAGAGTGGAGTCATAAGAGTGGGTTTGACCTTTGGTAATAGTGCACAAGCCAAATGGTAAATTGAGGTTGTGGATAGATCTTAGGTGTGTGAATAAATGTGTTATTCCGGATAGAGATCCCCTAACAAACATAACTGAAATGCTGGGAACGATTAGAAATGCCAAAGTAATGAGCACATTGGATTTGAGATCTGCATATCACCAGATCATGTTACATCCGTTGTCTAGAAACATTACTGCTTTTATTACTACAGAAGGTTTATTTCGTTTAAAACACGGATGCCATTTGGACTTATTTCTGCTGCATCTGTATTTCAGCGTGTAATGTATCACCTATTTGATCAAATGCATGGGGTACTGTGTTTCAGGATGACGTATTGATTTATCGTAGGGATCAGAGAGAACATGACAGTAGGCTTTATAGAGTTGTGAAAATATTTAAAGAAGCTGGTCTCACTCTGAGTAAGCATAAATGCAGATGTAACAGATCTAACATACAATATCTGGGTCACGAAATCTTTGACAAAGGTATTAAACCCAAGGAAGATTTAGTCAACACCATTTTGAATTTTCTAAGTCCAGATAGCAAGGACAAATTGATTTAATTTTTGGGGATGGCTGAGTATTATGCCAAGTTCATTCCCAGACTACCGAGTAAAACGTTTCACATGAGAAAGTTAGTTAAGAAAAATGTGAAGTTTGAATGGGATGACGTGTGAAAGTGAGTTCAAGAACATTAAGGTTGATTTGAATGTTGCGCCCACCCTGAAATCCTTTAATCTCAATATAAGGAGTATACTTACCACGGATGCCAGCAGTCATTGTTTGGGGCAGTGTTATCACAAGTGGAATATGGCATAGAGTACCCTATTGCATTTGCCTCAAGGGTTTTAAGAGAAGCAGAATGCAATTATTCTAACATAGAGAAGGAGTTACTGGCTGTGAAATGGGCTATTGAAAAGTTTTGCTCTTTCATTTGGGGAGCCAAGTTTGTTATAATATCTGATCACAAGCCACTAAAGAAATACTTATGACCAAAGGTCTTGATAAATCCTCATTGAGGATTAGGAAATGGGTTGCGAAATTGCAGGAATATCATTTGGATGTAGAATTTGTTCCTGGTGTGATAAATAAATCAGCGGATTGTTTGTCAAGATTGACCAATATCAATGAGAGTGTGGCGGATGAAGGAACTGATGAAGAACACGTTTTGAGTGTACATTAGGAACTTGTATCTGAGAACGATTGGGTACAAGCTATGGAGTCAGATGAAATTCTTTAAAAAAGTGAGAGATCGAATAGAAAGTGGAGCTAAAGGTAGTGAAATCAAAATATGGGAGTTGCCTGATGCTATCAGACATTTATTCGATGAATTGCATGTAAACAAAGGTTTAGTTTTGAGAAGTAGAAAATTGTATCCACCTGTTGGGGTGAGCAAGACAATATTGCCGATAGCACATGAAGGGCATCAAGGGATGACAAAGACAAAGAAATTGGTCAGGAAAGATTTCTGGTGGCCAGGTGTAGATTTGGAAGTAGAAAGAGTGATTAGATTGTGTTGCAGTTGTGAAGACTCTGCCAAAGGGTATGCTGCCAGACAGGAGCCCATGCCCATCACATCCATACCCACTGTACCTTGGGAACATGTTGGTTTAGATATAGTGGGACCAGTGAAAAGCCAAGGTAAATTGAGATATTGCATAGTGCTTATTGATATGCTGTCTAGGAGGGTGGAAGTTAAGTGGGTACAATATATTTGTTCGAGAGATATTATTTCATTCTTGGATGAGATATTTAAAGGGAAAGGTTATCCCACCATTATCATTACTGATAATGGAGTTCAATTGGTGTCGGAAGAGATTAAAGCATTCCTCAATGACAATGGGGTTGAACATAGGACAAGTTCCATGTATCATCCCCAGATTAATGGACTAGTTGAGAGATTCAACAAGGTGATTAAGGATAGTAAGTGTGATTGGAAGAAGGCTGTTGAAGATACTGTTGTGGCACATAGGTTTATGCCTCATTCCAGTTATCTCCTTTTCAAATATTAAGAGATAGAAATCATAACACGAGAGCATGTCCTGCGTGGTTGGGCAAAGCATGTGTCAAGGATATTGATTTTAAGGAAGTGGGGCAAAAGATACATCAGAGACAAAGATGTAATAAACAGTTGTTTGATGTGAGGAAGGTTGTCAAGAAATGTCGGGTGACAGTGGGTGAGAATCAAGCTTCCCGTTGCAAATGCCAGTGGACTTGTTAAGTGGTCTGAACCCATCCAAGTTGTAGAAAGATTCCATGGGGCCATTAGGGTTTCGGATGGCAGAGTCTGGAATATGAACAGAGTGTGCAAATGTTCCGGTCGTGAGTGCAAGTCTAGGAATAATGAGACAGATAGAAAGGAGTATAAGAAATATAATATAATATAATATAATAAATAGGCATGTAAAAGGCCATCATATCTTAAGGATTATGTGAGTTATCCAAGGAAGGGCATTGCTTGTACTGTTTGCTTATGATTGTTGTTTATATAAAGAAGGGAGGTGTGTAGTATCTCATTGTGTATCATCATTGTATATCAATGCTGCATTTCATCAACCTAGTTACATTGTCGGGAATGCATTGGAATATGCAGTGCAGGTGATGGAATGCTGTGGGAGCAGAATCTAGAACATGGAATATAGAGAGGTGTAGGAATGATGCAGGGTTGGTCATGTGATCCTGTAACATTGAAGTGACCGTGGGTTTAACCCTTATACATAAATACATCTCATCTCTACATCGTGTGAGAGGATTCTTCAGTTATCAAATTGTAGAGGAGGTCCCAAATACAACCTGCACTCCAGTCGCCCATTTTGAAGTACCAGGAACGTTCACATCGGGATATGTGACGTATGACAAGCAAATAAACCAGCAGAGAGCTGCGGTAGGGCACTGTCCAGTACCTATCAGAAGAACAGCACCTATTGAAGTACCGATATCCAGAAAACCATGGACAGTAAGGTATCCATTAAGAAAACCCTACCAACAAATGAAACGAAATGAAGATTGCCCGAGTACAGTCCCGGAAGAAACCAAAAAGGTCTTGATGGAAGGCGAATGGTGATGTCACGAGAGCCCGAATAGACTCACAGATGGAAGAAATGACGACCCGAGAATGACACAAAGAGACGAAACGCCATGAATAGGGATATCGTGAACTTAAAGTAAAAGACTGATGTCAAAATGGAAGAAGTTTAAAGCTGTAAGCAAGATGAAGATATTTTACCAGTTTACACCTGTAAATAAGTTTGGAACCGCAAGAAAGCTAAGAAAACAGTGTGGCTTGCTATGCTTAGTAGAAGAGTAGTGCAGCAAGCGCCATTATACATAATCTACCTCAAACGAAGCACATTATTATAAGTATATTTCTACTTTGCACAAGAAGCAGAATCAACCCAGGTTACTAAAGGCCAGACGAGAAAGCTTCATATTTAGCAAAACGAGAAGAGACGGCTGAAACGAAACTCAGCAGAGGCAACTCGTACCAGGAAAGCCAAGGTCATACCAATAGAAGAAGCGAACAGTAGCTATATCTAATGAAACTAAGAACAGAATATCCTGCGTCTGAAAGGTCGAGATAAGAAGACGTAGGCAGGTGGCGGGCTAAATAAGAATGAAATACACACATTGAGAGAAAAGAGACAATCACGGTGTGGGAATCACGTGACCAGCCGAGCAAGAAGAAGTGAGGGTTCACATCTACGCTTGGCACAAGACCAGGAGGAGATATCAGAACTTTTCCAGACAGAAGATGCAGTCTCAAGGCCAACCACCATAAACTAATTGACACATGGACACTAAAGTGATGATTGATTGTAACCATAATCGGAGGAAGGCCGGGTAACTAAGGGGCACCCCGCACCTGGCCGACCATTCTGCATGATGCTAAGTAAAGTGGAAAAGTATTCATGGGGTTGGTGCCAACCCAATCACAATGGACTAAATAATCTAGAGTCCTATATTTAGTAGAACCAATGAGACGTCGTACTTTTAGTGACGTCCACAGTAGTTATTTTTGAAGGAAGGGCTTAGACGCCCACCTGACAGTGTTTACCCAATCCCCTCACTCCGTTACCATATACAGATATAGTACCTATAGTAAAGTTACCTTTTCCTAACCAATAGAGTTGCATGTTAACTTTCGAGTGTTACACGTCAATGATGATGATTGTGTAGTATAAATGTTACTACTTGTATGAAGTTTGTTGGAGTTGAAGCGAGAAGGAAGATTGCATCACTGCTGATATTCATAACTCCCCGTTTTTTGTACTTGTCATTAAACGGACTCCCTTTGCCAAACCATTGAGTTGTCCTTATTGATTGGTGTTGGAGTAAGACATGTGCACCCCTGTCCATCACATGGGTGCAGCTATCTTGTCTTCAAGTACTTCTGAGTAAACCTCGGCTCTATGGGCCCGCTGGTGGTCTTGGAGTACAAAATGTTAAGTCCAAAAGAGAAACTGTTTAATGGGCCTGTGTGCTGGTTGAGCTATTTCTTCATATAATTAGGGACACAGTTCTATTACCATCTTGGTCTGGGGCTAATATTATTTTAATATTTAAAAAGGGTGATAAAATGGACCCCAGAAATTAATGTCCATTCTCTTTGCTGAATGCAAGCAGTAAAATATGTTTCACCAAAAAGCTAAAAAAACGGGCCAGGCAAGAACTTGCTTTGGATTTTTGCCAAGCCGGTTTCAAGAAGTAGTTGGGCACGGCTCAAAAGTGTCTTCTTCTGCTCAAGGAAAAGTCCAGAAGAAAGCAGTGGACATCACCTTCCGGGACGTATCCCAGGCTTTTGATTGTGTCAACAAAAGTCAATTATGTAGAAAGATGTATGAATATAATTGTCTCGCTCAACTTCTTAATATTTTAATATCGCTGCATATAAATACCCAGGCCTTTGTTAGTTGGATCAGCAAGGTAACTTTAGCAGATGGATCAAGGCCAGCCACGTGTTGCAACAAGGTTCTGTTTTAGCTCAGTTTCTATTCAATGTTTATATTCAGAGCCTCTGCCCTGCTTTTAAGAATGTTCAGTCCCCCCCCCAGTCTGAACATGCACCACCTGCAGTATAAGGCCTACGTGGACAACCTTATTATTTTTTGACAAAAACTGATTGGTTTACGAAGGTGTTTGGATGCCGTCCATGGGTTTCTGAAAGAATTAGATTTGACCATCAATATCCAAAAGACTAAGGTAATGGTAATGACTAAGGACTCAATTGCGTACATAAGGTCGCCTTTTCAGTTTTAACCTGGTCAATGATAAATTGGAGACCGTGGCCCACCACAAATATTTGGGGGTCTTGGTCAGGATGCCCCCAAAAGGCAGGTTCTATTGCACAAATTGAAATCGCAGCCTGAGGTTGTGACATAATTATGACTTTTGGATGGCCGTTATGGGAAATTCTCAGCCATGTCCTATCAGCGGAACATTCTCCCTCAGTTAATTTATGGGGCGCGAACCCCTGGATTTGATTGGGATTGAGCTATCATCGAAGCAATAAAATGGCAATGTACTCTGGCTCTCTCGCAGGGAGTTCCAATCGGATCACTGCGACCACACACAATTGCGACGGCTGAAAATGACCATTAAACCCCCTTTACACCACATAGATATGCGGGGGGAGACCCCCACAATCCACCCATATTAATTAAATTAAATATATATGTGGAGTAAAGCGGGTATTTCAGCCGTGGCAATTGTGAGGGCGAGATTTTGGGCCATTTCTGTTTCAATCAACCTGATCGGCCCTGAATTTTTTCTTGCTTCCGTTCGATTCCGTATTCAGTGGCAAATTTTTCTTGTTTCCGTTCGATTCCGTATTCAGTGGCAAATGCTTCAGTTATAAGCCAAAAGACTAACTTCCTCAGTGTGTTCATTGTCTGTTAGGAATCCAGAACAGTTGCTCCACGACGATTGCAAGGTTCTGGGCTGTTGTGCAGATTACTGGACACGCATTTTGGAAAGTACGGGCTACTCGGAAGCAGAATTGATCTCCTCTCTCTGCAGATTGGATACATAGTAGAGCCAGGTGCACTGAATACATGTAGTTTTATTGCTCGATGAGCTATATTAGACCCTTTCCTCTATTGCCATGTTATCTTCATAAGCAGCCCTCACGTGATTTTAGAGCAACGTTTTCAAGATTTGGATTACATTTGTTTTTCACCAATGCAGTATCGGGTGCACGGCAGGGGATTCCCTGAAGGGATGGATTGCGTGAGTACCATTGAAGCATCCGATGGTCCTGTGCTCAATTTGTTAACTCTTTAGATAGCAAATGTTTCTGAGATTTATGAATAGTGATGCTTTGTTGTAACAGGATTATCTATGGAATCAGATTTTAAATTCTGTTGAACTATCTTTAAGCATTGTGGTGTTGAATTCGATTGAGCTTATTTACAGGTGGCTTAGGGTTGTCCTATGATAATCTTCTTGTTTATTTTTTATTATAATTGTATAATTGTTATGTAATGGTTATTGAATTGCAATTCAATGTGAAATTGTACATGTGTTTTCTTGCTAAAGGTTACTTGTTAACCATAATGAAAAGCACATGTTCTCCCCGTCACGCCCTTACTGCCACACCCTCTTGAAGTGGGTTGATCACAGTGAAGAGACGTGCCCATGCCAGGCCTGGCAGGCCTGGTTGAATCCGCGTCAGAGATCAGTGACTGGTATTTGTTGACTGCGACTCATTCTCATGAAGGTGCTTCATAATGCATCTTGGATGAAGCTGCTTAGACTCCATTTGGAAAGAACTAAAGAAGCCTGATGTCAGACCGATACTTCTCCAATCCATTTCTATGAAATGCAATGTGGGTGCAGTGATCTGCTGCTGACTCCCCACTGCTGCGCACCGTCAAACTCAGCCCGATCTTATATCAACTACATTCCTCCGGTGTCTCCATCATGCATTCATGTTCCTGATCTTGGTGCAAACAGCAGTGAACGTAGCATTTTTAGGTTTGGTTAAGAAATGTTGCTGAAGAGCCACTAATAAGCCATATCTATGACATTGGAGTCCAGCTGGGAGGGAGGGGGATTATTAGAGGGACACTCAGCTTGTAGGAGTTATTTGGTTATTTGCCCCCCCACCATTAACTGGCCATGGCCTTGCTAACCCCTATGCTGTGTTGATCACGTATGCAGGCGCGGTTAGGAACTTATGTTTCGCTTGCTCTTTATTTCTTTCTTTTTTCATATTGCACATTGTCAGGTGCCTATTTAGAATATATTTCTTTTGTTGTTTAATTTCTATTAATCATTCTTGTGTGCCATTTCACTAGCTATGGCCCTGAAGAAGGACTTCAGTGGTCTGAAATGCTTTGGCCATTGTCATCTACCTGCGTGATTCAATACAAGACTGTTTTACGACCATTGTCGGATTTAAGTGCTGTACACTTTCGCCATGATTTTGGTGTATTGAATTGTCTATAAATAAGCATCTCGTTTTTGACAGGTTTTCCTAAAGTAGTGCAGCCCTAACAAAAGGCAGGAAGCCTGGGTCTTTTCCTCAATTATAGTTTAGGTGCTTTTGCGTGACACCTGTTGAGGGTTTTGCATACCCGCAATTGTTTGAATTAGTTTTGATCTACATATAAGCTATTGTAAGTGTGGTTATTACTGGTGGTACCCACCATCATCCTAGATTTTGCTAACTCCTATGGCCATTTCCATTAACGAACCCTCCCAGTCCAAAACACATCCTCATGGAATCTCTTTAAGTTATCTTTATCAAGCAGTGAGATCACATTCGGAGAAGTAAGTGCCTGCCAAACTTATTTCAGAGGAGTTTTCTGAGAGTTGATGGCTGAATTGCAGCTATGAATGAACTTTGAGTTGATTAGATTTTTATGAAAGAGGTTCTTAAATGGTATGGATTTGTGCCTACATGTTTATCAATGGTTAATATTTTTTATTCTAGTCCCTTCCCTAAAATGTTTGTTAATGAACTTTTACTCTGGTTACTTTCAACTTTCAAGAAGTTCTATACAGGCCCGTCCCCTTTATACCCTTCTTTATAGTCTTACATTAGACCCCGGTAGTCATAGGAATCAGATCAGAGAATAATTAAATATATGTTTAATATGAATGGGATTCAAATGACATTATCTGCTTATGATGATCACATCCTGTTTCACAGATCTAACCCAGTTCTATCTATTTTGTGCATCCTGCATATTATTAATGACTACTCTAGTGTATCAGGATATAAACTCAACATTTGACCACCTACCTTACATCTTATCATAATATCTTTGTTGGATCTGGAAGCATGAATATATTCAATGTTTAGGGGTTTATTTTACTAGACACTTGACTACCTCTTTTCAGCTTAAGAATAAACATCCTGTAGAGAGAACAGATGAGTTGATACAGAGTGGGATCCCACTCGTCCTTCCTTGGTGGGATTGTGTAGACTCAATAAAGACGATGCTAGTACTGATTATGAATGTTTTTTATTGTACAAACATGCAAATTAAACCTTTCGTATTACATAAATCAATTACATTTATGAAATATAATCCTTTAAAAAACATATTAGATTCACCCGATGACATTATGTTAATTCTTACTAAAAGAAATGCACTGATTAAAATTTGAAACATCTACAATTCATTGAGTAAACATTGAGAAAAGAACTGCGGTCCTTTCAAAGTTTCAACACTTTCACAATAATCGTATATCTTATTCCCTTTATCTATGTTCCCAATTCAGTTCCCAGAATCACTTTACAAGAAAAAACAGTTAATTTCTAATAAACGTATTGTGGAAAACACAAATCACAGCATTGCTATTAATAAGCTAAGACTACCGAAATGCAGGACTCGCGCTAATACTCCCAATTTCAGGAGACATTATTTTCTTCAAGATGGTAATGCATCTAGGGCACCATTGTGGTAAATCATTTCAAAGCCACTTGTGTGACATTTTAACCCATCACAAATCTCTCAATTGTCAGCATGGCCAGGATTTAAACAAATATTCCCCTATTAAAACCTCTCTCTTGGTGTTGGACTGTCTTAAAGATGGTCTTTCAAATCGCATTCATATGATTCTATTGTATAACTTGTCTTAAAAGGAATTGTATTTTTATTCAGGAATGGTTTGAAAAATGGGGTTCATAAAATTAATTGGTTCTTTATAATGATGACAATTTGCCCATGTCACTTTTTCCTTTATATTTTTTTTTTAAATATTAGCTCTCTGTTTAATAACCTAATTGTCTCCATTATAGTCTGATCCTTTTAAGCAGATCAGACTACCTAAAGCATGAAAAAAGTGTAACTAAAATGATGTGTACAAACAAAGAAAGGAAACTAATAACATGAAATAGGTAGCTTAAAAAGGCACAGCCTACTAGGGCCACAAATTCAATTATTACATCTACTAATCAATTCAATTTTTAATCAAAAATACTATCTTAAAAACCTAATACACAAACAATATACAAAGATGTGACATACATATTACATACAAGGTATATCCAAAAGAAGTTTTAAAACATAGGAAATCACAACTGTATGTGGGATTAATCACCACTACACGTTTAATCTTTAGGCAAACATCTTAATTTCTAGGCAGATTCAATCTGTAATCCACATACAATCCATTCATTATATTGCTTTTTCACCCAACATGCTTCTGTACCCTTCCCATTGAATGTAGGACATTGAACATGTTTCTGTCCCCATACCAATGAATGTAGGACACTCCTCACGGGTACAATCCTGATGTGATTCTTGAAAGAACATTCTAACAGTAATGACACCAGCAAACTTCTATACTCGTCGCATTCCAGATTTCAGGGATTCACTCAAGCCTGGTTATTCATCTCTGGACGATCCATCACCAAATCAAGGTACACGTCTCTGGATGCAGAATTCTTTTTCAGTGCCAATAAGCGCCATTCAAAACAATAGGCAAAGTCTTGAATCCTGTCAATTTGTGGGACTTGTGTCCTCTCTAACCTTCCATATCCTACTGTTCAAAACTGCCTCGCACAGTATCGAGGTGCAGACACCTTGTACGTTAAGCAAGCTCATGTAAGGAAGGCATGGTATCAAACAGTAAGACAGACAAAAGTGATCACAGTTCAAGGGTGTTTATTGAACTTCAATTGGGTTTGAAAAATGGGTTTGAAAAATGCCTACGACCATCAAATAATAATAACGCAGTCCTAGTAGAGTCTCTTAAAATAAAGGGCCTATACTAATAAACCTATTGCCATTCCTTATTTCTAAATATACATATATGGGAAACAATGTTATGCAAAAGAAAAGTGTTCAAGAAATGATATGTCAGGATATTCAAGCTGTTGGCTTCCCTACCCCACGTTTTCAGCAAGGCACAAGGTGGCACACTCAAGCTTAGCACACTCTCTGGTTTCTCTAGCATGAGGATGCAGTTCAGAACTTCAACATCAGGCCTTCTGTGCCAAAGTCTCTTTTTTCAGAGGGCCTGATGCAACACCAAAAACATTAATGTTCCTTTCTTCTTAGGATTTCACACATACAACTTCTCAGGTGATTTACTGTCCGACACACAATGCAGGATTCTTCAGCCTAGTTTCCTGGTCTTATGCTTTCTATCCTCGAGGGTTCCTTGTCGAAAAGGTCAAGAGAATTTCTCTCCTTGCAATCCCCTTCTGTTTTTCCATCTTTTCTCTCTCATTCAGCTGCTGCCTCCTGTGCTTTGCCTCACTCAGAGATGTGCTCTTGTGCTCTGCCTTTTATCTGTGTGGGGCAGCTTAATGGAAGTCAGGTGTGTGTGATGGTTAGTAATTGCCTGACCTCGCCTGACCAATGTCTTGGGACACGTCAGGTAAACTGCTTGGGTGTTGGTCTGTTTTCTCTCATAGCGGGCTGTCCATGAGAAAGTGTTCATGTTATAAAAGGGGGGTAGAGTTCCTAAGTAGCCTACCTGGTAGGATGGAGCAAAGGTGTTACTGCCTCTCAACTTCCGGTGTCCCACTGCCCAAAGACTCCTAACCCAGTTGATCCTCCCACACTGGTCCAGCCCCAGAAACTGGATCCAAAAGCGATGGCCTGGCCACCTGGATGACAGGTCCGCGGGGAGTAGTAGGTGAGGTACCTTCTGGTTTCTCACACTTAGCAGATCTCCTTCACAGTGACAGAGGTCCCAACTGCAAGCATTGCCAAACAGCATTAGGTCACTGGAATGGACCCAACAAAATGACAACGTTGTTAGGGAAAATACAGACATTGATTGGGAAAAAGACTTGGAAGTCTCATTATCTCTATTTGCATCTGAGAGAATATAAAGATTCCGTGAGGAGAATCAGGCTTTGTGTTGGTCCTGTGAGGAGCCTACAACTGATTTAAAACACAAGCTGCACCACTGTTTTCTTATTCTCTCCATGTGGGAGAGGGCATGATCTGTATTCCGCCTTCTGTTTATGTTTTTTAATCAACTGTCTTTTTCCACACCATATACTTGGATCTTTAAACTTGTCTACGTCAAATTATTGCAATGTTGTATTTGATGCCAACGTGCTTCATCTCCTGGTTTGTCCAGCATATAAAGTAACAACCAGAAACTGGGAGGATTCAGCAAAACAATATTTCCAAACCTGGTGGAACTTCATTTGGTCACATCATTTACTATGAAAATGCTGCATAGCATCTGCTGCTGACTTTGTTTGGCTTTAATCTAGATGGACCCCTTCAATAATTTGCTCAAAGAAAGTGACTTTGAATGTATTTGAAATAACTGCAATAAAAGATAAAATGTCCTTAACACTCCTTGAGGTAATAGTTTTTCTCTGTTATTAATTATTTCAATTATTAACAGGATACATCCGGTCTTCTCAAAATTGTGTTTTTCTCTTTGCTATGATTTAATTTTTCTGATCATTGATAACATTTGTATTTTTCCTTGCCATCTCTCGTGTACCCTGTGTCTCATTCTGTTTCACTTTTGTATGTTAATTGTACATTATTTACATCTGGTTAGTCACACTATTAACACTGTTTTCATCCATGCATTATAATATTTGCCTTCTCTATTCAGAATCCAGTTATTGATAGTGAACTCTTGATAGTCTACATCCCGATGTTGCATTTTTATATAATGCTCCATTGAAGATTCTTCCAGCCCCTTATGATTGTAATGATGTGTTAATATACCCATTCAGGAAAAAGACATCATCAACATAAGGAGGAACTTCAAACCCTCTAACTGCAAAGGTGATGCATGCCCAGCCTCCATTATCAAGGACTGTACTGCAGCGCTTGCTCCCTTCCTTACAGCCTTTGTCAATGCCTCCTTTGCCACAGGGAAAGTCCCTGCCTCCCTCAAGGAAGCCTAGGTCCGCCCTCTCTTAAAACAAAAGAACTCTTGATCCCCCTCCCCCAACAACCATAGACCTATCACCACTGTCCCATTTCTCCTCGAAATACTGGACAAAGCAGCCTACCTGCAGGTTCAATACTTCATTGAAGAGAACAAACACCTAGGACTACCCCAATCTGGTTTCCGCCCCAGACACAGGACTGAAACCACCCTACTTGACCTGAAAAACCAGATGAATGATGCCAGAGACATGGGTAAACCAGCACTCCTCTTACTTCTAGACCTATCTGCGGCTTTCGACCTTGTGGATCACAACATCCTATGCCACCACCTCTCCTCAACTGCTAAATTCTCCCCTGAAGCCACAGCATGGATCACCTCCTTCTTACAAGACAGAACCATGCGAGTATTCTCTGACCTAGCCTCCACCTCTCCAACCATCATACTCTGTGGTGTGCCCCAAGGCTCCTGCCCCTCACCCATCCTCCACAACATCTTCACACAACCCCTCTTCCTCATCCTTGACGCTATGGGCATTTCCTACACCAACTACGCCGACGACACACAGATCCTCCTCACCCTCACCGGTAACTATGACAAGGACTCCCTGACCCTCAACAACCTCTACAACACCAATTCAAGCCTGAATGGCAGACAATGGACTATGCCTCAACTCTGACAAAACTGAACTCCTCCTGGTAGGTTCCCCTGACACGCTACAAAATCTAGATTCCCAATTCAGTCATTTCACCATCGACACCATCAAAATACCTGTCTTAGAATCCGTCAAAACTCTTGGAGTCTACTTGGACTCCAACCTATCCATGGACAGACAAGTCAATGCTATAGCCTCCGCAGGTAATGCTAAACTATATCACGCTAAACTAATCAACGCAGTCAGGCCCTTTCTCTCCAAAGAGAACTGCACAAACATAGCCAGAGCCATCACCGGCTCAAGGCTAGACTACTGCAACGTACTGTTTCTAGGCACCTCCAAAATGCTCCTAGAGAGGTTAAAAGTCATACAGAATAGTGCTCTCCGGGCAGCCCAAGGCATTTCCATAAGAGAGCACATTTTGGAGGCCAGAAAACTAGCCCACTAGCTCCCAATAAAGGAAAGGATCATCTTTGAAGCCCTGACACTGACCCACAAGTGCATTCACCTCACTGCTCCCGCTTACCTCTCTCAAACGATCCACCCTGTCTCCTCTACAAGGCCAACCAGATCACCATATACCAACATGCTCTCTGTGCCACTAGTAAAAAGAGCCAGAGAAGGCAGATCCAGCTTCCCATATCTCACACCCACTCACTGGAATGCCCTACCTCCCATAATCTGAGGTGAGGTCTCCCTCAGCGGCTTCCACAAAACTATGAACCCATCCTCTTTACATAAGGTGCTTCACATAAGTTGAATACCTATACCCACTGCATAAGTTGTAATGTAATGACCAATTGTACCAGCTGTAATATCGGTATTATGCCAGCAGTATTCATATTGTGCCATTGAATGCTACTATTCCTGTGTCCTTGTAACTAAGCTCTTGCAAGTAACAGCGCCTCAATGCCCTTGGGCTGTTTGTGCGCTATATAAATATAAATAAATAAATAAATAAATAAAATAAGTACCACAGCCTCAGGAAAATGAGGGGCCGCATCGACTCTGCTGAGTGTAAAACAAGTCACTGCAGGTTGCACACCTGAAATCCAAAAGTCAATTTCTGAAGAAAAGAAAACCTTTGTCTCACAAGATTGATATGTTTATTTATTGAGCTTTTCAGTACAGAGAATACATTTATCCAAATGTAATACACCCACAAATATAAAGGAAAATAAACGAAAACAAAACAAAACAAAACACAGTCTAAAAATACATCAACAGTAATAGAATTTGATGAAATATTTCTAATACCAGAGAAGCATCCCCAGTTAATAGTCATGTATACAAATACACTCCAGTGCACCTTGCTCCGTCACCTTATTTATTTCTAAAGAGATGTCAATTAGCATCTTAACCCAGGCTTTGGTGGGAGAAACTTGAGAACTAGTCATAAGCCTACAACATAGATCATGAGTAAAAATCTGGGATTCTATGACCCAGAAAGAAGGGGCACAGCATCACCAGATGAAATAAGGTCTCTAAAAAAAGCCGAACCACACAATCTACAAGTTTGCATTTCCCTCGGGATAGCCAGCTTTGGACACACAAACTCAAGAGCAGGAAGGCCTTTTGGCCTAAATTTGAGATACCAATCCCGAAATGTGGATGATGGAAATTTAACTAAGTACAATCTTAGATCATTTGGAGGTAGCTAGAGGAATTCCTTTCGTGAGTAGAATTTCATTCTACACAGGTCTTGAATATCCATCAATCTATCCCAATTTTTGATCTTCATTTTCAGGGTGATGTCTGGCTCAGAGACATTCAAGTCAACAGCAGCCAGCATATTTTCACATTGCCGCTTACATTTGATCAAGAAGCGGTTGGTATCCTTCAGTAGTAGGGCCCTAAGGTGAAACCCAAGAGAACATTTACCTTCATGCTCTAAGCTGTTAAATAGAGAAAGACTCCTCTTGATTTACTGTGACCACCATGAGGTCAATCCCAGTTCCAGTCTGATGACACTCTTTGGAAGTGAGGTCGGGAGCCCTAGAAATCATTTCAAAATGTTGGCCTCTAAAGCATGAAAACATTTCCTAATGGAGACATTCATCGGTTCACAACCATAGAAAATAATGGGAGACACCTTTGCTCTAAAATACTTGATCAGTGGCATCAATGAATATGCACACAGTTTACTTTTTATAACCTTTAGTTATAAAAGCGCGCTCCTGAAGTGGCTCTGCAAGTGGCTGTTAGGCTGTGGAAAACTCTCCGTCACGTCGCTGGATACATTGTTGCCGGACACGCCCACTTCATCATAAATACGAGCCGCCGCACGCTCCTGTGCGCGCGCTCCTGAAGTGGCACTGCAAGTGGCTGTTAGGCTGTGGACAACTCTCTGTCACGTCGCTGGATACATTGTTGCCGGACACGCCGACTTCATCATGAATACGAGTCGCCGCGCGCTCCTGCGCGCGCGCTCCTGAAGTGGCTCTGCAAGTGGCTGTTAGGCTGTGGAAAACTCTCCGTCATGTCGCTGGATACATTGTTGCCGGTATTCCACGCTTATTCTACAAGGATATCCCTGATTACCTGACTACCATCACTTGTGGACATTTATATAATTCCTAATATAATTATACGTGTTACTGTATAATTATAGGACCTAATCACGTATATTTTATATATTTTTTCTAGGACACGCCTACTTCGTCATAAATACGAGCCGACGCGCGCTCCTGCGCGCGCACTCCTGAAGTGGCTCTGCAAGTGGCTGTTAGGCTGTGGAAAACTCTCCGTCATGTTGCTGGATACATTGTTGCCGGTATTCCACGCTTATTCTACAAGGATATCCCTGATTACCTGACTACCATCACTTGTGGACATTTATATAATTCCTAATATAATTATAAGTGTTACTGTATAATTATAGGACCTAATCACGTATATTTTATATATTTTTTCTAGGACACGCCCACTTCGTCATAAATACGAGCCGCCGCGCGCTCCTGTGCGCACGCTCCTGAAGTGGCTCTGCAAGTGGCTGTTAGGCTGTTTGGCTGCTTTGCAAGTGCAAGCGCAACGTTGCCTAGTCAATTGCTGCTTTACTCTTTCCTCGTGACACTAGTGTTATTAATGTCATGACCGCATTGGAAGGAATGGTAGATATGATATGATCTGCTTATCACTTGCTGTAGTCGTCTTGGGGTGAGCTTTACTCTTTCCTCGTGACACTAGTGTTATTAATGTCATGACCGCATTGGAAGGAATGGTAGATATGATATGATCTGCTTATCACTTGCTGTAGTCGTCTTGGGGTGAGCTTTACTCTTTCCTCGTGACACTAGTGTTATTAATGTCATGACCGCATTGGAAGGAATGGTAGATATGATATGATCTGCTTATCACTTGCTGTAGTCGTCTTGGGGTGAGCTTTACTCTTTCCTCGTGACACTAGTGTTATTAATGTCATGACCGCATTGGAAGGAATGGTAGATATGATATGATCTGCTTAACACTTGCTGTAGTAGTCTTGGGGTGAGCTTTACTCTTTCCTCGTGACACTAGTGTTATTAATGTCATGACCGCATTGGAAGGAATGGTAGATATGATATGATCTGCTTAACACTTGCTGTAGTAGTCTTGGGGTGAGCTTTACTCTTTCCTCGTGACACTAGTGTTATTAATGTCATGACCGCATTGGAAGGAATGGTAGATATGATATGATCTGCTTAACACTTGCTGTAGTAGTCTTGGGGTGAGCTTTACTCTTTCCTCGTGACACTAGTGTTATTAATGTCATGACCGCATTGGAAGGAATGGTAGATATGATATGATCTGCTTAACACTTGCTGTAGTAGTCTTGGGGTGAGCTTTACTCTTTCCTCGTGACACTAGTGTTATTAATGTCATGACCGCATTGGAAGGAATGGTAGATATGATATGATCTGCTTAACACTTGCTGTAGTAGTCTTGGGGTGAGCTTTACTCTTTCCTCGTGACACTAGTGTTATTAATGTCATGACCGCATTGGAAGGAATGGTAGATATGATATGATCTGCTTAACACTTGCTGTAGTAGTCTTGGGGTGAGCTTTACTCTTTCCTCGTGACACTAGTGTTATTAATGTCATGACCGCATTGGAAGGAATGGTAGATATGATATGATCTGCTTAACACTTGCTGTAGTAGTCTTGGGGTGAGCTTTACTCTTTCCTCGTGACACTAGTGTTATTAATGTCATGACCGCATTGGAAGGAATGGTAGATATGATATGATCTGCTTATCATTTGCTGTAGTAGTCTTGGGGTGAGCTTTACTCTTTCCTCGTGACACTAGTGTTATTAATGTCATGACCGCATTGGAAGGAATGGTAGATATGATATGATCTGCTTAACACTTGCTGTAGTCGTCTTGGGGTGAGCTTTACTCTTTCCTCGTGACACTAGTGTTATGAATGTCATGACCGCATTGGAAGGAATGGTAGATATGATATGATCTGCTTATCATTTGCTGTAGTCGTCTTGGGGTGAGCTTTACTCTTTCCTCGTGACACTAGTGTTATTAATGTCATGACCGCATTGGAAGGAATGGTAGATATGATATGATCTGCTTAACACTTGCTGTAGTAGTCTTGGGGTGAGCTTTACTCTTTCCTCGTGACACTAGTGTTATTAATGTCATGACCGCATTGGAAGGAATGGTAGATATGATATGATCTGCTTAACACTTGCTGTAGTAGTCTTGGGGTGAGCTTTACTCTTTCCTCGTGACACTAGTGTTATTAATGTCATGACCGCATTGGAAGGAATGGTAGATATGATATGATCTGCTTAACACTTGCTGTAGTAGTCTTGGGGTGAGCTTTACTCTTTCCTCGTGACACTAGTGTTATTAATGTCATGACCGCATTGGAAGGAATGGTAGATATGATATGATCTGCTTAACACTTGCTGTAGTAGTCTTGGGGTGAGCTTTACTCTTTCCTCGTGACACTAGTGTTATTAATGTCATGACCGCATTGGAAGGAATGGTAGATATGATATGATCTGCTTATCATTTGCTGTAGTAGTCTTGGGGTGAGCTTTACTCTTTCCTCGTGACACTAGTGTTATTAATGTCATGACCGCATTGGAAGGAATGGTAGATATGATATGATCTGCTTAACACTTGCTGTAGTAGTCTTGGGGTGAGCTTTACTCTTTCCTCGTGACACTAGTGTTATTAATGTCATGACCGCATTGGAAGGAATGGTAGATATGATATGATCTGCTTAACACTTGCTGTAGTAGTCTTGGGGTGAGCTTTACTCTTTCCTCGTGACACTAGTGTTATTAATGTCATGACCGCATTGGAAGGAATGGTAGATATGATATGATCTGCTTATCATTTGCTGTAGTCGTCTTGGGGTGAGCTTTACTCTTTCCTCGTGACACTAGTGTTATTAATGTCATGACCGCATTGGAAGGAATGGTAGATATGATATGATCTGCTTAACACTTGCTGTAGTAGTCTTGGGGTGAGCTTTACTCTTTCCTCGTGACACTAGTGTTATTAATGTCATGACCGCATTGGAAGGAATGGTAGATATGATATGATCTGCTTATCATTTGCTGTAGTCGTCTTGGGGTGAGCTTTACTCTTTCCTCGTGACACTAGTGTTATTAATGTCATGACCGCATTGGAAGGAATGGTAGATATGATATGATCTGCTTAACACTTGCTGTAGTAGTCTTGGGGTGAGCTTTACTCTTTCCTCGTGACACTAGTGTTATTAATGTCATGACCGCATTGGAAGGAATGGTAGATATGATATGATCTGCTTAACACTTGCTGTAGTAGTCTTGGGGTGAGCTTTACTCTTTCCTCGTGACACTAGTGTTATTAATGTCATGACCGCATTGGAAGGAATGGTAGATATGATATGATCTGCTTAACACTTGCTGTAGTAGTCTTGGGGTGAGCTTTACTCTTTCCTCGTGACACTAGTGTTATTAATGTCATGACCGCATTGGAAGGAATGGTAGATATGATATGATCTGCTTATCATTTGCTGTAGTCGTCTTGGGGTGAGTCTACAGCTTGTTTGAAAAAATGTCCTGGCTTTTTACATGTTATACTGATTGCTTTATTGTATTATTGCCAGTATTTTTAACTGAAAGTTTTAATACAAGTAGTTTTAAATTATTTTTTTAACTGTTTGTTTCTCTTGCTATTGCTGCTCCCTCAACTGTGTTTATATTGTGTCATGTGCACGGCAATATCCTCTCTGGCTTTCGTGCCTCCTACTTCGTGTCTATGATAAGCCATATGAGGGGCTATACTCTAAAACCACTGTGTCTACAACATATGAGGGGCTATACTCTGTAACCACTGTGACTGCATCACATCGTGTAGTTGTTTTTTATTGCGGGTACATTCCGCACCTATTCTGTTACGCTTTCTTATTGGTGTGTGCTCAAGTGCCCTATCCTAGGATTTAACTAGCTTGCTAGCTTGTGTTGTGTGTATTACTGTCGCAAAGGTATGGACGACTTTGACAAGGAAGTGGCTATGCATAGAAATTTGTGCAATAGGCACGTTGGCGTTCCTAAGATAATCACTCGTCCTAAAAAGGGTGCTGTGCTCGGTAATCCTAGTAATCCTATCACAGATTATTTCTCAAAGACCTCCATACCTATTTTAATGGCTTCCCATTTGCCTATTGATAAGGATCTTCGTCTTATTGCATCTGAGGATCTGGTCTTAGATTTAACAAATGATCTTAGTTGTGTAAGTGGTAAGCTATTGTCTGATGTTTTTTGTGACAATCCTAAAATGCATCATATAGAACCTTCTGTGGCCAAGGGGTCTCATGAAAATGTCATGCTGAGTGTTTCCCTAAGTCAACTTGATCCTAAAGTGGCTGACTTTGTGCCAGTCACCCCAAACATAGTTCCTTTACCAACTCCTATGTCTGTGACCACATGTATCAGTGGACTATTAGTTAATGGTAGTACTAACGCCATGGTCCACAAGGAGAAAAACAACTATGGAAAAAGCTCTATTGACATATCAATTTCTGAATTGGATGAACTAGAAATTGAGTACATGGGAATTGATCCTGAAATATCTTTGACTGAGATTGCTCCCACCCCATTATTCTTCACTCCTCCTACTAAAATGACACTGCCATTGGGACCCGATACATCTATTGTCCCTAACTGTAAACCTGTTTTGAAGAATGAGAGTGGTTTTGATGTTGGTATTCCATCTATATTTTGTTTCAATACGATTAAACCAACCCAGGAGCATGTATGTCCCTCTCAAAACATAATTACTGATTATGGTGAGGGCTCACGTACTAACGATGATGTAGACTAGTATGAATTCTGATGATATGTTTAATGCCCTAGAAAATTTGTTGACTATGTTACTTGAGAAGTGTGCACATCTAGAGACTAAAATTGATGTCCAGTCATTATTAATCCATACGTCTCTGAAAGACTATCATTGTAATGTGTGCGCAAATAAGCGTAATACTTCTCCCACTATTCCTCTGCCTGTAGTCATCCCTAAGACAAATCTAAGAGGTAAGGGTGAGTCTGTTGTGAAGAAGAAAACTCTGGTCAATAAGAAATCGAATATTGCCCACCAGGCGATTATGTATAGTAAGCGGACCACAAAAAAACAGAAAAATCCAGTCCCAGAACTGGATGCTGCCTCTGTGAATGCCATTCCTGTGGTTGAGTCAGAGATATCCGCTGATGCGGTAGTCGCTAATGCTAGTGATTTAGTGATCACTCCTTCTCGATCTAATGAGTTGATCTCTAATAATATTCTGACTGGCCCTCAATCCAATTGTGTGATGGTAGAATCCTTAATGTCTTCAATTGTTGCGATTGAGTCATCAACAAATACTACAAAGCCAGCAGGCATTTCTAATATGCCAGCGGCACCTACTCAATCAACACTGCCAGATTCCTGGGTCCTCAATAATAATGCCAATACCACCTCCTCTAATGCTAACACTAGCAGTGGTGGGAAATGCATTGGAATGCTATCAGCGTTACAAATACAGCAAGTCCACATGGAAAAGTGCTCTCCCCCTTTAAATCGTGCTGCTGTATTGAGCATATTTAAAACTATTGTTCCATTTAGGGTAATTACATCTAGTGATATTCGTTTGGTTGACCAGCTTGAGCTTCATAACAAATATATTACCAATGTGTGTTTTGAGGCTGAAGCTACGCTTAACTACATTATGGGATATGAAGTTGAGCTATTACGTCTTGGTTATGCCATTCATAAAGTGTCAATATCGTCTGCAAAATCACGCCAAAGTCCTAAAGCTCAGAGGCTTAGTGACACTAATACTAGTGGCTCTAATCTGCCCACCAAATCTAATACCGCACTCGTGAATCAGGTGCCTAACCATGAGACTAATACTGTAGCAAATAATAACGATGCCATTCCTGAAGGTTATTGGCAATGGTTGCCATTGAGTTTTAAGTCCCACTTCGCTGACACTCGTCAATGACCAAACTCGATGCAGTTGCTCTATTCTTGGAATGCTCGTGGGCACTCGCATCTGTGTCAGGATGATGGTTTGATTGTATGTATGGCTCTCTTTAATATTATTGCACTCCAGGAAATATGGCTAACAGCGGAAATACAGATTGACGATAGATGTACTGTCCATCAAATTGCGACAAAGGGCCCTCTTGGTTGCCCGAAAGGTGGCCTGTTGATTTCTGTTCAATCACCATGGTCCATTAACAAACTCTCGTTATCGAATGAACATATATTAGTGGCCAAATTAACATTGATGTCGACTATCCTAATTGTGATTAATATCTACGATCCTCCTAATCTGGCTAAAACAGCAACTAATATTGAGACTGTTGAAAATGTGTTGAAATTGTTCAATCATTGCTACCCTATATTTCTTTTGGGTGATCTGAATGCGAAAATTGGCGATTATTGTCTGACTGATGTGCAGCTGGGTACCTCGCTCAAATCTAATATCCACTCTGTGTCTAATAGACAAGGCAAAAAGTGGATGAAAGTTATGCAGACCCATAGTTTTATTAAACATAATGGTTCTACACCTAGCGATGTGCCTATGAACTTCACTAGGGTTGAGGGTAGATCTGCAGCTACCCTTGACTACATTTTCACCAATCAAATTGGGTTCCATTTTGTCATAGATATGGGTGTAGTTGAGAGAGATGAGAGTGATCATCTACCCCTGTCTCTGTTATTTGCTGTCACAGACAAAGGTATAGTCCATCATGACTATGATGATAATGGGGTGCTCAGTATTAATGAAGGACATAATAGGATTGTCTGGCATAGTCGTAATATTGAACATGTCTCTCAACTGGTATCCACCCTATTACCGGAGTTCATTAAGGAGGGGGTGTCCGGTATGAATGCCGGTAATTAAATTTTGCATAGTTTCACTGAACTTATGCAAAATATCCAGAAACAAGTGGGTGAACGTCGTACATACAAATCAACTGGGGAACGTTCTAATATCGCTATCCCACGAAGGCCTGGGAATGACAAAAAGATCAATTTGGCTAAAAAGAATTTGCGTAATGAAATTTGCATTGTTCTCAGAAACAATGACTCCCTGTCGTCAGAACGTGAGGTAGCATGTCTAATTAAAAAACTCAAAAAGAATTATAAAGTGTGGCTAAAAATCCATAAACGAGAATGTGAAACCAAAATATGGAAAAAAGTTGCTCTGGCTGCCTTGTCCAACAATCAACAAGGGATTTGGCATCTCCTTAGCAAACATAAAAAATGCGATTTGACAATAAATTGTATCCCTGAAGACACGTGGGCCCATTATATCAACGGTACACTGGGCAAAGTTGAACTAGGTACTACGCTTACTCTTTCTCCCGAAGTTACTTGGGTCTGTAAATCCTCCGAACTTGATATCATTAAGATCATTGAAAACCTTAAGAACTCACGGGCCGCAGGGCCAGATGGGGTCTGTAATCTGGTCATAAAAAAGCAGCCTGAACTGTGGGGTGCTGCTTTTGTACTCTTGTTCAAACAAATAAGGACACTAGGTGAAATACCCTTATCGTGGAAGACAAGCCACATCCTTACTGTTCATAAAAAAGGGCCATGGGATAACCCGGCTAACTTTCGAATGTTGGCAATGTTAGATGTGTCCTCTAAGATATTTACCAAAGTATTGCTCAAGGAACTTAATGAAAGTGTTAGTGAAAATAATATCTTACCTCCCAACCAAATAGGTTTCCGTGACAAATCTAGTACTGTACATAACTTGATGATGTTTATATCTTCGATAGAACATGCCTGGAAAAAACGCAATCTAAATGTTTATTGCGCATATATTGATTTTTCTGCGGCATTTGACACCATACTTCGAAACCGACTCTGGAAAAAACGAAGTACATGGGGGATTCCCCAAGTTCTGTTAAAGATGTTAATGCTGTTACACTCTGATACATCAGTATGCATCAGACTCAATGCAGCTGGTAAACTTTTGAAATGTATGGCCACTAGCTGCGGTGTTAAGCAAGGCTGTATGATTGCTGCCATCCTTTTTAATCTGTATCTATCAGATATGATGAATGCATTCTCTATCCCAGAAGCTAACCCCGTGAGAGTTAATGGAGTAACTATTGGATGGCTTGCCTATGCTGACGACCTGCTATTGTTAGATTATACCCCGGCGGGCCTTCAGCATATGCTTGACTCTTTGGCTATCTACTCTGCTGAGAATGGTTTAACCATTAACATCGATAAGAGCAAGATAATGGTCTTCTCTAATAAATGCAGACCGAAGAAATACTCATGGAGCTTGGAAAGCAAAAAAGTGGTACAGGTGAAATCATATAAATATCTGGGAGTGGTTATTGATGAAAAGTTGAATTGGGAGGAACAGTGGTCATCTATCAAGAGCAGATGTACTGTGGCTGCAAACGCTTTGAGTGTTTTTATTGGTCGCAATTGCTGCTATTCAGTCATTGCAGTTCTCAACATTAACCTTGCAAAAATAAGATCAATGCTGCTCTATGCTGTGGAAATTTGGGGGCATACGTTTGTCAAACGTAGTGTGGTCTTTGAGTCTATTCTCTTAAGAAAATTACTACGTCTCCCTCCGAGAGTGAGTGTGGAATATCTGTATTTGGAATTCAACATCAAAAGTTATTTGTATGCATATATCTGCCAATGTGTTCTATCCTATGAGAAAGCTGCAACACTCTGCACTGAAACTATCTTTGTGCCATTTGTAAAAGCATATCTTAGTCTGGAAGGTAATGTGTTGATTGGTACCATTGGTATCATTCAAAGACTACACTGTACATGGACTAATGGGTCTGATCCAGGCACTCTTTCTCTACTATCTTTAAAAATGAGCCTTAAGGTCAAGGTGCCGGACTATTGCCATGAACAAAATATTGTAAACTTGGCATCTAAAAAGCATAGTGGCAGGTTTCTTGATGAATATATGAGTAGAGTGTTGTCTCCCTCCTATATTCTTGCTCATCCCAACGCTGGCATAATTGGCACCTACCTAATGATGACATGTAATGTGACTGATGCACTAGAAACAAATTGTGCGAACATTGGTTCCACACATATGTTGAAGTATTGTCGCCTATGTGGATTAAATGTAGTTGAGTCCCTTCATCATCTAATCATGTGCTGTGAACGTCTAAATGATCTGCGAACTACATGTTTTAAATCTTATAACAATGACACAGTGATGACTGAGATCTCTGAGCAATGGATGAATTTTATGCGAGGCAATGATATTAACTTGATATATTTTATGGTGGTATTTTATTTGAAAATTGTGGCAATTTTAAACTGTATTGTATAGCACATGTGAAAATGTAATATGTTTTTAGATTGTGTGTATTTATGTTGTTTTGTTAATGTGTTATACAAAGCCAACTGGCTATATGTATATCTAATCAATAAATAAATAAATAACCTTTAGTAATGAAGTACAGGAACACATCTTTTCATCCATTCTTAATCTGTGTTTTCCACACTGATTGCCGAGAGATATTAAAAAGCCCTGGAGCAGATCGATTCTACTCTCTGAATTGCCATGTTATTTAATTTCCATGTATAGGTTTGACCTTTTCTATGTGTTGTACTAACCTTTACATAGGATTAACCAGAGTTCATCTGCAAGTGATTTACATTCAGATACTTCCCCCCCCCCTAAGAGCTGCCATTGAAGTCCGGCCAGAGTGTAATCCATTAAAATGAGACCATCGGCATAACCGATGCAACTCACTTTCAGACCCAAACACGTGGGAACATATCACCCAACTCCCTACTTACAGCCCAGAGATCAGCTAAACATAGATTGAATAGAGTGGGGGCTAAGACACACCCTTCTTCAGGTGGATGTTTCTCAAAAGTTCTCCTAGAGAGTTTAATTCGAGTTTGGTGGAATTGTTGGAATATAACAATTGGATCCATCACAACAGATGCGGTTCTATCTCCCAGCTTGACAACTTCGACCATAACATAGAGATATTAACATTGTCGAAAGCAAAGGATAGATTAATTGTTGCCACGAAGAAAGAGTGGCCTAAATGACACCCAATATCAGTCAAACAGGCAGTCAAAACCAATCCACTTAGTATCCTGCCAGTCCCTCTCCTAAACCCTGTTTAAAGGGCGCTGAGAAAATGTGTTTCCTCTGTCCACGAAGTTACTTCCCTTTGCAAAAGTGGCAAACATTTCTGATGTAGTGTCAATCAATAAAAATGGTCGGTAACTGGAGGGTTCTTCTCTGTGCCCTTTTTGTAAATAGGAACAAGTATCAAGTTGGTCCAAGAAATCGGGCAGGGGTTTTCTCTGACAATCTGAGTAAACAAGTAATCGTGAATCTCAGACCAAAGTACAGGATTGTTCTTAAGAATGCCATTCGTCACCCCTTCCGGGCCACTTGCTCTAGAATGTTTAAATGTTTTAATGATGAGCTTGATATCTAATGGGTCAAATGAGGGGGACCAGGCTGACATGTTTGTTATGTTCGTATTTGGGACATTCCATTATGGGTTTTTGCATCATATTTATCAGTAAAATATCCTACCCAAACATCCTCTGATACTCCAGAAGGTTGGGCATAGGATCGGTCTTACTTTTATTGTTCAGTGTCCACCAAATGGCGCGTGTATCCTGCCTAACAATTTTACTAAGTTAGTCCTGATTTTTCACAATATATTTTTGGTGTTGATGTGATCTGCAGCAATTCCTATAATGATCCCTCAGCGCCTTTTTTTCCTTTCCCTTCTCTGCCCCGGTCTTAACCATACGTTTGTAAAGCTTCCTAACGTCCTTCTTCAATTGTCATTTTTTATTTTGGATCAATACAGTTTGCATGAAGGAAGATATTTCTTTGAACCACTGTTATGCCCTCCTTTGGCCTTCTCAACCTTGTCAACCAAGTTGGAAACTCCCCTGGCAAGGATTGTGAGAGTTTCCCTTCCACAGTCAGGTTCTTCCACCAGTTCAATAAGTCATAGTTAACTTGCTTGGAATTGTGACTATATTGAGTGACCCAGTTCCCCTGCGTCGAAACCACCAGTGACCTACATTTCATGAACTCAGCAGGCAATTGAGGGCCCCTAAAGCAGAGGTTAGCTGTAACATGGCATGGTCACTTACGCTTATTTTCACTATCTTTAAGTGTCCCACCTCATCCACCCCAAAATTCTTTAAAAGTGTGTGGTCAATGGTGGAAGCAGAGAACACGCTAGAACACGTTGGCACAGCAGTATTGGTACCGTTACACGGTAAATTGGTCTGCAGAAAAGCCCATCTAGAAAGACGTTTGGACCAAATCCTACTGTAATTGTCCCTAGCCGACAAGTGGCTAATAGGGGCAAAACCTCTAGCATTATCAAAATCCTCCCAGCCACAGTCCATGACCATACATTCGAAGTCACCCACCAAAACAACAGGGCCGTCAGGATAATCAGTAAACCAATCAATTAGTGCATTTTCAATGTCATGTATAACTGCATCCAATTCCATACTAATAGGATTGAAATAGAGGTTAATTATCAAAACTACTACTTGCTGCTGAGTTTCCCTGGTGTCCAGTATCAGAGTGAGTGGAGTGGACACTTTCACAATCCGACAGAACTGTTTAATGTTGGTAGTTGTTGACAAACCTCCGGTGGGCCTCCCTCTCGAACCTTTCTTGGTTATTTTGAAATCCATCAGAAACCCGTCCCATACTGGAACGGTCCTAAGCCAGGTGTCTTGAAGGAGAATAATATGAAATTCATCCAGAACCATCTTCATATCATTGTTTAAGAAGGAGTTAAGTCCACGTGAGTTCCAAATTAATATTTGCCAGTTATCGCTTAAAGCCGGGTCAACTTCCTGCTGTAGTTGGTAGAGGGGCTGCTAGCCAGCCCCAACTCAAAGATTCAGAATGGTGAGAAATATGTCTCAGTTTATCCACATCAAAGGGAAATCTCACTGTGATGTTTGCCCTGCGTGATCTTTTCGACTAACCCCTCCATGGCATGCTTGATAACATTCAAAATCATTTACGGGAATTTCTTCGTGCTGCTCAATAACTAACCTCTCAATCATCAAAGTGTACATCACATGTCCCCAAACGGGCACGATCAAATAGGTGCACACATTTTATGTGAAAGAAAGAGATCAAACTTAATTCAGGGATAGTAGTTAGCAGGGCCCTTAATCTATGTCTCTCTAGAGGAATGTCCCAGTCATCCTCAAACACAGTCGAAGATTAAGAAAAGCCCCTCTTCCGAGACAGTCCACCATGGGCAGTCGCAGTATATCCGTTAGTCCCATTCACACACTGTTGCGCAGGGAATAGACTGCCCCCCCCTGATCTCGTTGACTTGCCTGAGATGACGTCACAGGCTCAGATGTTCGCAATTTCCTTTGGAACCATTGGATCACAGGGTCAATATTAATCCTCTCTTTACTTGATACTTCCTCTATGTCCAACTGCTCTACTGATGTTCTCCTCTTGGGTCTCCTAGACACATCCGTTGTCAAGGTGTCGGCTGGTTCAGAGAGACCACACTCTGTCCATGGCACCTTCTTGGCCTTTTTCACTTTAGAACGACAGAGGGTATGCCGGGGAGGAGGATCCCGCCTTAGAGTGGGTCCATCATGCGTATTCTCACAACTATCCCCAGTATGAGTCGTGCCAACAAAACTTGCAGCGTCGGAAATAATTACAATGCTGTTCCGAGGCTGTAAATGGTTGTTCTTCTTTGGGTCTCCTTTTTTATCTGCACAAATAATGTTCCGTAAACATTTCCATGACCCGTGTTCGTGGTCTTTAGCTCGTCTTCAATGTTCTTTGATTTTTTTTATCGTCAGATGTTGCGACGTCAGACTGCACAGCATCGTTAATTACAGTTATGCCTGGAGCTCGATCTTGGGGCTTAGATGACTCGGCCAGAATAGCGATCCAGACACTGAATATGGCAGTATTCGCTTGGTGTTCTACTTGGGATAAAACTGGACCAGAGATATCACAGTCAGTAATACTCACGTTGACTTGTGCTGTCTGACTGCATGTTTTCAGCTACTTCTGGCTTCAAAATTAAGTCATGTTCCCTTTTCCCGTAGAAATAGGTGCACACTCTTGTGGCAATCATAAGGGGGAGTGGCATCTTCACTCCTGAGATGGTATCTTTTATTTTTACCTCGCATAGCCAGCCTGGTTTGCCCAGCAGTGAGGATCAAAGGGAGTTCCCCGGAGTCTCCACACATTCTAGGCAAACTTGATGTTGTAGGTAACTCAGAGGTTAATTCACCCCGGGGGCTGTTATAAACCTGCTCCGCAATACTGGTCCAGACAACAGTGTGAATGCCGGTCCTGACGACAGAACAAAGTCTAATCTCCGAAGAGGAGAAACGGAGCATTCAGATGCTCCAAATGTGGCGGGAGCGGGCTGCAGGACTCACCATTTTTTAGTGACTCCGACTAACAAATAGTTCACTCACTCAAACTTAAACACTCTTCTCAGTGATTTTTGTCTGGGATTTGTGTGGTTACAGCCTCAGCAGGGGATACATGGTCGTCTTGGCCAGACAGCACAGACTGCAGGGACTGCACCACTCTGCCCCACTCCATTTTGCAGACCCTCAAGGATTTTGAACGAGATTCTGCTTCCAAAATGTAGCAAGTAAATACAGATCAGCAAAGAAATACAAGCTGCAGGGGCTTCACCACTCTGCCCCACTTCGCTCCACTTTGAGGACTCTCGAGGATTTTGTAAGAGAGTCTGCCTCCAAAGTGTAGCAAGTAAAGGATTGTATCCGTATGGGTAATGTCTAGTGACCAGGTTTGCTGTTGTAAGCCTGTGTTACTTGTGTTGAGTCTGTGTTAGTGTATAGGTTGGCTAGCCCAGTGGGCGTGTATAGAGTTTGGTGTGTGTTGAAGGAAGCAGGAGTCGGGTAGTTAAGACACTGGCTACTCTCTAAATTCTTCTTAGTGGCCAATCTACTCAATTCTATGTACTAATACGCATGGTTAATGTTACAGTCTAAGTGTGACGCGTGGCTAATCATCAACAAATGTATCTAAAAGTACTGCATGGCTAATCTTCACAGATCTATCTAAGTGTGACGCGTGGCTATACTTCACAATCTAACTAAGTGTGACGCGTGGCTCTACTTCACAATCTATCTAAGTGTGACGCGTGGCTCTACTTCACAATCTATCTAAGTGTGACGCGTGGCTATACTTCACAATCTAACTAAGTGTGACGCGTGGCTCTACTTCACAATCTATCTAAGTGTGACGCGTGGCTAATCATCAACAAATGTATCTAAAAGTACTGCATGGCTAATCTTCACAGATCTATTTAAGTGTGACGCGTGGCTCTACTTCACAATCTATCTAAGTGTGACGCGTGGCTATACTTCACAATCTATCTAAGTGTGACGTGTGGCTAATCTTCAACAAATGTATCTAAAAGTACTGCATGGCTAATCTTCACAGATCTAACTAAGTGTGACGCGTGGCTATACTTCACAATCTATCTAAGTGTGACGCGTGGCTATACTTCACAATCTATCTAAGTGTGACGCGTGGCTATACTTCACAATCTATCTAAGTGTGACGTGTGGCTAATCTTCAACAAATGTATCTAAAAGTACTGCATGGCTAATCTTCACAGATCTAACTAAGTGTGACGCGTGGCTATACTTCACAATCTATCTAAGTGTGACGCGTGGCTATACTTCACAATCTAACTAAGTGTGACGCGTGGCTCTACTTCACAATCTATCTAAGTGTGACACGTGGCTATACTTCACAATCTATCTAAGTGTGACGTGTGGCTAATCTTTAACAAATGTATCTAAAAGTGCTGCATGGCTAATCTTCACAGATCTATCTAAGTGTGACGCGTGGCTATACTTCACAATCTATCTAAGTGTGACGCGTGGCTAATCTTCACAGATCTATCTAAATGTGCTGATTGGCTATACTTAACAATCGATCAAAAAGTGCCACATTATCAAAGGAGGATAGCACAGGAGCAACGTGCTGGTCTTGGAAGCAATATCACAGAGAACGACAGAGGTTTGAATCCCAGATCCCGCTTAGAAACCAAACTCAGGAATGGTATTAGGTGCCTTATTAAAAAAAAAAAAAATAGACTGGTTTCAATTCCCGGGCTTCATCACTTGGGTAAAGGGTGCGAACATGGGGAAATCATTTTCTGTCACTATGCGGGCTACATTTTTTAATTAAAAAGTGTGTTAACCGTGGATTTGACCCCAGTCCATAAATGTTTAAATAAATCATTTGTGCAATTTAATTTAATTATTAACACAACAGCACTATTCAAATGTACCCAGATGGCAATACATCAGTGACACTGATAGTAAACTGCAATTCCTACATTATTTATAATTCACATTTTGTATACTAAATAATCTTTTGCCATAATAATAAACATCTTTTGCCACAAGGCTTCCACGTCTCCCCCACACTCTACAATATATTCACAAAACCTCTTTTTGACAAACTCGACTACCTGGGCACCTCTTACACTAACTACGCTGACAGCACGCAAATCCTCCTACACATCACAGGCAACCACGACACAGACTCACAGCGACTCTAAGACATTTAACTTATCACCCAAGCCTGGATGGCACAACACAGGCTCTGCCTCAACAATGACAAGACTGAACTTCTCCTCGTGGATAACCAAACCAGACTCAACAAACCTGACAACAAATTTGACATCTTCAATATTGACGGCAATAACATTAAAGTATCCAAAGACGTCAAAACTCTAGGTATGTACATTGACTCCTCCATCTCTCTTGGCAAGCAAATTAACGCTACCGCCTCTACGACTGCTTACACATGTAAGCTCATCAATGAATGCAGATCTTTCCTGATGACTGTACATTTTATCACCCTGGCCAGGGCGCTTGTACTAACCAAGCTAGACTGCTGCAATGCTCTTTACATAAGCACTAGTCAGCACAATCTAAATAAATTACAGATCTACCAAAACAACGCGCTAAGAGCAGCCACCAACTTCCCTAGAAAGCTACACATCTCAGAGTTGAGACACAGTGTTCACTGGCTCTCAATCAACCAACTAATTCAATTCAAAACTCTCTCCTTCATACACAAATGTATACATAATCAAGCACACAAATACCTCTGTGACAACTTCAGACTCCAACCTTCTTTAAGACAACAAGATCTTCCAACTCCATCTCATCATACCAAAGTTCAAACTGCAAAAGGCAGGGGGCAAATGCTTCCCAGTCCTAACAGCCAAAACCTGGAATGCAGTACCTCCTAACATCAGGTTAGAACACTCCATCCACAAATTCCGCCGAGGGGCCAAATCTTGACTCTGTCTGAAAGAAAACTTACCCACCTCATCACCAATCTCCAAACACTGTTTAGCTAAATATATATTTAGGTGCATATTTACAATTATGTCTGTAATTGTAAATATGCACCTTATATGTACCCAAGAAATGTGCCCAGTTGCCTCAGAGCTGGGTGCGCCATATAAATAAAATACAATACAATACAAATCATAATATTTTCATAATTCTGAATTCTGCCAACCTTCTAGGTACTAGCCACCTGCACTTATTACCTGTGCTACAGAAACGTGTGCATATATCTACCGCCTCCTGCAGCAATCTAAGGGTTTTTTAGTTTTCAACTTTAGGCAGTTTGCACTCCTACTCACGTGTGCCCCTTTTTGTTTAGTTCCTATGCGCTGTTCTTATACCAGTATCTGAAAAAGTCCTGTGATGAGTCCTCTTTGTTCCCCTCTTCTTATTCTGGCTCGGTTGTCACCTGAGCTGTTCAAGCCAGAGGAACTGCTCCTCCTCCTTCGGGGATCAGCGATGGTGCCAATAATCCTGTGTTGAACAGCCAACTGAAGACCTGAAGAAGACTCCTGAAGAGGACCAGAATCCCTTCCTGAGTCTGTCCTGATGTTTGAGGATGCAGCTATCCTGAGCCTTCGGAAGTGTCCGTGGGCCACCAGCTCTCCAATGGGCTACCTCGCTAGAACCGTTGTGGTTCCAGTTTTGCAGTCGGAACTTCAGTTGTCGCAAGCTTGTGAGTCACCTTCCTGTGGAAGTTTTGCCTCCAAGCTTCAAGGGATCCTGCTCTGGAACGTCTTCTTAAACCGCGATTGGAAGGAAACCTGCAGTCGTCTGTGTGGGGTGGCCATCTCTGGAACTCACCTTCCTCCGTCCTGTGAAGTGCCCTAAGGAAGTCTGCATCAGTGCTTTCTGCATTTCTCCTTCGTCAAGAGTTGCACTCTGCTCCCGGACCTGACTGGAAGAATCCTTGCGCCTGCATCTCCTGGGCAGATCTACTTGGTCTGGATATATCAACATACCTTCACTGCATGTTGAGTACATATAGAAAAGGGTTCCTTGCATTTACTTCACACAAGTACCTACAAAATAAATATCAAGGGACCATCATTGTACTGATATGCAATCCCGACTACTTTTATGAAAGCTGACACTTGGTTTGTGCCCGTCACACTGCTTTTTCAAAGCTCTGATATGGTTTTGGCTGCTTGCTGTTTAGTAAAGTACAAGCATGATGAAGGGATTACCAGACCTTCTGCCTCTCCAGTAATTGCATCTGAAAAATTGCATCTGGATGGAGTGGATTACAACTGGGACCATAGTGGGATTGTAAACTGATGGTATACTGAAATGGTGCAATTGCAAGTGGAGGATTTTGGAAAGTGCATACACTACATATCAGGATATAGTGCCCTTTCACTATACTGCCCTGTTGTACAGCGCTGCATTGCTTCACAGTGAGTTTCTTGCAATTCTGGCATAAAGGAAATGGGCAATATAGTGGGGTTGTCAACTGGGAGAATACTGCCATTTCATAATCTGCTGGGATTGTAAAGCTGGTTCCACTAATGAAATTATGCAGACTGGATATATGGGCCCTAATTATCCGGTTTCTGGTAAGCCGCCTGTAGTACCACGGCCTACCGGCTTACCGCTTACCCCACCCGATATCCCGGTATTACGTTTGAGTAATGGTAGCCCAACTGTGTCTATGTGCTTTTTATCTACATTATGAAATTATGTTTATATTTCTGTTCTTATCAAGTTATGTTAAATGATGTGAATTGTAATGACTGGTCTTAACTTATTGTTTAATTACAACTGTGAAAACATTCTTTTAGAATGTATTTCACAATAAACAATATAAAATAAAATGGCCGGCGGCAGAACGGTAAGTTCCCATTCCCATGGGACTCCAGGGGACGGGAACCACTGAAACACTGGCACCGTTGTTAGCGGCGATGATTCTTCAGTGAATTACTTGCTGGTAGGAGCATGAACTCCTGACAGGACAGGCCTGGAGGTAGTTCACAGCCCCTACCGCCAAACACGGAGTGAGCCGGTACGGAAAACGTGCCAGTAACCGGCGACGTCATTTCAGACCGTCCCACTTCTAATGAAGCCCATAGACTGGTAATTTGCAAGTGGGTTCATGCTTTAAATATGCAACAGTGAACTGCGGGTATATTATGATTCTGCAAAGTGGACTCTAGAGAATCGGATAAAACTGGGATTGCAGAAATCTGGGCATATTTCGGCTATGAAATGGAAGTATAATGTGGTCGTCAAACTAGAACAATTCTGAGACTGCAGACTTGAGAGAAAACTAAGATTCTGCAAACTACTAATGTACTGGGAGTATATCAGGACTGCCAAACTATGGGTATAATCCAGTTGGAATAACTAAGAATGCAATGGGATGGTCACACAACAAACTGAAAATATGTTGCAATTGTGCAACAATAGAAGGTCATACGTGGTGTTTATTGGCACTGCTACCTGGGGTTAGTCAGGTATTATGTAGATGAAAAATATATAGACAAACTGCAACTGTATACTGCAATTCTGCAAAGTGATTTTCTTTGTGTGTAAACTTGTGCGTGCAATCTGGAGTATATTTGTGTGGTCAAACTGGGTGGTGGTTTCTGAAATTGTGAAATTGGCAATATGTTTGGATTCTTTAAACTATGAACTACCAGGACTTGAAAGAATGTGAGTATACTGGGATTGTGAATCAGGGAGTATACCGGGTTTGCTATACTGGGATTGTGAATCTGTTAGTATACCGAGTTTGCTATACTGGGATTGTGAATCTGGGCGTATACCGGGTTTGCTATACTGGGATTGTGAATCTGGGAGTATACTGGGTTTGCTATACTGGGATTGTGAATCTGTTAGTATACCGAGTTTGCTATACTGGGATTGTGAATCTGGGAGTATACTGGGTTTGCTATACTGGGATTGTGAATCTGTTAGTATACCGAGTTTGCTATACTAGGATTGTGAATCTGGGAGTATACCGGGTTTGCTATACTGGGATTGTGAATCTGGGAGTATACTGGGTTTGCTATACTGGGATTGTGAATCTGTTAGTATACCGAGTTTGCTATACTGGGAGAATATGGGGAGTGTGCACACTGAGAATATACTAGATCTGTAAAACTCTGAATAAACTGGGATCTCATCCGATTTTCAAACTGGAATTACACTGGTGTTGACAAGCTCTGAGTAGCCTGGGGCTGTGCAGGCTGGAAATATATTATACGTTTGAAGAGCATATTGGGAGTGTCAACTGGTGTGTATACCATGAACAATGAGCTGGGAGTTTGAACACTCTGCCTTTACTGGAAAGTCAAATTGGAAAAACCCTGGGATTGTGCAAACTTGGACTGTATTGGATTTGCCAAACTAGGTGTATGCTAGAATGTGTAAACTGGGAGTATACAGAGGTAGTCAATCTGGAATCAGTATAGTGGGATTGTGCAAATGTACTGAAAATATGCAACATGAAATATTCTGTTTTTATCAAAATGGGACTTGACAGAGTCAGATGTACAGTGTGCTGCTGTGATCAAACTGAACACTGTTGAGGGTCAGACTGGGAATATATTGTTATTTTGCATGAAGTACACTCGATTCCTACACACATGGATACTATGAGAAACCTGAAAATGATAACAATGTCATCCTGGCAATACTGGTAATCCAATTTGGTAAAACTGTAAACATGTTACACTGTCACAACCAGGAATGCCATTTTTTTTTACTGCAAATGGAGTGTACAGTTGTGAAACAGGGATTGCCAAACTGAGTTTTTTTAAAAAAAATAGGTTAAGTAAAAATATATTGGTTTTGTAATGTTGTGTGCAGCCAATGCCCAGACCTCATAGGGCTCTTTAGGGATACAAATCGTAACAAAACTTTAAATGTGGACAAAAGTTATAATACAAATTAATATATTCAACTGACTGTTGTAGAAAATGCATACAGGCCTTGTTCTGAGTTGAGGTTAGTTTGTCAAATCTTTAATAGCACAACTTCATGAGAACAGAGATGAGAAAAACATACAGCTCCCCCATGCCATCCCAGAGTGTGTTCCCCTGACCCCAAATCAAAATCTCTTTATATCTTTTCTAGTCCCTTGGTCTGAGTACATACGATGAGTGGCATATACTATAATTTATTTATGTAATGTTTACATTCATAGAGCGCACACAACCCATAGGCATCAAGGTGCTGATCTCAGAAAGGGGGGCTTCAGTCTTCCCTAATTAATACAACAGCAGGATCTGAGAAGCAATCCAGTTCAGATACTCAAGGTCAGTATTGAGTCTACATGAGATCATTTTTCAAGCTGTATGAAATTAAGCAATACGATTCTTCTGGCAGTGACCTTCCGAAAAGAACCATTTCAGTTGACCCTAACATAAATTTGACTGTGAAACGTTTACATTGGAAGGAGGCATGCGCGTCAACCAGTTAAAAGAGGTCATTGAAGTTGAGGGTAGTGGGTTAATTGGCATTGTAAGTTTGTGTTCTCGTATTTCCAAGTGGAAGACCTTAAAGAAGTGACTGATGGACATGGTGAACTAACCAGTCCCATGTTGGCCAAGAGGGTATGTGTAATTGGAGTGGGGTTGTTGTGGTTTCCTAAGGCATGTTTCAGTAGATTGCTGGTCAGTTCACCAGGCCCTGCCACTTAACTGCTCCACCAACCTTCAGTTTTCCCTTCTGCGAAACCTCTACTTAAGTACTGTAGGCCAGCTCCAGGCAGGCAACATTGAGTAAACTGCTGGTCACATGACCAGGCCCTGCCACAGAGGTGCTGCACCCACCGCCAGTTCTTGTGCCTTCCAAGCATCTTCTTAAGGACTGTAGGCCAGCTCCAGGAAGACAGCATTGAGTAGGCTGCTGGTCATGTGACCGGGCCCTGCAACTCAGTTGGTCCGTCCACCACCTTTTTCATCAGTCCTCCTTAAGTGTCCTCATTGCCGGTTTCCTCATCAAAGGATGCGCTAAAACAAGGACCTCAATGCTACACAATGCTCAATGTTTTTCATCCATCCCCACTCTCACTAGGGTTCGAATGGCGAATTCCCCTGAGCAGCCTCAGCAACCTACCCTAGCTAACCTCATCATTATTGCCCTTGCCCCCATTCAACACCCACAGGCCACATGCACACGCCCTCTCATGTTGGTCAATGATTGCTCAGCAGCTGCTCACATGGCAGAAATTGGTTACCCCATCTCGTACAACAGCCTTGATGCCCTGTTCATCACTGAAACATGGTTTTCCCCATCCTCTCCACATGTTTTCAGTACCCTCCTATCCCATGGCTGCTGCATCCAACATGCCAACCGCCAAGGAAGGGCAGGATGCGGAGTGGCAATCATCCACAGGAATGATTGGCCATGCTCCATCATTCCCTCTCCAAGAAAATATTAATTTGAATCGCTCAACTGCCGGTTCCCTCTATCGTACATGGAATCCATTACCTTCCACGTCACATACAGACACAGGAGTGACTCTTTCATTGCAGACATCTCCAACTTACTCTGCTGAATTAGCACAATCAAATAATGTCTATCTCAGTGATTGTAACGTCCTTGAGTCACAGGATGACAACCACACACAAAGCTTTCACTCTGACCGCTTCCATGGACCTAAGGCACATCATCGTGCTCTTCCCTTACACACAACAAAGGAGGCAGCACTCTATACTTAGTCTTCTCATCATCCCCCTGCATCACCTGTACAGACCCTATCCCACTTAACTGCTCTGACCACGTCGTCATGTTAAATGCCTCCTCCATCAATGCTGCTCATTCAGAAACTTCCCCCCGGTCAATGAGCTAGAAGCAGACTTTGCAGACTTCCCCACCACAGAGATGCCTCTGGCCTCACGGAATTATTAAGCAACTCTGCTATGAAACTGGTGAACACTCATTCCCCCCCCTAAAATTCAGCCGGGCTAAGACCAAACCATCTGTCCCATGACACACCGCCAAGCTAGCCTCCAGCCAATGCTCAATCAAAGCCCTAGAGAAATGGTGGCACAAAAACCATAACTCGAGAGACCTCACTAATCTCAAATCTCTGTCTGCAAACTGTAGGATTCTGATTACTGAGGCCAACACTGCTTACTACTCCACCACAATAGCGGCAGCCTCTAACAGGATCAAAGCCCCCTTTGAAGTAGTAAAGCATTTTACCATACCCTCACTTGACCCCGAAGTACCAGCAACTCAGGAAAAATGTGACAGAAGCTACACATTTTTTAATAAGAACACCGTGAATGGAGGATAGCACAGGGACAACACGCAGGTCTTGGAAGTAAGACCAGGCAGAGAAACAGAGGTTCGAAATACGGATCTGCGCTTAGAAACCAAACTCAGGTACGGTATTAGGCACGTTATAAAAAAATAATACAATAAAATAAATAAATTGTAAAAACAGACAAAATCAGAGAGCCCATCTAATCAACCTCTCATAGCATTATTGTCCCCTGCACCCCGGCACGCACACTGCCCCTCTCGATCAAATTCTTTCCTCTCTTTCCCTGGATCTCCTAAAAATAATGGCTTCCCTCAAACCTATTTCTTACTCTGACGATATAATTCCAGCCTCCATCATTAAACAATTGGCAGGCCCAGCGCTCAATGCGCTCCTCAGCATCATCAATTGCTCCCTTGCAGAAGGATCATTCAAGGACATTTTCAAGACTGGAGGCATACAAACCGCTTTTAAAAAAAACAACGCAAGACCCAGACAACCTAGCCAACTACTGGCCCATTACTACTTTTCCATTTATTGGCAAAATCTTTGAAAAAGTAGTTGCTACACAACTACTCACCAGAATCGAACAACTCCACCTCCTAAATGACTATCAGTCAGAGTTTTGCCCAAAGTGTATTATCGATATAGGTGCCACCCAAGTGGTGGATGGTGCGTTTCAAATCATGGATAAGGGCAACTCATGCCTCCTCATCCTCTTTGACCTCTCGGCAGCATTCAACACCGTCGACCACTGCACCCTTCTCTCCCTCCTTGCTGACAAGATGTGATTCTCTGGCTGTCTCCTCAATTGGTTTACCTCCTATCTCTCAGGAAGACACCATGTTTTCCAAATGAACTCATTACATTTTTAAGCAACTCTGGCTCTCCTGCGAAGTCCCCCAAGAATCCATCCTTTCACCAATCTCACCAATCCTTTTCCCCTTTACATGGAGCCCCTAGGCACTCTCCCCAAAGATCGCAATACAGCCATCCAACATTATACAGACGATACTCAGTTGTAGATGGGAGTAAAAAGCATGCAGGACATCATTCCTCTCTATGAATACTTAGCCATCTTCCAGTCCAAGATGTCCACTGCCTATTTCAAACTAAACCCATCCAAGACTGAATTCATCCTCATCAGTCTGCCTGCTAAAAAACAACTTGTCCAACAATGGCTAAATGATATGCTCCTGGAAGGATTTGATCCACAACTCTCAAACTCAGCAACATCCTTAGGCTTCACCACTGACAGCAGCCTGCCCTTCCAGAAACTCATAACCAAGAAGGCCAAAACAGCCTGGCTCTGAATCTCTACCCTTTGAAAAATCAAACCCCTTCATCCAACTGCAGGACTTCTGGACAGTAGTGTGGGCCCTTGTGATCTCATACATCGATGGGGGAAATACTCTCCTGAGAGGGCTCCCAGCTGCTCACTTGGGTCCCCTATAAGCAGTTCAGCATTCTGCAGCACATTCTTTTACAGGAGCACAGAAATGTAACTGAATTACACTCGTCCTACGCCAACTACATTGGCTTCCACTCCAAGCCAGGATACTGTTCAAGACTGCATCTATCATCCACAAAGTGGTCATGAGTAGCACACCAGCCTACCTGGTGGATAAGCTCCACATATCTGGAGGCAAACGCTTCTTGTGCAGCAAATCGACCAACCAGCCTGAATCACAACTCATCCAACAAGAGGGGACCTGCCAACAATCCTTCTCTTGTCATGCACCCATCCTTTGTCACTCGATCCCGGTGTCGGCTCGGAATGCACCCCAAAATTCTCCAATTTCACCAATCTCTCAAAACATGGCTCTTTCAACAACACCTGACCAGGGACTAATTCCAATGGATGCACAGACTGATGCACAGACCTCACAGTACTGCGCTACTGTTAAAAGATGTCAACCCAAATGCTGGCTACTTTACAGCGCTCTGCTGCTCTCGAGCTAGGTCTGTGCTTTAAAAAATAAAACTTAAATTAAATAAATAAAATAAGACATTTTATCAGGGGGATGTTGAGAAGTCAAGGCTGAGTACATTTCCTCTGATGTGGGTAGGGGTTATTTATATATTTATTTATATTTATATAGCGCGCAAGCAGCCCAGGGGCATTGAGGCACTGTTACTTGCAAGAGCTTAGTTACACAGGTACAGGCGTGGTAGCGGTCGTTGACACATTATGAATAATACAAAACATCATACCGTTGTTACCGATATTGCACTTGGTCATTGTGTTACAGCTTATGCAGTGGGTCATATGTATAGTATTCATGCTGATGCGAGGGACCTTATGTGAAGAGGATGGTTTTCATAGCTTTACGGAAGGCGACGAGGGAGGCCTCACCTCGGACTGTGGGAGGTAGGGCATTCCAGTGAGTGGGTGCAAGATATGGGAAGCTGGATCCGCCTGCTCTGGCTTTTTTTACTAGTGGCACAGAGTGCATGTTGGTATACGGTGATCTGGTGGCCTGGTAGTGGAGACGGGGTGGATCGTTTGTGAGAGGTAGGCAGGAGCAGTGAGGTGAATGCACTTGTGGGTCAGTGTCAGAGCTTTGAAGATAATCCTTTCCTTTATTGGGAGGCAGTGGACTAATTTTCTGGCCTCAGAAATGTGTTCTCTTTTTTTCTTGTTCTGCATGACTTGTAGTCTCTCTAGGTTTTTTTTGGAGGTGCCTAGAAAGAGTACATTGCAGTAGTCTAGCCTAGAGCCGGTGATGGCTCTGGCTATGTTGGTGCAGTTCTCTTTGGAGAGAAAGGGCCTGACTGTGTTGATTAATTTAGCATGATATGCAGCTGCGGAGGCTATTGCGTTGACTTGTCTATCCATGGATAGACTGGAATCCAGGTGGACTCCAAGAGTTTTGACAGAATCTGAGACAGGAATTTTAATGGTGTCAATGGTGAAGTGACTGAATTGGGAATCTAGATGTTTTAGCATTTAGTACGTGTTATTTGATGTCCAGGGAGGTGGAGAAGAGCATCACAGGGGTTTTGGTTGCTTGGATTATTGGCAGATTGAGATTTTTGTTGATTTTGCAATTGATATAGAGGTGATGAAGTTAGACTTGTTATGGAGGAATGACTCTCATGTGTGAGTAGGGCGAGTGATCGTTTTGTATGTGGCAGTCGGTTTATGCGACAGTGGAAGGTGTCTGTTTATGCAACAATAGAAGGTGGCATGAGAGATGCTCTGAGAGGCCTGCGGCTGTTTGACAGAGCATGGCACATGCGTAGTCTGATTTGTCGATAACTGTCATGCCTCCCCCAACCTTGCCTGTGCTGTCAACATGTTGAATGCTGCACCTGGGTGGGTGGGATGAGAATGTGAAAGACGAGGGTAGAGGGGGAGAAGAGGCAAGTTTCTCTGATGAAAATGGCATTGAGTTTGTGTGTGCAGAAGGAGATGGTGATGTTGGCAGCATTGCAGATAGTTGTGTGTGCATTAATAAGCAGTAGGTTGTGAGAGGGTGGGGTTGTCGAGATGGCATTTTAAGGAGGCCATGTGTGTGAGATTGAGAGGATTTTCTGCAGATTGGTGCAGTGAGATTTTGTGAGCTTGTGTCCTCATGAGCTTGGGAATGGATGATGCCTATAGGAGACACATTGTAATGTCTGCCTGACATTGGAGGTGTGACGGTTACAGCCCTTGGCTCAGACCAGGCCTAAACAGGTGATATCCTTCCTTAGAACCAAACAGGCGGTATCCTTCCCTAGGCAATATCCTTCCTTAGGCCTAAACAGGCGATATCCTTCCTTAGGCAATATCCTTCCTTAGGCGATATCCTTCCTTAGGCCTAAACAGGCGATATCTTTCCTTAGGTGATATCCTTCCTTAGGCAATATCCTTCCGTAGGCCTAAACAGGCGATATCCTTCCTTAGGCAATATCCTTCCTTAGGCATGGGCATCACTTACACCAACTATGCAGATGACACACAAGTCCTCATCCCACTCACCGGAGAATACGAAGCCGACCAAAAAACCCTCATCTCCATTTACACCACCATCCAAACCTGGATGGCGGAAAACTGGCTCTGCCTCAACAGCGAAAAAACAGAGTTACTCATCATCGGATCACCAGCCACAATCGAAAAAATGGGGCCACAATATGACTCCTTCATCATCGACAATTGCCGCATCTCGTTCTCCAAAGCAGTCAAAACCCTTGGAGTTTACCTGGACTCAAACCTCACCATGGACAGACAGGTCAACGCAATCTCTTCAGCAGCAGCCTACCACTCAAAACTCATCACTACTGCAAGGCCCTTCCTCTCACAGGAAAACTCCCTCACCATCGCAAGAGCCATCATCGGTTCCCGCCTAGACTACTGCAATGCACTCCTACTAGGCACTTCAGCCAAAAACATTAAAAAACTTCAAATGGTGCAGAACAATGCCCTCAGAGCAGCCACAGGAATCTCAAAAAGAGACCACATCTCAGCCACCAGAAAATCTGTCCACTGGCTTCCGGTGAAGGAACGGATCCTTTTCAAATCACTGGCACTCACCCACAAATGCCGACACGACACAGCACCGCGCTACCTTGCTCAGAGATTCTCTGGTCCCCCCTCTAACAGACCAACTAGGTCGAGCCACACTAACCGCCTAGTAATTCCAAAAAGCATCAGAACCAGAGCAGGGGGCGCTAGCTTCCCAGTCCTCACCGCCACCAACTGGAACCTACTACCCGCCAAGATCAGAGGCATCGAGTCCCACCTGGGCTTCAGGAAAGCAATACAAACTATGCTGTTTGTATAAACCCCACCTGGGCCCTGTCAACTGTATAACCTCTGTAAAGGCAAACGTCCTTTTTTCCAGGCTAGGGGTAGACACGATCTCGCCGTAACACCCTCGATCTACCCCTCCCTGCATTGCAACTAAGTCATTTTCATCCAACAGCATCCCAATGCCTCTGGGCTGTGTGGCGCTTTACAAATGTAAAAAATAAAATAAAATAAAAATAAATAAATACCCTTCCTTAGGCACAAGCAGTCGAGTAATATTGAGAAACCTAGCTACAGGGTCACTTTGGCAAACCGTAAGTTCACATCTGTGCAAATGCAACACTGTTCACATGGAGACTGATCTTGGTGATACATATGACCAAATTCCCCAGTTAGTCTTCTCAACGGATTTTACAACATTCGAATAAATGTATTACAAACCATACTTGGTAATTTATAACATCACTCCAAATGCAGGTCACCAAGCATATTTTACTAAACTACCATCCTCTCCTGTTATTGGGCAGTAGCTTGTACAAACCGTGTTGCTCAGCTCTTTTAAATTTGCATTTTTAATTTCATTGTTGTATATAGATATTTCCCATGTAGTAATTTGTATTTGTACGTATTGGAAATTGTTGAGCGTTTTTGCCAAAGCGCTGTTCATACCTAGAAATACATTGCAAAAAATTAAGATCATGGAAATACATAAAGTTGGCCAATGTTTAAGAATCAGATAAAGGGAAAGATAATGAGCTTTGAGACAGGCCCGGATGATGTGAAAACTAGATGAGGAGGAATAGGAAGCAGGAGAGAATTCCAGAGGAAGGGAGCAAGAAGGGAGAAAGTGGGAATGATCGGCTCACTTGACGTATGATAATTTGCCATCGGCATAATGTAAACTGGTTATGATGTTCGAAGTGAGTACACTGGGGACTGGAATTATTCACCAATTGGTCCTAGTAGAAACGGGGAATAATCTGCTTACTGGGCATACGGCCATATAATGATTGCAATGACGTAGACTGGAAACGATGTGTCAAGTAGCTTTGATGGAAACTGGCAATGATATGTCAGATGCACTTAACTTCAACTGGCAATGATCACATCTATATGTATATAAAAGGGAAAATGTGTGTGTGTCTGTTGGAAATGTTCAGCATACTCCCCAACATGCTACAAACCTGGAATTTGGCACGTGGGTAGGTTCCATTGTGTAGGCAATGAAAAAAGTGTACAAAACACATTTTAGAGGTTTTTTTTTGCGGTCTGCGATGCTTACCCCTGCCATTTGTGAATATGTTTGTGTGTCTGTTCGAAATGTTCAGCATACTTCCCAACATGCTATGGACCTGAGATTTGGCATGTGAGTAGGTTCTATGGTGAAGACCATGTACAAAAATATCAAATATACATTTGTCTAATTTGTTTGTTCTTTTAAGCAGTCTGCAATACTAATTTATTTCTATTTTCTATTTATTAATTTGAAACACACCGTAGCTCGCAGGCATCAGGGCGCACAAGACACTGACACAAGCAGACAGACATAGAAGACGGGTCAAAAAGCACAAACTGAGACCCAAGGAAAAGAGGACAGATTATCGGAATAGGAGGGTCTTTAGCTTTCGTAGAAATTGGCCTCTGTTCTTTTCAGGCCTTAGGTTGGAAGGAAGGTCCTTCCACACCTGGGCTGAGATTGTAGAGAAGGAGTTACCTGGACCATTAGACCTTCTAAAGCAAGTCGCTTTGATAAGGCCTTTGTCCAGTGAACGCAGTGCTATGGAAGGGACATGAAGGCGGATCATGGATTTCAGATAGGACGGGGCAATACCATAAAGGCAATCGTGAACCATCATTGCAGCTTTGAATGAAATGCGGGCGACAACTGGGAGTCAGTGGAGAGCCTGTCTGTACTTGGAGGAGTGCCCTGCCTCGATTTTCTTTTTCCTACACGCACTGCATCATTCTGGATGGTTTGCAGGTTTGTCTGTGATTTCTTCGTGGCTCCAATCAGGAGAGAGTTGCAATAGACAGCACAATAGCTCGGGCTGTGGAGGCACCGTTTTCCTCATTAAGAAAAGGCTGTATGTTCCTGAGCAAGTGAAGGTAATAAGCACTGTTCTTTGCTACCTGGTTAGTATGAGGCTCTGATGAGAGTGCAGCATCATGGGAGAACCCTAGCATTGTGACTTTGTTAGAGACAGTGATCCCCTTGTTATCTAATAAGAATGATTTAAATGTAGGGTCTAATTTGGCCTTTGTTTGTGGTAGACCGAAAGACCAGTGTTTCGGTTTTATTGCCATTCAAGCACAACCAATTGGTATTCATTTAAGATTTAAAATAAAGGAAAAAGTCTGGGTAACTTTATGCGAGTCAGTGGTGTAATCACCAGACAGTTCCAATACTAATTGGTTGTCATTGGCATATTTTGTAAAGTAAATCCCCAAGTTGTCCAAGATGTCACCGAGAGGGTGGATATACACAATGAACAGTAGTGGGGACATGCAGGCTCCCCATGGGACACCTCAGGTAATGGGGGCTTGAGGGAAGCAGCTTCTCCCCATCACACTATAGCCACCTGATTGAAAAGAAAAGATTTGGTCCAATTGATTACGTTTTGATTACAAAATCCTACATCTTCCAGGATGTGAAGCAGGCAGTAATCGACTAACAGATCACATTCCGCTGATAAGTCCAGGAGGATCAGAATACCAGAATGCCCTTTGTCCATAATACTCAACATGTGAGTTTGGAGCTCTAGAAGGGCAGTTTCATTGCTGTAGGAAGATTTGAAGCCGGGCAGTCTTGGGTGTAAGATACCAGCTTACCCTGCCATTTGGCTCGCCGTGCTGTAGTTCTGCTGTAGTTCTACATAAACGTCAGCAGTTCATTGTCCCTATACTTTACACACTAGCAGCATTCCAGCTGACATTAGCGGCACACACTTCTGAAGTAATGCGCGTGACACAAAATGGTGCTTTTGTAGTAATGCGGGTGACAGAAAACGGTGCATGTTTCTTCAATAGTGTCCGCAATGATCGTGGCAGATTTATCATGATAATTACAGAACCTTAATTTCCCACCGGAGTTGATCATTGTATGCCATCTAAACAGTAATAAGCTTACAAGCTTCACCTGTACATGTACGGGTACAGCACTTCAGGCTTACAAGCTTCAAACCTACACGTATGGGACTTACGTTGAGGTTGCTGCTCACTCGGCTGCAGATCGGAACACCAATAATATTGCTATGCAATCTCAACGCTCCAACTCAATGTAGTTGGAATCGATTGTGGTTTTATTCGGGTAATGCAAACAACCATGCAACATCATCATCATCATCTTGTAACGGATTATTGAGAAGCCACCCTCAACACGGGGAGTTCCTTCCCTCAACATGGGGCGTTCCTTCCCTCCCCACTCAAGTGGTGACACAACAAACTGTTTAACAGATTCTTTGTTTTAGACCTATCTCAGAACCAAATCATGCCCCCTGGATCCTTCTCGCCTGAGCTATAATCCACCACACACATTTTTGGTTTAAAATAAACACAAGGTGATTTATCGCTTTGTTTTTCACACACCCCTTACTTTGGTCTATGTTGGAAAGTCAGACAGAAAAATTGTAATGATTTGGGGATTTTTGGATTTCAGACCCCCCTCTTACTGAAAGCCCCGTGTTAGGGAAGCTGAATAAAAAGGTTGGATTGATTTAACAGCAAAGACACCCCTCTTTCTTAAAGAAGTCGGGGTCAGCTGGACAACAAGGATTACCCAATTTAATTATAGGATGTAGTTTTTAGCGCACACTGAGAAGTGAGCTTTTTAATTTTGAATTTTAACAAAATTCACCCTGTAGTGTTCTGCAAAATGGGGAATTAATTAAATTAATATTTTGGGTTACATAGGCTAATAATCTACACAGTTTTGTCCCCCTACCCACTATAAAGGGAAGGCATTCAAGGCAAGCAGACTCCCCCACATTTTGGTTTCCACTGGGCTCAGTTCTGCTTACATAGCAAGCCTTTGTTTAAGGTTCAGGAAAGCCAGCTGCATCTCAGTACACTCTGGAAAGATAGGCTAGGGGGTCTCATCAGTCCACTCTCAAATATGGCCTTCCGTTCTCCACCATAGGACCCAGTCAGCTTTGAAGCCTTCCTAAAAATAGACAGCTCCACCCAGATGCACTCTCAGCAATCTCCTCTGGTGTCCCCTTACAGCTGTCCGATGGTAAGTTTCAGCAGCCTTCCTGATGGTCTGTCTCTTGTCAGTCTGTTCCTGTCTTTCTTCTTTTTCTCCCCGTCTGTCCTAGTGCAGTCCCCCTTATATAGTATCAATGAAACCATCGATTTTACAGTTTTGGCGAAGTACCCTGCAATAATCCCTGCAACTAGGATTGGACAGTTACCCTTCTCTCTCCTCCCAAAACCAGCCTACAAGTCAGGATTGGTTTAGGGGTTGGAGCAACACATAGCAATTCCCATTTCTGATCATCTTTTTCTCCTTTAATCTTTTTGGCAAAAACGAGTTATTTATCACAACCTTTTCATTTTACTAGCAACTTCTAGACTAAACATATTTTCTGTTTCTGCTAATCATGGGGAATTGGAACATTTCAGCCATTTCCATAAAAAGCACAACAGTTATGAATATGTAAGTTTTCACGCATATCCCTAGTTTCAATTTCCACCCCCTCACCAAGTATCACATTTGGTCATGTTCAGAACAGCCAGAAATCTAGCTTAACTGGCCTTTATAGTTCCCTAGAGTCACAGGAAGATGAATTTTATATCCACAAAATCGCCTGGAAATTACATAAAAAATGGTACATAGATAGAATCCATCCACCTTATGATGGCTGAGAAAAGGGCCTACATGATAATAAAAGAAAGAGGCAAAACAAGAATAACTCATGAGATTAGGGACAACCCTTAATTCATATAGTGAGAAGAATGTATTAAACCAGATGGAAAGAACCAGATAAAAACAGAGGAAAGGATGGAAACCAACTCACCCAGTCAAAAAAGTTAGGGGATGGAGACCATAAGAAAACCCAAAGCCCTTGAATGGATCAGGCTAATACTGATGGCTTAGATTTCATGGCTCATCAAAGTGCACAAATATAAATGGCATTAGTTCACCCTTTTTATGTTATGTATCCATCAGATGTTGTACACAGAAAAAAAGAGAAAAGAACAGACCTAATGTTCAGTATGTGGATCATTGGAGCATTCCAATTTAAAAACCGACATTTAAGAACAAAAATCCTAAGTTTCACTAGGATGTTATCTTATATTTAATAAAGTACCCAAGGTGTCTACAGATGTGACAACACTGGGTCTACAGTAAAGAAAAATGGCATCATCACATTGCAACCCCAAACGGAATATACTGACAAAAATCAGAAGAAGTGTATGCACGCAAAAGCGTGTTGTCATCGCCCAGATTTTAGATTGCTGATACCACAGTGTGTGTGGATATAATTGGAATCTGCAGGGAAAATGGCCATAAAGTGTTGGCATAGACTCCAAACACCCACAGGGGACCATGAACCAAATAGTCCCAATGGCAGTGATATGGAAGTAGCGTGGAGAGGTCAACAGTCTGCTAAAAACATTAAAGAAATTGCAGCTGCGTGCAAAAAAATGTTCACACCAAGATACTAATCAGGCGCGCAACTCATTCACGCGCATTCATAAAGTGTTGGGATAGACTCCAAAACATTCACCGGGGACCACGAAAAAAGCCACCCCAACGTTGGTGACATGGAGGCAGCGTGGAGAAGCCAACAGCCTGCCAGACACATGAAGGAATACGTACCAGCGCACGGAGCAAATGTTCACACAGAGATACTAATCAAGCTAACGCGACTCATTCACACTCTTAATGGTACTTCAAATCAGACCAAATCCAAAGAAGTTAATTAAAGCATCCAGCGTTTAGCCTATCTCGCGTCCGCGGAAATTTCATACACAAGCGGTCATCCGTGCACAATGCTATTGCGCATGCGCCCGAGCGTTATAAACATTTCGGAGTATGTCTGAGGTACTGCATGCATCATTGGCCCGTAGAGAAGGGCTGCAAAATTGAAGTGGTGTGTTGATAGGTCACGTGACCATTGGTAAGTGACTTAATCTAACTAGCCATATACGCTGGCTCGTTTTATGAATGGAAACAAAACCCATGCAGCGTGCTGTTTGCATTGCATGCCCATGTAATCCAAAACGCAATTAACTCGCAACAGTCATCCATACAACATTCAGTGCTGGAAACCAGAACAACCCAGTGTCCCTGCAAAGGAGGTACCATCACTAAAATATCAATATTATTAATGCGCATCTTATTGCGCCTCATATTGTATGTGGCATGCGTTTAAATCAAATTCAATTAAGCTGAAGCCCTATAAGGCCTTTCTTAATTCACAGAATGATGTTCCAAGCCCCGTATAATGATGTCATATGGGGAAAACTGGTAAGAGTCCTAGAATGTAATTTCTGAATCGTACCTGAGTATATTGTAAATCAGATGCCATTCGTGCATATTGTAACCTGCATAGGTATGATAGAAATTGTGCAGGACGAAATGTGTGAGTTGGATCACATGGCCAGTGGCCATTCTTCTAAAGCATTTAAACTGACCAAATGGCTCGGGCTGTTATAAATCCACCAATGTTCTCAGTTAGAAAGTCTATTAGCAGTTGAGTACATATCCATGCATCTCACTGCTTCTAAGGCCCATCATTGGAGATTGTCACAACTGTGGTTGTTCTCCATAAAATGGGACAGAAGAGGAGAAAAAATATTCTTAGTTCGTATCCTGGGCTTGGGTTCCGTGATCCTAAGTTGAACAGGTCTTGATGTTTTCCTGATGTATGTAAGCTTGCAGGGACAAGTAATGGCATATATTACATTCTTAGAATTGCATGTAGTGTGGTCTCTCAGGTTCCATGCTTTATGATAAATGGTGACCACACTCGTAGCCAATGTGGATACACATTGGCAGCAGTATCCACATGGGAAATGCCCACATATCTTGTTCATCCCCCAAAGTTCCGAGATGGTCTGAGGTCCTTTTTTAATCTGGGACCTATCGGCTTTAGATAGCCAATTCTTTCGATTTTTTTCTTTCCAGAGTTGTTCAGCTGTTACAAAGGCCAATGCTTGCTAATGGCCCTTTTTATGGCTGAGTGGGTACTATAGGTCATGGCACAGACCATGCGTGGATTGTCTGTATTGTCGCAAATGTTTTTGGACAATAGGACATCGTGATGTTGAGTGCGTGCCCTCTTTCGAGACTGTTTTAACACATGCGATGGATACCCTCGACTAGATAATCGACTCTCAATAATGTTTGCCTGAGTTGAGAAATCCTGTTTAACGGTGCAATTGCGCCTTGCTCTTAGAAATTGACCATAAGGAATACTAACCCTTAATGACTGAGGATGGAAACTGTCAAAATGCAAAATTGTGTTTCTATCCGTAGTTTTTCTATGGCGATAAACTGTGATAAATCCATCCTTGGTTTTCAAAAGACGGTCTAGAAATGGTATAGATGCATTGTTCACTGACATGGAAAAATGCAGATGTTCATTTAAAGTATTAATCCATGTCAGGAAAAGTTCATGATCACCCTTGGTCTTGTCCCATATAATGATAATGTCATCTATGTATCTTTTATAGAACACAATAGATTGGAGAAAAGGGTTAGTTTCAGTATAGAAGCACTTCTCAAAGGCCCACATAAATAGGATGGCATAATTAGGAGCGAAGCCTGCACCCATTGCAGTGCCTTTGATTTGTAAAAAGTACTCTTCCTTAAATCGAAAATGGTTTTTGGTCAATGCTATCTCTAAGAGATTCATGAGAAATTCACTCGGAACCAATTGAGGATCGACTTTAGAGTCCAAGAAGGTTTTGATTACAGGCAAGGATTCCATCTGTGGTATGTTAGAGAACAATGACTCCACATCTAAAGTGATAAAAAGATTAGTAGAGGAATCAAATGGTAAATCTTCTAGATGTAAAATGGCATCAGTGGTATCTGCCAAATACGTTGCAGTCAATGCTGCTAATGGTTTAAAAAAGAAGTCTAGGTACTTACCCAATGGTTCCAAAATGGAACCACACAGAGAGACAATAGGTCTTCCCGGCGGGTTAAGGCTATCCTTATGGATCTTAGGTAAGATATATATGAGTGGAACCCTTGTCCCTTTGGTCGTAAGGAACTGGAATTCTTTTTCACTCAATATATCAACATCCCGCGCCCGAGTGGCAAGGGCTAGGATCTAATTTCTGATGCTCTCTGTTGGATCACCTCTCAATTTAAGGTAGACGGAGGAGTTGTTAAGCTGACACCACACCTCAGTATCATAATAGGTGGAATCACACACGACCACCCCCCCCCCCACCTTTGCCAGCCTGTTTAATGACTATTGAGGTGTCTTCCTTAAGATTTCGTAGGCAGTCCCATTACTTATTTGAGAAAATAAAGGACCTGTTGTGTTTAAGATCTGTAGATAAAGAAAAAATAGAGTGACAATCTCTTAAGACAGCCCATTCAAATACATTGGTTTCGTCCGAAACCTTTTAGGTAGTTGGGGTAAAAGAAGATTGAGGTCTAAAGGGTGTATCACTGTTCACTTCTCCAGGAGAAGAGTTAGTCCCAAAATAGTCCTTAAGGCGTATCTTACGAAAAAAGTTCTAAAGTTCAATTTCCAAATCCATTTGGCTGGGGTTATTCATGGGTATAAATGAAAAACATTTTTCCAAAATGTTTATCTCTTCCCGAGTTAATGTTTTTTTCGAGATATTATACACTGCTGATGGTGTACTTATCGGCGGTAAGCTCGCCTCTTCGTCTCAAATCCATTCTCTATTGGGGGAGGCCCTAGATCTGTCGATGGAAAAGGGGGAGTCGGTGGAGGAAAAGCCGGATATGGACCTTGAGATGGATATGATCCCTGAGGTGGATAAAAAGGCATTTCACCATATTGTTGGTAATGCCAATTGTGGCCTCTCCTTCCTCTGCGTTGTCCTCTGTTCCATTGACAACCTCTCTGTCCTCGAGGATTTTGATTGGGAAAAGAACCGCTTCCATCAGAAGAACTATCGGAGAAGGTAACCCTTTTCCTATATGGCACTTGGTCATTAATCGGATGGAGTGGATCATAATACTGGCATGGACCCACTTAATGAGTACGTAGGTAGGGATAAGCTAATAGACCTCACTTGATTTGTGTCATGCCATTTGGTCACGAATAGACTTCACTTGATTTGCATTGTGCACTTTGGTCGCAAATAGACCTCAGTTGATTTGGGTTGTGCCTTACCTGTAGTTACTACTGCACCCTTGCTAACAACCTATGAACCTCACTGCCCCCATCATCAGAGCCAAGCCACCTACAATGGCCACATTTAGAGGCGCCACTCTAACTATGGCTACCCTCCTCCCGTTGCTCCGCGCCCACACAACCACACCACTTTACCCAGACCTACTATCTCCAATAGAATGGATAAACAGATTCGCCCGCCCACCTTCGTCATGCATACCCTGTCCCACACCCCTTAGGAATACAAGACTAGGTTCCCGCCTTGTTGTCCCTACTACCACATGCCTGAACGCAGCCCCACTGATCATGACTAGAAACGATAGACTCAGCTATCGTACTAATCTTGTCACAAAGCTCACTAGAATACTCACCAATCAGACTACGAACCCCAAGCAGCCTACCTCACTCTCACCTAGTCACAACCCTACTATACCACACTCGCCACCTCACACGAAAACTAACCCTCCACAGACCTCTATCAAGGGAGCCCTCATCAACGCTCGCTCATTAGTTGCCAACGCTACTGATATTGCCGACATTATTTCCACTAACCACCTAGACTTTATCGCCATCACGGAGACGTGGCTCCATCCAGCAGCCGGTCCCACAATAGCTCTAGCCACTCCAGACAACTACAACATCATCCGAGCTGACAGGAAAAATGGAATAGGCGGAGGTATAGCAATTATTGCAAAATACACCCTAAACATCAGAGAAGTAACCAGCACAACCCTACATTCTGCCGAACTTCTATCCGTCAATCTCCCATTATCTGACACACATACCATACTGCTCCATATTATATACAGACCCCCAAGGCCCCCCTCCACCTTTGAAGAGGATATCTCTCTCCTACTCACCACCAATTTGAAACCGAAATCCCAAATCATCATTCTGGGAGATTTCAACTTGGGACTCAATGACCCCAATGACAACCAAGCCACTTCCCTTAATGACACGATTACTCATCTAGGCTTCACCCAACACATTAATCAACCTACACATACAAAAGGAAGATCCTTGGATTGGCTTGCAGATGCCAATTGCAACCTCTCACTGACTGACATCACTCCCTGTGCTTGGACTGATCATCATCGTATTACCTTCTCTTTACCTAGATCCTTACCATCTACCACACGACCTACAAAGTTACCTCAAATAATTTCCAGAAACAACCGCAACATCACTATAGAGAACCTCAAACCTTTTCTCGCGCCTATCAGTAAAGCTAATGTACCCACGCAAAAAAACAACCCAGCAGCCATAGTAGACCTATATAACGATACTTTAGAACTGGCCCTCAACCAGATAGCTCCTCTCAAACAACGAAAAGCCAAACCTATTGCCCACTCCAACAAATGGTTCTCAGCAGAATTAAAAGCTCTCCGTTATATTAAAAGAACTGCAGAAACTAGCTGGAGAAAAGCCCCTTCTCTCTCCACTAAAGACAAATTCGCTTCAGCTGCCTCCACCTACAAATCTGCCATCTTAAATGCTAAGAAAGAGACCTACAACTTGAGAATTCAAAATGCCAAATCTGGCACCAAAGAACCCTTCGCTATACTAAGAGAACTTGAATCACCACTGCCCCCTACAGAGGACTGCATCAAAGACAAGGCTTGGTGTAACAATATCCAGCTCACCCTCGCTAACAAAATTGCCCTCCTACAAACGAAGATAGAAGCAAAAAAAGCTAGCATTGCCTTCAAGCAGAACCCCAGCAGCAAAACTAACTACACTACCCCTATCTGCCCATCTTTCCACTTCTCACCAGTCACAGAAGAGGAAGTAATCAAGATAATCGCCAGCCTCAAACCATCCAACTGCAAAACTGACATTTGCCCAGTATCCGTCATCAAAGATGGTGCTAATGTGTTAGCCCCTCTCATCACCTCTCTGATCAACTCCTCCTTCAAAAACTCAGTGGTCCCCAACAACCTTAAAGAAGCGTGGGTCCTACCGCTGCTAAAAAAACCTAACCTAGATCCCAACATCCCCACAAATTACAGGCCCATCACCACAGTCCCATTTCTTCTCAAAATCTTGGACAGGGTAGCCTATCTCCAAATACAACAACATTTGGAAGAAAATAACCTCCTAGGCTTGCGACAATCCGGCTTCAGACCAAGGCACGGGACTGAAACTGCCCTCTTGGATCTAAAAATCCAAATGGATGACGCCAAAGACAAGGGCAAACTGGCCATCTTGCTCTTGTTGGATCTCTCGGCTGCCTTTGATCTGGTTGACCACCAGATCCTCACTCAACACCTCTCCTCGGCTGCTGCATTCTCCCAGAATGCCACTAAGTGGATCCAGTCATTCCTGTCTAACAGGACGACTAGAGTCTTCGCCCCCACGGCGGCTGCGGACCCTATCCCAATCACATGTGGAGTGCCGCAAGGCTCCTGCATTTCTCCCACACTTTACAACATCTTCACGAAGCTCCTATTTGACCGTCTTGACGATCTGGGTGTCAGCTACACTAATTATGCAGTTGACACCCAGGTCCTCATCACGCTCACTGGCAGCTATGAAGAAGATGCTGCAAAGCTTAATGATATCTATTTAGAAATCCAAGCCTGGATGGCCACACACAGTCTTTGCCTTAACGACGATAAGACAGAATTGCTTATCGTAGGCTCCCAGGCTCGCCTCAACAAACTGGACCAAAGGTACCAATCCTTTACCATCGATGGCAACATCATAAAAGTCTCCAAAGAGGTTAAAACATTAGGTGTATACCTCGATTCTACCCTATCATTAAAGAAACAAATAAACTCTACCATCTCAGCTACCTCAAACACCAATAAATTGATCAATGCCTGTAGGCCTTTCCTCTCCACCTCTAGCTGCCTCACCCTATCTAGAGCGCTGATATTGTCTAAATTAGACTATTGCAACACACTCTACTTAGGCACTACCACTAAAAATTTGAACAGACTTCAGATCCTGCAAAATAATGCACTAAGATGTGCCCTCAACCTCCCGCGCAAGGCACACATATCCACGGTTAGAAAAGAAGTCCACTGGCTCCCGATCCGTGACAGAATTAAGCTAAGAACACTGGTCATCACCCACAAGTGCCTATCATACACTGCCCCACGATACCTTTCAGACAAATTCTCTAGACACTGCCCCACTAGACCCACCAGAACACCTTACCTACACCAACTAAAGATCCCTAATTATAACCTAAAAACAGCAGGGGGCTCCAGTTTTCCAGTGCTTGCAGCACAATGTTGGAACACCCTCCCCACTACAATTAGATCTGAAGCCGCATTCTGGCCATTCAGATCCATGGTAAAATCATGGCTATTAGCCTAAACACCCAGACTCTCACCGACATGACTAGCTAGCCGCCGCTCTCTACCTGTAGTAATGTTTACTCCACCTACAGCCTATTCAGGACCAACCTGTAACCCGGTCCACTTTAGCCACTGTAACTTTTTTTCTTTTTTGCATATTCTCTGTACATACTTTTCTTGGTATATTCTACTCTTGTATGTAAACATTCAGAGCCTGTAGTAATGTACGTTCTGTCTGTTGTACTATGATGCTCGTGTAACGATATGTAACTCTGCTGTACACATGATTATGCACCCAGTTACCTAAGGGTTCGGATGCGCTTTATAAATAAACAAACTAAACTAAACTAAGCATTTTCCCTGGAGAAGGGTAAAATATCCTTTTTCAATTTTTCCATCTTCTTCATGGTAGTCAGCTTGATAAACTCCTTAGCATGTTTGTCAATGAGGTCTAATATTTCTTTTATATTTAGAATTGTGGTATCGAGTGCAAAGGCAGCTTCTGCTTCATCTATTTCATTTACCACCAGAATACTTTTCTTAAAGGCGGCATTGATAGTAAGCAGCATCCAATCTCTGCTGCATTTTGTACCTACCCCTGAGAAAGCTGTTTTGTATTCCTGGTCGTCAATGAACAGACATGGTTAATTACGAACTAACAGTACCTGTGGGATAATATTGTTTTCGAGATATTCAGTCAGTAGGTGCCCTTGCATCTCAGTTCTGAACTTTTTTTTCCTCTATTTAAGGATACTTTCACTTGTTATCCCAATGTTGGGATCTCCGCCAGCTGTTAGACTAAGGGAATTGAAGAAAGATGGCCCTCGAATTGCTATAGCCAAGTATTCCTCAATGAAGGAGAAAATATCAGTCGCTGCCATGATGTTAATTAAATGACCTGCTGGTGTAGCCAAACCAAATCCTATGGAGTATCTGGCACCATACAAAGAACAATGGTCAAACTTTAACTTCACAATATAGAGCTTAAATGCCTCAAATTAAATACTCATGCAGCAAAAAAGCTGCGCTAAACAATAAAGACAGGAAATGAGGGTCCCCTTCATCGCTGACAGAGAGGAAACAGTGGCAATACTCAAACAAAAACATGTTAAACAGAACATAATAGAAATCTAATACATGAGTGTTAAAAAGACAAGGATAAATAGGAAAAGAGCCCAGAGCAAAACCAAAAAGACAGCCAATTTTATGTCATTTTGTATAAAAATACATAGTAATTTTATTATTATATCACAAATCAATAACATTCATGTTCAGACTATATAGACCTATACCAAATATTGGATAAACATAATACAGAAAAAAATGCATTAAGGTAGAAGTTCATTTATTACATCAAAGAAGTGGGCCCAATAAAAGGTCCACACCGCATGCAAACGTGCGAGGCACGGGAAACCCAAGGTGAGTGAAGGGGATCACTCAAAGAGGGAAAACGGTGTCCACCCAGCAATGGCTGCGGAGTATCTAAAAAAACATCTGTAAATTATACGGTCACAAACATTATAATATAAATTTAATTTAAAAACAAAGCAAAATGTGCAAACAATTGACTAGAGGTGCCGTTCGTCAACTGGTCTAGTGTGGGACAAATAGAATGTTCTAAAGACCATCAGTGCTCCAGGATGGTCGGGGGTGATGTCCCTGGCCTGGGGCGGTTGTGTCCCATGTGGCTTGACCATCCCCAAGCCAAGCAGAGATTCCAGGGAGCCCGGGCAGGGTCCTCAACTTTCTCAGAGGGAGAAGCTGTAATGCAGGCCAGCCAGAGCTCCAGGAAGGTTGGGGGTAATGTCCCTGGCCTTGGGTGGCTGTCTCCCATGTGGGTTGACCATCCCCAAGTGCAGCAGCAGTGCCAGGGAGCCCTGGCAGGGTCTGCTCCTATCCCGGAGCTAAATTTTGTAACAGAGCTGAGCCAGCTCTCCTAGATGGTCAGGGGTGATGTCCATAGCCTTGGGAGGTTGTCTCTCTTGTGGTTTGACTATACCCAAGCCCAGCAGCGCATTTAGGGAGCCCCAGCAGGGCCCCCAACCTTTCCCAGGGTAACAATCTCTAACACAGCCCAGCCAGAGCTCCAGGCTGGGCTTGGGGATGGTCGACCCACATGGGTGACTGGTGTCCAAGGACTGGGACATCACCCCGACCTCCTTGAGCTCTGGCTGGAATGTGTTACACCTTTTCCCTCTGGGATAGAATGGGGAGCCTGCTGAGAATCCCTGAAACCACTGCTGGACTTGTGGATGCTCAACCCACATGAGAGACAGCCACCCAAAGCCAGGGACATCATCCTGACCAGCATGAAGCTCTGACTATGCATCATTACAGAATTTCCCCCGGAGAACGGACAGGGACCATGCCGGGGCTTCCTGGGACTGCCGTTGGAAACGTAACGGTCAACAATTTTTATTTTCCACCGAGGTAGGTGCACCCACACATGTGAGGTACTGTTTTCATCCGGACACATGTGGAAAGGTGGGAAGGTAGGACATGTGTTGTTGGTGGTGTGTTTTGGTGGTTTGGCGGTGGGATATGTCTGAAAATTGAGGGGTTTTTGCCAAATTTCAGACTTTGCCGGGGCTTGTGGGTAATACATGCTAAGGTGATTCACCCAAGTCAGACCTCTGTGGATTCCCAGGGGCGTCTTCTTTTCAGAAATGCATGGGGTTCCCTGTTTTCCATGGTGGCTGCGACACCCTAGGCCCAAATCTATAGGTTGTCCACAAGAGCAAAATCCAGAAAAATCTGCTCTGCCGAAAGACTTGGGTTTAACAGTGGTTAAGCCTTTTCCCTTTGTGCCCAGGTAAATGCATCCATGAATGTCAGGTACTGTTTTCATTGGGACACATGTGTGAAGATTGGAAGGTAGGACATGTGTTGTTGATGGCATGTTTCTGTGGGTTGGCAGGGGGAAATGTCTGAAAATTCTTTTTTTAGCAACATTTTTTTTTATTTTTATTTTTACTTTGTATTTAATTACATTAGCAATTTTTACAAAAACTCTTGTTGCTCGTCTCTAAAGAGCCACATAATAGAAAATACCGAAGCAGCAGGTGCTGTTTTCACACAGTAATCGGCGAGAGAACGCAGGGGGAGCTGTATCACTGCCAGTCTCTTGTTAGGGTAACTCCCTCACACTTTGGTCTTCAGAATTGATCACCACGGTGGATCGAAGGGTGATCATTTCAAAAGCGCTTTCCAAGATTTTTACAGACGCTATAGTACACTCTGTTTTCTCCCCTGACATCAACCTATTCCACCAAGTTGAGTCTTCATCTTCAAGCAGACCTAAATGCTTTGTACGAAGGTTGTGTAGATATGTGGCTCTTACGTTTGTCAACTCTGAACAATGCAGTAAGAGATGCTTTATTGTTTCTGATTTGGATAGTTCCTTACAGAGACGACAAGCTTTGTCGTTGGATTGCATCCGAATCACCATGATTTCACGTGTCGGAAGAAGATTGAATTGTGCTCTCATGTACATTTTCCTTCGACGTTTGTTTGGGAATTCCGTGCAGTATGCCACCGGCTCCTTCAGTCTGTTAAAGTTGGGTGGAAGATCTCTCGTCAGTTTGTTTGCATGCGCTTTCTCCAGGGTCATTATCCAGTCTTGGGCCTGGAGTTTAGATTTCACTCTTACTGGATTTGTTTTCAAGTCTTCTTCTGTGCATGCAATCTCGGAAAGCTTTTCTTTGAGCCTGTCTGTCCATTTATTGAGAATGATTAAGTGGCGATTTGTTATTTCTGCTGCTATGATCTTGTATATAGGTGGACTATCTGCCATTAGAGTATTCCTGAAGAGTTGCATTGCGCTTTGGGCCACTGTCGCTTCCAGAGAGAGTAGACCCAGCTCTCTTCTGATGAGATCCATTGACACTGAGTTTGGGAGTCCTAGGACCGTCTTCCAGACATAGCTCTCTAGCTTCCGCCAGATGTGGTTTGGCATGCTCAGTGTTGCCCCCATGCTATAAGTCAGTGTTGGGACAATTTTCCCTTTGTAGAATGCTATCACCGGACTTAATGAAAATTTGCCATATTTTCTGTCGATGACTTTCATTTGAACAGCAAGATTTTTTTCTTTTCCCCAAAGGATGGTCTGCATAGATGCTTCTTTTGCTGAGTGGTCTATCTGAACTCCTAGGTATTTGAAACTATGGACCACTTCGATTTCAGATTTGTCCAACACCCATTTGTACCCTGGACGGGTCATCTTGGCACTTTTCCCCAAGATCACTATTTTCGTTTTTGTTTTGTTTATTTTCAGATTGTTTCGCTCCATGTATTGCGCCAGACTTGTAAGTTGGCGTTGTAAGCCAATTTGGGTTTGATCTAGTAATATCAAATCGTCTGCGTAGAGAAGACGCGATATATTTACCTTACCCAATTTGGGAGGGAACGCTTTAGCTGATGTTTCTGAGTCTTTTATATCTCCCAAAAAGGCAATAAATAGTGCTGGGGCCAGAGGGCAGCCCTGTTTAACTCCTCTCTCTGCTGTTATCTCTTTAGACAGAAGGCCTTGGTTGTTTAAACATACTCTTAATGTCGTGTTGGTGTGCAGGGCCATCACAGGGTCTAATATTTCCATTGGGCAGTTCCATTTTTTAAGTTTGCTCCACAGCATCCGCCTGTCAACTTTATCAAAGGCCTGTGATAAGTCTACAAACGCAAGGAACACCGTAGGAGACCCTTGCTTTACCTTGGCTTTTATAAGATTGAGGATTAGAATGATGACCGACGTACTCCCTTTCTTTAGAAATCCCTTTTGGAAAGAATCATAGGCCAGAGAGGTTCTAGCCCAAATTTGGAAATGGTGCAGGAGAAGAGTTGCGAAGATTTTACCTATTATATCTAGTAGGGCAATGGGTCTATAATTACCCGGCTCTTCTCTATTCCCTCGCTTGAAAATCGGCACAACCACCGCAGTGACCCAGGACGCCGGAATAGATTTTGTCTGTCTGCATTGAGTGAAAATAGAGCTGATAAAAATAGCCCATTTTTCCGGATTTTGTTTTAACTCGATGTTACATAGCCCATCTGGACCAGGGGCTCTAGAATTCTTTAAGTTGAGGATTGCGCTTTTTATGTCGTCTATCGATGAAATAGCGATCCAAGGTGTTGTAACTGGTCCTTCGACCACCAGTGGGAGGTGTTCCGGTGCCATAAACAAATTTTCAAAAACATGTACCCACGCATTTTCACTCACTGCGTTTACGATCTGATTGTCCACATTCTTATCTGGTTTCTTGATAAGTGCCCAGAAGTCACCAGTTTTTTTGGTGCTTAACGTGCGAAGCATGTTCTCTGCATCTTTTTGATACATTACGTATCTATGACCTCGGATCCAGGCTTTGTATTTTAAATTTTCTTCTTTCCATTTGTTCCAAGCTGTAGGTGAGTTATCATTTTTTATTTTTATTTTCAATTTTCTCAGGGATCTTTTTCTTTCCGCGATCAGGTTGTCAAATATATGTTTGTTTTGCTTTGCCTTTTGCCTTTTCGCTGACTTCTTCGATCTGTATTGGAGTAGAAATGGAAGATAGTCTGGCCTTTGGGTCTTTTCCCCTTGCTCGTGGATACTGGTTTTGTATTTTTTAATAATGGACTTAATGTTAGCCGCAGTCAGACATACTCGGTTTTGTTGATTATTCGACTCAATCTGGTTGTTGTAGTGGCTGTTTACAGGTCGTAGTGCTTTCCACTTTATAGCCAACAGATTGTGGTCACTCTCTTGGGTTTTTGTCACTGAGTAGTCTTCTATGCATGCCACTAGACTGTTGGAGATGAAAAAGTAATCAATGTTTGCGCTAGAATTGCCCCTTTCCCATGTGGGAGTATTTATATTCCAGGATTTCAGAGAGGCCACATTGTGGAGATTTCCCGATTTCATTAGCCTCTTCCATACTTGTCCTCTGTGTTCCCCTGAAGATTTTATCTTTTCCACCCTATTTTCATTTTCATTGCTGCAGTTGGCATTTAAATCTCCACAGATTATTATGTGCGTTTGTGGATCTTCAAGAATAATGTCGTCAATTGTTCCTGCTATTCGGTTACAAAAATCTGATGTTGTAGATTTTTCCGGGTTCCAGTATATTGTTATCAAAGCTAATTTCTCTTTTTCACATTCCTTTTCCCTTTCGTCGACTTGGGTCCATGTTGTAGAAACTGCCATTATGCCATACAACTCGGATATCGTTTTTATGATGGAAATTCCTGAACCTGCCTTTATTGCTAGCAGGAGTCCAGCAGACGGACGGCCCAGTGGGCCTTTTATGGCGGGAGAGAAGGCTATCTCAAAGCCGTCTAAAGATGGTTTTTCTGTTAGCCCGTGCTCTTGGAGACATAGGATGTCGAAAACCCCCAGATCTTGATTTTCAGGGTTCGTCAAATGTATGTGGCCTATCGTATTCCATGAGGCCATCGAGATCAATTTCGGAGGAATCATTGCTTGGTAGTAGGTTGGAGGCGGTGTGCTTCTAGGCCCACCTCCTTGTGGTTTCTATTTATCCTGTTGAGGGTTTAACGTTTTTTTCAGCCAATTCCATGGTCCCTTTGGTTGTCTAAGTTCTTGGCTCTCTCCCATTTTCATTTCTCGATCTTTTATCGTTCTACACTCCTCTTCCAAACTTTCACTCCTGGTCTTGGTCATTTTCAACTGAGCCACAGTTTCAGCTCTGTGTCGTTCCTTTCTTTCCTGGGATTGACCCCCATACCTGGATCGTTCTTCTTTTTGTTCTTCCCTATATTCGGGCTCTGTTCGTCTATATCTTTCATTTCTCATCCCCCTTTTTTCCCACTCGTACTGCCGACGGTTTTCTTGTTCCATATGGTCCGAGGGGGCGTGTCTTTTTCTATTGTAGAGTTCTTTTGTTCTGGATGTATAATGCCATTTAAGGCTCTCTCTCTCCTTTGAGGACTGCGCTTTTAGATCTGTTTTTGACGTACCTATTTCCGTCAAGATAAATCCGGCTTGTTCTAAGTCTTTATAGGCTTCCTCGGGCACTCCTTTTAGTGCCTTGGATTGAATGTGTAGATAGGACTTTGCCTTTTGATCACGATGGTAGGGTTCTATTAGTAGAAAGTCTTCGGACTTCAGATGTTGTAAGCAGTGTACCTTACTTAATAAGTACAATATTGTTTTCCTGTTAAGCACGATGTATCTGCTTTTGCAAGATATTTGTTCTAGTTTGAAGACTCTAGATTCTTTTTCGGTGTTGTCTGGGTTCTTATTTTTTTTTTCGAGTGGTATTTAAGTGCAATTTCTCTGCTCTCCCCCTCACCCCTTTTACTTGTTTTCTCTTCGTAGCACCGGTGTAATCTTTGATTCAAGGGGGATGATCCATGGCTAGAGCTAGTCTCGTTGTCTGTTTGTTTTTTACTCTTTACCGGTTTTGGCATTGAACTAACTAGAATTCCGTCGCTATTTGTTTCCCTCCTACTTTCAGGGACAGATTTGCTTTCTTTTGCTAGTCCCTCTGGACTTGTGTACTCTTCACCCTGCACATCTGCTTCGAGATGTAATGATAAGTTCATCAGTGCACTTACGCTCATGAATTCATTCACCGTTCTCGGTGATTTTTCTGTCGGTTTCAAGTTTTTTGTCGTCGCTACAATTTTGTGAAATGGAGTTTCGGGGCTTTGGGTTAAGTAGATTATTTCATCTTCCTTTTCGGATTCGGATGACGCTATTTTTATTTTGTTTGATTGACCTGTGATAGTTTCACTTGTCAAACACAGAGCCACTTTTTTCTTTTGATTTGTCATTGCTGGTGCTATTTTTGCGGCACCAATCATATTCTGAGTTTGTAGTTCTGACAGATCATTCGCGTTTTTTGATTTTTGCTTATTGAAGATTGATTCCATTTCTTTCTCATCCCACTTTGCCGTTGTTTGACAGGCTCTGTCCATTTTTGATTTTTGCTTATTAAAGATTGGTTCCATTTCTTTCTTGTCCCACTTCGCCGTTGTTTGACAGGCTCTGTCCATACATTTTTTTACAATTTTTTTTGCAGCGAGTGCTTCTTTTCTTTCCCTCTCTAGATTAGCCCATTTCTCCTCCCAAATTGACTCCTGCTTGCTGTTTTTGATCTCTGCGGCTGTAATATAACCCTCCAGAAACTCTAGCTTAGATTGCATCTTGCACAATAGTGTAGTGTTGTCTTTTGCCGCATCGCTGATTGTTTCATATAGTTTGCAAAATGGTGCAAGTGCGATCGTAAGCGCCGCCATAATTGTGGTCATATCAGGTTTTTTGTTTGGGGATGGTTTTTGGGAATCGATCATAATTTCACTGTGCCTTCTGTGTTTGGCAGGCGTGTTCAAACTTTCCCTGCCCGGGCCAGTTTCGGTTTGGATAGCTGAAATGTCCCATATCGAGGTCCCAGCTGTCATGATAGATACTTCAGCACAGTCTGATAGTGTTTTAGAGGCAATTGGATCTATTGTTCCTCCTTCTTTGGCTTGCCTGGTTAATTTTGCTCCTCTTTCTGTATGCTGGTGGTGGATTTTTGTCCAGGATTGATCGCTCATTTGAGCTCTTGGGCATAGAGCGCCTTCTTGATATCTCCCTGTCTCATTATTTGTGTTCTTTCTGGCCTGTATTTCGGGTCTCAAGTTTCTTTTTGGACTTTCAGGTAGTACTTGCAGGTCCCTCTGCTCTTTTCTTGGGATCTCTCCTGGTAATAAGTCATGGGGGTTCCGGATTTTTAATAGGGCCCGCATCTCTTCCTGTTCAGTCCATTTTTGGGGCCTGCTTTGTAGCGTTGTTTTCGACATTGGTAGTATGTCTGCGCCATGGATCAGTGGCTCAGTGGAGATTGATTTTCTCCTTAAGTTAGTACTCGGCCCCGATTTGGTTTCTTCAGGCCCCAACTGTGGAATAACATGGCTCTCGTTAATTTTCGAGGGGGCTTTTGGAAGGTCAGCCACCTTCCTTAGAGTGTCTGACGCTGTGTTTTCTTCCCCAGCGGCTTTATTTGGGCTTGTCGGTTCAGTCGGCAGGTCTTTTCCCGTGGTCATCTTTTTTGTCTGCGTCTCCTTATCTTTCGTGATAGACTGATTTGCCTGTTTTATTTCTTCTATGTTTGCTTTCTTTTGTTCAGTCTCATTTAGGCACATTTTTTCCCTTGGACTAGACTGAATTGCCTGACTTGTTTCCTCTACATTTGCTTCCTTTTGTTCCATTTTATTTGGGCTGACCCCTGGCTGATCCGCTACTCTTTATCCCCTTTCACCATCTCCGATTTTGCTCTCACTGTCTGTCATATCAGTATCCGTTTTCCTCTCTTTTGTCGAAGGGAAAGATCCCTCTATCACTTCTAGAATTTCTGCATCAGTGATTTCGTCCTCTGTTTCTAATTTGCGTTTCTTCTGTTTAGTCTTGAAGAAGGTAAACATGGCATTTGGGATACAGGGTTTTTGGTACACTCCCGGCCCTGCTGCTGGTTTTTCCACTGGCACACGTTTAACTTTGTTTATCCCCGTAGTACCGAGGTTTTTCTGATGATGCGTGGATATTTTATTATCTTGGTGGTTTTGGTTTAAGGATGCGCTGGCGGCTGTTTTTTTCCCTTTTTGGCGCTTAATATAATAGCGCCTGTTGCCATTGGATTTATTGCACTGTTTTGGGTCCGTCATATTCGTAAGTCCTGGGGACCCAAGATCGACCCAGTTTCCTGTATCAGGATTCGATTTCCTTGGTTATGCAGTCAATCGGTGCTACTCTAGTCTCCAAACTCACATTTCCCTCCTTTATCCTTATTGGCTGGTTGTTTGGGTAGCTGATTACAGTGTGTGTGGGGCTAGGTGCACCAATGCTATCATTTAAATCTTTGCTCCCATCTGTCGCCATCTGTACATCTTTAGTACTGTGAATTAGGGGTCTAGTTACAATGACCGGTCTTTCACTCGGCAGTGTCTGTACTGAGTCCCCTACGTTCCTCTCTGGGGACTTATAGATGTTTGGTAGCTCAGTCCGCCCCCTCGTGTGTTAGCGCACAGGGCCAGGGCAGGGTCCCAGTCTGACCACCCTCCGGTAGTCAGGACTGAAAAACCACCCGCCGAAGCAGTGCTCTGGTCCTGCGCTGTTTTCGCCACCTTGCTGATGTCCGTGGGGCTTTGCGGGGAGGCGGCAAATATCCGTGAGGGCGCTGTTGCAATTTCAAGGGACTCTTTGTTCGTATTCATATTACGGGGTGTGTCCTCGCCCCTTCTACCAACTCCTAAGGACTGGAGCTGGGTGGCGGTGGGCGTCAACTCTTTAAGAGTTTTCAAGTCTGATGCGGGGTGCACGGGATTCTTACCTTTTTTCACCGGCGACCTCCGCTCTCCTTTGGAAAGAGACTTGTTGTTACTCCGCAGGATTCGATGCGAGTCCGGCGGCTCCACCAGTTCTACCGGAGCTCCCGCCACCTCTAGATGTTGCTTTTCGGCGTCCTCGTAACCCAGCGCTCCCGCCCCAGCTCCCAAATTTTTGACTTTGCCAGAGATTGTGGGTAATACATTCATGGTGAATTTGCACAAGTCAGACCTCTGCGGATTCCCACGGATATCTTCTTTTCGGAAATGCATGGGGTTCTCTGTTTTCCTTGGTAGCTTCGACACCCTAGGCCCAAATCTGTAGGTTGTTCCCATGTGCAAAATCCCGCAGAATCTGCTTTGCCGAAGGACTTGGGGTTAACAGTTGTTTCCCCTTTTCCCTTTGCACCCAGGTAGGTGCACCCACACATGTCAGGTACCGCTTTTCATCGTTACACCTGTGGGAAGGTAGGAAATGTGTTGTTATCGGCATGTTTCTGTGGGTTGGCAGGGGGAAATGTCTGAAAATTGTGTTTTTTTGACTAATTTCGGACTTTGCCGGGGATTGTGGCTAGTAAAATCTCGGGCGATTCACGGAAGTCAGACCTCTGTGAATTCCCACTGATGTCTTCTTTTTGGAAATGCATGGGGTTCCCTGTTTTCCTTGGTGACTGCGACACCCCAGGCGCAAATCTGTAGGTTGTCCTCAAGAGAAAATTCCCGCAAAATGTTCTTTGCCGAAAGACTTGAGGTGACCAGTGGTTTAGCCTTTTCTCTTTGCGCCCAGGTAGGTGTACCCACACATGTGAGGTACTATTGTTTTCGGGACACATCTGGGAACGCGGGAAGGTAGTACAGTTGTTGTGTTCACTTGGATTTCATAATGTTTTCCTACATTTGCTACTGCACTTTGTCACACAACCCATTAGTTTCCCAAATGTGACCTACATTTAGTCGCTGCTTTAGGCACTATACGCTTGTGTAAGCTGCACAAGTCACCTACCCTTGAAACACTGGGGTCTGGCTCATGGCCAGGCTCCTTCCAGCTGAAGAGGAGGGCTGCCCGCGTTAAGTGGCGTGGGGGGAAGTTGGCATTATCAGAGTAGTAGGGCGTGGCTCCCGTGGAAGTCTCAGTAGACCTGTCGAAACACATCTAGCAATCAGGCCCGCTGCCTCAGCGCCCAGGGATGATATCAAGTGGAGTTGAGTAGAAACTTGGGTTGGGCTTTTTTTCACACTAATCACGTTTCCGAATGCAGACATTTCGGTGCATATACCCTGTGCCCAATTTCAGTATCAAGATGATTCCATTTAGCGAGGTGGGAAAGTGCGACGGTGGGTGCAATCAGGGAGTTCTGCCTCCTGGCACCACAATCTTAGCATAACAGGCACAACCAACGGAGCAGTTACACAGAAGGGGGGCTGTAGGCAAAATGTTCAGCAGGCATGTTGGGTGCAATGTATACTGTGCTCATATCCCCCCCCCCTCCACCCCCCAGAGACTTAACTGCCATGGTCAAAAGCCATCTTTTCACGGTATGTTATGTTATAACATTTGTATAATCATGTGGGGTTTGTCCTCGCAGGCAACTCATTCTCAAAGTCTGGGGCCTTGAAATGTTCTTAAGGGACTTTCTATTAAGAGCCATTTGGTCCTTGCCAATCACCCTTTAGTCTTTCCCCGTGGGTCTGTGCAGAGGCACTGCCTTACTTCGATGTATTCTAAATAGGGGAGGGGGCGGCTGCCCGGGTGGTCGCAGTTAGCTGGTACTGCTAGTCACACAGGGTCTGGATGCAGGAGGAATGCCAAGACGCAATGAGGGCCACGGAGATGCCCCCCACCATACACCCACCCACCCAATGCCTCATGAGCGTCACTCCTCTGTGCTCACTACTCTTCTGTGCTCACTACTATTCTATTATTATTTAAGTTATCATTATTCAGTATAATATATACACACATATCATGTAACACAATCCAGCTTCATTTCTAATGAACGCACACAGACCTTTCTGTTTGGGGCTTGGTTTGCCAATGTTTGCCTTCCTGTGCTGCTCCCAATGGTTTCCCACAGTGATGCTTTTGAGGTTCTTTTCCCCTTTTCCAGGATGCCGCTGCTGGGGGCTGTAGACCAAGATGCCAGAGACACCCCTTATTTCCCACCGTGACCCGGCACAGTTTCCACATCCAGCGCCCACAGTGCGATGGCACACACCGGGGCCATTATATTGATAGCAGTGACTTGCAAGGACGCGCGTGAGCTGTTGTGCAGGCTTGTCCCAGTGCTAATGCTAACCTTATGTGGGTGTCTTTGTATAGCCATTATCTGCTCTGCCTCTGTGCCCTTTCCTGTGTCCCACTGCTAATGCTATGTGTATTCTATTTTGATTCGTGTGTATACTTTTTCTCTCCCTTTTCCACTCTGCTATCGCTAGCATATTCTTTGTACGGCTTTGCACAGAGCGCCAGCGAGTATCATGTTTGGCACCCTAACGTCCTCAAACATTATAAACCCAGAGGATGGCGAATCTTACCGGACGAATGGGGCTTTAGGTGCCAACTGCACAGCTTCACCGCAGGGACTGGATGCTGCCAGCGAAGGGTGATTACTGAGCACGCAGCGAAGGTGCTCCTCGTGGTAACTGCACAGCTTTACCGCAGGGACTGGATGCTGCCAGCGAAGGGTGATTACTGAGCACGCAGCGAAGGTGCTCCTCGTGGTAACTGCACATCTTCACCGCAGGGACTGGATGCTGCCAGCGAAGGGTAATTACTGAGCTCGCAGCGAAGGTGCTCCTCGGGGTAACTGCACAGCTTCACCGCAGGGACTGGATGCTGCCAGCGATGGGTGATTACTCAGTACGCAGCGAAGGTGCTCCTCATGGCAACTGCACATCTTACCCGCAGGGACTGGATGCTGCCAGCGAAGGGTGATTACTGATCACGCAGCGAAGGTGCTCCTCGTGGTAACTGCTGAGCTTCACCGCAGGGACTGGATGCTGCCAGCGAAGGGTGATTATTGAGCATGCAGTGAAGGTGCTCCTCGTGTTAAATGCAAAGCTTCACCACAGGGACTGGATGCTGCCAGTGAAGGGTGATTACTGAGCACGAGGTGAATGTGCTCCTCGTGGTAACTGCTGAGCTTCACTGCAGGGACTGGATTCTGCCAGTGACGGGTAATTACTGAGCACGCAGCCAAGGTGCTCCTCGTGGTAACTGCTGAGTTCACCGCAGGGAATGGATGCTGCCAGCGAAGGGTGATCACTGAGCATGCAGCGAAGGTGCTCCTCGTGGTAACTGCACAGCTTCACCGCAGGGACTGGATGCTGCCAGCGAAGGGTAATTACTGAGCATGCAGCGAAGGTGCTCCTCGTGGTAACTGCACATCTTCACCGCAGGGACTGGATGCTGCCAGCGAAGGGTGATTACTGAGCACGCAGTGAAGGTGCTCCTCGTGGTAACTGCACAGCTTCACCGCAGGGACTGGATGCTGCCAGTGAAGGGTAATTACTGAGCACGCAGCGAAGGTGCTCCTCGTGGTAACTGCACAGCTTCACCGCAGGGACTGGATGCTGCCAGCGAAGGGTGATTACTGAGCACGCAGCGAAGGTGCTCCTCGTGGTAACTGCACAGCTTCACCGCAGGGACGGGATGCTGCCAGCGAAGGGTGATTACTGAGCACGCAGCGAAGGTGCTCCTCGTGGCAACTGCACAGCTTCACCGCAGGGACTGGATGCTGCCAGCGAAGGGTGATTACTGAGCACGCAGCGAAGGTGCTCCTCGTGGTAACTGCACAGCTTCACCGCAGGGACGGGATGCTGCCAGCGAAGGGTGATTACTGAGCACGCAGCGAAGGTGCTCCTCGTGGCAACTGCACAGCTTCACCGCAGGGACTGGATGCTGCCAGCGAAGGGTGATTACTGAGCACGCAGCGAAGGTGCTCCTCGTGGTAACTGCACAGCTTCACCGCAGGGACTGGATGCTGCCAGCAAAGGGTGATTACTGAGCACGCAGCGAAGGTGCTCCTCGTGGTAACTGCACAGCTTCACCGCAGGGACTGGATGCTGCCAGCGAAGGGTGATTACTGAGCACGCAGCGAAGGTGCTCCTCGTGGTAACTGCACAGCTTCACCGCAGGGACTGGATGCTGCCAGCGAAGGGTGATTACTGAGCACGCAGCGAAGGTGCTCCTCGTGGCAACTGCACAGCTTCACCGCAGGGACTGGATGCTGCCAGCGAAGGGTGATTACTGAGCACGCAGCTAAGGTGCTCCTCGTGGCAACTGCACAGCTTCAACGCAGGGACTGGATGCTGCCAGCGAAGGGTGATTACTGAGCACGCAGTGAAGGTGCTCCTCGTGGTAACTGCTGAGCTTCACTGCAGGGACTGGATGCTGCCAGCGAAGGGTGATTACTGAGCACGCAGCAAAGGTGCTCCTCGTGGTAACTGCACAGCTTCACCGCAGGGACTGGATGCTGCCAGCGAAGGGTGATTACTCAGTATGCAGCGAAGGTGCTCCTCGTGATAACTGCACAGCTTCACCGCAGGGACTGGATGCTGCCAGCGAAGGGTGATTACTCAGTACGCAGCGAAGGTGCTCCTCGTGGTAAATGCAAAGCTTCACCGCAGGGTTTGGATGCTGCCAGCGAAGGGTGATTACTGAGCACGCAGCGAAGGTGCTCCTCGTGGCAACTGCACAGCTTCACCGCAGGGACTGGATGCTGCCAGCGAAGGGTGATTACTGAGCACGCAGCGAAGGTGCTCCTCGTGGCAACTGCACAGCTTCACCGCAGGGACTGGATGCTGCCAGCGAAGGGTGATTACTGAGCACGCAGCGAAGGTGCTCCTCGTGGTAACTGCACAGCTTCACCGCAGGGACTGGATGCTGCCAGCGAAGGGTGATTACTGAGCACGCAGCTAAGGTGCTCCTCGTGGTAACTGCACAGCTTCACCGCAGGGACTGGATGCTGCCAGCGAAGGGTGATTACTGAGCACGCAGCGAAGGTGCTCCTCGTGGTAACTGCACAGCTTCACCTCAGGGACTGGATGCTGCCAGCGAAGGGTGATTACTGAGCACGCAGCGAAGGTGCTCCTCGTGGCAACTGCACATCTTCACCGCAGGGACTGGATGCTGCCAGTGAAGGGTGATTACTGAGCACGCAGCGAAGGTGTCCTCGTGGTAACTGCACAGCTTCACCGCAGGGACTGGATGCTGCCAGCGAAGGGTGATTACTGAGCACGCAGCGAAGGTGCTCCTCGTGGCAACTGCACAGCTTCACCGCAGGGACTGGATGCTGCCAGCGAAGGGTGATTACTGAGCACGCAGCGAAGGTGCTCCTCGTGGCAACTGCACAGCTTCACCGCAGGGACTGGATGCTGCCAGCGAAGGGTGATTACTGAGCACGCAGCGAAGGTGCTCCTCGTGGCAACTGCACAGCTTCACCGCAGGGACTGGATGCTGCCAGCGAAGGGTGATTACTGAGCACGCAGCGAAGGTGCTCCTCGTGGTAACTGCACAGCTTCACCGCAGGGACTGGATGCTGCCAGCGAAGGGTGATTACTGAGCACGCAGCGAAGGTGCTCCTCGTGGTAACTGCACAGCTTCACCGCGGGGACTGGATGCTGCCAGCGAAGGGTGATTACTGAGCACGCAGCGAAGGTGCTCCTCGTGGTAACTGCACAGCTTCACCGCGGGGACTGGATGCTGCCAGCGAAGGGTGATTACTGAGCACGCAGCGAAGGTGCTCCTCGTGGCAACTGCACAGCTTCATTGCGGGGACTGCATGCTGCCAGCGAAGGGTGATTACTGAGCACGCAGCGAAGGTGCTCCTCGTGGCAACTGCACAGCTTCACCGCAGGGACTGGATGCTGCCAGCGAAGGGTGATTACTGAGCACGCAGCGAAGGTGCTCCTCGTGGTAACTGCACAGCTTCACCGCAGGGACTGGATGCTGCCAGCGAAGGGTGATTACTGAGCACGCAGCGAAGGTGCTCCTCGTGGTAACTGCACAGCTTCACCGCAGGGACTGGATGCTGCCAGCGAAGGGTGATTACTGAGCACGCAGCGAAGGTGCTCCTCGTGGTAACTGCACAGCTTCACCGCAGGGACTGGATGCTGCCAGCGAAGGGTGATTACTGAGCACGCAGCGAAGGTGCTCCTCGTGGCAACTGCACAGCTTCATTGCGGGGACTGCATGCTGCCAGCGAAGGGTGATTACTGAGCACGCAGCGAAGGTGCTCCTCGTGGCAACTGCACATCTTCACCGCAGGGACTGGATGCTGCCAGCGAAGGGTGATTACTGACCACGCAGCAAAGGTGTCCTCGTGGTAACTGCACAGCTTCACCGCAGGGACTGGATGCTGCCAGCGAAGGGTGATTACTGAGCACGCAGCGAAGGTGCTCCTCGTGGCAACTGCACAGCTTCACCGCAGGGACTGGATGCTGCCAGCGAAGGGTGATTACTGAGCACGCAGCGAAGGTGCTCCTCGTGGCAACTGCACAGCTTCACCGCAGGGACTGGATGCTGCCAGCGAAGGGTGATTACTGAGCACGCAGCGAAGGTGCTCCTCGTGGCAACTGCACAGCTTCACCGCAGGGACTGGATGCTGCCAGCGAAGGGTGATTACTGAGCACGCAGCGAAGGTGCTCCTCGTGGTAACTGCACAGCTTCACCGCAGGGACTGGATGCTGCCAGCGAAGGGTGATTACTGAGCACGCAGCGAAGGTGCTCCTCGTGGTAACTGCACAGCTTCACCGCAGGGACTGGATGCTGCCAGCGAAGGGTGATTACTGAGCACGCAGCGAAGGTGCTCCTCGTGGTAACTGCACAGCTTCACCGCAGGGACTGGATGCTGCCAGCGAAGGGTGATTACTGAGCACGCAGCGAAGGTGCTCCTCGTGGTAACTGCACAGCTTCACCGCAGGGACTGGATGCTGCCAGCGAAGGGTAATTACTGAGCACGCAGCGAAGGTGCTCCTCGTGGTAACTGCACAGCTTCACCGCAGGGACTGGATGCTGCCAGCGAAGGGTGATTACTGAGCACGCAGCGAAGGTGCTCCTCGTGGTAACTGCACAGCTTCACCGCAGGGACTGGATGCTGCCAGCGAAGGGTGATTACTGAGCACGCAGCGAAGGTGCTCCTCGTGGTAACTGCACAGCTTCACCGCAGGGACTGGATGCTGCCAGCGAAGGGTGATTACTGAGCACGCAGCGAAGGTGCTCCTCGTGGCAACTACACAGCTTCACCGCAGGGACTGGATGCTGCCAGCGAAGGGTGATTACTGAGCACGCAGCGAAGGTGCTCCTCGTGGTAACTGCACAGCTTCACCGCAGGGACTGGATGCTGCCAGCAAAGGGTGATTACTGAGCACGCATCGAAGGTGCTCCTCGTGGTAACTGCACAGCTTCACCGCAGGGACTGGATGCTGCCAGCAAAGGGTGATTACTGAGCACGCAGCGAATGTGCTCCTCGTGGTAACTGCACAGCTTCACCGCAGGGACTGGATGCTGCCAGCGAAGGGTGATTACTGAGCACGCAGCGAAGGTGCTCCTCGTGGTAACTGCACAGCTTCACCGCAGGGACTGGATGCTGCCAGCGAAGGGTGATTACTGAGCACGCAGCGAAGGTGCTCCTCGTGGCAACTGCACAGCTTCACCGCAGGGACTGGATGCTGCCAGCGAAGGGTGATTACTGAGCACGCAGCGAAGGTGCTCCTCGTGGCAACTGCACAGCTTCACCGCAGGGACTGGATGCTGCCAGCGAAGGGTGATTACTGAGCACGCAGCGAAGGTGCTCCTCGTGGCAACTGCACAGCTTCACCGCAGGGACTGGATGCTGCCAGCGAAGGGTGATTACTGAGCACGCAGCGAAGGTGCTCCTCGTGGTAACTGCACAGCTTCACCGCAGGGACTGGATGCTGCCAGCGAAGGGTGATTACTGAGCACGCAGCGAAGGTGCTCTTCGTGGTAACTGCACAGCTTCACCGCAGGGACTGGATGCTGCCAGCGAAGGGTGATTACTGAGCACGCAGCGAAGGTGCTCCTCGTGGTAACTGCACAGCTTCACCGCAGGGACTGGATGCTGCCAGCGAAGGGTGATTACTGAGCACGCAGCGAAGGTGCTCCTCGTGGTAACTGCACAGCTTCACCGCAGGGACTGGATGCTGCCAGCGAAGGGTGATTACTGAGCACGCAGCGAAGGTGCTCCTCGTGGTAACAGCACAGCTTCACCGCAGGGACTGGATGCTGCCAGCAAAGGGTGATTACTGAGCACGCAGCGAAGGTGCTCCTCGTGGCAACTGCACAGCTTCACCGCAGGGACTGGATGCTGCCAGCAAAGGGTGATTACTGAGCACGCAGCGAAGGTGCTCCTCGTGGCAACTGCACAGCTTCACTGCAGGGACTGGATGCTGCCAGCGAAGGGTGATTACTGAGCACGCAGCGAAGGTGCTCCTCTTGGTAACTGCACAGCTTCACCGCAGGGACTGGATGCTGCCAGCGAAGGGTAATTACTCAGTACGCAGCGAAGGTGCTCCTCGTGGTAACTGCACAGCTTCACCGCAGGGACTGGATGCTGCCAGCGAAGGGTGATTACTGAGCACGCAGCGAAGGTCCTCCTCGTGGCAACTGCACATCTTCACCGCAGGGACTGGATGCTGCCAGTGAAGGGTGATTACTGAGCATGCAGCGAAGGTGCTCCTCGTGGCAACTGCACATCTTCACCGCAGGGACTGGATGCTGCCAGCGAAGGGTGATTACTGAGCACGCAGCTAAGGTGCTCCTCGTGGTAACTGCACATCTTCACCGCAGGGACTTGATGCTTCCAGCGAAGGGTGATTACTGAGCACGCAGCGAAGGTGCTCCCTGTGGTAACTGCAAAGCTTCACCACAGGGACTGGATGCTGCCAGCAAAGGGTGATTACTGAGCACGCAGCGAAGGTGCTCCTCGTGGTAACTGCACAGCTTCACAGCCGGGACTGGATGCTGCCAGCGAAGGGTGATTACTGAGCACGCAGCGAAGGTGCTCCTCGTGGTAACTGCAACGCTTCAACGCAGGGACTGGATGCTGCCAGCGAAGGGTGATTGCTGAGCATGCAGCAAAGGTGCTGATTGCTGATCATGCAGCAAAGGTGCTCCTTGTGGTAACTGCTGAGCTTCAGCACAAGGACTGGATGCTGCCAGCGAAGGGTGATTACTGAGCACGCAGCGAAGGTGCTCCTCTTGGTAACTGCACAGCTTCACCGCAGGGACTGGATGCTGCCAGCGAAGGGTGATTACTGAGCATGCAGCGAAGCTGCTCCTCGTGGCAACTGCACATCTTCACCGCAGGGACTGGATGCTGCCAGTGAAGGGTGATTACTGAGCACGCAGCGAAGGTGCTCCTCGTGGTAACTGCACAGCTTCACCGCAGGGACTGGATGCTGCCAGCGAAGGGTAATTACTGAGCACGCAGCGAAGGTGCTCCTCGTGGTAACTGCACAGCTTCACCGCAGGGACTGGATGCTGCCAGCGAAGGGTGATTACTGAGCACGCAGCGAAGGTGCTCCTCGTGGTAACTGCACAGCTTCACCGCAGGGACTGGATGCTGCCAGCGAAGGGTGATTACTGAGCACGCAGCGAAGGTGCTCCTCGTGGTAACTGCACAGCTTCACCGCGGGGACTGGATGCTGCCAGCGAAGGGTGATTACTGAGCACGCAGCGAAGGTGCTCCTCGTGGCAACTGCACAGCTTCACCGCAGGGACTGGATGCTGCCAGTGAAGGGTGATTACTGAGCACGCAGCAAAGGTGTCCTCGTGGTAACTGCACAGCTTCACCGCAGGGACTGGATGCTGCCAGCGAAGGGTGATTACTGAGCACGCAGCGAAGGTGCTCCTCGTGGCAACTGCACAGCTTCACCGCAGGGACTGGATGCTGCCAGCGAAGGGTGATTACTGAGCATGCAGCGAAGGTGCTCCTCGTGGCAACTGCACAGCTTCACCGCAGGGACTGGATGCTGCCAGCGAAGGGTGATTACTGAGCACGCAGCGAAGGTGCTCCTCGTGGCAACTGCACAGCTTCACCGCAGGGACTGGATGCTGCCAGCGAAGGGTGATTACTGAGCACGCAACGAAGGTGCTCCTCGTGGCAACTGCACAGCTTCACCGCAGGGACTGGATGCTGCCAGCGAAGGGTGATTACTGAGCACGCAGCGAAGGTGCTCCTCGTGGTAACTGCACAGCTTCACCGCAGGGACTGGATGCTGCCAGCGAAGGGTGATTACTGAGCACGCAGCGAAGGTGCTCCTCGTGGTAACTGCACAGCTTCACCGCAGGGACTGGATGCTGCCAGCGAAGGGTGATTACTGAGCACGCAGCGAAGGTGCTCCTCGTGGCAACTGCACAGCTTCATTGCGGGGACTGCATGCTGCCAGCGAAGGGTGATCACTGAGCACGCAGCGAAGGTGCTCCTCGTGGCAACTGCACATCTTCACCGCAGGGACTGGATGCTGCCAGCGAAGGGTGATTACTGAGCACGCAGCAAAGGTGTCCTCGTGGCAACTGCACAGCTTCACCGCAGGGACTGGATGCTGCCAGCGAAGGGTGATTACTGAGCACGCAGCGAAGGTGCTCCTCGTGGCAACTGCACAGCTTCACCGCAGGGACTGGATGCTGCCAGCGAAGGGTGATTACTGAGCACGCAGCGAAGGTGCTCCTCGTGGCAACTGCACAGCTTCACCGCAGGGACTGGATGCTGCCAGCGAAGGGTGATTACTGAGCACGCAGCGAAGGTGCTCCTCGTGGCAACTGCACAGCTTCACCGCAGGGACTGGATGCTGCCAGCGAAGGGTGATTACTGAGCACGCAGCGAAGGTGCTCCTCGTGGTAACTGCACAGCTTCACCGCAGGGACTGGATGCTGCCAGCGAAGGGTGATTACTGAGCACGCAGCGAAGGTGCTCCTCGTGGTAACTGCACAGCTTCACCGCAGGGACTGGATGCTGCCAGCGAAGGGTGATTACTGAGCACGCAGCTAAGGTGCTCCTCGTGGTAACTGCACAGCTTCACCGCAGGGACTGGATGCTGCCAGCGAAGGGTGATTACTGAGCACGCAGCGAAGGTGCTCCTCGTGGTAACTGCACAGCTTCACCGCAGGGACTGGATGCTGCCAGCGAAGGGTGATTACTGAGCACGCAGCGAAGGTGCTCCTCGTGGTAACTGCACAGCTTCACCGCAGGGACTGGATGCTGCCAGCGAAGGGTAATTACTGAGCACGCAGCGAAGGTGCTCCTCGTGGTAACTGCACAGCTTCACCGCAGGGACTGGATGCTGCCAGCGAAGGGTGATTACTGAGCACGCAGCGAAGGTGCTCCTCGTGGTAACTGCACAGCTTCACCGCAGGGACGGGATGCTGCCAGCGAAGGGTGATTACTGAGCACGCAGCGAAGGTGCTCCTCGTGGCAACTGCACAGCTTCACCGCAGGGACTGGATGCTGCCAGCGAAGGGTGATTACTGAGCACGCAGCGAAGGTGCTCCTCGTGGTAACTGCACAGCTTCACCGCAGGGACTGGATGCTGCCAGCAAAGGGTGATTACTGAGCACGCAGCGAAGGTGCTCCTCGTGGTAACTGCACAGCTTCACCGCAGGGACTGGATGCTGCCAGCGAAGGGTGATTACTGAGCACGCAGCGAAGGTGCTCCTCGTGGTAACTGCACAGCTTCACCGCAGGGACTGGATGCTGCCAGCGAAGGGTGATTACTGAGCACGCAGCGAAGGTGCTCCTCGTGGCAACTGCACAGCTTCACCGCAGGGACTGGATGCTGCCAGCGAAGGGTGATTACTGAGCACGCAGCGAAGGTGCTCCTCGTGGCAACTGCACAGCTTCACCGCAGGGACTGGATGCTGCCAGCGAAGGGTGATTACTGAGCACGCAGCGAAGGTGCTCCTCGTGGTAACTGCACAGCTTCACCGCAGGGACTGGATGCTGCCAGCGAAGGGTAATTACTGAGCACGCAGCGAAGGTGCTCCTCGTGGTAACTGCACAGCTTCACCGCAGGGACTGGATGCTGCCAGCGAAGGGTGATTACTGAGCACGCAGCGAAGGTGCTCCTCGTGGTAACTGCACAGCTTCACCGCAGGGACTGGATGCTGCCAGCGAAGGGTGATTACTGAGCACGCAGCGAAGGTGCTCCTCGTGGTAACTGCACAGCTTCACCGCAGGGACTGGATGCTGCCAGCAAAGGGTGATTACTGAGCACGCAGCGAAGGTGCTCCTCGTGGCAACTGCACAGCTTCACCGCAGGGACTGGATGCTGCCAGCAAAGGGTGATTACTGAGCACGCAGCGAAGGTGCTCCTCGTGGCAACTGCACAGCTTCACCGCAGGGACTGGATGCTGCCAGCAAAGGGTGATTACTGAGCACGCAGCGAAGGTGCTCCTCGTGGCAACTGCACAGCTTCACCGCAGGGACTGGATGCTGCCAGCGAAGGGTGATTACTGAGCACGCAGCGAAGGTGCTCCTCGTGGCAACTGCACAGCTTCACCGCAGGGACTGGATGCTGCCAGCGAAGGGTGATTACTGAGCACGCAGCGAAGGTGCTCCTCGTGGTAACTGCACAGCTTCACCGCAGGGACTGGATGCTGCCAGCGAAGGGTAATTACTCAGTACGCAGCAAACGTGCTCCTCGTGGTAACTGCACAGCTTCACCGCAGGGACTGGATGCTGCCAGCGAAGGGTGATTACTGAGCACGCAGCGAAGGTGCTCCTCGTGGTAACTGCACAGCTTCATCGCAGGGACTGGATGCTGCCAGCGAAGGGTGATTACTGAGCACGCAGCGAAGGTGCTCCTCGTGGTAACTGCACAGCTTCACCGCAGGGACTGGATGCTGCCAGCGAAGGGTGATTACTGAGCACGCAGCGAAGGTGCTCCTCGTGGTAACTGCACAGCTTCACCACAGGGACTGGATGCTGCCAGCGAAGGGTGATTACTGAGCACGCAGCGAAGGTGCTCCTCGTGGTAACTGCACAGCTTTACCGCAGGGACTGGATGCTGCCAGCGAAGGGTGATTACTGAGCACGCAGCGAAGGTGCTCCTCGTGGTATCTGCACAGCTTTACCGCAGGGACTGGATGCTGCCAGCGAAGGGTGATTACTGAGCACGCAGCGAAGGTGCTCCTCGTGGTAACTGCACAGCTTCACCGCAGGGACTGGATGCTGCCAGCGAAGGGTGATTACTGAGCACGCAGCGAAGGTGCTCCTCGTGGTAACTGCACAGCTTCATCGCAGGGACTGGATGCTGCCAGCGAAGGGTGATTTCTGAGCACGCAGCGAAGGTGCTCCTCGTGGTAACTGCACAGCTTCACCGCAGGGACTGGATGCTGCCAGCAAAGGGTGATTACTGAGCATGCAGCGAAGGTGCTCCTCGTGGTAACTGCACAGCTTCACCGCAGGGACTGGATACTGCCAGCGAAGGGTGATTACTGAGCACGCAGTGAAGGTGCTCCGCGTGGTAACTGCACAGCTTCACAGCAGGGACTGGATGCTGCCAGCGAAGGCTGATTACTGAGCACGCAGCGAAGGTGCTCCTTGTGGTAACTGCAACGCTTCAACGCAGGGACTGGATGCTGCCAGCGACGGAGGATTACTGAGCACGCAGCAAAGATGCTCCCCGTGATAACTGCACAGCTTCAACATAGGGACTGGATGCTGCCAGTGATGGGTGATTACTGAGCACGCAGCGAAGGTGCTCCCCGTGGTAACTGCACAGCTTCACAGTAGGAACCGGATGCTGTAAGCGATGGGTGATTACTGAGCACGCTGTGAAGGTGCTCCTCGCTGCTTCTTTCATCACCCTTAGAACTTCTCTATTGGACTATTCTAGGGGTGAGGATTCTGATCTAGAGGGGGGCCTTGAAAGTGAGTGACTGGCCCATCCCTGACTCTCCACTCCAACTCTTTATGGCATATTTGTCAGGGACACACCACAGATACAAGCCTGCACCCCACCAGCACACACTGGAGGCCTACACGAGGAAATGCAGCATCCAGTCAAGAATGACTGCTCAAATGAGGTCTGCAGTGTGGGACTACTTCACTGTGCAAATCACCCTCGCAAGTGGGTGGCAGAACCGGAGCTCTCGCTATTTGCCTGTGGTTCGTGGGTTGTGTTGGCAGTTTGTGGGACAGTGATTCCATTCCACATGGACACATGTGGCTCGATACCGACTAAATATTACTGTTAGACCACACTAGGTTCCCTTTTGCGCAGCCCACAGTGCACACATATCCACTGCACCCCGGCAGAATACAAGGCGTAGTCTGCAGAGCGTTGACAAAATGACACCCAAGGCATCAGATGTCTGAACCAAGCTGAATACATGACCACTCAGCGTCTCGGCTTTTCAAAGTTCAGTCCTTGTGAGCGACATCATGGTGACCTTGAAACAGGCTGATGCAACTAGCATGCCATACTTTGCTCAAGTGATTGACTTGATTGCAGCGTTCGATACAATCAACCATAAAATCATTCTCCAATGGATTGGGATGGTGGGAAGAGCTTCAGAAGTAGTGGTAAAATGTTTTAGCTCATTTCTGAAGGATAAGACCCAGCGGGTAACACTGGGAGGGTTTCTATCAGAATTGTTGTGGTTAAAATGCAGAGTTCCACAGGGGTCAGCACTGTCACCATTGATCTTCAATCTATACATCCAGCCACTATTTGACATCTTACGGAAGTATGGATTGAGATTCCATTCGTATGCTGACGACACCCAGATTTACGTGGAAACAGAGAACTTAGAGGAGGCCTTTGAAAAAATTGATCAGTGCATGCAGGAAATAAAAAAATGGATGGCATGCAATCAGCTGCAGCTTTATGCGGCCAAAACAGAGGTAATCCTATTTAGTGCAGGAAGTAAGGTGAGGGCGGAAAAACAAGAGATAACCCCATGGGGCCTAGGTGAAGATATTCAGTTCTCAAAGAAAGCAAAGAATCTAGGATGCATATGGCAGGAAAACCTGGGTAGTGAAGCCCAGGTAGGTGCCAAAGTGAAGGCTGTATATTATTCACTACGCATGCTTAGGAATGTGCTTCCGTACGTGGCAGCGGAAGACAGTGCAGTGGTTGTGGGGGCCTTAACCAACTCCCATCTCGATTCATGTAACAGTTTATTGACAGGGATTCCCATCAAACAGATGATGGGACTTAAAAGGGCACAGAATGCAACAGTTAGGCTGATAGTCCATTTGGGAAAAAGAGACCATGTGACACCCTCACGGAGATCCCTTCACTGGCTGATGGTGGAGGATCGGGTTAAGTTGAAGATAGCCTGCCTGATGCACAAGTGCTACTATGACAATGCACCAAAATATCTTAGTGCTAAGATTCACCTCTTGAGCCATCCAGAGACGTTAGATCGGGAGATAAAATGCCAATGGCCATACCCCGGACTAAGCAGGTCTCAAAGGGAGACAGGAGGTTTTCGGCCTTTGGACCAAAGGTTTGGAATCATTTACCACTTATGATCCGTTCATGCCTATCGCTGGAAACCTTTAGAAAGGCATTAAAAACCTTCCTCTTTAAGTGAATCTAAGAAATCTATACTCCAGCCGCTACACTCGGAACATTCTGAACATTCTGATTGTTCTGGTCATTTTGATCGATACAAACTTAGTAATCATCTGCGCCCGAATGCAATGCAATCTGCCTGGAGCGCGTTTAGAAATACTCAAAATCAAAATCAAGACTTGCAAGACCCATCGTTAAAGTCACAGTAAAGTGTACTAGGAGTGTCTGCATATATGTTACCCTGCTGGCAGGACCAAGACAGATGAAGCAGGTGGAGGCTCTCCCTGTGAATTAAACATCTGTGCATTTCCACCACCTTCCACTGCCACAAAATCCTCATCAGTAACATGGGGGCATTGGGCAGATTCAAGGCAGAGGCAGAATTAAACATATGTGCATTTCCACCACCTTCCACTGCCATAATATCCCCATCAGTAACATGGGGACATTGGGCAGATTGAAGGCAGAGGCAGAATTAAACATATGTGCATTTCCACCACCTTTCCACTGCCACAAAATCCTCATCAGTAACATGGGGGCATTGGTCGATTTCAAGGCGGAGGCGGAATTACACATCTGTGCATTTCCACCACCTTCCACTGCCACAATATCCCCATCTGTAACACAGGGATATTGGGCGGATTCAAGGCATAGGCAGAATTACACATCTGTGCATTTCCACCACCTTCCACTGCCACAATATCCCCATCTGTAACATGGGGAGATAGGGCAGATTGAAGGCGCAGGCGGAGTTACACATCTGTGCATTTCCACCACCTTCCACTGCCACAATATCCCCATCTGTAACATGGGGAGATAGGGCAGATTCAAGGCGCAGGCGGAGTTACACATCTGTGCATTTCCACCACCTTTCCACTTTTCCACTGTCACAATATCCCCATCTGTAACACAGGGATATTGGGCGGATTCAAGGCATAGGCAGAATTACACATCTGTGCATTTCCACCACCTTCCACTGCCACAATATCCCCATCTGTAACATGGGGAGATAGGGCATATTCAAGGCGCAGGCGGAGTTACACATCTGTGCATTTCCACCACCTTTCCACTGCCACAATATCCCCATCTGTAACACAGGGATATTGGGCGGATTCAAGGCATAGGCAGAATTACACATCGGTGCATTTCCACCACCTTTCCACTGCCACAATATTCCCATCTGTAACATGGGGATATTGGGCGGATTCAAGGCAGAGGCGGAATTAAACATCTGTGCATTTCCACGACCTTCCAATGCCATAATATCCCCACCAGTAACATGGGGATATTGGGCAGATTCAAGGCATAGGCAGAATTAAACATCTGTGCATTTCCACCACCTTTCCACTTCCACAATATCACCATCTGTAACATAGGTAGATTGGGAAGATTCAAGGCGGAGGCAGAATTACACATCTGTGCATTTCCACCACCTTTCCACTGTCACAATATCCCCATCTGTAAGACAGGGATATTGGGCGGATTCAAGGCATAGGCAGAATTACACATCTGTGCATTTCCACCACCTTTCCAGTGCCACAATATCCCCATCTGTAACACAGGGATGTTGGGCGGATTCAAGGCAGAGGCGGAATTAAACATCTGTGCATTTCCACGACCTTCCACTGCCATAATATCCCCACCAGTAACATGGGGATATTGGGCGGATTCAAGGCGGAGGCGGAATTACACATCTGTGCATTTCCACCACCTTTTCACTGCCACAATATCCCCATCTGTAACACAGTGATATTGGGCGGATTCAAGGCATAGGCGGAATTACACATCTGTGCTTTTCCACCACCTTCCACTGCCACAATATCCCCATCTGTAACATGGGGAGATTTGGCAGATTCAAGGCACAGGTGGAATTACACATCTGTGCATTTCCACCACCTTCCACTGCCACAATATCCCCATCTGTAACATGGGGAGATTGGGCAGATTCAAGGCGCAGGCAGAATTACACATCTGTGCATTTCCACCACCTTCCACTGCCACAATATCCCCATCTGTAACATGGGGAGATAGGGCAGATTCAAGGCGCAGGCGGAGTTACACATCTGTGCATTTCCACCACCTTTTCACTGCCACAATATCCCCATCTGTAACACAGTGATATTGGGCGGATTCAAGGCATAGGCGGAATTACACATCTGTGCATTTCCACCACCTTCCACTGCCACAATATCCCTATGTGTTACATGGAGACATTGGGCGGATTCAAGGCGGAGGCGGAATTACACATCTGTGTATTTTCACAACTTTCCACTTTGCACACCTTGCTATTCCTTTTAATGCTTTGTTATGGCCATCATGCTTAGCACGTGAAGGCGAGCGTCCCCAACCAGCACAATCCTCCCCGCAATGAGAGACAATGAAGGATTCTCCCAAGTTGGGAATAAAGCCAAGACAGAGTGCGGGTGAGCTTAAGTGGGAGTTTATCAATGAGAATATGGCATGCAAAGAACTCTGCAAACTCCGAGAGCGCTCTGTCTGACAATAGCAAAGACAGGCGTATATATTTACAAAAAACGTCATCAGAACCTACACACTATAGGGGGCACAGGTTCAATGGGATTGGGTGGAGATTACTAGCTATAGGCGTTGCTGTGATGTGGTTGGCCTTTGCTGGAGGACGTCACTGGTCAGCCTCGTGGGTCGGGCTGGGCCTGGCGGGTCGGCTGAGGTCATCCGGGCGGTGTTGTTATGCCATTGTGGCCAGTGTCAGAGGTGAATGTCTTTTCCTGACTTATTTGCCCTAGGCCATTCACATCGCAGTCATTCAGTTATTGCAATATTATCTTCTTTAGTAAATCTTTCAATAGGTTATTCTACAGGTTAATGCAGCACAGGAGGAATGCACCTTGTGAGGGGTCTGATGGTCATTTGTCAGGGCATGGTTACCAGTGTCCTGTTGACCGGTACCATAGGTCGAGGGGCTAAGTCTCAGGGCATGGGACGGGCGGTACATGTCTTTCTGTCTTGTTAGAAGTTGTTATGAATGTGTCGCTGTATGTTGCCACAGTATTGGGTGTCCTAATTGCACAGGGTCATAAGTCTAAGGTGATCCGGTGGGTTGTGGGATTACGAGGGGGCGCCTTTGGATCTGTGTATTCAGGCAGAGGTTTACTGCTGTGCTGTAAATAATGCAGGTGGCGGGCCGTGGCCTTGGGTGCTGCAGAGGGGACTACAAATCTTTGAAGCGGCTCCAGTCGGGATGGGGGAGGTGGAGCAGCGCGGCGCGGGCCTCTGCTCTCTTGTTTGGCAGTCTTCGCAGGGTGGGAGGGGGAATGGCCTTGCCCATATTCACAAAGGTATATTCCTCGTGTGTTGCCAACTTTAGAGGTGAAAACATCACAAACATTTCAACACTCTATAATACTCATTTAAATCACTTGAAAACATACATTTCAATTTTGCTAAATGTGTCTCAAATATAGCCAGTCTGAGCACCTTATTCGTACATTATGTTTTAACAACTACAGCATTTAGTTATATGCATATACATTTGCAGTAAGTGAGGTAGTAGTGAGGTTGGTGGAGCACATAGAAAATGACTCGCCACCGTACGTGACGGTAGTGGCACATAAGGGGCTTAGACATACACGCACGACAAGTACATTCTCGCGTGTCCTTCACATGAGCCCTCTGTATGGTTACATTCGTCTTCCCTTGTACTCTAGCAGCATTAGTTCGGTTATGGTGCTGGAACACGGAGTGTAAGCTTTTTAATGTTACACATAACAACTAGTCCCCTGGAACGCTCTTTCATTGCTAGTACCCAACTGCAGTGGTGTGGGCTCTTCATTGCTAATATCATGTAAGCATACATTCTATCATGGTTATACATTTTACAGGTTTCCGAAATAGAAGAGGTTTTGTGGAGAAATGCACACTTTGCAAGTGGTCTTGGCATTAATATTTGGGGACTTTCTGCCATCTGATGACCATTTTACAGCTCTCTTCATCACCCAGGCCCCACTGGCCGGGTCATGCTGGGAGCAATGATACACTGCGGAAGGTGAAATGTTACAGTGTTAGTATCTTATGCTAGCTCATGTCCATCTCGTTCGTGGGAACAGGCTCACAGCGGATCTGCCAGGGTGCTGCGGCAACAGGGATAATTGAAACTCTCCGAGGGTGGGGGCCGCGCTACAGTGCGCTGAGCTCACACCATCATTACAAGACAAAAATCGTTTCTAAGGCCTAACTAAATTCAATGTGTGGGCAATGTCTTCAGCAGGTGAGCCCTCCACCACCTGGGCCCTGGTGGTATGAGGGGACGCCCAATGAGCCATGGCCCTCACCTGGGGAAGGGATGCAGGCAAGGGGGGTCTTTTGGACCTTCCCTCCCCTACACATGCCTTGCTATTCCTTTTAATGCTTTGTTATGGACTTTAGGCTTTGCACACCTTGCTATTCTTTTTAATGCTTTGTTATGGACTTTAGGCTTTGCACACCTTTCTATTCCTTTTAATGCTTTGTTATGGCCATCATGCTTAGCACGCCTTGCTATTCCTTTTAATGCTTTGTTATGGCTTTTATGCTTTGCACGCCTTGCTATTCCTTTTAATGCTTTGTTATGGCCTTTAGGCTTTGCACACCTTTCTATTCCTTTTAATGCTTTGTTATGGCCATCATGCTTAGCACGCCTTGCTATTCCTTTTAATGCTTTGTTATGGCTTTTATGCTTTGCACGCCTTGCTATTCCTTTTAATGCTTTGTTATGGCCTTCATGCTTTGCACGCCTTGCTATTCCTTTTAATGCTTTGTTATGGCCTTTATGCTTTGCACGCCTTGATATTCCTTTTAATGCTTTGTTATGGCCTTTATGCTTTGCACGCCTTGCTATTCCTTTTAATGCTTTGTTATGGCCTTTATGCTTTGCACGCCTTGCTATTCCTTTTAATGCTTTGTTATAGCAATTCTGCTTTGCACGCCTTGCTATTCCTTTTAATGCTTTGTTATGGCCTTTATGCTTTGCACGCCTTGCTATTCCTTTTAATGCTTTGTTATGGCCTTTATGCTTTGCACGCCTTGCTATTCCTTTTAACGCTTTGTTATGGCCTTTATGCTTTGCACGCCTTGCTATTCCTTTTAACGCTTTGTTATGGCCTTTATGCTTTGCACGCCTTGCTATTCCTTTTAACGCTTTGTTATGGCCTTTATGCTTTGCACGCCTTGCTATTCCTTTTAACGCTTTGTTATGGCCTTTATGCTTTGCACGCCTTGCTATTCCTTTTAACGCTTTGTTATGGCCTTTATGCTTTGCACGCCTTGCTATTCCTTTTAACGCTTTGTTATGGCCTTTATGCTTTGCACGCCTTGCTATTCCTTTTAACGCTTTGTTATGGCCTTTATGCTTTGCACGCCTTGCTATTCCTTTTAATGCTTTGTTATGGCTTTTATGCTTTGCACGCCTTGCTATTCCTTTCAATGCTTTGTTATGGCCTTCATGCTTTGCACGCCTTGCTATTCCTTTTAATGCTTTGTTATGACAATTATGCTTTGCACGCCTTGCTCTTCCTTTTAATGCTTTGTTATGGCCTTTATGCTTTGCACGCCTTGCTATTCCTTTTAATGCTTTGTTATGGCCTTTATGCTTTGCACACTTTGCTATTCGTTTTAATGCTTTGTTATGGCCTTTATGCTTTGCACGCCTTGCTATTCCTTTTAATGCTTTGTTATGGCCTTTATGCTTTGCACGCCTTGCTATTATTCCTTTTAATGCTTTGTTATGACCTTTATGCTTTGCACGCCTTGCTATTATTCCTTTTCATGCTTTGTTATGGCCTTTATGCTTTGCATGCCTTGCTATTATTCCTTTTAATGCTTTGTTATGGCCTTTATGCTTTGCACAACTTGCTATTCGTTTTAATGCTTTGTTATGGCCTTTATGCTTTGCACGCCTTGCTATTCCTTTTAATGCTTTGTTATGGCTTTTATGCTTTGCACGCCTTGCTATTCCTTTTAATGCTTTGTTATGGCCTTTATGCTTTGCACGCCTTTCTATTCCTTTTAATGCTTTGTTATGGCAATTATGCTTTGCACACCTTGCTATTCCTTTTAATGCTTTGTTATGGCTTTTATGCTTTGCACGCCTTGCTATTCCTTTTAATGCTTTGTTATGGCCTTTATGCTTTGCACACCTTTCTATTCCTTTTAATGCTTTGTTATGGCCGTCATGCTTTGCACGCCTTGCTATTCCTTTTAATGCTTTGTTTTGGCTTTTATGCTTTGCATGGCTTGCTATTCCTTTTAATGCTTTGTTATGGCCTTCATGCTTTGCACGCCTTGCTATTCCTTTTAATGCTTTGTGATGGCAATTATGCTTTGCACGCCTTGCTATTCCTTTTAATGCTTTGTTATGGCCTTTATGCTTTGCACGCCTTGCTATTCCTTTTAATGCTTTGTTATGGCCTTTATGCTTTGCACGCCTTGCTATTCCTTTTAATGCTTTGTTATGGCCTTTATGCTTTGCACACCTTGCTATTCGTTTTAATGCTTTGTTATGGCCTTTATGCTTTGCACGCCTTGCTATTCGTGTTAATGCTTTGTTATGGCCTTTGTGCTTTGCACGCCTTGCTATTCCTTTTAATGCTTTGTTATGGCTTTTATGCTTTGCACACCTTGCTATTCCTTTTAATGCTTTGTTATGGCCTTTATGCTTTGCACGCATTTCTATTCCTTTTAATGCTTTGTTATGGCCTTTATGCTTTGCACGCCCTGCTATTCCTTTTAATGCTTTGTTATGGCTTTTATGCTTTGCACGCCTTGCTATTCCTTTTAATGCTTTGTTATGGCAATTATGCTTTGCACGCCTTGCTATTCCTTTTATTGCTTTGTTATGGCCTTTATGGTTTGCACGCCTTTCTATTCCTTTTATTGCTTTGTTATGGCCTTTATGCTTTGCACGCCTTGCTATTCCTTTTAATGCTTTGTTATGGCTTTTATGCTTTGCACGCCTTGCTATTCCTTTTAATGCTTTGTTATGGCCTTTATGCTTTGCACGCCTTTCTATTCCTTTTAATGCTTTATTATGGCTGTCATGCTTAGCACGCCTTGCTATTCCTTTTAATGCTTTGTTATGGCTTTTATGCTTTGCACACCTTGCTATTCCATTTAATGCTTTGTTATGGCTTTCATGCTTTGCACGCCTTGCTATTCCTTTTAATGCTTTGTTATGGCCTTCATGCTTTGCACGCCTTGCTATTCCTATTAATGCTTTGTTTTGGCAATTATGCTTTGCATGCCTTGCTATTCCTTTTAATGCTTTGTTATGGCCTTCATGCTTTGCACACCTTGCTATTCCTTTTAATGCTTTGTTATGGCCTTTATGCTTTGCACACCTTGCTATTCCTTTTAATGCTTTGTTATGGCAATTATGCTTTGCACGACTTTCTATTCCTTTTAATGCTTTGTTATGGCCTTATGCTTTGCACACCTTGCTATTCCTTTTAATGCTTTGTTATGGCCTTCATGCTTTGCACGCCTTGCTATTCCATTTAATGTTTTGTTATGGCAAATATGCGTTGCACGCCTTGCTATTCCTATTAATGCTTTGTTTTGGCAATTATGCTTTGCATGCCTTGCTATTCCTTTTAATGCTTTGTTATGGCCTTCATGCTTTGCACACCTTGCTATTCCTTTTAATGCTTTGTTATGGCCTTTATGCTTCGCACACCTTGCTATTCCTTTTAATGCTTTGTTATGGCAATTATGCTTTGCACGCCTTGCTATTCCTTTTAATGCTTTGTTATGGCAATTATTCTTTGCACGCCTTGCTATTCATTTTAATGCTTTGTTATGGCAATTATGCTTTGCACGCCTTGCTATTACTTTTAATGCTTTGTTATGGCCTTTATGCTTTGCATACCTTGCTATTCCTTTGAATGCATTGTTATGGCAATTATGCTTTGTGTGCCTTGCTATTCCTTTTAATGCTCTGTTATGGCAATTATGCTTTGCATGCCTTGCTATTCCTTTTAATGCTTTGTTATGGCAATTATGCTTTGCATGCCTTGCTATTCCTTTTAATGCTTTGTTGTGGCCGTCATGCTTAGCACGCCTTGCTATTCCTTTTAATGCTTTGTTATGGCTTTTATGCTTTGCACGCCTTGCTATTCCTTTTAATGTTTTGTTATGGCTTTTATGCTTTGCACGCCTTGCTATTCCTTTTAATGCTTTGTTATGGCCTTCATGCTTTGCACGCCTTGCTATTCCTTTTAATGATTTGTTATGGCAATTATGTTTTGCATGCCTTGCTATTCCTTTTAATGCTTTGTTATGGCCTTTATGCTTTGCATACCTTGCTATTCCTTTTAATGGTTTGTTATGGCAATTATGCTTTGCATACCTTGCCATTCCTTTTAATGCTTTGATATGGCAATTATGCTTTGCACGCCTTGCTATTCCTTTTAATGCTTTGTTATGGACTTTATGCTTTGCACGCCTTGCTATTCCTTTTAATGCTTTGTTATGGCAATTATGCTTTGCATGCCTTGCTATCCCTTTTAATGCTTTGTTATGGCCTTTATGCTTTGCACACCTTGCTATTCCTTTTAATGCTTTGTTATGGCAATTATGCGTTGCATGCCTTGCTATTCCTTTTAATGCTTTGTTATGGCTGTCATGCTTAGCACGCCTTGCTATTCCTTTTAATGCTTTGTTACGGCTTTTATGCTTTGCACGCCTTGCTATTCCTTTTAATGCTTTGTTATGGCCTTCATGCTTTGCACACCTTGCTATTCCTTTTAATGCTTTGTTATGGCCTTTATGCTTTGCACACCTTGCTATTCTTTTTAATGCTTTGTTATGGCAATTATGCTTTGCATGCCTTGCCATTCCTTTTAATGCTTTGTTATGGCCTTTATGCTTTGCACACCTTGCTATTCCTTTTAACGCTTTGTTATGGCAATTATGCTTTGCATGCCTTGCTATTCGTTTTAATGCTTTGTTATGGCCTTCATGCTTTGCACACCTTGCTATTCCTTTTAACGCTTTGTTATGGCCTTTATGCTTTGCATGCCTTGCTATTCGTTTTAATGCTTTGTTATGGCCTTCATGCTTTGCACACCTTGCTATTCCTTTTAATGCTTTGTTATGGCAATTATGCTTTGCATGCCTTGCTATTCCTTTTAATGCTTTGTTATGGCCTTTATGCTTTGCATACCTTGCTATTCCTTTTAATGCTTTGTTATGGCAATTATGCTTTGCATGCCTTTCTATTCTTTTTAATGCTTTGTTATGGCAATTATGCTTTGCATGCCTTGCTATTCATTTTAATGCTTTGTTATGGCCTTCATGCTTTGCACGCCTTGCTATTCCTTTTAATGCTTTGTTATGGCAATTATGCTTTGCACGCCTTGCTATCCCTTTTAATGCTTTGTTATGGCAGTTATGCTTTGCACGCCTTGGTATTCCTTTTAATGCATTGTTATGGCCTGTATGCTTTGCATACCTTGCTATTCCTTTTAATGCTTTGTTATGGCAATTATGCTTTGCATGCCTTGCTATTCCTTTTAATGTTTTGTTATGGCAATTATGCTTTGCATGCCTTGCTATTCCTTTTACTGCTTCGTTGTGGCAATTATGCTTTGCATGCCTTGCTATTCCTTTTAATGCTGTGTTATGGCAATTATGCTTTGCATGCCTTGCTATTCCTTTTAATGCTTTTTTATGGCCTTTATGCTTTGCATGCCTTGCTATTATTCCTTTTAATGCTTTGTTATGGCCTTTATGCTTTGCATGCCTTGCTATTCCTTGTGATGCTTTGTTATGGCCTTTATGCTTTGCATACCTTGCTATTCCTTTTGATGCTTTGTTATGGTCTTTATGCTTTGCATGCCTCGCTATTCCTTTTAATGCTTTGTTATGGCAATTATGCTTTGCATGCCTTGCTATTCCTTTTAACGCTTTGTTATGGCCTTTATGCTTTGCACGCCTTGCTATTCGTTTTAACGCTTTGTTATGGCCTTTATGCTTTGCACGCCTTGCTATTCCTTTTAACGCTTTGTTATGGCCTTTATGCTTTGCACGCCTTGCTATTCGTTTTAACGCTTTGTTATGGCCTTTATGCTTTGCACGCCTTGCTATTCGTTTTAATGCTTTGTTATGGCCTTTATGCTTTGCACGCCTTGCTATTCGTTTTAATGCTTTGTTATGGCCTTTATGCTTTGCACGCCTTGCTATTCGTTTTAACGCTTTGTTATGGCCTTTATGCTTTGCATACCTTGCTATTCGTTTTAATGCTTTGTTATGGCCTTTATGCTTTGCACGCCTTGCTATTCGTTTTAACGCTTTGTTATGGCCTTTATGCTTTGCATACCTTGCTATTCGTTTTAATGCTTTGTTATGGCCTTTATGCTTTGCATGCCTTGCTGTTCCTTTTAATTCTTAGTACATCTTGCTATTCCAGAGTGAGTCTTGCTATGTGTGGCATCTTGATTGATTCCGCTAAAAGGCACACCATTCTACTTTCTATCTCCTGCTACTCATATCGGCTAGCCCCTCACACATCCCTGGTGCACACCTCTGTCCTGCCCACACTAACACCATCCAAACTACACACCTCGCCTAACATCTTTTCTGGCATAGCCCTGCAGCATCCCCAGACTCATACTTGTTCTCAGGTAGACCTAGTTAGTAGGAGAGCGAGCAGGATGCCGACACCTGGGGCTTCCTTCTGAATACTATGAGAAGTCAGAAATGAGAGACGAACACAAAGCTGTAATATTTTCAACCTTAGACATCTTTATTAATATAAAGGTGTTGGATAAAGGCCTCTCTGTCCCCATCCTAAAGAAAGTTTCCCTGCCCAGGAAACTAAAACTAAAGATCAGTCTGTATCTCGTTGTCAAAACTATGCAAACTGTCCTTGTGTCCAAAAGGTAACTGACCTTCACACTAGAAATGAACCATTAAAGGTGTAAGCTAAGTGTCTCTGATTTTGATTTAGGAAAAAGTGTGAAAAAAACAACTTTGGAAATTCAACAAACATTCCTTGAATCCAGGGGTTGGTTCCCTTCCCTTGCATTATTTCAGGTAAGATGGGAAAAGTGTCTGTTCATACAATGATTCCTTAAGAGTAGCAAAAATGTCTCTTTCCCACAACACTTCCTTGGGGATGGCAAAAGTATTTTGAAGAATAGCAAAAGTATTTATTTTACATAACAACTTTGTAAGGATGTAAAAGTGTCTCTTCTACACAACCACCTCTTAGAGCAGCGGTATTCTGTGTATCGCGGCACTGTGGGGGGGTGCGGCCGCATCCCTGGGGGGACGTGCGAGGCCAGCATGAAATCTTTTTTCACAGACTTTGAATAGTACCCAAGTGGGTGCTTTGTGTTGAAATGTAAGTACATTGTGATATTTATAGAATATTTATTCAGCAACAATGGTCAAAATTACTAACTGCATAGTAAAGTAACTCATCAAACTGGCCTACATTAGCCAAAAAGGTGGCACATTTTGACTGACCCACACTAGCATTTTGTATTTTTGCTACAGGAATTGCCCTATAGGCCAGTCCGAGCCTGGCGGCTCATCCATAATGGTGAAGGGGCACCCACCCAGTGGCTACCTCACTCATTATGGGGAAGCTAAGGAGCCAGCCCAGTGAAACAAAGAGCACTCCCTCAGCTGTTTTTTGCAGCTGAGGGAGTGCTCCTGGGCTGGCTGAACTGTCAAAGGGAAACCCTATTTCCCTTTTTCAGTTCAGTTCCCCAGCCGCACATGCTCACTGAGCCATGCAAGGCTGGGTCATTTTGCTTTGCAGCATTTCATAACTCATTGGAAATGCTGGCTGGGGCACTGCATGTCTGTATGTGCGAGGGGGAGCTCCTGCGCATCCTCGCACATATGGACAGAGCAGCCTGGAACAGGGCGTTTCAGCACCCACATGCAAGCAAATGCACAAGGTATGTTTATGTTCATTTTTTTTTATTGAAACATGTGTATGGATGCGTGACTGCTTGTGTTATGTGTGAGTGTATGGTGATGAATGCTTGTGTGAATGATAGAGTTATTGCTGTATGAATGTGTGTGTGTGTGTGTGTGTGTGTTAGTTTGTTTTGGTCAGTTGAGCTGATTTGGGCAAGTGGTGGATAGATGGGGGAAGGAGGGTTGTTCAACAAAGGCATTTTAAAAATGCCTTAATGTCTTTGTTGCACAATACGCCTACCCACCTGCCATAATCAGCTCTCCTTCTGGGGTGCTGTGGAGCCCAGGAACAGGGATGGTATTTTGTACCGAGTTTCTATCTAGCAGGTACAAGTGGCACAGCGAGTAGAGCGCTCGCTTTGACATCAGTGCAGAGCCTGCCAACGCAGGTTCGAATCCCGGCAGCGCCAAACTCAGCGTTTCATCCTTCCGAGGTCGATAAATGAACACCACACACCGTGGGTAATAATAAGCAGCGCTCAGATACCTGAGGGTTCGTAGCGATATATAAATGCCAAATTATTATTATTATTATTATCATAGATGTACAGTCAGAAATACCCTGCTTTCCCCCTTGGGACCCCAGCGCCTTGCACACACACATAAGCATGTGCATTTGTGTTAGGCCTAGTGGGGCCCAGGGGACAGGGATGGTATATTTTTGCTGGACATCTATCATAGATGGCCAGTAAAACATGTCATGCCTGCCCCTTGGGCCCCCACAGCAGCAATTGCAAACTGTTTGTATATTTACCCATTTCTTTTAAAGAATGCTCTACAATGCAACATTTTAACCCATTATTTTATTAAAAAATTCATGGCGGGGAACCCCCCCCCCCGAAACCCCATTGATTGTTTCGGACTCCCTCACTGCGCTCGATCGCTATGGCATTTTTGGGGGAAATAGTTATGCCCACCACTTCAAAAATTCACCAGCCGCCACTGGCTCTCAGACTGTGTTGGGAACAGGATGGGGGAACACAGGGACTGTGATGGGAGCAGGATGGGTGAGGACCATGGGATAGTGGTGGGAGCAGGGTGCGGAGAGCCCTGGGTGTGTGATAGTGTGGGGAGAGCCCAGAGACTGGGTAGGAGTGGGATGAGGGAATCCAGCCACTGTGATGGGAGCAGGTGGGGGAGCCCAGGGATTTTACTGGGAGTAGGGTGCAGTGACGGTGCGCAATACATACTGTCCATTTGGTATTCTATGGGGCCCAGCCTGCCCAAATTTTGCTCAGAGGGGGGAGGGCAGACCTAAAAAGTTTGAAGATCACTGGTCTAGTGGATTTACGATGTTTGGCAACTTCTTTGATTGGCATGCTCGTCAGAGTCTCATATACAAAACAATCCAGTGTGCTTGTGTATGGACATCACACATTCCGCAGCTATCTCTATAAAAGAAAATAACACCAACACAAAGGGGCGGGGCAGGGGGGTCCCGAACAATTTATTGTTTGCTCAGGGGGGCCTTGGCATAAAAAGTTTGAAGACCACTGTCTTAGAGTGATCTCCTGGTATACTCCCCTGCCTGGAATCCTTCAGTAAATTCTTTTGATCCCCTGGTGTACTCTCCTGCCAGGTTGCTTGTCACAATATATTTTCTTTTCATAGGTTTTCGATGGATTATCTGGTATACTCCCCTGACAGAAATCCACCCCGGGGTCTTGCAGATCCCCTGATTACTCTCTTGCCAGGTATATTTCTCCTAAAGGGCTCACTGCCTGATGCACTTTTTTCACCATGAATTCTTGCAATGTTCTCTTTGTCTTTAAGCAGAACACAGCTGTGTATTGAGACATGTATAGATTTTGTCTTTCAACTTCTTCATTAATGTTCATCTGCTGGTGATAATATGTACTCCAACTTTCCCCATTTTGACTGCTCTAATATGAGGATTTCTGTAAATTCTGTCTTTCTAATTTACTTGGTCGGTATTCAAAATAATGTTTCAATTGTTCATGTGCCTGTCGACACGCTCCAGGGCCCCCAACATCTATGGGCAGACTCACCGGTGTTGGATGTCGTTTCCAACCTGTGGCACTTCTCTGCATTTAAGCTTTCACTCTGGGAAGGCTTCTCCTGTTTTGCAGACCCTCAGTCGGTTAACCCGCTGGTTCTGCATTCATTTGCCCATAGAACTGTTGCTGTTCAACAAGACCACGCCCCCAACAGCCTCGCTGCTGCTGCCTTTCTTCCAGTGGTCCTTCCAAAGCATCTGCTGCTCTTCTCCCAGTCTCAAGCCTTTCCAGTAAGTTATGCTCAGAAGTGCTAGCTTGGAAGCGCCTGCCATTCTCAGCACAGTTCACTTTTGTGCTTCTGCTTCTGCCTTAGGTTCTGGTTCCCGCTTCGCCCGCTCTGCATCTCTCTCCTCCACTTCTCAATTGAAGGTGTTCACCAAGTTTAAAAGTCCAGCGCAGCGGATTTCCATTATGACAACTAGTCTGCACGTTTAACTTGCTGTTTCCTTGAATCCACATTAACCCCTGCTTCCTCTTCCTCGTCTCAGTACTTGAGGCTTTATGGGAGTTGAAGTCCACAGGAATTTTAGTTCTTTTAAAGCTATATTGTCACATGATTACTTCTCATTTCATGGGCCATACTGACTCAGTTGCCCTGAGAACTTCTGAGTTGTGCCCATCCTCTCTGGCGGTGGTGTGTGGAAGGGCCCAGGCTTTTGTTTAATCCATACGTGACACCTTTGGCCTATCTGGTCCAATGTTTGAGTTACGTTTTTACACATACACCGATTACATGTAGATTGTTATCTCAATTGGATGAAGGCAGCCATTGGCCAATAGATGTGCCTTAAACATTCTGGCAAAGTAGAGATTTTTCTGGTGGCTGGTCATGCAGACCAGTGGTCTATTGAGTTCTGGGCATGATGTAGGGCACCCTGTTCTATAACAGGCACATCATAACATATGTGAAGAAGCCCACACCTGCTGCATTCCAAGAAAGGATCCTAATGCAGATTCTGAACTTCATACCAGACAAGGATTTCTATTTGCATTATCTTACAGTGTAAATACCTAAGAAATTATATAACGCCTTGAGATGGCTTAGCTGATGCTTGTTTTATTGTTCCTGGATTGACCACAAGCTAAGACTCCATGTTAGCTTTGCATAGGTGGTAAAACAAGACTGGGGAGCTTTAAGTGTCCCCAAGGTTTGCCTTGGTTCATCTGGAGTGTAAATATTTATGGTGTGTTGTTATGTTATTGTGATTTACACCTCACTGTGCTGCCATTTTCATGGTCTCCTGGGGGTCTGAAAAGGAAGGATTTCTGGGAGGGCTTAGTTAGTGAGTGTGAGAGGGAAAATGTGCAAGAGCACTTTGATGTACTGTTGGTAGCTTCATTTCGGAAAAACAGGCCACTGTTTACTGGTTTGTTTTTAGTTAGTAGGCATTATGTGGTGTTTGGTGTATGTGTATGTATGGGTGATTTGTATGTAATTGGCTTAGTTTCCTGTTGGGTATGGGGAAGTGTGTGCAGTTTGTGGTGGTTTTAGGTTTTTGCTGCATTAGAAGTATCAGTGTGTTTTGTTCAGCGTTCGAGGGTTGAGCATGTAGGATACTAGAGAGGTTTTAGTAGGGTTAGTGGAGTTTCATCCATGTCTTTTTGTGCCATGGTTTTGTTGGTCTGTGGTGGACTGTTTTACTTTGTTACGCGGTCTTGTTTTGGTTCATCAGTTTTCGGTTGTTTTGGTGTTTCCATCACAAAGTCTTGCCAGTTTTCATTTGCTGACTGGTCCTTTTTAGCTTGGTGAGTTAAAGAGACATGTTTCTAGCAGTTTTCTGAATTTTAGGTGATGTTCTGCTTGTATTTTCTTTGGGAGCGAGTTCCAAATTCTCACCGCGATGCAGGAGAATGCTGATCCCACAAATGTCCACTTTGAGTATTGTTTAGGTTCAAGGTGAATGTCGCTATTGAACCTTAATGTTCGGATTGGTTTGTAGATTGAAATTGTTTCCTGTATGTTTCCTTGGCCGTGGATTGCTCTGTGTGATATGCAGAGCATTTTGAAGAAAATGTGTTTTTTTAACCGGGAGCCAATGCAGGCTTCTCAGTGCTGGGGTAATGTTTTCTCTTTTAGTTAGTCTGAGGTGTAGTCTTGCTGCTGTATTCTATGTTCATTTTAGTTTTTGATTAGGTAGTCTGGGATTCCGAGATAGGTGCTGTTGGCGTAGTCTGTTCTTGACATGACAAGAGAAATGATGGCGAGTGTTTTACGAGCAAAGATGATTAAAGGCATCCACTTGATTGTAGGCAGCAGAAGAAGCTTTTATTTGTTACTGCGTTGTCTTGTGGTTTGAAATAATTTTTGACTAATTTGGATGGTTCTGGTTGGTTTCCCATTTCAGTAGGCCATGATTGTGGTGTTGGTTCAAAAGGTTATTGGGCGTGATCATGATTTCTGTTATGTCTGGGTTGAGTTTAAGGCTGTTAGTACTCCTCCATTGGTTTATTTCAGTGAGGCAGTTGGTAGGGATTAGGGTTTGTTCTTCGCTGGTGCTGATTTTGTAGATGATGTGTGTGCCATCTGCATAATTGTAGCTGTGTCTTTTGATGATATTGATTAGAGGGGTCATGTAGATGTTGAGTAGCAGTTGTGCGGGGTCTTGAGTTGAAGGAGGTTAGGAAGGTTGTTTCCATTGTTTCTGCCGTGAAGGATTTTAGCTGTTGTGCCCATTCCTATAACTCTGAGTCTTTTGATGAGTGTTTCATGGTGGACGGTCTTCAAGGATGCTAATAGATCAAGTAGTATTAGTGCTGATTTGATGTGAAGTCTGCATTGGTTTTGTAGTATTGCAGGCCTGTTGGAGTTCAATGAAGAAAAAGTTAGCGAGACCACCATATATATAATGCATGGTAATCTAGACACAAGTTTGTTGCAGGCCCCACCACTCAAGATCTGTGTCTCAGAGAAATAAGTGGAGCTATTCTTTCTAAGGAGGTCAAAGTGATAGTAACAGCTGCAGAGAATCTTCAACATACTGCTCCTCGAAATTGGAAGTCTAAGGTGAGTCAGGAGCGCAATCATATGGAGGGAAGTCCTGGTTTTAATAATATAAATTGATTATTTCATTCAATCCCTTAATTGCATGTGGTGAGTAGCCATCTATGTTTTAATGGACATCAGGACAAGTTTCACAAATTTCCCCCACTCCCTGAAACTTTGTTGAAGTCTTGAGTATCGTCCATGTAGGATTGTGCATTGATGTTGGAAGATTTGAAAGGATGAAAAAGAGGAACCAAGCAAATGTAAAAAATTATGAAGACAGCATTGCTCCTGCAAGGGTTCCAGTTGTGATCAAAGATCTGGCTCATTGGAATGTTTGCAGGTGAACCCTCTAGAAACGACTGCCAAGAAAGGCTTGAAACCAGTGACGAGAGCTGGTGTTCATTGGAGCCACTGACAGTGATCGAAGTGAGCGAGAACAGTCGGGAGCCGTGTTCCACTACTTTTCTTTTTTTTCTGTTTACCATTCCTCTACTTTTTACAACTCACCATTCCCTATAGAGGATTTGTCCATTCATGTCCTTGTGTAAAGGTGTAATTGGAGCCTTAACTAGTCACTTAGACTATTGCAATGCCCTGGCTGCAACATCTTGTCATTTCTTGCACTTATGCTTCTGCCTAACCCTGTCCCCGCCGAGATCACAGTCCCACTACTTTTTTCGGTACACTTCTACCAGTGACCACCAAGGGCAATGTGCCAATTACAGTGGACTGATTGAAAGTTTCAAAGACTGCAGTGATGTCCAGGCATGAACTTCAGCGCTCCACCACATCTATCTATGGAACTCAGACATCCCAACAGGCCAGCAAAGCGACCTGAGTACCGTGACCTGAGAGACATGCATCACATGCCCGGAATGTTCACAGTTGCAATTGGTGAGCAGGGCTGCTGAGGCCAGGTAGTGTTTGGTAGTTTGGGTGAGGTGCCGGGGTGATCTTGGGTCTGTGTAATGGTAGGATGGGCTGGGGTCAGGTTATGTACTGGGGTGCTTTTGGCTGGATTGATGATGCTGTGAGGTTCTGGGTTGAGTGTGAGTAGGTTCATTGAATGAGGTTCTGTGGCGGGGTGATATGAGGTTCTTAACTAAGTGGAGTGATGGGTGGGGTGATGAGTGGTAGTAGGTCGATAGATTTGGGTGTCTGGTGAAGTGAGTGGGCGGTGTGGGTCAGATGAGGTCGAGGGGTGAAAGGACGGGTGAGGTGGTTGGGGAGGTCAGGTAGGGATCGGTGAGTTAAGCAAACAGAAGGTGAGGTGAGATACTGGGTTTGGTTTGGGTGACACAGTTTTGGGCCGAGGCTTGATGAGTGTGGTGGGTGGGCTGTGACAACATGCTTTGGTAGTGGTGAGGTGAGATGCTGGTGTGAGATTTGGTGGGTGATGTTTGGGGAGTGGTGCAGTGTGATGGAGAGGGTGGTGGTGGGATCAGGTCCTGGGAGGTGTGGTGAGGTTCTGGGTGGACAGTGAGGTCAGGGGACTGATATAACTCTTGGAAGTGTAGTGAGGGTAAGGTGCTGTGGTTGGGTGATTTGACGGGGTGGTTTTATGTGAGGTTGTGCGGTCATTTTTGGTGGGTGTGGAAGTGGGGAAATGGTGATGAAGTGAGGGTGAGGGTGGGCAAGTGAGATCAGTTGAAGTGATGGGATGATTAGTTGGGGTGAGCTGAGTTTGTTTTGTGTTGGTGAATTGGGGGTGGGCTGAGGTTGGGTTGGATGGTAGGGTGAGGAGAGGTGCTGGTGCGGGTGTGTTAGATGGGATGCTAGATGGACTAAGGCACTGGTGTGAGTTTGGGTGGGTGATTTACATTGGTGGAGTGTGGTTGGGCATGGCGGGTGATGTGCCGCCGTGTGGCTATGCTGGTAGGCTGGTGTGATGTGCTATGCTGAGGTTGTGCCATGGGGTAAGTGTGGGTGGGTCTTTTAGTGGCTTGAGGTGCTTGATGGAGGTGAGTGGGGTTTAGAGTTGAGGTGCTGGGGTCGGTGGGGTGATGGTTTGATGTGAGGTTATTGGGTGGAGTGAGGTGTGTTAAGGTGTTGTATAAGGAGTGGGTTGAATTGGTCAGTTGAGGTAACAGTTGACCAGGTGTGGTGCAGGGGTGATATGATGGGTGAGTTGCTAGGTTGGGTTTGGTGGGTGGGATTGGGTGCATAGGGTGAGGTGGGCTGTGTTTGCCTACTGGGGTGAGATTCTGTGCTGGGCTGAGATTGTTGGGTAGATGGTGGTGAGGGAAGGTGCTGGTATATGGTGTTGTTATGGTTAACTGCTGATGTGTGGATGCATGTTCTGGTGAGATTTGTTGGGTGAGTTAGTGGCTAGTGAGTTGATAGGAGTAGTGGGGTGAGCTGGGGTGGTGTTGGCTGGTTTGGTGCTCTGGTGAGGTTGTATGGGTTTAGTGGTTGGATGAGGTGCTGAAGTCGGTTAGAATGGTGATGTGTTGAGATTCTGGGATGAGGTTGGCGCTGATTTTCAGGGTGAGTGGAATGGGGGCTGTTATGAGCTCTTGGGCTGTGGTGAGGTCTTGGGATATCTTTGTGTGCGATGTGGTGTGGCGGTGAGTTGAAGTGCTGGTGTAGAATTTAGTGGGAGAGTTGTTGGGTGAGATTGGGAGGGTGAGTTACGGGTTAAGGTGAGGTTGGGTATGTGAGGTGTTGGGATGGGATTGGAGAGGCGCTAGTGTGAGGTTGGGGGAGTGGGTTAGATGAGGTTGGTTGGGGTGATTTGATGGGGGATGGAATCTTTGAACATAGTGGGGTGTTTGTGTTTGGTGAGGGGTGGAATCTCTCATGGGCATTGAAGGCAAGCGTCCCCAACCAGCACGATCCTCCCCGCAATGAGAGACAATGACGGACTCTCCCAAGTTGGGAATAAAGCCAAGACAGAGTGCGGGTGAGCTTAAATGGGAGTTTATCAATCAGAATAGGGCATGCAAAGAACTCTGCAAACTCCGAGAGCGCTCTGTCTGACAATAGCAAAGACAGGCGTATATATTTACAAAAAACGTCATAAGAACCTACATACTATAGGGGGCACAAGTTCAATGGGATTGGGTGGTGATGACTAGCTATAGGCGTTGATGTGATGTGGTTGGCCTTGGCTGGAAGACGTCACTGGTCAGCCTCGTGGGTCGGGCTGGGCCTGGCGGGTCGGCTGAGTTCATCCGGGCGGTGTTGTTGTGCCAGTGTGGCCAGTGTCAGAGATGAATGTCTTTTCCTGACTTATTTGCCCTAGGCCATGCACACCGCAGTCATTCAGCTATTGCAATAATATCTTCTTCAGTAAATCTTTCAATAGGTTATTCTACAGGTTAATGCAACACATTAACCCTTGCCCTTGCCAATCTGGCTTTCGACCACAACATGGGACAGAAACTGCCCTTGTTGATCTCAAATGCCAGATAGATGAACTCAAAGACAAAAACAAGGCTGCCATCCTTCTACTCCTTGACCTCTCCGCTGCCTTTGACCTGGTCGACCATAAAATCCTGTGCAACCACTTGTCTCTGGCAGCACACTTCTCCCACTCTGCGGTCACATGGATCCAATCTTTCCTGGACAACAGAACCATGCGGGTCTTCTCTCCCCTAGCAGCGGCTGACCCCATCCCCATCACCTGCGGTGTCCCACAAGGATCCTGTGTCTCACCTACCCTTTACAATATTTTCACCAAGCCCTTATTCGACAAGCTGGACAATCTGGGTGTCACCTACACCAACTACGCAGATGACACCCAGATACTCCTCACCCTATCAGGTAACCACAACAAGGACACTAAATGGATCAATGAAGTCTTCTCCATCATTCAGGCATGGATGGCCACACATGGCCTCTGCCTGAATGATGACAAGACTGAACTGCTTCTTGTCGGCTCACCTAACACCATCAGTAAACTCTGTCCCGGCTACACTAGCTTCACTATTGACGGTAACACTATACCCATCGCCAAGAGTGTAAAAACCCTCGGTTTCTACCTAGACACTAACACTAACCTAGCTAAACAAATCAATATGACCGCCTCAGCCACTGCCTACACTGGTAAACTTATCAGGGCCTGCAGACCACTGATCTCCCCTAGCAACTGTCTCATCCTAGCCAGAGCACTCATTCAATCTAAACTAGATTACTGTAATAGCCTCTATGTAGGTGCCAACAAAACAGTAATCAATAAATTGCAAGTCCTACAAAACAACGCACTCCGTGCCGCCCTCAACATTCCTAGAAGGGAACACATCTCCGCCACCAGAACTGCCTGCAAATGGCTGTCCATCCAACAGAAAATAGACCTGAAAACCATATGCCTTACATACAAAGCCCTCAATCACCTTGCCCCGCCCTACCTCTCGAACAAATTTACATTAAGACAGAACACTAGAACCACCAGATCGTCCAACTCACTACAACTAATAGTTCCCAAATACTCCCTCAAAAGAGCCGGCGGATCCAGCTTCCCAGCTTTGGCATCACAACTCTGGAATTCCATCCCACTGGATATTAAATCTACACCCACTTTCCAACCCTTCAGAACCAAGGTCATCTCCTGGTTAATCAACAAATAACCGCCCTACCTCATATGTATGCACTCCGATTGTCCTATTTTATGTATATTGCTTGAATACTATTATCTATGCCCTATTAATACTGTATTATTGTCATTTACCTGTAACCTGATGTTCAAAGCGCACATATACCCCCGGGTCAAGAGCGCTATATAAATAAATAAACAAACAAACAAACAAACAGGAGGAATGCACCTTGTGAGGGGTCTGGTGGTCATTCGTCAGGGCATGGTTACCAGTGTCCTGTTGACCGGTGCCATAGGTCGAGGGGCTAAGTTTCAGGGCATGGGACGGGCGGTACATGTCTTTCTGTCTTGTTAGAAGTTGTTATGAATGTGCTGCTGTGTGTTGCCACAGTATTGGGTGTCCTAATTGCACAGGGCCATAAGTCTAAGATGATCCGGTGGGTTGTGGAGTTTACGAGGGGGCGCCTTTGGATTTGTGTATTCAGGCAGAGGTTTACTGCTGTGCTGTAAATAATGCAGGTGGCGGGCCGTGGCCTTGGGTGCTGCAGAGGGGACTACAAATCTTTGAAGCGGCTCCAGTCAGGATGGGGGAGGTGGAGCAGCGCCGCGCGGGCCTCTGCTCTCTTGTTTGGCAGTCTTCGCAGGGTGGGAGGGGAATGGCCTTGCCCATATTCACAAAGGTATCTTCCTCGCGTGTTGCCGACTTTAGAGGTGAAAACATCGCAAACATTTGAACACTCTATAATACTTATTTGAATCACTCGAAAACGTATATTTCAACTTTGCTAAATGTGTCTCAAATATAGCCAGTCTGAGCACCTTATTCGTACACTATGTTTTAACAACTACAGCATTTAGTTATATGCATATACATTTGCAGTAAGTGAGGTAGTAGTGAGGTCGGTGGAGCACATAGAAAATGACTCGCCACCGTACGTGACGGTAGTGGCACATAAGGGGCTTAGACATACACGTATGACAAGTGTATTCTCGCGCGTCCTTCACATGAGCCCTCTGTATGATTACATTCGCCTTCCCTTGTACTCTAGCAGCATTAGTTCGGTTATTGTGCGGGACCACGGGGTGTAAGCTTCTCATGAATGCACATAATGAAAGGTCCCCTGGAAGGCTTCTTAATTGTTAGCACCCAACTGCAGTGGTGGGGGTTCTTCATTGCTATTATCGTGTAAGCATGCATTCTACCATGTTTATATATTTTACAGGTTTCCTTAATAGAAGAAGCTTTGTGGAGAAATGCACACTTTGCAAGTAGTCATGGCATTAATATTTGGTAATTTTCTGCTTTCATCCGATGACCATTTTACAGTTCTCTTCATCACCCAGGCCTTGTTGGCCGGGTCATGCTGGGGGCAGTGATACACTGCGGAAGGTGAAATGTTACAGTGTTAGTATATTATGCTAGCTCATGTCCGTCTGGTTCGTGGGAACGGGCTCACAGCGGATCTGCCAGGGTGCTGCGGCAACAGGGATAACTGAAACGCTCCGAGGGTGGGGGCCGCACTACAGTGCGCTGAGCTCACACCATCTTTATTAGACAAAATGGTTTCTGAGGCCTAGCTGAATTCAATACGTGTGGGCAATGTCTTCAACAGGTGAGCCCTCCACCACCTGGGCCCTGGTGGTATGAGGGGACGCCCAATGAGCCATGGCCCTCACCTGGGGAAGGGATGTAGGCAAGGGGGGTCGTTTGGACCCATCCTCCCCTACAGCATGCACACGCTGAACTGCTCTGCTCCCCACACCTCTGTCTATGTGCACTCAGCCTCTGGCTGTGGAATGTCAGGTGACCATTCACGATGTGGTGCTCGTGACACTAAACACACAGGTGTTCAGCCAAAGAGCACTCAGAATCTACACTGCCTCTGAAATGGCAACCCGCCTAGCTGTACATGGCACAATGCAAGGTTACAACCCCCCTCGGCCTCAGCTCTTGGGGTGGGGGGGGGACTTGGTAAGGGGTGCTTGCAGAGCACGCGACTGCAAGGCATGGGGCCAAGCACTCTCCATGTGACTAAGGCACCTCCCTACTGGCCGGGAATTACAATCAAAGGTTACTCGACTCTGTGCAACTACAAAGCGTCATACGTGTTTCATGAATATAATAGGATTAACAAGATAAATAATAATTATAGTTTAATCATAACAATTACCATGTCTTTTGATATGAGACAGCTTGAAGGACATCTGTAAGGTGCCAAGTACAAATGGGCGAGGCACGTGCTGCATGGCATGAAAGGATATGACGCCTGGGCAGTGCATGTGCTTTTCATGCGCAGAGCGGAAGTCCAGCTGTGCGCGCTGCACGGCGACGTCACAGAGTGCATGTAGCGCCGAGTAGGCTGAATACTTGCACGGCATCACTGCACTAGAAAAGGAAGTTTCTGGAAACGTGCCAGGATAATTCAAGTGAGATCCCGTCAGTCACCTCAAATCACTCAACTCTTCAAAGACTATGAAGTTAAGTCAAAAGCCCCATTAGTCCGTACTGTTTATACAGCCATATGTGCAGTAACCCCAGAGGGATCCTGGCACATCTTCTGCGAGGCATGCCTGCACGTGTTTCGTGTCTGAACATGATGCTTCTTCAGGACTCAGCGTGAAGTGCATGATTAACTGAAATTAAAGAACAGCAAGAGGGATTATAAAGTGAACATTAAGGTGAATCTAGTCCCCACGCTGCTAAGTAGTGTAAAGGAGTTAAAGGGTGAATCAAGGGAGGGGCAATACGAGTTCTGCCAGGGGGATGTCAATTACTAGTGTCCCATGTACCCAGGGTGGGCTTAGAACGGAAGCAGACCACGACCGGTAGATCTGACCCCTTGAGTATAGATGAGTAAGGAAGGGATGACGGTCTTCCAATCACCAACACTGATGTGGGTCACTGATACCAAGGACAGACTAGAGAAAAGGCTTCTCCACACCGGCAGTGCCATACCCACCCAGCAGCGGACTGGCGATGGGGAACGCTGGAAATCTCCCAGTGGGCCTCTGCCCCCTGGGCAGGGACGGACTGGCCGATGGGGAACTCTGGCGATTTCCCGGTAGGCCTCTGCACCCTGGGCAGGGGCAGGGATGGACTGGCCGATGGGGAACGCTGGAGATCTCCCAGTAGCCCTCTGCACCCTGGGCAGGGATGGAATGGCCGATGGGAAACTCTGGGGATCTCGCAGTAGCCCTCTGCACCCAAGACAGGGACGGACTGGCCGGTGGGGAACGCTGCAGATTTCCCGGTAGGCCTCTGCACCCTGGGCAGGGACGGACTGGCCGATGGGGAACTCTGGAGATTTCCCGGTGGGCCTCTGCCCCCAGGGCAGGGACGGACTGGCTGATGGGGAACGCTGGAAATCGCCCGGTAGGCCTCTGCACCCTGGGCAGGGGTGGACTGGCCGATGGGGAATGCTGGAGGACTCCTGACTGGCCGATGGGAACGCTGGAGATCTCCCGGTAGCCCTCTGCACCCTGGTACAAGGACGGAATGGCTGATGGGGAACTCTGGCGATTTCCCGGTAGGCCTCTGCACCCTGGGCAGGGGCAGGGATGGACTGGCCGATGGGGAACACTGGAGATCTCCCAGTAGCCCTCTGCACCCTGGGCAGAGACGGACTGGCCGATGGGGAATGCTACAGATCTCCTGGTAGGTCTTTGCACCCAGGCCAGGGACGGACTGGCCGATGGGGACCACTGGACATCTCCCGGTAGCCCTCTGTACCCTGGGCAGGGACGGACTGGCCGATGGGAACGCTGGAGATCTCCCGGTAGCCCTCTGCACCCTGGGTGCAGAGGGCTACCGGGAGATCTCCAGCGTTCCCATCGGCCAGTCAGGAGTTCTCCAGCGTTCCCCATCGGCCAGTCCACCCCTGCCCAGGGTGCAGAGGCCTACCGGGAGATTTCCAGCGTTCCCCATCAGCCAGTCCGTCCCTGCCCTGGGGGCAGAGGCCCACCGGGAAATCTCCAGAGTTCCCCATCGGCCAGTCCGTCCCTGCCCAGGGTGCAGAGGCCTACCGGGAAATCGCCAGAGGTCCCCATCAGCCAGTCCGTCCGTGCCCATCGGCCAGTCTGTCCCTGCCCTTGGTGCAGAGGTCTCCCGGGAGATCTCCTGCATTTCCCATCGGTCAGTCCGTCCCTGCCTTTGGTGCAGAGGTCTCCCGGGAGATCTCCTGCATTTCCCATCGGTCAGTCCGTCCCTGCCCAGGGTGCAGAGGCCTACCAGGAGATCTGCAGCGTTCCCCATCGGCCAGTCCGTCCCTGCCCTGGGTGCAGAGGCCTAGCGGGAGATCTACAGCGTTCCCCACCGGCCAGTCCGTCCCTGCCTTGGGTGCAGAGGGCTACTGCGAGATCCCCAGAGTTCCCCATCGGCCAGTCCATCCCTGCCCAGGGTGCAGAGGGCTCCCGGGAGATCTCCAGCGTTCCCCATCGGCCAGTCTGTCTCTGCCCTGGGTGCAGAGGGCTGAGATCTCCTGCATTCCTCATCGGCCAGTCCGTCCCTGCCCTGGGTGCAGAGGCCTACCGGGAGATCTCCAGAGTTCCCTATCGGCCAGTCCGTCCCTGCTCTGGGTGCAGAGGACTACCGGGAGATCTCCAGAGTAACCCATCGGCCAGTCGTCCCTGCCCTGGGTGCAGAGGGCTGCCGGGAGATGTACAGCGTTCCCCATCGGCCAGTCCGTCCCTGCCTTGGGTGCAGAGGGCTACCGGGTGATCTCCTGCATTCCCCATCGGCCAGTCTGTCCCTGCCCTTGGTGCAGAGGTCTCCCGGGAGATCTCCTGCATTTCCCATCGGTCAGTCCGTCCCTGCCCTTGGTGCAGAGGTCTCCCGGGAGATCTCCTGCATTTCCCATCGGTCAGTCCGTCCCTGCCCAGGGTGCAGAGGCCTACCAGGAGATCTGCAGCGTTCCCCATCGGCCAGTCCGTCCCTGCCCTGGGTGCAGAGGCCTAGCGGGAGATCTACAGCGTTCCCCACCGGCCAGTCCGTCCCTGCCTTGGGTGCAGAGGGCTACTGCGAGATCCCCAGAGTTCCCCATCGGCCAGTCCATCCCTGCCCAGGGTGCAGAGGGCTCCCGGGAGATCTCCAGCGTTCCCCATCGGCCAGTCTGTCTCTGCCCTGGGTGCAGAGGGCTGAGATCTCCTGCATTCCTCATCGGCCAGTCCGTCCCTGCCCTGGGTGCAGAGGCCTACCGGGAGATCTCCAGAGTAACCCATCGGCCAGTCGTCCCTGCCCTGGGTGCAGAGGCCTACTGGGAAATCTCCAGAGTTCCCTATCAGCCAGTCCACCCCTGCCCAGGGTGTAGGAGCTGCCGGGAAATCTCCAGACTTCCCTATCGCCCATTCCAACCATGCCCAGGGTCCAGGGTGCAGAGGTCTACCTGGAAATCTCCAGAGTTCCACATCGGCCAGTCCGTCCCTGCCCGGGGTGCAGAGGACTACCGGGAAATCTCCTGCATTCCCCATCGGCCAGTCCGTCCCTGCCCAGGGTGCAGAGGGCTACTGGGAGAACTCCAGAGTTCCCCATCGGCCAGTCCGTCCCTGCCCAAGGTGCAGAGGCCTACCGGGAAATCTCCAGCATTCCCCATCGGCCAGTCCGTCCCTGCCTAGGGTGCAGAGGCCTACCGGGAGACCTTCAGCGTTCTACATCAGCCAGTCCGTCCCTGCTTTGGGTGCAGAGGGCTACCGGGAGATCCCCAGAGTTCCCCATTGGCCAGTCCGTCCCTGCCCAAGGTGCAGAGGCCTACCGGGAGATCTCCCACGTTCCCCATCGGCCAGTCCGTCCCTGCTTTGGGTGCTTGGGTGCAGAGGGCTACCGGGAAATCCCCAGAGTTCCCCATCGGCCAGTCTGTGCCTGCCCAAGGTGCAGAGGCCTACCAGAAGTTCTCCAGAGTTCCCCATCGGCCAGTCCACCCATGCCCATGGTGCAGAGGCCTACCGGGAGTTCTCCAGAGTTCCCCATCAGCCAGTCCCCCCCTGCCCAGGGTGCAGAGGCCTACCGGGAGTTCTCCAGTGTTCCCATCGGCCAGTCAGGAGTTCTCCAGCGTTCCCCATCGGCCAGTCCACCCCTGCCCAGGGTGCAGAGGCCTACCGGGAGATTTCCAGCGTTCCCCATCAGCCAGTCCGTCCCTGCCCTGGGTGCAGAGGCCCACCGGGAAATCTCCAGAGTTCCCCATCGGACAGTTCGTCCCTGCCCAGGGTGCAGAGGGCTACCGGGAAATCCATCGGCAAGTCCCCATCGGCCAGTCTGTCCCTGCCCTGGGTGCAGAGGGCTACTGGGAGATCTCCCGCGTTCCCCATCGGCCAGTCCGTCCCGGTCCTGGGTGCAGAGGCCTACCAGGAGATCTCCAGCGTTCCCCATCGGCCAGTCCGTCCCTGCCCAGGGTGCAGAGGGCTACCGGGAGATGTTCAGTGTTCCCCATCGGCCAGTCCGTCCCTGCGCTGGGTGCAGAGACCTACCAGGAGATCTGTAGCATTCCCCATCGGCCAGTCTGTCCCGGTCCTGGGTGCAGAGGCCTACCGGGAGATATCCAGCGTTCCCCATCAGCCAGTCCGTCCCTGCCCAGGGTACAGAGGGCTACCGGGAGATGTCCAGTGGTCCCCATCGGCCAGTCCGTCCCTGGCCTGGGTGCAAAGACCTACCAGGAGATCTGTAGCATTCCCCATCGGCCAGTCCGTCTCTGCCCAGGGTGCAGAGGGTTACTGGGAGATCTCCAGCGTTCCCCATCGGCCAGTCCATCCCTGCCCCTGCCCAGGGTGCAGAGGCCTACCGGGAAATCGCCAGAGTTCCCCATCAGCCAGTCCGTCCGTGCTGATGGGGAATGCAGGAGATCACCCGGTAGCCCTCTGCACCCAAGGCAGGGACGGACTGGCCGATGGGGAACGCTGTACATCTCCCGGCAGCCCTCTGCACCAAGGGCAGGGACGGACTGGCCGATTAGGAAATGCAGGAGATCTCTCTGCATGTGGAATCAGAAAAATACAATATGAAGGCTTTTACACCATGCAAAAGGAAAATACACCGACACGTGCTTGTACAGATGCCCAGAATCTTTATTACAAAACTGAACAGTTACAAAAAAAGTACACAAATAGCTATTTGGCCGTCAATACATCACAGAGACCACCAGTAGGGTTCAATGTGAGCAGTGAGCAGGATTTGCTAGCTGGACATCGGCGTATTTATACATTTTCGTTATAACGATGTCCAGCCTCTTTCAAGTTAATCATGTACTGGGCTAGGGTCACACCAGGTTCGTTCCTAATTTACATATCTCGTGCATGCGGTTTACTTTTTAATACATTTACTAACAAACATTATTATTCTCTAAGTTTAACGTTACACTCTTTACAGATTGCTTTAATACCGATCAAACAAATGTTTTGCATGTCGTATTTGGATAGCGTTATTGTTCTTGCTAATTCAAGTAATCCCCTGATCCCGAGGTCAACAAAGGACAAGGTCTACATGACCCTAACATGTAGCCTGAAGGCAGGTTGGACATTAAGAGGTTAAAGCAAGAACAAGAGCACACAAGACGGCCATTTTCGGCCACAGGGTGACTTTGTACAATAAACTAAAATGGCGGCTCTAACCTAAAATGGAGGCTTGATTCACTTAAGGTCACGACCTTTTAATACGAATTTCCTCGCAAAGCGACTGGGCATAGGCCAACATATACAATGAAGATGAAACAATAGTATATCAGTTCTAACAAACCCTCCTTTTGGCCTATGCCAAGCGCTAAACTACCTTCAATCATTTTGCGATTAACTCCATATTTCAACATCTATACACCCCGAATCATTGTCAGACATATCTATTGACATATCTATTGCCATTAGATCAGACACTAGAGTTTCTTTCAACACATACTCCTTGGAAACCTTATCTGGGGCGTATATTTTATGCCCTAATACACTTGTTGCTTGCGCAACACCCCCCTAATACTGAACATATACCAGGGAGACACTGTATACAACAACAAAGGAATAGAAAACTCCCAAGATAATCAGCAGGGCCGAAAACAACTTCCATCCCCACGACCGTAGGAGGTCCCAAAACCATACACTAAGTTCCCAATTTCCCTCAGGAACATGCACTTCTGAACTAAGTACATGTAGATTTTGGATAGCCCTAAAGATCGTTGGAGAGGAGTCTGGTACGTAAACGCAGCAAGCGGATCCCACTAATTTACATACTCCTCCACGCTCGGCCAGAAAGACATCTAATGCTATCCGGTTCTGAAGAGCCACTAATCTTACCGCTTTCTGTTCTAACGTCATATTATAGAGTATGTCAGTGGTCCGGTTGATGGATCTCTCCAATACTCTTGCTAGTCCCCTGATATCTTCTGAATTCGTAATTTGCCCAATAAATGGCACAAAGGATTTCATGATGTCCCCTAGATTTTGCGCTGGAGTATCCCCTTTCACACCTCGTCGTGGACGAGTCTTCAAAATTTCTGCAGTACTGGCAATAAATACCCTAGGTAATAGAATCCCTAAATAGCAGGTTCCTTGCCAATCCCTGGGCAACCATGGAAATGCCACTTTACCGCAACCAAAATAGACAGGTTCACCTACGTACAGAGGTCTGTTCTCACTAGTCAAATTCGCAACGTTGGCGCATTTCCTAAAATTACCCATTGACCATGTTCCATTCCTCTGTATGCAGAAGGATACTGAATCGGGGCTATGATTAACAGAATAAGATGGAGGCGTGGCATCCTTATTGCCTATAGGAGCCATTTTGAAAGAGATTAAAGACTGAAAAGGACGAGACAATCTATCAGAGGGCCTAACAGAAGCAACGTTTGGCTTACTTCTATTTGCAAAAAGCGAGCATCCCAGGGGCATCAAAACACGTTTTTCAAAACTATTCAAATTTGCACCATCAAAGTTCCCTGAGATGCTGTCATTCCATTGGCCAAAAAATAGTGTTCTAAGAGAAGCGTAACAGGCAGTTGTCAAAGGTAGGGGATGAATATACCAACCTAGCCCCTTATCCCCATGTTGCGGTAGATGTGAACATATCCAGCAATTGGTTCTATTTAAAATTGCATGAGTGGCATTCATGATTAACAAAAGGGTATTATTCTGATAGTTCCGTCTATGCGAAGAATCTCTAGGCAATATAGTATGCAATTGCACGGAAGGAGTGGGGATAACAGATACATTTTCAATAGGTAAAAAGTCCTCTAGCGGATATGCTTCCTCCAGATACCATAGCCCAAAACCAACAGTTACTAAAAATCCAGTTATTATTACAAAAAGGCAACAATACACTTTGGGGGTCCCATTGCATGCTTGATCATTGTCTCTGCTAGTCACATATTTATCTAAAGGTTCGGTACGAGCAGTAGCGGGTGCAGACATTGTAGTCTTCAATCGAAAAAACACCAATTGTTCGTTTTTCCCACAACCCTTAGTCAACAGAATCCTCCCGTACAGTTGGGCCAAAAGGCAAGCCCTCAAATGAGTTCCTCAATCGCACAGTCAGACCGTGCTGTACGTCTATTTCTTTGGGCGTAAATTATATTTCACAATTTCTGGTGCTGAAGAATCAGAAAACAAAGTGTCGTCACTTCCTCCTGGAGGTGGCGAGCGAACGGAAATGGGATCAGAAAAGGATTGATCCGGAAGTTCCACTGTTGGAGAGTGCAGAGACAAGATGGCTGTTTTGTCTGGCCTTGCGAATTCTGGAACGGTCTCAGATACTCTCTTGTCGGTTGTTGCTGATCAGGCACGTTAGTTACAGCAGTGGGAAGGGATTATGTGTCTTCTGTATCGTATGGCACGGGCTGCGGGATCTGTTTGGTGTGCATCGCATGGATCCAGTTCTTACGACCCGCTACCCGCACAACAGTCTGAGGGACCCCTCCACCGAGGTGCAAGGCAAGACGACCTCTCAAAAACTTTCATGAGGATCCAGTCCCCCGGTCGTAGACTGTGACCAGGACCCTCGTATCGCACAGGTAATGCCTCTCGCACCTGGTGATAAATTGAAAACAGATTTTTAGTCAACTGGTTAAAGTAATCTGAAAAAAGCACATTCTCTATATCCCGCAAAGAACTACTTTTTGGCAAACCCCAAATATTAGCAGGTCTCCCCATTACTACCTCAAAGGGAGATAGCCCAGTCTTAGTTTGAGGGGTTGTTCTCATCGACAGCAACACGATCGGTAAGGTGTCTGGCCATTTAAACTTGGCGCCAGCACACGTCTTAGCGAGCTTGTTCTTTATAATGCTGTTATGCCTTTCCACTAATCCGGCACTTTGGGCATGTCTGGCCGAATGGAACCGTTTATCAATCTGTAATCCTTTGCATATTTGTAGGATTACAGCAGTGATAAAGTGTGGCCCATTATCCGACCAGATGACTCTCGGCAGCCCGAACCTAGGAAAAAACCCTTACTTTCTTCCGAGTTCCATACAATTACTTTACTCGACACGCCACTCGCGGCTGCATCGACCACGACAGGCAACGTTGGGAATCGGCAAGTCTGAAAAAGCAACTACACCAGAGAGGTTCCAAGCTGTGTGTTTATGCAACATAATCACTACCATCCATGGCGCATTTGGAGGAAGTGCATTTGTGAAGTGCTGTCGGCCTTGGATGAGCCCGAATGCCCGTTTTTTCTGTGGACAAGAAACTACAAACTTTGACTTGTAACGAGCCTAAGCCCCGCCCCTTTTCCCCACAATTCTCTTAAACAGCGGTCCGCGCGCATTTGTCACGCGCGCATTTGGAGGAAGTGCATTTGTGAAGTGCTGTCGGCCTTGGAGGAGCCCGAATGCCTGTTTTTTCTCTGGACAAGAAACTACAAACTTTGACTTGGTAAACACACTGAGAAAGAAGAGACTTATTAAGGACACTATTTCTAGGACCAACTGTTATTTACACCCTCTTATTTTACTTATTTTCACAGTAACAAGCCTAAGCCCCGCCCCTTTTCCCCAAAATCCTCTTAAACAGCGGGCTGCGCGCATTTGGCGTGCGCGCATTTGGAGGAAGTGCATTTGTGAAGTGCTGTCGGCTGTCTGCTGGCTGAGGGTCTGAGGGCTGGGGGCCATAGGCAATTATAATTTGTCATTTTCAAGGTAAAAACGTGCATTGAATGGTATATTTGAATATCTGTGGAATTGAATTGTACACTTGTGAAAACAAAAAAAGAGACATAAATAAGCAATTGGTATAAGCTAATACTAAGCTAATATTGTCACAAGATAATACATTGATCACAAAATGGTGATGACGCTGCGCACTGGGATGCCGCCAAAAGAAGTCATTACCATGTGTGTGCTTGATGCCATTTCTACTCCTAAAACGTCCTCAAGAACGATAAATCTTGCACGGGTTAGCAAATCAACATCTAGTATGAGAGCCTGTTCGGCAGTAGCCGATATTAGAAAATACTGTGCTATAGGGAGTAAAAGTGGAAGTAATACGGAGAGTGCTCAATCAGTTGGGCTTGCTGAACTGCCAACTAAACTGGATTCAGCAGACAAAGATACCCAGGAGAGTTGTAAGGAAATTCAATTGCCCCCACCTGACTCGTTAATTGCGGCAGGTTTACTGGATGTAATTGCCCAACAAGGAGAGGGGAGGGTGGAACCCCAAATCAAGGTGACAGAAAGCATGCAGGACATACAAATCACTGCAGACTTAAGTAAGGATGAAAAAGAACAGGATGTTTCTATTGGTAATATTAATGATGGAAATGTTGAAGTGGTGAGAATGGATGACACACTTAATAGAAATAAAGTTAGCTCACCAGATATAAACCAGTCCTCTGACTTCAAACGGGACTTAAATGACAGTATAGACAGGCAGGAGCTATACCAGTCACCTATGATGTTTTCTCCAACAAATAATGCCTCATCTGTCTCCTCCTGTTCCTTTGTTCAACCAACCCCACGGCGAAATCACTCTGCCCCAAATGAAAAGGTTCAGGCAATACCGGGAAGCTTTGCTATAGGACTTGAAACCTCTTTGCAAACCATGAATGCAGCTCTTTTTTCACTTACACGTCTCTATGATACACTAGATACGAAAATTAACGACCAACACTCCCTCCTAATTAAATTACTGCAAAAAACTTCAGTAAAAGAGTCTGGTTGTTGCTGCGAGAAGGAAAAGAACAGACACAACCATCGAATTATAAGTGTAGAATCAAGAACTGAAGATACAAAATTACAGGCTGATGATATACTTTTAATCGATTGTACTCAAGATCAATTGTCTGCATTACAATTGGGGGTAAAAAATAAAAATAAAAATAAAAATAAAAATAAAAATACAAAGGTAAGAAATTTAACAGAACTAGTGCAGGAAAATAAAATTGATAAACTAATCAATGTGGGTGAGCGGGAAAGCTCTCTGAGAAGTAGTATGGAAGAAAAAACAGAAGAGTGTATAGTTGGGCAATCCTACTCCAAAAAGAAGAAAGACAAGGCAAAAAACCTGGAAATTCCAGATAAGCAACCCCTAATAAAGAAAGAAAATAGCGATGTTCAACCTATTACAGGGGTAGCAGAAAATGAAATATGCCGATTTACAACATTTTTGACACAAGAAAGAAAGAACCAAATGTGAGTGTCAAAACTACTACAAAAAAATCTAAGAATGTTCCCACCGTTGCTAACTCTAAAATCACAGGAACAAAGCAATTTATCCGTACCCTAACTTGGCCTAAATCAGCGGCAGCTGTAGCTCGCACGGCCATCGCAAATAAATATCGGAAAGCGATATCCCAAAAAGCTAGCCAAGGAGGACTGACCCAAAATATGCCCTCAGAATATGAACCTCTTAATAATTTAATTCAAATGGCTGGTCAGCAAAAGGAAGCGGAAATTTGCAATGCCACTAAGGAGTTATCATGTGGGGCGAGTAGTAGTGAAGTAAGTGATGTACCAAATAGACCATCGAATCAGGTAAATGATGGCCTGACTAACACTGAGAACCAGCCTATAAGAGAGAAACAGGAAAAGGCTAGCAATGGTGTCGAATGTAATGACTCTACAAAACAGCAGCAGGATAAGCTGATACTTATGTCAGAATGGAAATCAGAAATAGAGCAATCCTTAAAAAAATTATTGCTCAAGTAAATATGAATGAGAATCTAATGGGAATTGACTTGGGTGGGGGAGTTCATACACCTGTGAATAACACGATAAGACACAATCAACCTCAGCCTAAAACACACTATACAACCAAAGCTGGGTATCGAACGCCTGGCAGAGATGTTAATACAAATCGTCTCATGATGCAGTGTCGACCTCAGCCTTGTCAAAGTTTTGACCTGAATAGGCAATCTGTGTTGAATATATTTGCTGAGGTTCAGGTTCTTGAAGGGATAAGTTCATGTGATGTAGACCAGATAGAATTCCCTCACCGAAACGATTTGTCCATGATAAAGCTATGGATGAAATCCAGCTTTGTCAAAAATGCAGTATGGGAAGCACGAGATGATCTCTATGAATTGGGTTTTATTCTGATAAACCCTGCCTTGTGGGAACAACAACAACCCCCTATCTCCAGAAACCAGTTTGTGCCCAAAGTAAATGTATACCAGAAAGGCCAAAGTCGTAATTCACGAACAAATGCCTCAAGTTCAAATGGACAAATGATAGAGGAGAGAGAGCTGAGAATGAATAGCAACTAACTAGTCCAAAATCTAAAAACTCTAGCGTTAGCCTCTTGGAATACAAGAGGCTTCAAGCATCTTACCAAATCTAAAGATAGCTTATTGTTGAATTATGACATTTTGGATTTCCAGGAAATTTGGCTTGCAAAGGCTCCAGTGTGGGATAATCATGTGTTAATCTTGAATCCTGCTATCATGCCAGTCAGAGGTAGACCTAGGGCAGGTTTAATGGTAGCGATAAAAACATCCCCCAATATGCAAATTGAACATTGGTTCTCTCCTAACAGCTTTATACAACTGGTAAGGATCAAATTTAAGACTGAAGATATTGGGTTGTTAAACATCTACTGGAATCATTCTGCAATATCCGAATCTGATTTCTTTGAAGCTATGGATGAAACATTAAATCTAACAATCCTAGATCCGATTTGTAATCATGTCATAATAACTGGTGATTTGAATTTAACATGCCTAACCCAAATGGGATCAACTCTGACGCCAATAGCTAAAAGATGGAACTCTTATATGGTGGAACGACTGTTTGTAATGCTAAATGGAGCTAAAAAAGGTGATATGCCATCTAGCAGTACGTGGCATAGAGGTTCACAAACGGCAACAATTGATTACACCTTTGTAAACCGAGACCTGTTTAATTATATAACTGAATTTCGAATCATATCCCAGAAAATAAGTGATCACGACATTCAATCCATAAAATGGAACTGGGTAATTGATGACAAATTATATGATTTATCTCTAGCTTGTAACCTAATGACTAATTCAGCTCAAAATAGATTTCATTGGACTCCAGCATCTTTACAACTTTTATGTGAAACATTAGATCGGTCTCAGTATAATAACACAGTTCATGGTTCTAATACTTGTCCGTCTTATGTCGAAGAAATGCAGATCTTCAGGACCAAGACACATGATCACTATAGTAGCAAGTCTAGAAATCTGCATTCTTATGACCTTGAGGTAGCTACTCATAAATCTCGATATTGGGCTGATAGAAGAAAAATTATAAAAGAAAATTCTCTTGACTGCTCATGACAACTGAATACACTAAAATGTAAACATAAGAATTGGATAAGAGCAAGGAAAGCTCTTATGTATCAACACGATGCAGAGGTTATGTTCAAATATCTACAAGAGAAAAATTCAGCTAAAATATGGTCACTTCTAAAACAAACACAGACAAAAGTTCAAATAGTGAACCAAATGAACCCCTTTCCCCAAGAAGTATGGTCTACCTTTTATAAAACTTTATATGCTGACACTATCACTACTAGACATCAAGATAATTGTGAACCAAGTAAGACAGAGAATCTTGTCTTTGATATTGACGACATCTTATTGTTCATTGCAAAATTGTCCACATCTCGTGCTCCGGGCCCAGATGGTCTGTCAAACTTCATGCTAAAAAAAAATCCAACTGCATGGGCACAAATTCTAATAACCATCTTTAGTCAAACTGTTTCAACCCACTCCATTCCAGATTCATGGAGGAAATCCATAACTATTCCTATCCATAAAAAAGGGGATAATCAACAACCCAAGAATTATAGACCTATATCTCTCATGGATATACCGGGTAAAATTTTTGCCTGCTTATTATTGAGAGATATCAATAAATGGTTGAATGGTGCGGGAATTAGACCCCCAAACCAAACTGGCTTTATGCCAGGAATGGGGACAGCCATTAATCTGCACATTTTGGAAGTACTAAAGAAACAAGAGTATCAGAGAGGGCAGGTAACATATATGGCTTTTATTGACTTTCAGGCTGCCTTTGACTCAGTATGTAGAAAAAGGCTAATCAACAAGCTCCAGGAAGCAAAGTGTCCGAACTATGTTACATACTGGATCAATGAACTACACTCTAAAACTACAGTCCAGATCAGACTAGCCTTAGATGGCACCTTATCAGATCCAATTGAAACATTTCGGGGACTAAAGCAAGGATGCATCTTGCAAAGCACCTTGTTTAATTTCTTTATGTCGGCAGTGCAATATGATTTTTTGAAAATAACATCTGATGCTCCCCGTTTGGGAGGGCATGCAGACCCCTGGCTATTCTATGCTGACAATTTAGTGTTGCTAGCGAAGACGCCAGGGGGCTTGCAAGCACTCTTAGATACCCTGAGCAATTATGGTGACGCAAACTTGCTTACAATTAACCAAGACAAGTGGAAAATCATGGTACTTGAGCCAAAAATAAATATATAATCTCCAAAACCAGAAAGTGGCAAATTCAGAATGTGAATATAGGTGTCATCTCTGAATACAAGTACTTGGGAGTGACAATTAGCAATAACCAACAGGCCAAACCATATTTCTGTGAAGTCGAAACCAAGGTTAACACTGGTATAGCACAGTCTAAGATAATACAAGGCACATTTGGCAAATTTTCATTACTTCCAGCCATTACATTCTACAAGCAAAAGGTCACACCGATAATAACCTATGGTGCCGAAACAAGAGAGATCGTTCCAGAGAATGTGTGGCTAAAATTTGAGGGTCGTTATTGGAAAAAAATGTGTGGCCTTCCAATGTCTACATCAATGTGCTTAATACGACATGAACTCGGTCTAGTATCATTGTATGCAATTTATACATGGAAGATCTTGATGCTGTATCGTAAATATAACATGGCTACTAGAGAAAATGGAATAATGTATACAATGAGAGGACATATGCTAGAATCAGTGAACCCCAAAATTGAGAAATGGAGAAAGTGGGTAAAAGAACTAATGAATATATCTGGTATTGATCTTGAGTTACTCATTAATAACCCAAAGAGGGCAAAAATGAAACATGAATTTTTGATTGGATAAGAACTCGAGAGGCATGCATAAAACTAAGAGTGTTTAAATAACAAGCTTTCGCAGCTAAAAAACTTCATGTAATGGGAAACTACTTAACAAAGTTCCCAGATGCCAAATCCAGGTGTACATATATGAGAATACGATTGAATATTTGTCATACGAATCAAGTACGATTCATGAGAAAGAAAACATCCAATGCCAATTTTAGATTTTGTCTTGCACCAACAGTAATGGAGACACTAAAACACTTATTATCGGAATGTCCCGCCTTATTACAACAAAGACGTAAAATATTCAAACATTTGTTTGAGAGTGAGTTCAGCTTGAGTGAAGATATGTTTTGGAATATCTTGTTTAACAGTCAATATGCCAAATTGAACATTGCAAGTGTTGTGTTCATTGAATCACTAGCCTTGTCGGATCAAAGTGACACTATTAATCTCAATTCCAAAGCGATACAATTTTAACTTGAACTTTTAAATGACACAAGTGGTCTAACATTCTGTTCCAATCTGTGGTAATACACAATGAAATGGATTGATGTGGACATGCTTTGTTGTTTTGCTGCTAAATTGCATTTTTTACTATTATCTAATGTTATCATATGTAGTTTTCTTAATTACGATTGAGTACATCAAATATTTTTGTATATTGTAATCTAATGGTTTAATGTATAATTTTATTCTTTTTTTATTTTTGAAAGGCTGTATTTTACAGCTAAATCAAAATAAAGAAAAAAAAAAGAAAAAACTCTTTCAACAGAGTTTTTGCCGTGGTTATGGCCGTTGCATCTCTAACCGGGAAGGCCTCAACCCACTTACTAAAGGCACAAATGACAACCAACACATATTTAAGATTGTTGCAACGTTCCATTTCAATAAAATCAAAGTGAATAACCTCAAACGGAACAGAAGGTAGAGCAAAACATCCTCTAGGAGTCGAGGTACCTTTTCCTACATTATGCTGCAAGCAGACTATGCACCCTTGGACAAAGCCCTCCGCAGTTTTGAAAAATCTTATCATTGGCCCATACACTGTGCAGCATTTTAGTCAATTTACACGCACAGACATGTGTCGAACCATGAGCCATAATAATCATCTTTGTAATGTAGGCGTCAGGGAGTAACCATTTTCCTTCAACATTGTCTGCCCAACACCCATCATCATCCAGTCTTCCTGCACCCTCGACCCATCTCTTAGTTTCCTCTATAGTAGCATCTGCTTGAATGTCTTTTACAGAATCAATACTGTAGTGCAAATATTTACAGTTTCTCTTACAGCATACATTTCTGAACTAAAATCAGTGGCAGTTTGTTTAGCTGTCTGATCAGCGAAAGCATTCTCTTTTCCTACATCATCTGTAACCTTTTGATGTGCTGCACATTTTATGATAGCTAGCTGAACAGGGAGTGCGAGTGCTGAAAGTAATCGTACTATTAAAGTGCCATGCTGAATTTTCGTGCCATGCGAGGTCAAGAAACCTCGCTCTTTCCAAAGTCTACCGAAGTTGTGGACCACCCCAAAAGCATACTGACTATCGGTATATATATTTACTGTAAGCCCTTCAGAAAGTTCACAAGCTCGAGTTAATGCTATAATTTCTGCGGCCTGCGCGGAATTATGCATAATTCATTTGGTTTCCACAATCGTGCTTAAAGTAGTAATGGCATAAGCAGCCGTGGATGTACCATTTGGAAGTTTAAAACAAGAGCCATCACAAAATAGCTCTCCTTGTGGGCTATTCAAAGGCGTGTCTTTCAGATTGATTCTACCTTTAGTCTCTTGTTCTGTCGCATAAAGGCAATCGTGTGACGTTTCGTCACCATCAACAGTATCTTGCGGGACAGGTAAAAGTTCAGCCGGATTTAATACACAACACCTCTGAATTTGAATGTGGGGGGCAAACAAGATCAGTTCATATCTTGTCAATCGTGCGGAAGTGAGGTGTTGCGTTTGAGTTCTATTCAATAAAATATCTAAGAGTGAGGTACCATTAGGGTTAATGCATGACCCAGGACCATTCCCTCACTCTGTTTTACAGACGCAACAGCAACAGCTCTCAAACATCTCAGCAAAGCGCATGCAACAGGATCAAGGGCGGATGAGAAATAGCCGCACAGCCTATTCTCCCTCCATGTTCCTGCGTTAACACAGCCAAAGCACATCTATCACGTTCATGCACATACAATACAAAGGCCTTGTCATAATTCGGAGTTCCTAAAACCAGCGCTGAACACAGCGTGGATTTGAGCAAATCAAATGCTGTCTGGTGTTCCAAAGTCCATGGCAATGGCAAAGAAATGCCCTTCTTTGTCAAAGCCAGCATTGGTTTAATCGTTAACGAAAAGTTAGGGATCCACAATCTACAGTAAGAAGCCATACCTATCAGGGCTCTAACTTCCTTCTGCGTATTTTGGACAGACATACCAGAAATAGGCCCTCATTCCGAGTTAGGACTACACCATGGAGTAAATAGCTCCATGGTTGGCAACCATGGAGCTATTTACTCCATGGAATACCGGCATGGTGAATGGAGTAATTTCCGGTCCATTCCAAGGTTGGATGGACCGGTAATTCCCCATTCACCATAGCCCTTCCCATCCCCATTTCTGCCCCCATAGGGCTCAATGGGAATGGGGAAGGAGGTAATTACGGCACCGTAAATTACGGTGCTGTAATTTACTCCAAGGTCACTTTGCGGGTCCCTTAATTTACTCCTGCTAAAAGCAGGAGGTAAAGAGGGACCTGCAAAGGGAACTCGGAATACGGAGGTAAGGGATTACCGCCATCGGTGCCCTTACAGGCGCCGGTAATCCCTTACCTCCAACCTCGGAATGACCCCCATTGTCTTTATTCGTTCAGGTGTCAACCGTCTTCCCTCGTTTGACAGGAAATAGCCTAAATAGGCGACCTCCTGACAACAATATAGGAATTTTTTAAGTGAAGCTTTGTGGCCATGTTTCGCTAGATGACAAAGCAACAACACGGTGCCTTCTTTACAGGCACCCTCAGAATCAGCAGCCAAGAGGAGATCATCTACATACTGTAGTAACGTGCAAGTAGTAGGCAACTCGAGAGTATCGAGCTGCTCTTTTAATGCCCTACTATAAATATTTGGACTCTCAGTGTACCCTTGTGGTGCACGAGTGAATGTGAATGAGCGTCCACCTAGGGTAAACGCGAACAAATACCTGATATCCTTGTGTATGGGAATACTGAAAAACGCGTTTTTAAGATTAACAACGCTAAAATGAGTGGCAGAAGCCGTAATCATGGTTAGTATCATTGTAATATCAGGTACAATAGGAAATTGAGGAGCCACAATTTTGTTAATAGCGCGTAAATCAATTATAAACCGAAAGGGAATCGCATTATCACCTTTTTTGTATACTGGCAAAATGGGGCTGTTACATAGGCTACCCATAATTTCCTCAATTACTCCACGATGTACAAAATCAGAAACTATACATTTCAAAGACTGCTCACCTTCAACTGAGATCTTATACTGCGGGATGCGAGGCAATTTTACTACATGTTTCAGAATAATTTTAACAGGTTCAATTTGAAGAATGCCCACATCATTATCATCAATTGCCCATAAGCATTCCGGAACACTACTGAATTCCGGCGGTAAAGGTCGAGTCAAACACTGAGAGGCGAGTGATTGCTGAGGTGAAATTGTTAACCGAACTCCGTCCGGAGAACAATGTATTACTGCATTCAATTCCTTCAACAAATTTAACCCCAGCAAGGTCTCTCCACAGTTTGTGTTAAGTAGAAATGGACACTGCTCCGTGAAGGGACCCAGTGTTATCGGCACCGGCAAAGAGACCGGACAAACTACAGGTGTGCCTGAAAACCCTACGGAAACATTGGACTGCCCTGACAGGGGAATATTTGGAACCCGTGAATGGTCAATGGAATATTTCTGTGCTCCCGTATCTACTAAAAATAGATGCTTCCTATTTCCCACCGCCATCTCAACGTAGGGGCCTTTCTGATGAACGGGAATAGGCGTCAGTTCCAAATCCTGCTTCGGGCAATCCTAGCGAAACAGAATATTATCAAAAGGAAGCTCTTCAGAGAGGTACGCGGCAGAAGGGAGATCAAAAATGTTTCTATTATCCACATTCGAAATTTGCTTATCTTGTGAAGGAGTTTGCTGTGATTCCGGTGCAAACTGACCTCTGCCAGGGCCCCCTGCACCTGGGCGACCTCTGGATCGTCTACCCATGTTCCCAAATGACCTTTGCTGCAAGGTCGGACATTGTGCGCGCCAGTGACCTTCCTGTCGACAATAGGCACACTGGTTAATGGTTACCGGAGCCAGGGGCGTACTTCCCTGTGGAAAGTACTGACCTCTAAATTGATTACCCCCTCTAGGGTTTCTAATAATCTTTTGTAATAGGACTTTTGTTTTCAGGTCACCCTTTTTTATGCCATTGTAAGTATCGTTTTGGCTTACATATATGTATAAAAGAGACTCTGACAAACTCTCGTTTTAAGTGCTCTTTTCCTTCTTTCCAGGGACCAATGATAATTAATAGGTCCCTCCTGACTGAGCTGCGAAGAATCCCTCTTGAGGAAAGATTATGAATATCCTGTAATGATACAGAAATTGAATACACAATCTAGTTGAGTAAGTACAATGCTCCAAAAGTAGTGTTCCAACATGTTTGTTTGCATCTTTGTCGGGGACAGATAAGGGTGGTTACTATACCGAGATGTAGACAGGATTTATCCAATGAACAATGGAAATGGGGGGCTAAACAAGCATGTCACCCCTAAACATTGTCATGATGATTACTATTAAGAATCATACCTTCACATTAATTGTGGTTCAAATCAGCGGGAATAGCCTATGTCTAACAGAAAATGTATGCAACTGAGTTTAATTGATTTTTAGCGTGCTTTTGTTATTATATATATTGTATTTTAGGTGGTGATACTCACCCTACTCGATGCGCATGGGAATAAGGAAACTCCCCTAATTTTGTCCTGAAGAAGGTTGTATGAACAAAGGGCCGATGAATGTTGATGTCCCGAAAAAGACAACCGAAACACGTGTAGACTAATGTCAGTGTAATTAGAAACACACAGACGGAACCATCAGATAATCGAATGGAGGACTTTTGTGTAATCTGGAGTTAGGGTCGGAGGCCGTCCATATATGAGGCCATTTATATTTACATGTCAAAAAATTTCATACGAAAAAGCAAAAATTGAATGAACGGTAGGAGTGATTGAGTATGAGTGGAACTTGTAGATATTTGTCTGTGGAAATGTTCTAGTATTTTATATGAATATGATATGCAAATAAAAGTTTTTATAAATTGAAAATTGAACATTTATTGGTATTTATGAAGTAAATAAATGTGTTTGCGAAGCTATTCCTGTTTCCATGGGTCCAATTGTTCTGTTGTCTCTTATAAACACTCAACAATTCTGCGGTACAACAAATCTTTGTTTTTACACACTCATTCTGCAGGTATTCTACCATAACCTGTAACACTTTCTTTTGCATTTCTAACGTATACTGACAATATGTGTCATATACTTCATCTGGAGTTATTGACATATCCGAAATCCATCTTACCGCATCCTTTGTATAAATTCGCGCTTCCTCACCTTTTAATTCATGGCGAGGAGAAAACCGTTTCTGTAAGTACATAATACCTAAACCATCTGCTTCCTCATTCTGTAGCCCTTCCAACTCCTTTCTATACTCAAAAATCCTCTCAACATGCTCATATCCCTTTTCCGCAGTATCTCTGGACACCGCTAAGGCGTTCAAATCCCATAACCCTTGTGGGAACTGTACATCGTTTAATCTATTCCACATTATACTGAAATGAGTCCCTAATCCTTCAATAAAAACATTTTTCTCAGGAATACCTTTTAAATGTTCTAGTGTGGAAAAAACATCAGCTTGTTCACCCTTCTCCATACAATGTTTAGCTTAAGTGATCAATTAATTCTTTTTATCTGGGGACACAGTATTATGAGTCACAACCCTTGGTCTCGCTCCCTGATCTACTACAAGCGATGCAGAATCACTTGGAAGAGGGAGAGTAGGCACATTCTGAATATCAACAGGTGGAGGCAAGGGGGCAGGCAAAGGAGCGACGGCTGGAAGAACAGGAAGAACAGCAGGGAGGACCGGAGGAACTATAGGAGGGAGAATAACAACGGGAAGAGGCAAAGCACCAGGAGGAGGGACGTACGGAGGTGGCGCGGAGGCACCGGGCCTTCGTTCATGCAAAAGTTTATTAATTCATCTGACGTATGGAAATCTTTTGAAGGGTAGATTTTCTGAATGCCTAATTGAAACGCCCTATCCGTGTTCCTAACTGACTCTAATTGTTTATTTTGATCATATAACCGTGCCTTTTCAACACTTGTCATATGTCTACGCATATGTTTCTCTCTACTCTTTTGTTTCTGCAAAGCTTCTATTGTCCAACTATGCAATGCGTCAAATGCTGCAGGTCTAGCCTTTTTCTTTAATAATACAGACTCTAGATATTCTATACGAGGGATTTCAAAACTACCATTGGTTGGCCACCGAAGATTAGAATTATGTCTGGTCTGTCTGTGCAAAATATAATTAAATGCTATACTACCAAAGCCTTTCTTACAGTACATAGTACATGTGGGTGACCCCTCCTGTGGTGCGGGACGGCTATCTTCCAAAGATTGTCTGTCGCTGCGGAATAATGCCCTAAAGCAGGCAGACAATTTCCCAGGCATATCAAAGTTCTGGTGTTACCTGGTCAAGTAATTGTGCTCGCGAGTACAATGCGCCAAATTCAAATTATCACGGTTAAATTAAGAATCGGGTCACGATTCACCTGACCAAAGGACTGGGGGGCCCGATTGGGTTACTAAGGACAATGCTAAGGACCCACGTGTCTGGTGATTTTCGGCAAATTTACCCACCTCGATATATGGACCCTCGTCAAGACGTCGTCTCGGGCTACAGCTCACCGTTCAGGGATCGGATCGTGCAGTTTTGTCGAGGAATTCACTTCTCGTCCAGAGTGGCCATTTCTGTTGGCACCGTCCGATCCCGGTCCGATAGCCGAGCCAACCTTCAATGAGACAAAGTCGATCTTGAGGGTCCCTATTCGGGCACCATCTGTGGAATCAGAAAAATACAAAATTAAGGCTTTTACACCATGCAAAAGGAAATGGCTTGTAAAGATTCCCAGAATCTTTATTACAAAACTGAACAGTTACAAAACAAAGTACACAAATAGCTATTTGGCCGTCAATACATCACAGAGACCACCAGCAGGGTTCAATGTGAGCAGTGAGCAGGATTTGCTAGCTGGACATCGGCGTATTTATACATTTTCGTTATAACGATGTCCAGCCTCTTTCAAGTTAATCATGTACCGGGCTAGGGTCACGCCAGGTTCGTTCCTAATTTACATATCTCGTGCATGTGGTTTAGTTTTTAAAACATTTACTAACAAACATTGTTATTCTCTAGGTTTAACGTTACACTCTTTACACATTGCTTTAATACAGATCAAACAAATGTTTTGCATGTCGTATTTGGATAGCGTATTGTATCAGGGGATTACTTGAATTAGCGATTTGTATACTTGTAGGTTAACATCGCTAATTCAAGTAATCCCCTGATCCCAAGGTCAACAAAGGACAAGGTCTACATGACCCTAACATGTAGCCTGAAGGCAGGTTGGACATTAACTCTCCTCCAGAGGTTGAAGAGGTTAAAGCAAGAACAAGAGCACACGAGACGGCCATTTTAGGCCACAGGGTGACTTTGTACAATAAACTAAAATGGCGGCTCTAACCTAAAATGGAGGCTTGATTCACTTAAGGTCACGACCTTGTAATACGAATTTCATCGCAAAGCGACTGGGCATAGGCCAACATATACAATGAAGACGAAACAATATTATATCAGTTCCAACAGGCAGGCCTCTGCAAACAGGGCAGGGATGGACTGGCCGATGGGGAACTCTGGGGATCTCCCGGTAGCCCTTTGCACCCAGGGCAGGGACAGACTGGCCGATGGGGAATGCTGCAGATCTCCCTGTAGGCCTCTGCACCCTGGGCAGGGATGGACTGACGATGTATGATTATACAATACGATGTGGAACTCTGGAGATCTCCCGGTAGCCCTCTGCATCCTGGGCAGGTTTGGACTGGCCGATGGGGAACGCTGGAGATCTCCCGGTAGGCCTCTGCATCCTGGGCAGGCTTGGACTGGCCGATGGGGAACGCTGGAGCTCTCCCAGTATCCCTCTGCATTCTGGGCATTGACGGACTGGCCGATGGGGAACTCTGGGGATCTCCCGGTAGCCCTCTGCACCCAGGACAGGGACGGACTGGCCGATGGGGAATGCTGCAGATCTCCCTGTAGGCCTCTGCACCCTGGGCAGGGACGGACTGACGATGTATGATTATACAATACAATGTGGAACTCTGGAGATCTCCCGGTAGCCCTCTGCATCCTGGGCAGGTTTGGACTGGCCGATGGGGAATGCTGGAGATCTCCTGGTAGACCTCTGCATCCTGGGCAGGCTTGGACTGCCCGATGAGGAACGCTGGAGCTCTCCCAGTAGCCCTCTGCATCCTGGGCAGGCTTGGACTGGCCGATGGGGAATTCTGGAGTTCTCCCAGTAGCCCTCTGCACCCAGGGCAGGGACGGACTGGCCGATGGGGAATGCTGGAGATCTCCCAGTAGCCCTCTGCACCCTGGGCAGGCCTGGACAGGCCGATGGGGAACGCTGGCGATCTCCCGGTAGGCCTCTGCACCCTGGACAGGGACGGACTGGCCATTGGGGAACACTGGACATTTCCTGATAGGCCTCTGCACCAAGGGCAGGGACAGACTGGCCAATGGGGAACTCTGCAGATTTCCCGGTAGCCCTCTGCACTCTGTCAGGGATAGACTGGCAATGTGGAATGCTGGAGCTCTCCCGGTTAGCTTCTGCACTCTGGGCAGGGGCGGACTGGCTGATAGGGAACTCTGGAGATTTCCTGGTAGCCCTCTGCACCCTGGGCAGGGGTGGTTTGGCCGGTAGGGAACTCTGGAGATTTCACGGTAGACCTCTGCACCCAGGGCCTCTTCTGGGTGTTGACCTATTTTACTTCTAAATGTTCTCATAGGAACAGGCTTGGGCTTGCTGAAAATGCATAATATGGGGCCCCTTTGAACATTATTTCCAGGGCCTCTTTTGGTTCCCAGTCCACCCCTGTACCCACCTAAGGAAACTCAACTAAATCCGCCAAGAATTTAAAATTGTCCGCACTCAAAGGAACCGCCATTTTCTGTTCATCCGGTGTGTGCATCATTCTCATTCTCCCTAACCTTAACTGTTCGGTACAGCCTGAGTGTCCCTCTTCCATCAACCCTCACATACGCCAGGAGTTCCTCCCACATATTCCACTCCTCTTGGGTCTCGGGAGGTCTAAGCACTGCCATCCAATCACACCAATCATTTGCTGTCCCGCCTCCCTACCACGCACCACTTAAGCAAAGTCCTTCTCCCTGCAGATCTCTCTGTATTCAGGCCCGCTCCTCGACAGCCACTTTGACTCCTGTTGGTGTCTACACTATATTGGATCCCAGCAGGTGCCAGCTCTCTACGACAACTGTGTAACATGCAACTAGTCACTCTCCCAACTTCATGCACCTGGTGGGCCGCTACAGCTCCACCCATGGATATGTTAGACTAGGATCTCCTTCCAGCACCATCCATGAGTCACTTCCGGGGTGGCGGAGTGTCTTTACTTCATAGTAACTATTAGTGGTGTGCTGCCTCATTTGCTAGGGTGAGAGGCAGCGTTGCCCCGGGCGGTAACCCCAATAGCCGCTGCTTTGCCATGGATCCCTGAAGTGTGCAGGGTATCCCCCCATTTAGACAGAGATTCAAGTAAAGGCTTCAGCACTCTAGAGGCTCCCCCCAAACTCTCAGCAATGTGTAATGGCAGTGCCCACTGGACATGTCCAGCAGTCATACCCAGCACAGTGTGCCCAGGGCCTGCCCTGCAGCCATGCCCCGTTGCAGTGCTAACTACCTCGGGGGCTGGGTGAGAGCTTTGAAAGCTGGCAGTGAGTGGGGCCATGCAATCTATTGCACGGCTGACCCCTGCCGCAACCCCCTTTCTCTGAACCCCGAAGGCTGAGTAGCCATTACACTTTGGTTTGGTCCATTTAGTTTTATTTATTTATTCGTTTATTGTTTGGTTGTATGGCGCTTATACAATAAGAATATACTGTTTCAGTGCGCCCACAGGGAGGGGGGTACATTAAAACACAATATTAAGAGCAGAGGGGGTAGAGGGAGAGGAAGGAACCTACCACGCCTTGTGAGTATTCAGCGCGTGCAGGTACAATAGTAATCATTGGAGGCTGATGGAGTCCTAGGAGCCATTAAAAGACCTGACCCTTGTCAAGGGAGTTCAATTAAAAACCAGTGAGCATGACACTTTAGGCCCAAATCCTCTTTGCTATGGAAACCCCCTTCCATACCAAGTGGACATTTAAGATTCAACTGAACAGGGCTCCAGACCACCTGGGTGCCTCCAGAAGCCCCTTATGCAAATGTGTGGCCCTCATTATTATTCAGCTAAAAAATCAAACAGAAGAACAGCCACAGATGAACAACAGAGACCATACCCTCATTACAACCCCACATGCATCTTGCTACCCACAGGAGTACCCGGGACTATTTATCAACAGATAGCCAAATATTTCAGGTCATCTGACCAACTGGTTTTCTGCTTTAATCAACCAAAGTTAAAGGGTGGAGTTTATTTATTTTGACATTTGTTAAGCGCACTTAGCCCGGAGGGATGTAGGTGCTGGTTACAGAAGCACGGTGGTTACAAAGGTTCTCTTAGGTTGCAATCAGTATAGGATTAGGTTACAGCAGAAGACAGAGGCCAATCAATCGTTATTCCTAGTACAGTAGGTTGCATGTTACAGTTGCAGTTAGGTAGTCTGCAGGTAGAGTACATTGGTGACGCGTTAGGTGGGGACGTGAGTAGCTAATTCCTTGATTGAAGAGCCACATTTTGAGTTCTTTCCGGAAGGACCATAGGGATGGGTCTGTCCTCAGTGGTAGGGTCATGGTGTTCCAGTGCTTAGCCGCGACCACCGGGAAGTGGTCAGTTCTCTCCTGAGCCTTTCCCATGGGTTTGTCCGACCCCCATCCTGAAATCCAGAGTGAAGGTCTGCAGTGGATACCACTGTATATCAGTACTCCACTGTTGCAGCTTCCAAGAAACCTTACAAGCGGAAGCTGTCTGTAAGCTTGGGTATACACCTCACATTGAGAGCCACACAGGCAGCGCGTCCGGGGATTTGAAACCCTGGGTGTGAACCTGTTTGGCTTCAACAGCTCAACAACCCCCTTACCGTCGAATGACATCCTTTATTTGATGCTGACTGTGTCAGATGTTACCTATATTTTACACAAGCGTTGCCTATGAGTTTCGCTCCTTCACACTTCATGCCAGGGCATTGACATGCATGTAGGTAGAGCTGGCCCTCCTGTTTCTTTGATTAGGGATGTCTTCAATACTTGTGTTACCTCCTTTACCCCCAAAAACGAGAATGAGGATCTGTCTGGCGTAGACCGCCAAGGGTCTCCAAGTCTCATCAGACAGAGCTAGTATAGTCAGTGGTGAGGGATCATGGGATGTGTAGTACCAAACATCTGGAGAGCCGCAGCTTGTATAACCCTGGCCCTGGTGCCTAGAAGATGATCGTATTATATGGTCCATAGTACAGGATTGACCCAAGATATTTGTAGGTTCATACAGCAGCCCTCTGTTCATGAAGGGGACTGCAACAACTGATTAAAATGAAAGTAAACCCTACCCCGGGTTACTAAATATCTTCAGCTTTTGGTCTCAAATCAATAGATAATACACACAACATTATTAGGATGTGGAAAACGTACACGTATGATATGTTGTTCTTTATTTTGATGGTGCTGTGCTTAGCTCTTATTCCTTACCCGTTGCCTGCAAGAAAGGCAACCACACAACCAGGGCACCATTTTAAAACTAGCCTAGAGCGTGGCTCTTGTAACTGTGGGGCTGGACCCTGTACAGAGGCCTAGAGGATAACCAGAGGGAGGGCTGAAAATGAGGGGAGTGGACTATTTTAATAGAAAATATTGCAGCATTTGATGGGACCCCATCTATAATATTTTTAGATAAGGGGTGCTCAGTATAAATATGATTAGAAAAACTGGTCTAGTGACATCTAAAATGGTGGACATGAACCTGCCCCAGATATGGAGTACACTGCACACAGGGCCCTTGAACTTATGACCTCTGCCTACCAGAGATGGTGACTTCAGGCAACAGGGGATAGTAGACTAACTTGCCGGCCCATATGAAAGAATAAAGTCCACCATTTAGGGGGAAGAGAGATGAGGGGACGTGGAGCCCTCGGGCGGATGCTACCCCTGACAGCCCACTCAAGGATGTTAGGTCCGCTTAATACCTGGGACAAAGTCTTGGATCTCTTCTCAGAGAGGAGTGAAATGGGTCTACTGTGAGAAACCAGAAGGTGCCTCACCCACTAGTCCCCGGGATCTGTCATCCAGATGACCAGGACACAGCCATCACTACTGCTTCCAGTTCCTGGGAGTGGACCAGTGCAGAAGGATTACCTGGGTGAGGGGACTTATGTGAGTGGGAGAGGGACACTGGATAGCGAGACGCAGTATCCCCGTCCTTGTAACTCCTTTACCCATTCCTATCAGGTAGGATATGTAGGAACTCTACCCCCCCCATTCCAACACAAACACTTTCACACAGATAGCCCGCTATTGGAGAAAACAGACTAAAAGCCGCGCAGTGTGCTTGAAATTTCCCAATGCATTAGTCAGACGAGGACAGGTAATTACTGACAATTATTCATACCTGACTGCCATTAAACTTTCCCACACGGATAAAATGCAAAGCACGAGAGCACATTCTGAGTGAGGCAAAGCACACGATGAACCGGTAGTTTCGAGATGGCAGCTGAACGAGGGAAGAAAGACAGTAAAACAGGAGGGGTTCACAAGGAGGGAAATCCCCTTGACCTTTCAGACAAGAAACCGCTACTTTCAAGAGCACTCGAGAATGGAAAGCGTAAAACCAGGAAACCAGGCTGAAGAGTCCTGTATTGTGTGTTAGACATACCTGGGGCACACCCGCACCACTAATCAAGGCGGGGAGAAGCAGCAGCTGCCCTGGTACTGTCCTTTGCTCCAAGAAGAAAGCACCGTCAGTGAAATCAACACAGCCGGTGAGTTGGGGAGACCGGTACAAGACCAGTGTATGTTGAAGCCAAGGTCGCAAGCAGCAACATTGCATGGCCAGTGCTGGAACAAACACTGCTAAAACAATTGTGATGAAATACAAAAGTAAAGTTGAATTGCAGATGAGTTTTTGAACTTTGAAAAGCACGATCCGATACCTTGGACAGAGTGGTCCGGCACTGCGTGGGTGATCAGTCGAAGGTCTCTGGAAGGTATTCAAATGAGAAGCAGCAGAAGTGAAAGTAACATGGTTATATTGCCAAAAGAACAAAGAATTATGAATCAAAGTGATCTTCAATTTTGATATAGTAAAGAAAGTTTGGAAGTTGAGAAAATGTGGCCCGATCCTGGCAGAGGGAGACCAATTGAATGGTTTGTGTTCAAGTGGGACTGAGCCTGGATGAGGGGGAACCAAGCTGAACAGTGAACAGTGAACAGTGAACAGTGAATCACCAGAGAAGTTAAAGAGAAAGGAACTTTGAATGTTTGTTTGTCACCTCATGCCCTCTGAAAAAAGAGACTTTGAATAGCAAAGAGAATTCGGCACAGAAGGTTCGGATACTGAAACTTTGTACTGCATCCGGCCTGGCCTGAACAAAAAGGCTGCCATCTTTTACAGGGGGTTAAGCGACCCCATGAAGGACGCATTGGCCGTGGTGCCCATGTTGCCCGCCCAGTATCCAGAACTGGTGGATTTGGCTCTTTAGGTAGACGCCCAGAGGGATGAACATAAGACAGAGACCGGAAAGGAGTTCTTGTTTGCCCTTTTCTCCCAGCCCTCCATCTAACGAAACCTCTGGGGTGCGCATGTAAATAGGGGAGATCCGCAGTTCAATCACAGCCACAGAAAGAGAACGATACAGGACTTCCAATGCCTCTTCTATTGTGGCCTGAACAGTCACTTCGTTAAGGAATGTCCAAGACGCCCCAAACCTAAGCCACCGGGTTTTCAGAAGGCTCGTCCCTAGACCTGGGGGCACGGATGAGCCTACACTCGACCCCCTCGGTGCCGAACTCACCACTCGGTCTCATGAGACCCATGTTGATCAACGCCCTTTCACAGTCCACAGACGGCACAAGACACCACATCCAAGTGGTGATAGACTCAGGCGCCACAGGCAATTACGTAGACATTTCCCTAGCTCCATCCCTCAATCTGCCTTTGCAGAACAAGAGACGCCCTGAACCAGTGCAAGCAGTTGATGGTTTATTACTGATCCAGGGTCCTATCAAACAACAGACAGCTCCCTTAACACTAGTCATTCATGATACCCATAGAGAGATTGTGGGCCTCATTACGAGGTGGGTGGAAAGGGATACCGGGCACCGGTAAGGAGACCGGTGCCGGTAATCCCTTACCGCCCTATCCAAGGTCCCTTGGCGGGGAATGTAAGGAATGTGTCGTCCGACGACATGTTCCTTACGGGTTCCGCTAAGGGACTGTTTGGGAGAATTCTCATTTTATGGATAATTTCCCATACCTTAAGAGTCCCCCAGCAGCTTTGCTGGATTTGAAGGGTTTGTTTCTTTTTACCTGCTAAGAGTGAGACTCTTTTTTCCACTCTTAGGCATTTTTGCTATGTGTGTTCTAGGCTATTTTTGTGTTTAATGCTTATGGGATCTTCTCAACCCCATAGGAACCATCTTTATTCACATGCGTTACACAGCACCCTCAGTGCAGTGACACAGGGACACAGGGGTGTCGTAGCGACCCCCAAACATACACTCCATACCCTGGGACTGACGACTGTCTCCCAGGGCATGTAAAGTCACCATTGACTTTACTAGTCAAATCTTATGAACTAAACCAGTACAACCCGTCTTACTATGGAGGTACTGGAAGGGGTTAATAGTTTTACCCCTATGTTCATTTTCGAGAGTGTACCCTACAATACCTCTCTCAAAGGTTTCTAGCTGGTGGCAGTGGTTACTACCATAAATATTCGATCACAAATATTTCTCTATGGGATTTTCCCATTGTTCGAGGCTACCACTTTATCTGACAGCCTCTAACATACCGCCGGTGCATTTTAATATTAACTTTGCTCTGGTAAGGTTTATTTGCCAGAACTTTAATATAACTTCTTTCTCGTGTCTTCTCTACAATCCTAACCCAGTTCGGGGATCCTTTGTTTGTGCGTTTGGCGTTTTCTGCCCAGAAGCCCTCCTTCCGGCGCCACTGAGTCTGGGGTGGGTCCATTGTGTGGGAGGGGGAGTAGGACCCCAGCACAGGGTTGCCTCAGCAACCCATGTTGTACTCTATCCTGATAGGCTAGAGGGTCTCCCACCAAGATGACCACTTCACTGTGTGAGTGACAGCTAGGCTGTATGAATGGGAATCTTTTTGCATAAAAGCAGGGTCCTGAGGACTGGAAGAGTAAGACGTCGCCACTGGAACTAAGAAGCCAAAGACATCTGCATCGACTGAACCACCGGTGAAGCTCTGCTGCAGCGTCTCACCACTTTTCTCAACACGACGCAAGAAGATATTCACGTGCAAGAGCCTTCTTCCCTTGAGCTGGTGGGGCAACTAGTTTGCCAATCGCTTTGCCTAGTTTCCCGGACCTGCCTTGGTCAAATCTCCCGTACCCTGTACTCGGAGGCTAGATAGCCAGGCACCAGTACACCCGGACCACGATTTAAAGGAGCGTACCTTTTATTCGTTGGGCAGCACCGCGGCTGGTTTCATCCCTGGGTAGTGCAGTAACTCGAAGCTTCCTCCACAACGAGAGCATCTCTTCCTCTGCTGGATCACCCAAACTGCAGGAACTACCAGGAACAACCGCCACCGCAGGAGCAACTTCTTCATTTTAAGATACATTGTTCCGCCAGGCCTCCCTTTCTTCGCGGTAGTGCTAAAGGTGTTTTACATCCTTTACCTACCTGTCTGCAACCACCTTTTCCAATATCGTTAACCAAAGACTTGACTGCAGCTACAAGAACATTTTGCTCCTGGGCCCCTGTCCTGTACCATTAACTCTGGCACAGGCCTACTGACTCTGGTCGCATTTATTAGATCTGCCTTCTCGAGATTGATTCTCCATTCAAACTGTGTGGTGCACCCCCTTCTTATAACTACTCTTCCTTCCCACTGCATAATCATTGTGAAATGCCATTTTGCTCAGTTTACATTTAAGTATTGCTTACACTGATGAACTGTCTTGCTGAACTGGTTCACAACTGATGCAAAGTGTTGTTAGGGTGTATAAGAACCTATTTCTGAATAACTTGTGCTTTCCCTCCCTTGTGAGGAATTGTTAGAAGATCCCTTGTGTGTAGTTTTCACTGTGCCGTTTTGCTCAGTGTTCACTCTTGTTCACTTGGTCTACAATTCATATAGGGAGTGTGTATATTTTTCCTTGACTTAATTTAACTTGCTTGATACTTGTGATAGATGTGTTTTATTAGAAGTGTATAAAATAAATATATATATATATATATATATATATATATATATATATATATATATATATATATATATATATATATATATATATACTTTTTAACTACAAAGCTTTGGTCAGTGTTTCCTTGTTCCATAGTCTAATGGGCCTAATGTGTAAACCCTGAATACTGCTCATCTCCCTCTTGAGATATGTCTGACTGCTCAGCCACAGCTACCAACTAAATCTTTGTGGTACAGACTGATACCAAGGGGATTCGTTGCTCTCACCTGTAGTCCTAATCTGGTGTAGTGCTCCCTAAGGGAACTGCACTGGATTCTGCCTAACAGGGACCAGGGCGCTAATAAAGGGCTTGCAAGTCACGAGCCCATTATTAGCGCCCTCCCCATTCCCATTCTATGGGGGCTCAAATGTGAATGGGGAATGGTTTGTTCAATGGGGACTTACCGGTCCCGCCCTGGTTGGACTACACCGGTATGTGCCCATTGAACAACACCGGTGCCGGACCCCTTATTGGAGGCAGTCATGGTGCAAATAGCGCAATCTCGAAATGAGGCCCTGTGTCTTTTTATGATCGTTACACCCCAGTTTGGTCTCATCCTAGGCATACCCTGGTTGCAGGTACATAACCCTGTAGTTGACTGGTCTCGGGCCATGTATTCTTTGAATCGCCCCATTGTCAGGAACGCTGTCTTGCTCCCCCTAATGACGTAGCCTCGCCATCCCAATCACTGGGTGCCCTTGCCCAGTTAACACTGGATGACCCTCAGTGCCACGTTGTGGGAGCAATCGCTTCCTGCATCCCTGTGGAATACCATGATTTCTCAGAGGTGTTCGACAAGGGCTGTGCGGAACATCTCCCACACCATCGACCCTATGATTGCCCCATTGACTTTGTCCCTGGGGCAGTCGTGCCATGTGGGCGTATTTACTCATTGTCCCCTTCAGAAGACCAGGCCCTGAAAGAGTACCTACAGACCGCCCTCCGGTTGGGGCACATCTGGCCTTCACAATCCCCTGTGGCCTGTCCCATCTTTTTCATGCCAAAGAGGGAAGGCGACCTCCGTCCTTGTGTGGACTATAGGCGACTCAATTAAATAACAATCAAGAACCGGTATCGCATACCACTCATCAACCCCTTGCTTGACCGACTGACCCATGCCACGGTTTTCACTAAACTTGACCTTAGGGGAGCCTATAATTTGGTCCGTGTTAGGAGGGGCGATGACTGGAAAAGCGCACCCGGCATGGCCTGTACGAATATACGGTTATGCCTTTCGGCTTATGCAATACTCCTGCAACCTTTCAAAGGTTCATGAACAACGTGTTCCACAACATTATTGACATCTATGTAACCGTCTACCTAGATGATATCTTCATATTCTCCCCTTCCATTCAGGCACATATAACACACATCCGTGAGGTTCTCAGCTGGCTCAAGGTCAACTCACTCTATGCAAAACAAGAAAAGTGCCTTTTCACACCACAGAAGTGGACTTTTGGGGTTCCATATCACGTCCGGTGGTCTTTCCATGAATGCATCCAAAGTCAGCACAGTCCCAACGACCGTTAAATCACTGCAATCTTTCCTTGGATACTCACATTTCTTTTGACGGTTCATCTCAGCTTTCTCTGCCATTTCCGTACCCTTGACCAAACTCACCAGTCCACAGAATCCATTTATCTGGACCCCTGTACAGCAAGTAGCCTTTGTGGCTTTGAAGACCGCATTCACCACTGCACCCACACTACAGAACCCCAATGTAGAGCTGCCGTTTTTGGTTGAAGGAGATGCCTCTTCCTGCGCTTCAGGTGCAGTCCTTTCTCAGACATGTCCGTCCACTGGGCTCCTGCATCCAGTGGCCTATCACTCCCGCAAATTCACCCCTAGGGAATCCCACTATACGTCACAGAGAAGGAGCTGCTAGTTGTGAAAGATGCATTCCAAGTCTGGAGGCACCATCCACTAGCAGCCAGGCACCCGATCACGGTCTACTCAGACCACCGTAACCTACAAGACCTTGCAGCTTTGAAATGCGTCAACAGTCCACAAGTGCGGTTGCACCTGTTTTTTTCCGCCTACGATTTTGACATATGCCACCGCCCCGGTGTCATCCATGGTAAGGCGGATGCTTTATTACGTCTGCTGGGTGTAGACTCTCTCCCGGTCTTTCCAGATACACTGTTAGACAAGAAACATGTAATTTGCCTATGTACTCCACCTGCATCTTTGCTTACTACCATTCGTCAGTGGGTTTCCCTCCATCCTGAGCTAGCACAAGACTAGAATCCGGTATTTCATGATGGTTTACCATTTGTGCCAAACAGACTATTTCTACCTACCCAAGACACACGCATTCAAGCCCTAGAATGGTCACATGATGCACTCATGAATGGACATCCAGGCCAGAAACGCACTCTAGCCTTGCTCCAACGTTGGTGTTGGTGGCCCACCATGCGTAAGGATGTCTATGTAATACGTCAATAACTGCTCTATTTGCACCAAGCACAAGCACCATCAGGGGCGACCCCTAGGCCTGCTCCAACCACTACCCCTTCCGCTTAGAACATGGCTTACGGTCACCATGGATTTTATCACGGACATGCCAAAGGTACAGGGCTATGACACAATCTGGGTTGTTGTGGACGCATTCACAAAGATGGCACCCTTCATTCCTTGCACTGGTATACCTTCAGCTCCCACCTTGGCCGGTCTGTTCTTTCATTCTGTTTTCTGTCTCTTTGGCCTTCCTTCTGTTATGGTCACGGACCGGGGTTCCCAGTTCACCTTAAGATTTTGGCGTGCCCTTACAAAGCTTCTAGGTATTGATGCACGGTTCTCGTCTTCTTACCACCCAGGGACCAACGGGCAGATGGAAAGTGTCAAACAGACGCTCAAGCAATACTTACGCTTGTCTGTCCCTACAATACCAACACTCATGGTACCAGGTGTTACACATCGCTGAGTTTGCTTACAACAACACCCCTCATTCATCTACTGGTTGCTCTCCTTTCTATACACTGTATGGCCAGCATCCTCATATCCTGCCCTTGCCTGATCTACCTGCTTCACACATACCCGCTGCCGATGCATGCCACAGAGATCTGACGTTCATCCAAGGCCAGACCCTGATCCATCTCCGGGAAGCAAAGGCTGTAATGTATTATGCAGTGGACACGAAGAGTGCTCAGGCCCCTGCCTACGTTGTCGGTGACAAGGTATGGCTGTCCACCAAGCACCTCCACATTCCTGGTTGCTGGAAATTGCTTCCTCGTTTTGTAGACCCCTACAGGGTCACCAGAATCATTAATCCTGTTGCGTATCGCCTGTCCTTGCCTGCTGCCTGGCGCATTCACCCTGTTTTTCATGCCTCCCTTTTGAAGCCCTGTCCTCCGACCTCGCGAGTTGTGTTGTCCCCTACTCCCGTTCTGCAGGGTTCCCCAGATGAGTACGAGGTCAGTGACATCCTTGGCTCCCAAATTAGTAGGGGGCGTCTGTATTACATGGTGGATTAAGTTGGTTTGGGCCCCGAGGAGAGGTCCTGGGAACCAACTTGCAATGTGCACATGGGACTCTTGGTGTCCCGTTTTCATTGGAACAATCCTTCTTGCCCACAGGGTCGTGGGCCTTTGAGCGGGGGTTCTGTCACGCACTCAGCACACCAAGACACTCCTGAAATGCACTCAGCACACCAGGACAAGTCCACTCACGGGGCTCAAGGATGTCCCACCCAGCAGCAACATGGTGATCAAGTGGCACGTCGTTACACTACCCCAATAACAAAGGGTGCTACGTTATTTCGGCTACGCTATCCGTGGCAGTTTGGCGGCGTCAGCAACAGCAGTTACCATGGAGATTGAGGAACGCACGTACAATGCGGGGACCAGCTCATGTGACATGGACCCGCTCATGTGATCAAGTAGCCATAGCAACAGAATAAAAGAACGCTGAGCATTCTACGTGGCGCTTCTCAGCTGTGTTTCTTCCCGGCTGGTAGCATTCCTTGATTCCGACTTCTGATTCCTTTGGATTACGACCTTGTTTTCACTTCACGGATTTCCTCTTGAAAAACCCTTTGGCTACGACGTTCCCTACAGCCTGCTACACAAACTGCTTCCACTCTGGTTACTGCTATACGGACTGCCTCATTCTTAACATTTTTGCCATGGCGCGCCTCTGTTGACTCTGCAACTGGATTGCTTTTGGACCTACACTTTCTTGTATCATGCTTGGCCCTAATCATCCACCCTTGGGGCCTTCCCAGTCAAGTTTCCGACTACGGTGGCAACCCATCAAGTGCCTGTTGAGATCTGGTATCACAGCTGCTGGTCCTTCATTGCTTACCACATTGAACCACCTCGGAGGGGACAAGCAGAGATCCTGTTTCACATCCTATCCTCCCTTCCACCACTTGCCCAACTGTCCAATTGGTAGATATCCAGTTTCTGTACATATCTTGTTGCTGGTTCTTGTGTTGTACAGCAAAGAGATTAATACAATAACTACCAGTTTCCATTGCAGCTACCTGGGGACCCGGTGCTCTTGTTCCAGCCACTTGTGGCCCCAATAATCGGTCAGCGAGGTATTCCTTATCTCCCTGACTGGTGCTTGGGGATGGTGGTATACAAAGTCTACGAGGAGCTCGATTGTTGACAGCCATCGATGACAAGCAAGATAATGAGGCGGGGAATACAACAAGGGAGGAAGACATTGAGCGAGGGTGCCATCGATGAGTAAGAGAATGAGAAGGGGACTAGGGCAACAGAGGACGACATTGAGAGAGGGTGCCATCGATGATGGGCAAGAGAATGAGAAGGGGAATAAAACAAGGGAGGAAGACATTGAGAGAGGGTGCCATCGATGATGAGCAAGAGAATGAGAAGGAGAATAATACAAGGGAGGAAGACATTGAGAGAGGGGGCCATCGATGAGTAAGAGAATGAGAAGGGGAGTAGAGCAACGGAGGAAGACATTGAGAGAGGGTGCCATCGATGATGAGCAAGAGCAAGGGAGGAAGCCATTGATAGAGGGTGCCATCGATGATGAGCAAGATAATGAGATGGTGAATACAACAAGAGGGGAAGACTTTGAGAGAGGGTGCCATCGATGATGAACAAGAGAAGGAGATGGGAATGGAGCAAGGGAGTAAGCCATTGAAGAGGGTCCCATTGATGATGAGCAGGAGAAGGGGAATGGAGCAAGGGAGGAAGGCATTGAGAGAGGGTGCCATCCATGATGAGCAAGAGAATGAGAAGGGAATAGAGCAAGGGAGGAAGCCATTGATAGAGGGCACATTCGATGATTAGCAAGAAAATGATAAGGGGAATAGAGCAAGGGAGGAAGCCATTGATAGAGGGCACATTCGATGATTAGCAAGAGAATGATAAGGGGAATAGAGCAAGGGAGGAAGCCATTGATAGAGGGCACATTCGATGATTAGCAAGAAAATGATAAGGGGAATAGAGCAAGGGAGGAAGCCATTGATAGAGGGTGCCATCAATGATGAGCAATAGAATGAGAAGGGGAATAGAGCAAGGGAGGAAGCCATTGATAGAGGGTGCCATCAATGATGAGCAATAGAATGAGAAGGGGAATAGAGCAAGGGAGGAAGCCATTGATAGAGGGTGCCATCAATGATGAGCAATAGAATGAGAAGGGGAATAGAGCAAGGGAGGAAGCCATTGATAGAGGGGGCCATCAATGATGAGCCACAGAATGAGAAGGGGAATAGAGCAAGGGAGGAAGCCATTGATAGAGGGTGCCATCAATGATGAGCAATAGAATGAGAAGGGGAATAGAGCAAGGGAGGAAGCCATTGATAGAGGGGGCCATCAATGATGAGCCACAGAATGAGAAGGGGAATGGAGCAAGGGAGGAAGCCATTGATAGAGGGCACATTCGATGATGAGCAAGAGAATGATAAGGGGAATAGAGCAAGGGAGGAAGCCATTGATAGAGGGGGCCATGGGGCTAAAGATAGAGTGGGTAGAAAGCGTGGGTGGGGGTAAAGAGAGAAGGGATATATTGGGTAAGGTGAGTGGGGGTAGAGATTGGGGTGGGGTGGGGTGGGATGGATGAGGATAGAGAGTGTGGGGTAGGTCTTGTGGATGGGGGTAGAGGGTGGGTGGGTGTAGAGAGAGTGGTGGTGAGTGGGCGGACAGTGGTGGAGAGAGTGGGGTGATGTGGGTGGGGGTAGAGTGAGTGGCAGTAGGCTGTGTGGGGGTAGAGAGAGTGGCCAAGGGTTGGAGGGTGTCAGTGGAGGGAATGTGTCTAAGGTGGGTGGGGGGTTAAAGAGTGTGGGTAGGGTGTGTGAGTGGGGGTAGAGAAAGTGGGGTAGGGTCTGTTACTAGGGGTAGAAAAAGTGGGGCTAAGGTGGGTGGGTATACAGAGAGTGGGGGTAGGTTGATTGGGTGGGGGTAGAGAGAGTTAGGGTGGATGGGTGGGGGAGAGATAATTGGTAGGGTGGCTGGGGTAGAGAGAATGCGGGTGTGGTGGGTGGGGGTATAGAGGGTGGGGTTGGATGGGTGTGTGGGTGGGATAGAGAGAGTTGGGGTTCAGCAAGTGGGGTATGAGTAGCGAGTGTTGGGTTAGGGTATGTGGCTTGAGGTAGAGAGAGTGGTGGTAGGGTGGGTTGCTGTGAGTAGAACTAGGGTGGGCATGTAGAGCAAAAGAGGGTGGTTGGGGGAGAGAGTGTGAGTAGAGTGGATGAGGGTAGAAAGTATGGGGATAGGCTGCATGCCTCTTTGCAGAGAGAGTGGGGGTGGGGTGGTTGAAGATAGAGAGAGTGGGGCTAGAGAGAGTGGGTAGGTATTGGTAGAGTGGAGGGGCATGGTGTTGGCACAGAGAGTAGGAGTTGTGCGGGTGTGGACTGGTAGTTAGTTGGGGGCAGAAAACATGAAAAACAAAGCAGCATCTGGAGGACCTGTCCAAAGTAGCCAGAAATAGCCCAAAAAACCCCTAACCAGCACAAGTAATGAGGTAGAGAGATTGGGTATCGGGTGGGTGGTGGTAGAGAGGCAGTCTCGGGAGAACTACAAAAGTGAGCTCTCCACATGTAGCCCAAAAATATCTCAATTGTAAGCGGAATAGCCCAAAATAGCCCGATATTGCAAACTTACAAATCACTTCACAGCTGGGACATGGAATTCGCAACACCAGAGTTGCTTCTTACAAAGCTGCTGACCGGAGCAAATGTTGTTGGGGAACTCCTCATTGGGTACTACGGCAAAGGAGTGTGGAAAACTTTAGGTAGCTGGCATTTTCATGCCGTGGCATTGCCGGTTGCTATGCCAACCAGCTATTCTCACTTCAGAACACCCTTCCCTCACTCTCTTCTGTAGCAATGGTTTCAGCAATGTTGTGGCGCGAGACTGGTGATGCCTTGGTCATCCTGGGTGTCAGATGCTGCAGCGCACAGATGTTGCACACTTCCAGCCGCCCAAGTAGCCCAATCAATCATTCTGATTCAGGAAGCCATGCAAAAAGGCAATGGGAATAATATCAGAGAAATCAATACAATTTGCACAATGGACGCTCTAATTGTTGCATCAATTGCCGGGTTGTGTGAAATTGGCTTAGATTTTAGATGTGGTGATGCAATTCGCTGTGACACATCCATGCTATTCTGATCCATGCGGGAATTGCGCAAATCTGGCGCCTCCCTTCCGAGTACTGGGCGCATCCACTTTAATTGCTAAACGAGGACATTCTCACACCTTCGATGTTTGTGACTTTCATCTCTCAGGTGACATCAGACACCGAAACAGGACCAGGAACTGGGTGCCCAGGGTGTCTTTTTGGGACCTACGGTAGGTGCGTGCGTATTTCATAAAGTATCCACCCAGGACAGTGGTGACTCAACTCTCTATCTGGGAATTCCACATGTTTCAGCTCAGTGGCCTCACTTCCTCAAGGCTCCCCAAAGCAAGTGTAGAGTTCACAAAGCAAAGGCGGGAGGGGGAGGGTCCATATCCTGAAACTAACCGGAAGATAAACAATACAACTGAAGACAGTCTGTAGAGCTCCAGGATATGCCTGGCCCATGGCGCTCGAGTCTGCCTCAAGTCGAGTTTCATGGACATGTGCACATTGTTATCAATCATTCTTTCCAGCTCTAAAGAGAGAACAGGTTGTTAACTCAATTACCTTATTAGGTCCAGATGGCTCAAGACATAATTGGTAGTGAAAGGACCTTCCCTATGTTGCTATATTCAGCATAACTGCACACCCTAGCACTGAATTTCATGTGAAACTCCAGGATAGCTTTGGACCCTGCTTCCTCTACCTGGCATTGAATGCCATCCTCCTCTCCTCTCCATTCATGAAAAGGATAACATGCCAGAGGTTCCTTCCTCAGCTGGTACTTCCAATGCCAGATAATCGCTTTATCTCCATCAAAGTCATATAATCACATTACCTTATAATAGTGCGTGTCCTTTCAAGTTCTAGCTTATTATACTGTGTGTCCTTTCACTCTCTATCTTATTATACTGTGTGTCCTTTCACTCTCTATCTTATTATACTGTGTGTCCTTTCACTCTCTATCTTATTATACTGTGTGTCCTTTCACTCTCTATCTTATTATACTGTGTGTCCTTTCACTCTCTATCTTATTATACTGTGTGTCCTTTCACTCTCTATCTTATTATACTGTGTGTCCTTTCACTCTCTATCTTATTATACTGTGTGTCCTTTCACTCTCTATCTTATTATACTGTGTGTCCTTTCACTCTCTATCTTATTATACTGTGTGTCCTTTCACTCTCTATCTTATTATACTGTGTGTCCTTTCACTCTCTATCTTATTATACTGTGTGTCCTTTCACTTTCTATCTTATTATACTGTGTGTCCTTTCACTTTCTATCTTATTATACTGTGTGTCCTTTCACTCTCTATTTTATTATAGTGCGTGTCCTTTCACTCTCTATTTTATTATAGTGCGTGTCCTTTCAATCCCTATCTTATTGTACTGTGTGCCCTTTGAATCTCTAGTTTATGGTGTGGGTCATTTCAATCTCTAGCTTATTGTATGTTCCCTTTCAAACTCTAATTTACAGTGGGTGTCCTTTCAATGTCTCTAGCATAATGAAACATTGTTCCTTCTCATGTAATGGCTTGGCAGGCGAAGGACGATTGTCTGGAGGGGTGCCCAGAGCAATGCCAGAAGTTAGGATTAATTGCAAACCCTTTCCTTTTGAGAAAATGGAGGTGCCCATCACCCAGCGATGGCCCTTTCTCTTGTGTTACCTACAGGAAGATTTAGGGACATTCTTTTGTGTCAAGGAGCACACGCTCTCCTCAGTGCACCCTGGCCCTCTGTGGTTCTTAGCGGATTCGAAAGGGCGTTAACAGTGAACACGGCTCCCTTGGGATCATTCTGGTGTTCCTAGCAGGGTGCCATATTTAGTGCCACGGGCCAATTTTTTCTCTTCTGCTTCTTGCCACCAAGAACCAATCCAAGATCCCATTGTTCCAGTGAAGTCTGTCCTACACAGATGGAAACCCGAACCACAACCCACATCCACCATCAAATGTATTGCATTCTGTCAAGCTTTGCAGAAGAGAATTCATCTCTCTGAAAGATCAAATCCCTCTCTCAATTTCTGAATCTACTTGTCGCCAAAATCTGAATTGACCTTGGTGATTTCTGTCCATTTCTCCTCTCTGCTTTTTACACTTAATTTTGCATATGATGGGTGCAAACTGTGCTGACCATCCATGGAGCACCTGAAAGTCTATCATTCAGACTCCAATGACCGGTGGGCAGCTCATGCATTAGTCCTCCCAGCAGAGATGGATGGCCGCTTAACCCTTTAGATGTCTGTAGCCTGAGGGCATTGCATTGAGTAATACAACCAGCTTATAATACAGAGCATTCAGCATTAAGACTCAGCAGGAAGTGATTTATATGAATCTGATATTAATATTGTTATAACTCTTCCTTCGGGTTCCTTCCTTGATCCGTAGGTGGTCAATGCACCAGGAAGAGCTGATCAATTACAGTCACTGCCTGATTGTTTGGGCAGGTCCTAGAATAGAACTCTTTCTACACGGGTGCAGAGCTTCGTGCTAGAAATAAACATGAAGGTGAGTGATACTTGGCATGTGGCCAGATTGCAGTGCTGAGAGTATGACATCCAACAAGCCCTGGCTGGTGCGCATGACGTGCTAGATAAGAAGCATGCCTGTCTCTCTGTGTTGCTAGATCTCGCTACTGCTTTTGAGATGACCCTGGGGTACTGATTAAGACCCTGTGTGACAGGATGAGCATGCCTACGTCTCCTTTATATCCTCTTTGCTATGCTGCTCACCACTACTGCAGATTAAGATCCTGTGTGATGGGATGACCATGCCTGGGTCTTCTTGATGTCCTCTCTGTCATGCTGCTCACCACTACTGCAGATTAAGATCCTGTGTGATGGGATGACCATGCCTGGGTCTTCTTGATGTCCTCTCTGTCATGCTGCTCACCACTACTGCAGAATAAGATCCTGTGTGATCGGATGACCATGCCTGGGTCTTCTTGATGTCCTCTCTGTCATGCTGCTCACCACTACTGCAGAATAAGATCCTGTGTGATCGGATGACCATGCCTGGGTCTTCTTGATGTCCTCTCTGTCATGCTGCTCACCACTACTGCAGATTAAGATCCTGTGTGATCGGATGAGCATGCCTGGGTCTCCTTGATGTCCTCTCTGTCATGCTGCTCACCACTACTGCAGATTAAGATCCTGTGTGATGGGATGACCATGCCTGGGTCTCCTTGATGTCCTCTCTGTCATGCTGCTCACCACTACTGCAGATTAAGATCCTGTGTGATGGGATGACCATGCCTGGGTCTTCTTGATGTCCTCTCTGTCATGCTGCTCACCACTACTGCAGATTAAGATCCTGTGTGATCGGATGAGCATGCCTGGGTCTCCTTGATCTCCTCTCTGTCATGCTGCTCACCACTACTGCAGATTAAGATCCTGTGTGATGGGATGACCATGCCTGGGTCTTCTTGATGTCCTCTCTGTCATGCTGCTCACCACTACTGCAGATTAAGATCCTGTGTGATCGGATGAGCATGCCTGGGTCTCCTTGATCTCCTCTCTGTCATGCTGCTCACCACTACTGCAGATTAAGGTCCTGTGTGATGGGATGACCATGCCTGGGTCTTCTTGATGTCCTCTCTGTCATGCTGCTCACCACTACTGCAGATTAAGATCCTGTGTGATCGGATGAGCATGCCTGGGTCTCCATGATCTCCTCTCTGTCATGCTGCTCACCACGGATCCTGTGTGATCATATGACCATGCCTGGGTCTCCTTCATGTCCGCTCTGTCAGGCTGCTCACCACTACTGCAGATTAAGATCCTTTGTGATCTGATGAGCATGCCTGGGTCTCCTTTATGTCCTCTCTCTCAGGCTGCTCACCACTACTGCAGATTAAGATCCTTTGTGATCGGATGACCATGCCTGGGTCTCCTTTATGTCCTCTCTCTCAGGCTGCTCACCACTACTGCAGATTAAGATCCTGTGTGATCGGATGAGCATGCCTGGGTCTCCTTGATGTCCTCTCTGTCATGCTGCTCACCACTACTGCAGATTAAGATCCTGTGTGATCAGATGAGCATGCCTGTGTCTCCTTTATATCCTCTATGTCAGGCTGCTCACCACTATATCCTCTATGTCAGGCTGCTCACCACTATTGCAGATGGATGGTTTTGAGTGAGCCCTGCTCCAATGCACATTGGATAAGGTTAATACTCTCTCAATTGTAATGCAATCGAAACTTGGGACTGCTGGTTGACCTGGCACATTCATGTTCACATATCAGCACCCAATTTCTGGGTGACACTAGGAATGCTACTTACCCAAATACACTTTTCCTCCTCTGCCCGAAGGCTGCTCTTTATGCCATTGTGTCATATTTTACTGAAACAAGTTCTGCCACTCCTTATTGATACCAGTGTAACATACAGTAGGTTGGGTGAGTAGGTGTAGAGAGAGTTGGGCAGTGTCGGTGGGCAGGGGTGGAGAGAGTGGGGTGGGGTGGGTGGATGGTGTAAAGAGAGTGATGGTAGTTGGGTGGTGGTAGAGTGAGTAGGGGCATGGTTGTTGGGTGGGGTTACAGAGAGTGAGGGTTGGGTGGGTGTCGGCAGAGAGAGTGGAGCTAAGGTGTGTGGACTGGGGTAAAGAGTGTGAGGTAGGGTGTGTGGGTTAGGGTAGAGAGAGTGTGGTAGGGTGTGGGGCTGGGCATAGAGAATGTGGCTCTAAGCTGTTTGGGCGGCAGTTAAGAGAGTGGGTGTAGGGTCGGTGGTGGCAGGGATAGTTGGGCTAGCATGGGTGCATAAGGTTAGAGAGAGTGGGTGGGATGGGTGGTTGGGGGTAGAGAGAGTGGGGGGTGGGAGGCTGGCGGAAGAGAGAATGGGTGAGCTAGGTGGGGGCAGGGAGAGTGGGGATATGGTGGGTGGGTTTCTGTCATGGGAGTGGCGGTAGGGTGGTTGGGTGGTATAAATGCTAATCTAGATTATTGCACCAGCCACTTGATAGGCACTTCCAAGACTAACATTAAAAAGTTGCAAATGATACAAAACGGATCTGTTAGGGCATCAACAGGGGAAATCAAGCACTGCATCAGCCACGGCAGATTCAGAAAAGAGTTGGTGGATCCAATTTCATCTTCTGGGCACCCACTATTTGGAACTCTCTGCCCCCTGACCTCATGAACAATGCGTCCATTCATATCTTTCAAAAACATCTCAAGACATGGTTGTTTGATGGAGGAACAGTTTAGATCTCATGGACCTGTACTCATATAAAGATGGCTAAAACCCTGCTTCATGCTTCGTGTTTTTTCTCTTCGTCCATGTGCGTGCCCTGAGGCCTTTGGGCAAAATGGCGCTATATAATAAAAAATATAGATAGATAGAAAGATAGATAGATAGATAGAAAGATGGATAGATAGAGATAGATAGTGTAATAATGTAACTTCAGGGGTCTTCTTGGGCTTCTTACATACACTTTATTACATAGTAACATTAGGCTACATATAAGGATAACCACTGGGTCCCATCACCCAGGCTTAACTCACTATTCTCATGAGGATCCCATCCTTGTCACCAGTGTAAAAATGTAACTTCAGGGGTCTTCTTGGGCTTCTTACATACACTTTATTACATAGTAACATTAAGCCACATATAAGGATAACCACTGGGTCCCATCACCCAGGCTTAACTCACTATTCTCATGAGGATCCCATCCTTGTCACCAGTGTAAAAATGTAACTTCAGGGGTCTTCTTGGGCTTCTTACATACACTTTATTACATAGTAACATTAAGCCACATATAAGGATAACCACTGGGTCCCATCACCCAGGCTTAACTGACCTCAGGTAGAACACTCAGGCAGCATTCACACATCAACATTCCACATGACATCACAGGGTCTCTCATTCACAAGCAAGCACTTCACAACACATCTCCTTCCTTTCCAATGACGCACAGCCACACAACATTCACCAACAAGCACTTTAGAACACACCTTCCTTTCCCACACCACACCAACAAACACATCACAACACATCCCTTTCATTTTTACAACCACCACTGGCCTGGGAAACACAACACAATACAGGGCACTCATACAGGACATCCACACCATGCATCTTTTTATAGAGAGATACAACTCTAAAGAAAATATCTCGGGGATGCTGTCCCCATATTGCTGTGGGACACTTTCCCTACTCTGCTCAGGGATGCTATCCCTACTTTGATGCAGAACGCTATCCCTATACTGGTGTGGGACGCTACCCCTACTCTGATGAGGGACGCTATCCCCACTCTACTCAGGGACACGATCCCTATACCGGTCCGGAGAGCTATCCCTACTCTGATGAGGGACGCTATCCCTATACCGGTCCGGGGCGCTACCCCTACTCATCACTTCACTTCATGTTGAAAGGGACGCTATCCCTACACTTCACTTCAGGTTGAAAGGGAAACTATGCCTACACTTCACTTCTCATAGAAGGCGCTACCTTCCTACATTGGGAACGCTATCCCTATACGTCACTGCTGATTGGAGGCACTACTCTCCTCCATTGGGAACTTCACTTCACACTTCACTAAAAGGGGAAGGCGCTGCCTTCCTCTATTGGGAACGTTACCCCTACATTTTACTTCAACTATCACACTTCTGATATAGTTGCCCTATCACACTTCTGGTATATTTGCACTATCACACTTCTGATATATTTGCACTATCACACTTCTGATATAATTGCCCTATCACACTTCTGGTATATTTGCACTATCAGACTTCTGATATAGTTGCCCTATCACACTTCTGGTATATTTGCACTTCATACAAACCTTCAACAATGGCGATCCACTTCTAAAATAGGACATTTTGAATTTGAATATCTTATTACAGTAAAATCTGCAAATCTATGAATCTCTAAAAGTCCATGCCGGCTTCATGCAGCCTACTTTTGCTTAATGCACATACCTCTAAACTTCTATAAGTCCATGTTGCACTAGACAACATAACCCTGAAATGCCTCAAAAGGTTACTTCTAGCCCACTCAGGCTCTCTTTCTTGCAACTCCAGGCACGCATCATGCACCTGCAACTTTCTCACTTAAGTGACTGTATTCTATAAAGTACATAAAAGTCCATTTATAGCTGCAAACCCTCAAAAGGTTGGGCTTCAATCAGTAACCTTTAAACTCTAATACTTGTAGACCACATATGCATGTTATCACTATCATTTCCATCCTCATAAGAATACAGTATCTTCTTGCATTAACGTAGCCTTAATAACGTGACTCTACTGAAATACAAATCATCCGTAAAGTGCATAACTTTAAAGGATACATGCATACGATGAAGCTTCATATAATGGCGCTCCTTCTTCATGCCCATCACGTCTTCTAGTCTGGCCTGAGAAAGTTTGGGGAAGTTATACTGCACCAAATCCCCCAAAGTCATGTGGTTTCACTTCGCTCTATAGCGTTTCTGCCAAAACAAAACAATCATTTCTCATTGCCCAAAGGTCCTTCCCACTTATTTCTTCCTCCCTTCACTATGGAAACTTCACTGGGCTCAACATTGCAGTGACTTCTTCACACCTTTGGGTACCACGCTCCATCTGCTTTCCCAAATCTTCCTTTTGGGGACCTTCTTCCTCACTATAGTTCTCCCTTTGCTTTGCTTCTACTTCTGCCCTTTGGAGCCTGCTTCTGCTTCAAAACATCACAGCGCAGGTGCTTATCTTCATAACACTGCACCCTGCCTCTGCTTCACACTTCACACATTTGGGGCCTGCTTCGCTATTGAGGCTTCACTTCCCCTGTCACTTTGCTGCAGCTTCTACTTCAAGCTTCAACACTTCTCCTTGGGGCCTGCTTTACTATTTGGGGCTTCACTTCAAGACTTAACCCCTCTGCTTCTGCACTGGGCTACCCCTTCCTCTTTACTTGTGCCCTGGGCCTGCACCAGGGCTTTCTTTACTTCTCAATCCCTCTGCTTCTGCGCTGCCCCTTCCTCTTTACTTGTGCCCTGGGCCTGCACTGGGGCTTTCTTTACTTCTCAACCCCTCTGCTTCTGCGCTGGGCTGCCCCTTCCTCTTTACTTGTGCCCTGGGCCTGCGCTGGGGCTTTCTTTGCTTCTATGCCCCTCTGCTTCTGCGCTGGGCTGCCCCTTCCTCTTTACTTGTGCCCTGGGCCTGCACTGGGGCTTTCTTTACTTCTATGCCCCTCTGCTTCTGCGCGGGGCTGCCCCTTCTTCTTTATTTGAGCCCTGGGCCTGTGCCGGGGCTTTCTTTACTTCTATGCCCCTTGCCCTCTGCCCCCCTGGGTGATGGGACTTACTTCTTATCGTTGGGGGCAGTGGTTCCTTGCCTTCCTCTGCTGCTCCCCTCTCAGCAGTCTTCTTCTTTGCACAGGTTCTTTGTTTCAGGAATCCTCATCACCAGCGTAATAATGTAACCTCAGGGGTCTTCTTGGGCTTCTTACATACACTTTATTACATAGTTACATTAAGCTACATATAAGGATAGCCACTGGGTCCCATCACCCAGGCTTAACTGACATCAGGTAGAACACTCGTACAGCATTCACACATCAACATTCCACATGACATCACAGGGTCTCTAATTCACAAGCAAGCACTTCACAACAGTTAGATAGACAGATAAATAGGTAGGTATATAGATAGATAGATAGATAGATAGATAGATAGATAGATAGATAGATAGATAGATAGATAGATAGATAGATAGATAGAATAGGTTGGGTGGTACAGGGTAGATAGAGTGGTGATAGGGTGGGTGGCTGTGGGGGGAGAGAGAGGATGGGTATCTAGAGCATGTGAGGGTGGGTGGGCGTAGAGAGAGTGTCAGTAGACTCTCTGTGGAGGTAGTGGGGATAGGCTAGATAGGTGAAAGTAGAGAGAGTGGGGCTAGCAAGTGTGGGTGTCGAGTGGGTGGAGAGGGGTATAGGGTAGAGATAGGGGTAGAGAGAGAGTAGCATTAGAGTGGGTGGGGTAGAGAAAGTGGAAGGGCATGGATGGTGGTAGAGAGAGTGCTTTGTGGGGTTGGTGGCGATAGAGTGGGAGCGGAGATGATGTGGGCTGGTACTTGGTAGGGGGCAGAAAATGTGAAAAACAAAGCAGCCTCGGGAGGACTTGTCAAAGTAGCCCAAAACAGCCCAATCAAAACCCAACCAGCACAAGTAATGGGGTGAGGTGGGGAGGGTGGCTGGGGGGTAGAGAGATTGGGGTGGGTGGGGGTAGAGTGGATAGCAATGGGGGTAGAAAGAGTGGGTGTTTGGTGGGTAGTGGTAGAGAGGCAGTCTCGGGAGGACTCCATGCTGCGCGAGTTCCCGAAGGAGCAGGAGCTCCCCTCAACACTGCTGGAGCAGTGCATCATCAACCACATCACCCATCGGCAGCAAGGTAAGCCTGCAAGCTACTTGCTGCAGCAGAAACTCCAGCTGGCCGCAGCGTGGACAACCGCAACTAATTCTCTGCTAATTAATGCATAAATAGTATCTGCCAGAAACAACGCTTTTAAAAGCATTTGCACCCTACTTTTACTCCTGTCCCGTTGGATTGCCCAAGCGCTGCCTTCAAAAGACACAAGGCTGACCACTTGCCAAGATGGCCGCCTCATTCTCTTAAGTGTGTGCCCCTGCCCAATACCCCTACCAGCCTCTATCCTGAGGTTGGATTGGCCCAGGCTGCCCATTTCACCACCAATCACGCACCGTCAGGTGCATGCTGTCATCCAGCACAAAGGCTTGTGCCTGTCCCGAGCCTATCCAGAGAGTGTCCAGAGGCCAAGGCCGGAACCCCTGTTCTAATCCCCCTCTGAAGACCTGATAAACACTACAACCATGCTCCTCAAACCCTCTTGCTGCATAATTTCCTCCTGCTTCCTCACAATAATCCCTGGCTAACACTAAGTCTAGAAAGCGACGCATATTGCAACAGTTACTGGTGTCAATAGCGCCAGCTACCTATGGCCACCTTATATCCATGCGCCACCGTCTTAGCGATCCTCCAACGTGGAGAAAAATCAAAAGAAAAACTGTATGCTTTCTCAAATCAACCTGTCATGCCTGCTTATAAGTGCCTTGCCCTGTCAATGTCCTGCCATTCAGAATCAATGTCAGAATCCTGCTGTACGCTTGCCTTAACTGTCTGTGACAATGGCCTGCACCCCAGCCTGACAGACTGCCTATCGTGGCTACTGCCCGTTAATTGCCCGCTGCACTGCGCTAATCACTGTTATAGTCTACACCAAGCTAATTGAACCTAAACTTAATACAAAGTCAAAAGTGACCCTTCCCACATCCTGGTCTGTAGTCTAAATGGTATCTGGAATGTTATACTACCTGTTTTGCACACTGCATCTTTAGCAGATACTGTGAATTTTGAATCTAGGTGAACCCTATTGCCTACTTGTTTTCACAATCCATTTTTAGCCGCTACTGTGAATTTTGAATCTAGGTGAACCCTATTGCCTACTTGTTTTGCACACTGCATTTTTAGCCGCTACTGTGCATTTTGAATCTAGGTGAACCCTATTGCCTACTTGTTTTGCACACTGCATTTTTAGCCGCTACTGTGAATTTTGAATCTAGGTGAACCCTATTGTCTACTTGTTTTGCACACTGCATTTTTAGCCGCTACTGTGAATTTTGAATCTAGGTGAACCCTATTGCCTACTTGTTTTGAACACTGCATTTCTAGCCGCTACTGTGAATTTGAATCTAGGTGAACCCTATTGCTACAACTGTACCTGCCTGTTCTACACAGTGTATCCCGGTCTTTACTGTGACTGCTGACGCTAGTTGAACCTATTGCTGAAATTGCACTCTCAGATTGCATAGACCTGAACCTAGGCGTTGCCTCCTATGGACTCTCATGGCCAACCATAACTAACCGATCGCATTAGCGTAGTACTCACTGCCTACCATTACCCTACCTACCATGAGTAAAAATACTAATACCCAGAGTATCCTACTTACGACTGGACTCCTCACCATTATGGCCTTTGCTACCTTAAACACAAGCCCCCCCCCCCCATAGACAGAAACATGAGACTTAGAGCAAGGTAATCCTGCATCTATGAGCCCAAAAGACACAATATGAATAATACCACTGGACCCTTTTCTACCCGTGACTCTCGGGCCAAGCGCGAACAGGCAACCAAATTAGATATCCCAATCCTGGTGCCTGCCCAACCCCACTCAAAGAAGCACACGAGTCAAAACAGACACCTAGCCAAACCATTACACAATCCTAACCTTAAGAGTACCCTGACATTAACTGGGTCACTCATCAACGCCAGATCTATAGTAGCCCATGCTACTGAAATCTCTGACATTCTTAGCAGCGGCAACTTGGAACTACTTGCCATAACTGAGACATGGCTCCATGAGGCGGCAGGACCTACCCTGATGCTAGCTGTACCTGACAGCTACCAAATCCTCAGAACCAATAGACCTAAGGCTAAAGGCGGTGGCCTAGCCATCATCTCTAAAACTACCCTGCCTATTAGGCTCACCACCTCACCTTCTTGTTCATCCTGCGAAATACTCACAGCTAAATTGCTGTCATCCAATAACCGTACGCTTACCATCCACTTGATTTTCAGGCTCCCAGGACCATTAGGAACATTTGAAGATTACCTTACTAACCTCATAGCAAACAATACGAAAAAGTACTCTCAAACCTTGCTGATGGGCGACTACAACATCGGCCTCAATGACCCAGACAACAAGCATGTCCACTCAATAACAGTCCTACTTAATGACCACGGGCTCACCCAAAATGTCCTCTCACCTACCCACATCAAAGGTAGAACGCTTGACTGGGTATCCAAACTCAACTGTAATATTGCCATCACTGATATCATCCCACAACCTTGGACAGACCATTACTTAATTAATTTCACCGCCACACTTGATCTTCTCAGTGCCAAAACTATCAGTATGATACCCCCCTCCCCCGACTAGAAGCAAAAAACATATCACTACTGAAAAACTCCTCCCCACTATCAGGGATCTGGAGAATAACACCGACCCAGACACCCCAGTGAACACATTCAACAAAGCCATGACCATGGCACTAGACACCATCGCACCAACTAAACTGCGCAAATGCAAACAGGAGGCACACTTGAATGCCTGGTTCATACCTCAACTCAATGAGCTAAGAAAGCAGAAAAGAAAGCTTCAAGCTATCTGGCGCAACTTGCCTACCAACAATAACAAAGCCAAATTAGCCCATTTATCTAAACACTATAAGAAAGAAATTATTAACACAAAAAAAATCTATTTGACAACAGAATTACCAAAGCCAAATCTAATACAAAGGAACTTTTTTCTATCCTTCGGGAAATGGAATCCCCTTTACAACCAGTAGACACTATCCCAAAGGACAAGATATGGTGTACTAACATACAAAACACCCTATCGAATAATAAAATCTCCACCCTCCAGCTCAAAATACCCAAAAAGAAAGACTCTCTGCCCTGCTCAGAGCAACAAACGCCACCACCCATTGAGCACGATACCATTCCGCCCTTCAGTTTCAAAACAATCTCAATTATTGATACTGAAAAGGTCATTCTCTCCCTGAAACCCTCTAACTGCAAGGGCGACGGCTGCCCAGCGCAAATAATAAAGGATGCGGCCAGAGATTTAGCCCTGTTTATCTCAAAGCTCATAAACTCCTCCTTTAAATCTAACTCAGTACATACCAATCTAAAAGAATCTGGGTCTTCCCCTTACTTAAAAAACAAACGCTTGATCCTGCCATCCTCACTAACTATAGACCCATCACCACCGTGCCATTCCTACTCAATATCCTTGACAGAGTAGCCTACTCATGAATTCAAGATTACTTGCAAGCTAATCATCTGTTAGGCTCCCGGCAATCGGGGTTCCGCCCTCTCCATGGTTCCGAAACAGCCTTGCTAGACCTTAAGACAAGGATCCTGTGTCTCACCCACCATGTATAACATTTTCACCAAGCCATTATTCCACAAGTTGGACAAACCGGGCGTCACCTACACTAACTATGCAGATGACACCCAGATCCTCATAACCCTTTCGGGCAACTATGGAGTGGACCTGGCCTTGGTGAATAAGATGTACATCCTCATTCAGGCATGGATGGCGACCCATGGCCTCTGCCTGAACGACGATAAAACTGAGATTCTTCTTCTCGGATCTGACTCGAACCTTAAGAAACTAACTTCAAACTATGCATCCTTTAACATTGACAACAATATCATTAATGTTATGCCTGGGGTAAAAACTCTAGGATTCTCTTTTGACTCTTCTCTCACACTGAAGAAGCAAGTCAACTCCCTCTCCTCCTCAACAGCTTACACTTGCAAATTAATCCGTGCTGCCAGACCATTCCTCTCCAATGCTAGCTGTATCACCCTGGCCAATGCTCTTATCATGTCTAAACTAGACTATTGCAATGCCCTGTACTCAGGAGCCAACAAATATGTCACTGACAAACTCCAAAGATTGCAAAATAACGCCCTCAGAGCAGCGTTGAACATCCCTTACAGAGAGCACATCTCTAAATTCCGAAAAGAGGCCCATTGGCTAAAATAAAGGACAGAATCCTCCTTAAAACCATATCTATTACTTCCAAATGTCTAAACAATCTAGCACATCCCTACCTATCGGAAAAAATCTCCAGGAAATCCACAACCCGTCCGCTGAGATCTGCCAACACATTCCTGCTCGAAATCCCTAGATTTAAACTAACTACAGCTGGAGGAACAAGCTTCCCAGTCAAAGCTGCACAATCATGGAATACATTCCCAATAGACCTCAGACGCCCCCTACCTTACGCCAGATTTAGAACTAATGCTCTCAAATGGCTTCGCTCTAATGACCCTTAACCACTCTACCTGACAACATTGCACCTAACACTATTACTGTGACTTATCTGTTCAACTATACCTTATATGATTTACTAATAGTAAATGTCTTTACTGTTTCATTTGTTGTACTCACACTGTATTCACCTGTAACCACGAATGACAAATGTCTGCACCACTAATTCACTGTATTACACACTGTACTCACATGTATGTACCAGCCTGCGACAGGCACTGTACCTAAGCTTTGAGACTTCTTGTACTGCTGTGCCTGGCTGCCCAAGGGCTTCGAGCGCATTATCGAATAAACAAACAAACGAACAAACTAAAAAAGTTAGATCTGCTGTCAAAAGTTGCCCAAAAATAGTGCAATTGAAAAGATATAGTCCAACATAGCCCAATATTAGAAACTTACAAATCACTTCACGGCTGGGACATGCGATTCCCAGCACCAGAGTTTTAGGAAGTTGGCATTTTCATGCCATGGCATTTCCGGTTGCTATGCCAACCAGATATGCTCAGTTCAGAACCCCTCTCCCCCTCTCTCTTGTCCAAAGCAATGGCTACTTATATTGAAAGTCACTTATAACTAACTAACTTCTACTTTAAATGCTCTGGTTTAAGAAAGAGAGTGGTTACTAACACACTACTTGTCTCTTGAGCATGACAGAGGCTCGGGTGGTGACTACACGGCATCGCTCGGACAGGCAGACAAGAAGAGCCTCGTGCCTGGAAGCAGTGCAGCCACTCTAGAACACCACCCATGTTCCTCTGTATGCCCATGGCAGCTGGTGCCTGCAGGGCCCTGCAACATGTCACAGACTGATCATGCCTAGAACCAGGGGAGTTGCTAGGTCTGGAAAAGGCCCGGGGCCACGCTGATGTTGGAACTGTCGGGACTGGGGGCTAGCTAGTCTTTTGGCTGTAGCTCCTGAGATTCTATCCGGGGCTACAACCAAAAGATCAGGGGCTATACCCCCCGTAGCCCCCCCCCTAGCAACGCCCCTGCCTAGAACCTCCATGATTAGAGAAGCCATGGCGCACAGATGCTGTATACCGGAGCCCAATCAACCTTTTCCAGTGAGTGAGCTGTCCAGGCCTGCAGGGACCGGATGTCAATGGACGAGATACATGGGTCAGTGATGTGCAATCAAGCTGCACTGATGACTTGTGGGGGAGCATTTATTCGGGGGAGTTGTTAGTGATGCTTGCTGCAGCATATAATACCTGGAAAGAATTTGATGAGATATTGTGAATTGTCGGAGGGTTTTTATGAAGTATTTTGCAATCTTAACTGTATTACTTGTTCGGATGTTGGTTTTGTGATGATGTATTATTTTATTTCGATGTGTTTTAGTCAGTCCGTAACTTTAATACGGCTGCATGGCCATTAAAGTAAAAACCAACAGCAAACACAAACAACATGCTTCATGATAATAGGGCAATGGTATCCTCCGGACCCAAAGGCCCAATCGTTAACTGGCAAATGCACATCGCAGCTAGGAGCTCCTCCAATGACCTGAGAGCCCCAGATTCCCTGTCTGCCAGAACCTGCCCCCCCTCCGCCCTTGTTCCCAGCAGCACTGTGTTTGCACCAGATAACACAGAGTTCTGGGCCACGTTATCAACAACACAATCATGGTTACACTGAGTATCAGCACTCATTTCAATCGTACTGTCTATTCCGAAGCGACATCTTGTGTTAGAAGCTAGGATGCCTTTGGCCACTCTCCAGTCCCAGAAGTCTATATGCAAAGATTCCAAAACTCCCCCCCCCCCCCCCCCCGCTAATAGGGCTGTCTGGTGCAGTTGGCGATATCTTCAAGAATAATACACGTACCACCACATACTACGCGCAAGCCGTGCGTACATTTATTAATGAGCGATTCCTTGGCCTCCCAGTGATTTGGGGCCAATTTACATCCCTTACAGAGAAATACTTTGCCCCCCATATTGCGCTCCCTCATCTTATTTATTATTACGCTTTGCCCAAAGGGGGTTCTACGCCCCCCTGGACAGGCATCAATCGGGATCAGATTTAGCACTGCACAACCGGACCTACCAACTAACTGCTGAGTCTTGGTTCAGTACTGGACATTCACATCCATGTTTGGGCTGTTCTAATAATTGCACAACTCGGCTCTGCAACCCTGGTGTAAGAACACGTGGCAAAAACAGGAGGGGCACCTGGCTATACCCTGATCACTTCAGGTACTACAATCTTTATATAACAATTGATCAGGGCGAGCAGGTAAAGTCTCAAGGACCCAAACAATGTAATAAAGATTATGACAAAGACTATACATATCAAATTTCTTACAAGTAAATAATTACTGCAGGTGAGTGAACCCAAACACATTCCCAACATTTAACATGCACTGTAATTCATAATAATAGTGACATATGTATGGCACATGTTGAGAGTAACAGGTGACTCTTTCGTACCCCCGTATGGTTGAGACAGGGGAGAGATTTCACAGGTTTTGACAACAACATAATGAGTGCCCAGCATGTGTGACGGGCGCTGTGCAGCATAAAATGTCGACACAACTGTGTTTCGCCTACAGCCTATTATGCTGGCTGTAAATAAGATGGCCTTCATCAGGATGGGGGATTGCAGTTTCGACTCAGACGGACTCTCCTGTGGTTGTGTTTTAAAAGACAAACATAATGTGCTCAGTATGGGGCCCCCGGGGTATTAAGGGTTCAGGGAAGGTTCTGGAGCAGGCGACGGTTGGGACGTGTGTCTGACAGGTCACCTGCTCCAGAGTCTTTCCCTGTGAGGGTCCGTATAGTTGATGAGTGTGGAGGTGAGGTAGGCTAGGTTAGTTTAGTGGTAGTTGGGCGTTTAGGATTAGTTTAGTATTAAAAGAAAATAGTAGAAGGTGTCGTAGATAAGGCACCTCCTTCTACCTTCTGGTAGCACTGCTTTTCGGTCTGGCTTCTCTCCATGGGGGGGAGGGTGTCCAGGTGTTCGGAGCGCAGCCTGCATTGGCTGTCAGCGCCGGCGAGCGCTGTTTCTCCTTTCCTCCCCGGGTTTCGTCCAGCTGTTGTGGGGGCGGTATATTGGTCCGGGTGCGCTCTTCCCCAAAGGTTTCTGTTTAGTATCGGGCTGCTGCGGCGCGCGAGCCATGTTGGCCGGAGGCCAGTGTGTTGTATGCGGAGGCATTCGAGCACCAGAGGTGGCGTTTCTTTCCTTTTAAAGGGGCCGCATGTCTGTTAATTAGTTTAACTGAGCTTTCTGTTGTTTATAAGCATCGCGTTAAGAGTTTTCTGTATTTTGTACAGTGTTACTTTTTGACAGGCTGGTGGTCTGGGGTTAATTTTATTGAGATTATTAGCCCCTGTGGGCCCTCTCTTTTAATTGCCTCTATTATTGGGGCAATTTGAAAAAAATATATATATATTTAATTTCGTTTCTGCTGATAGGAATAATTATCTACAGTTTTAGGTTGTCCTTTTCTCCTGTGTGGGCCTGTCTGGTTACTTTTGAGTAATAATTATAAGTTTGGAAGTACATACTACATTTGTGGTGTACCTGTTAATTTGGGCTTCCTACCACAATTTTCAAGTTTTCTAAAGTTTCTTTGGGTTTATCTGAATGGGGCCATTGCCAGTATAGTTTGGCACTGAGTTCCCCTTTTTCTTTCGTTTGAGGGGAAAGGCTCGGGGCTAGCTAGGCAGTCCAGCGGGGCAGTGCGCAAGTGCAAGAAGAAGGGCCTGGTGGATGCTAAGGCCCTTAGGGAGGCTTTGGAGATCATTAGTAGAGCATCCAAGGCCCAGCTGGAGGGGGCTGTGATGAAGGTTACGGGGAAGGGGAAGAAAGGGGGGAGGCCGCAGCAGAGAGCAGCTGCAGATGGGGCTCTTGCGGCAGTGGTGGCTTGTAACCCTGCGGCTGGTAGAAAGGAGTTTGGTGAATCTAGGGTGAGGAAGATGAGAAGGGAGATTGACAGGAGGGCCTCCAGGGGGAAATGGACTTGGGTGAGGAGCAGGACTTGGGTGTGGGGGAAAACGATCGGGAGGATGCAGGGGAGGTCAGGAGTGCCCTGAAAGGTGTATGTAGGGCAGAGCATGAAGTTGGCGGGGTAGGGGTGCAGAGAGGGGTGTCAGGACAGTGGGGCAAGAGCGGTAAGTACCTGCAGAAGAGGGCAGGTGGGAGAAGGAGAGAGCTGTTCCCATCAATTACTGAGATTAGGGAGGGGCGCGGAATGCCCCCCCTGGCTAGGAGGAGTTTGGGTGGAGGGCACAGAGCAGCCCCCGCTCTTACAGAGGATGAATATGGAGAGGGTTTAAGAATAGCCCCTCCTCTAACAGCATGAGGACAGTCTAGAGGGTGCAGCACGGCCCTTAGCGACAAAGACTGCAGGGTGAAGGAGAGCACACCTCGCCCGAGAGAAGAGGACTAGGAAGGGGTTTCTGCGGCCCAGCCGAGAAGATGCCAAAGGAGTGGCGAGGCGGGCGCCTCAGGCTCACAAGAAGAGGATCTACTCAACCCGAGCATGAGCTCGCATCAGCAATGGTATTTAAGGGGTGATGAAGATAGGATGGAGGAATATGTGGAGCAGTGGGAGGATGAAGGATATAGGGCGGGAAGAAGGAGGGGGAGGGCAAGAAGGACTTTAGAGGGGATTATGAAAGACAGGAGCAAGGGGTTTGGGGGGCAAGAGGTCGAGGGAATAATTGGCTGGGTGAGACTGCTGACATGGTTTGTCCCCGCAGCAGGATCCCAGTAAGGAAGGAGATGCAGAGTATCGGATCCAAGGTCAGGCCGCAGACGGGTGATGGCTGGTCGGAAAGAGGTGAGCAGGAAAGGGACTGGTCAACTGCATGGAAGAGGGGGGACACGAGAAAGGGGGCACGAAATGAAGGTGCTGGTTTGCAAGGGGTAAGGAGAGAGATTGGGTGCAGGCTATTGGAACTTTGATGGGAGAAAAAGAAAACTGCTCGGTGGAGGTACAGATGGACAAGGTGATTGAGCCATTGGCGGTCGAGGTACAGGTTTTAAAAGAAAAGGAGGTTGAAGTGAAGGGCAAGGAGAAAAAGCTACCATATATGGGCATCACAAAACCCTTGGGAGCACACTTGATGACAGCAACTAAAGAAAAGATTCCGGCAGGGGAATTTGTGGATGTTTTTAAGCTGCTTCATAGGGAAGAGAGAGCAAAGGAAGGGTCTAAGGAAGAGGAGAGGGAACTGGCATCGCGCCCAAGGGTCCCAGTGACAATTGAAAATTGGACATCAGCTTTTATTATCTACGCCAGTGCCTATTGTGAGAAATTTCCGGAGCAATGCGTGGCTCTGTTAAAATATATGGATTTGATTAGAAAGGCATTTACAAGTTTTGGGGGCTTTGCCTGGGTGCGTTACGATGAAGAATTTAGAGCAAGGATGTCAGAGGACAGTCAGGCGGTCTAGGGGGGAAGAAGATATGGATCTATGGCTGCAGTGGATGGCACCGACGAGACCTGCTCTGACATTGCACACAGCAAGTGGTTTGCCTGTGCCTTTACGGCCCTTTCTTGGTCGGCCCGCCCCGGAGGGGGCAGGGGGAAGAAGCAGAGGGCAGTCCTCAGCGGCATTTTGGGCATCTAACAAGGATAGCTGCACAAGGAGCTTATGTAGGTTCAGACATGAATGTAGCAAATGTGCAGGGAAGCACCCACCCACACAGTGTTTCCAACAAGGAGACAGGGGGTGGGGGAGAGGATCAGACAGAGGGGTTGTGGCAAAAGGCTTTTAGGCCAATTAAATTGGATGTGTTGGAGAAGTGGTTGGAATTTTATTCGGACAGGGAAGGGGCTCAGATTTTGGGAGAAGGTTTTCGTCATGGTTTCAGGCTGGGTTACCAGGGGCCAAGGGTGCGTAGGTGGGCGGAAAACTTGAAGTCCGCCAAAGAAAATGTGGAGGTCGTGAGAGAGTAATTAGGCAAGGAGATAGCAGCGGGAAGGTTAGTTAGGCCATTCGATGATCTGCCAGGTGATTTAGTGGTATCCCCACTGGGTGTTGTACCCAAGAAAGTCCTGGGGGAATTTAGATTGATTCACCACTTGTCATGGTCTGAGGGCATATCATTGCACCGGAGGAGTGTGGGGTTGTATAGGCAAGTGTGGACCAGGTGGTGAATTTGGTGAGGAAAGCCGAGTGTGGGGCCTTCATGGCCAAGTGTGACATTTAGGCGGCTTTTAGGTTGTTGCAGGTGCACCCGGAAATTTTTTGCCTGCTGGGATTGCAATTTGAGGACGGCATTTACATCGACAAAGCTTTGCCAATGGGGTCTGCAATTTCCTACGCCTTGTTTGAGCGTTTCAGTTCCTTTTTACAGTGGGTTTTCTCATACAGTTCTAGTTGGAAAGGGGTATTGCATTATCTAGATGATTTTTTGGCCATCAGTGGGGCAGAAAGGGAGACAGAGTGTGGTGAGATGCTAAAAATGTTTCAGGAATTGATGGGAGAGTTGGGTGTGCCTTTAGCAGAAGACAAAACAGAAGAGCTAAGCTCATCGGGTAAGAGTATCAGGTGCAGTTCGGGAAGATTGTAGGATTTGGCTGCGTTTTTTGGGGAGTTTTAACGGGGTGTCCATGTGGCTGCAGGGAGATCCGATGTCATGGGAAGTGCAGGTTTTTTCAGATGCAGCAGGTGCGGGAGGGTTTGGTGTGTTTTGGGGAGGAAAGTGGTGTGCGAAGAAGTGGCCATCGGGTTGGTTGAAGGAAGGAAGGAGCACAGCATTCCTTGAATTCTTCCCTTTGCTGGTTGCATTGGAGTTGTGGGGGAAGGAGTTGCAAAACAAGAAAGTGAATTTCAACATTGATAACGAATGTGTAGTTCATGTAGTGAACAGGCAGTCAACAAGGGATCGGAGGGTGGCGGGACTGATAAGATTGTCCTGCGTTGCATGGAATGGAATGTGGTGTTTAAGGCAACACATGTGCCGGGGAAGGATAATGGCATCGCTGATGCATTATTCGTTTTCAATGGCAGAGATTCCGTGGATTGGCTTCAGAAGCGGATCAGGACGGGCAGCGGATTCCAGAGGAGCTGTGGAAGATGGGAAGCTGAGAGCGCTTGCATTGGTAGAGGGTTCGCTTACCCGGGCATCTAGAGAGACATACAGGAGAGTTTGGGAGGATTTCATAGGAGGGGGAGCTCGTAGTTGGAAGGGTAGGTGGGATGCGGAAGAGCGGAGAAGGGATGATGTCACTAACTTCCTCTTGAGGTGTATGGATAGGGGGTGGTCTAGGGCGACTATAATGGGGAAGTTGGCAGGGATTGCTTTCTATGGGAAGTGGTTTTGGGGTTTTCAGCCGAGTGGTGGGGAAATGGCGAACAGGTTCTTGGAAGGATGGGCAAGGGAAGGTAAGAGTGAAAAGGACAAGAGGAGACCAGTATCGGCGGAACTGCTAACAAGGTTGTATCGGGCTGTGGGGGGGTTTGCTGGTCGGCCTGGGAAGGAGAGTTGTTTGAGACTTGCTTTACATGGCTATTCTTTGGGGCCTTTAGGGTTTCCGAGCTGGTGGGGGGAAAAAGTGGGGTAAGTGGACTGCGTTTGGAAGATGTTCATTTTACTGAGTTAGTTTTGGACATCAAGATTAAGAGGTCTAAAACAGATCAAAAAGGGAAGGGCTCTTGGGTTTTGCTGGGGCGGGGGAGCAAGGATTTGTGCCCGGCCTGGACAGGTTTGGTATGGAAGGAACGTTGCGGGGGGAGGACAGGTTTCATTTTCCAACATGAGGATGGGGGGGCAGTATCAGCGGTGCAGGTTTTGGGGGTTTTGGGGGTGCTACAAAAGGTTTTAGTGGCGGTAGGGGAAAAGGCAGAGGAGTTTGGAATTCATTCTTTTAGGAGCATCTGAAGGTGGTAGGTTGGGCTTATCGGAGGATAAGGTGAAAAGTTTGGGGCGGTGGAAATCTGGTGAGATACAAAGGGTATGTCAGATATCTGGGTAAAGGGGACGTTTGAAAGAAGGTTTTGTAGGATCCCAGGAGTGTCTAATGTGGTAGGATGGTTGTGATTTGTAAGTGATATTGTAATTTCTTTTTCATATGCTGCTTGGAGGCCGGGGGAGATGCCGCAGGTATGGATTGTGGGCCATTCGATTGTTAAATGGGCGGGGAAGGAGGCAGAGAAAAGGGTATTTGGCAGGCAATTGGGTTGCAGTTACAAAGTGGCATTGGTAAATGGTCTGGTTTAGGTGGGCATTCGCTGGGATCAGCTGCTGCCTATGTTGGCGGGGTTGAGTGAACGCTATGGGTCTCCAGAGGTGGTGATCATTCATGCAGGGGAAAATGAACTGGTAAGAGATACAGGTGTGGCTCTTCTTAGAAAAATGAAAAGGGATTTGGTATGGGTCAAGGAAATGTGGCCCCAAGCATGTGTAGTTTGGACTAAGTTATTGCCCAGAGAGTTTGGAAGGGAGAGATAAGTGAGGGACAATAGAGCGGGCAAGGAAGGGAATAAATAGAGAGATGGTAAGATTTTGTGCCTCGGCGGCGGTGCCGGTTTTGGAACATAAAGAAATAGTTTATGAAGGTTTCATGATCTTGAGAGGATGGTGTCCACTTGTCAGTTTTCGGGAATAGTTATTATCTGACGCATTTGACCTTGCTGGTGGGCGACATAGTAGGGAGATGGACGTAGAAAGAAAGGGTAGAGGTGGGGCAGAAAGAACACCTCAGGGGAGGGGCTTTCTGTTGCCGGGGGGATGTGGGGGAGGGAAGCACAATGGGAGAATAGCATGGGAAAGGATGGGGGTGGCGCTGTTTGCACAAATGGGCTACCCCGGGGGAATAGGTATTGAACCTGGAGGGGCATGGCCCCGGGGAGAAAGCGGGACACCTTGAGAAGTGGTAAGGAGACGGTAGGGACCAAGGGATAGTTAGGGAGGAAGGGGAACTATTTAATCATTTATTTGTTGAAGAAAATGTAAGTGTTGATTTATTAATTGGTTGTTTAAAATATTTTGTTAGTCTGTAAGGCCAGGTGAGCCAGGTAAGTGGTTATTTGTAAGCTTTGACCTGTCACATTAAAGCAACCTTTTCCACTATAAGCGAGTCTGGGTTTTTGTGCAATAAGCCAAAATATATGACTTTCGATAACTGAAATTCTGATTCAAGAAGCCATCGGAATTTACAATAATAACAGAGAACTCAATACAATATGCACAATGGACACTCTAATTGTTGCATCAATTGCCTGGTTGTGGGAAATCGGTTTAGATTTTAGATGTGGTGATGCAATTCGCTGTGACACATCCATGCTATTTTGATCCATGCGGGAATTGCGCAAATCTGGCGCCTCCCTTCCAAGTACTGGGCGCATCCACTTTAATTGCTAAACGAGGACATTCTTACACCTTTGATGTTTGTGACTTTCATCTCTCAGGTGACATCAGACACCGAAACAGGACCAGGAACTGGGTGCCCAGGGTGTCTTTTTGGGACCTACGGTAGGTGCGTGCGTATTTCATAAAGTATCCACCCAGGACAGTGGTGACTCAACTCTCTATCTGGGAATTCCACATGTTTCAGCTCAGTGGCCCCACTTCCTCAAGGCTCCCCAAAGTAAGTGTAGAGTTCACAAGGCAAAGGCGGGAGGGGGAGGGTCCATATCCTGAAACTAACCGGAAGATAAACAATACAACTGAAGACAGTCTGTAGAGCTCCAGGATATGCCTGGCCCATGGCGCTCGAGTTTGTTTCAAGTCGAGTTTCATGGACATATGCACGTTGTTATCAATCATTCTTTCCAGCTCTAAAGAGAGAACAGGTTGTTAACTCAATTACCTTATTAGGTCCAGATGGCTCAAGACATAATTGGTAGTGAAAGGACCTTCCCTATTTTGCTATATTCAGCAAAACTGCACACCCTAGCACTGAATTTCATGTGAAACTCCAAGATAGCTTTGGAACCTGCTTCCTCTACCTGGCATTGAATGCCATCCTCCTCTCCTCTCCATTCATGAAAAGGATAACATGCCAGAGGTTCCTTCCTCAGCTGGTACTTCCAATGCCAGATAATCGCTTTATCTCCATCAAAGTCATATAATGACTTTGCCTTATAACAGTGTGTGTCCTTTCAATTTGTAGCTTATAGTGTGTGTCCTTTCAATCTCTATCTTATTATGGTGTGTGTCCTTTCAGTCTCCAGATGATTCCAGTGCATTTTGCGAGAAACTCACGGTTACCCAAGTAAGACAGAAACAAATGATCAAAGTTCAAGTGTGTTTATTGAACAACAAAAAAATATTAAGTGGGTTGGAAAAATGCCTAATCTAAACCTATATCTTAGGTGGTGACAGATGTCAACTATCAAATGAAAAGTAAGGCAGTCCGAGTGGCGTTGTGTCAAAATAAAAGGGCCTACACTAAGAGACCTATTGCCAAACCTTACAACTAGTACAGAAAAGGCTGTGGGATAGTTCCCAAGAAAAGAAAGACATGTTCTCAAATTAGAAGTCAGGATGAAGTGATGTGGGTATCCCTTCCCCATGTTTTAGCATGGGGTGAGATGGCAGCTGGATGAACACAGTACAGTATTGGGCTTCTCTAGCACGAGACGACAGTTCTCATCTCTGTTGATGGCCAAGTCTCATTTCCCTAGAAAGTCTCTTGGCTTTGGGGCCTGATGTGTTCAGCTAACCCGCAAAACACAATTTCAATTAACAAATGAAAGTTTGTTCCCAATATTCGTTGGGTGATGGCTTCAACCCTGGGTCCCCTTTTTATGGGCTGACCCCTCATTGCTTTCAATATTCTCTCTCTTTACTTTTATACAGTTCATAGGTTTCGGTATTTACTTCCCTCGCCTTCATAACAATTCACAAATCAACGTATTTTCGAATGTATGGGGCTTTTGCTCGACCCTCACGTATGACCACTTTGTATTCCCTTTGGTGGCCTTTCCTTGGCCTTCTGGTTTCTGCAGTTTTTTAATATGGGGCTTGACCAGAGTCTCTTGAGTTAGCACCCATGCAGTGCCACTTTCCCTCGGCAGCTGGCCTCCCCCTCTCACTTACAACAGTTCCGTTAAAGTTCATTAGATTGGTTCAAAACTTGCCACTTTGCAATTCTCCCTCAACACAGCACGGTGCTTATCGATTCTACCCTCACTCACCGGCTGTGTTGAACTGCTTGGCTGTTGGCTTGTCTGGAGTCAAGGCTGGTACCCTGGGCACAGGAGTCTCCTCTACTCTGCATTATCAGCATAGGGTTGCCCCATGTACCGTTGACATCTGCAGCAGGACACTTGCTCTGTTGTACGCGGTCTCAGATCCCTCTCCATGAAGGTTCTTTGGGCCTGGGGTGAAAAGGGCAAGGTTGAGTCTTTCCTTGGCACTCTCTCAACTACCGCCACCTTTTTCCTTCTCTTGAACGGCTGCCTTCTATTAGCCGTCTCCTTGTGATGCCTGTCGTATCTGTCTTGCTCGTGGTGTGCTCGTTGGCTCCACCTTTTATCCCTGTGGGGAAGGCAAATGGCCGTCAGGTGTGTGAGATTGGAGTCAATTGTTCAGCTTTGCCTGACCCTGGTATTGGGACATGTCAGGTAAACGGCTCTAGTGTGAGTCTGTTGTCTGTTGTGTTGTGTGAAAATGGTTGCAGTGGAAAAGGGGCGGTCAGTGGTTTGGAATGTCCTACGTATGAAGATGTGGAAACTGTGTTAAAGGAAGGGGGATACCACGTCTCACCCGTCAGTGTCCCACACCCACTGTCACGCGCTGTCGTGGCCATCACCGTGACTGGCTATTTCTTTCGCGTTGGAGTTTGAGGAGACGCAGAGGAAGGTTACTTTAGTCCCTTTTCTGTGTTCGCAGCCGCCGTTCCAAACGCGGGACGCAACGCTGCCGGGAGTATTTAAATCCCCGCCTCCCGGCAGGTCGTTGCGTTGCAACCCCTTCTGTTGTTTACCTTTCGACTCTGGGTCCTTCGCTCTTCCTCTGCACCTCGCTTTGGAATTACTCAGGAGTTTTTCCCCGTGGTTACGTTCTCCAGTGTCCCTGTCCCCGGAACACCGTACTTTTGTTTTCCGTTTCTCTCCGCCACCTTCCCTGGGCGGCGCTAGCTGTGCCTTTTTCTCCGGCGATCGGGCTCTCTCTCTCTCTCTCTCTCTCTCTCTCTCTCTCTCTCTCTCTCTCTCTCTCTCTCTCTCTCACTCTTTTTCTTTCCCTTGCTCTTTGAGTCCAGACAGCGTGGGGTTCTTCTCCCGTGCTTCTCCGCAGTGCTTTCTTGGAAGATTTCTACCTCCACCCCAGCCGTCAGCTGCTGCCTTCTCCGCCTGCTCTTCAGGCCTAGTGCTACCATTGGACTTGGACGTTTTGAGGGCCACTACCCTCAGTGTTGGAGATCCTTCGCTTCCTTCTTCATCTGTGAACAACTGGCCTTCCGAGACAAGTCTTGACACCTCTTATCAGGGTTTTTTTTCCCTTGCGGGTTTTTGCCTGTATTTTCTAGCTTGATTCCGGAAAGGAGGTCACTGTGCCGCTGTTCTCACCCAGCAGCCACAGTGGCTTCTCTCCGTGACAATCCCACGCACCAGAAGAAGGAGAGAGACTACCTGGCACGTCGAGGCCTGCAAGATACCATCGACTCGGAAAGCTCAGGTGAGGAGAGCGTGTGCACAGGGGGGACTCAGCCAAGGGTACCGTTCAAGTCACAGATTGCAACGCCAAAGAGTATCACGATGTCAGCTGAGGAACAGGTCCAAGAGCTGTGGAAGGCTTTCCAGGGCATGTCCCAGGAGCTACAAGGTGTCAAAACTGAGAACGCTTTGCTTAAACAAATGGTTGCGGCTAGGGAACCGACTCCCTCGGAATTGCCACCCATGGCGCTGTCCTCTGGGAAATTTGATGGCTCCACCAAGAAGGTGAAGGAGTTTCTTGAAGCATGCTTGGTTCATTTCACATTCAGACCCCGTACCTTTGCTACAGATCAGGCCCGGGTGGGTTTCCTAATATCCAACATGACTGGAAACGCTCTATCCTGGGCCACCCCATTGGTGACTAGTGGAAACGCCATTCTGCAGGACTATTCGGGGTTTCAGAATCTTCTCAAGCAGACCTTCGAACGACCAGAGCTCTCCTTTACAGCCTGCAAAGACCTGTTGGATGTCAGACAAGGCTCGCTAGATGTTTTGTCATACATCTCCTCTTTCAAAACATTAGCAGCCGGAGCAGGATGGCCCAAGACAGCGCAGTATGCCATTTTCAGAAGAGGACTGAAGGAGGAAATTAAAGACGAGCTAGCCAGATCCCCTCGTTCTCCTACATTCTCAGATCTGCTTTCTGCTGCCCTTCATATTGAGTATCGCCTTCATTGAGACGAGTTGAACGTCGTAAGCAAAGGACTCCTGGTTATACCTCAGACCCCTCTGTACCCGTTCTCCCTGGTCGCTCTACTAACATTATTACCGAAGAACCAATGCAGATCGGTGCCACCAGGGCGCCCTTGTCCGCAGCTGAAAGACGTTGCAGAAGAGAGAAAGGGCTATGTGCCTACTGCGGATCAGAGCAACATCTTCTCAGAGACTGTACAGAACTGCCAAGCAAGAGGTCGGGAAACGACTACCCTCGGCGTCAGTAGGGACAAGCGACCGAGGGTCTTCGAGCAATCTTCATCGTCCCTATGTCTCTCTGTCAGTGACCTCTTCCGAATCTAAGGAGGACTCCAGGCTGATGGTCATTCCAGTACAACTCAACCTTGGAAACCATCAGGTGGAAACACTGGCTCTATTGGACTGTGGCGCGGCAGGGAACTTCGTCGACACCCTGTGGGTAGACAGGGTGGGTCTCCGTCGGATCCCCCGGGCAGAAGGTCAGAAGGTGGAAGGTGTGGACGGTTCGCCTTTGTCTTCAGGTCCCATCACCCATACCACTGAGGATCTCTCCTTGACGATCAACCAACATAAGGAAGTTTTTTGTTTTGATATTATCAGGGCTGCCCATTTCCCCATCATCTTGGGCATTACATGGCTCCGTCGACATAATCCTCTGATTAACTGGACCGAGAATCAGATACGTTTCAGTTCCCCGTATTGCGCAACCAACTGTTTTTCACTGGAAGGTCGAGCTGATCTTCAGCCAGTCAAAGTGTTTCCCAACAACCATGTGGGTGTCCATGCTTTACCCAATTTCTGCTCTGGGTTTGCAGAGGTTTTTCAGGAGTGCCTCCTTGCCAGACTTCCACCCCATCGGCCAGAGGACTGCACCATCAATCTGGAGCCCAATGCCTTGGTTCCATTCGGACGGATGTTCGCTCTCACCCAAACCGAGAGACAAGTTCTTCGGAGTTACTTGGATACCAACATGTAGAATGGTCTCATCCAACCTTCAAAGTCTCCAGCAGGAGCCCCTTTGTTTTTCATCAAGAAAAGAGATTCCGCCGACCTTAGACCCTGCATTGACTACAGGGGCCTAAATACAGTGACAGTCCGTGACCGGTATCCTATGCCCCTAATCACGGACATTATTGAGGCGGTGCAAGGTGCTCGAGTCTTTACCAGACTGGATCTTCGCAACGCATACCATCTGTTGCGGATTGCCAAGGGTGATGAATGGAAAACCGCATTTCGTACTCCTCTGGGCGTATTTGAGTATAAGGTTATGCCGTTCGGTTTGGTGAACGCCCCAGCGGTATTCCAGAGGTTCATGGACCAAATGTTCTCTGACATGCTTTCCATCTCTGTCATCATCTATTTAGATGATATCTTGGTTTTTTCCCCTAACATGAGAGAACACATTGTACAAGTACGACGAGTTTTGGAGCGTCTTAAGGAGAACAATCTACTGGTCAAGTAGGAGAAGTGCAGATTCGCTGTACCTTCGGTACATTATCTGGGATATGTTCTGTCAGAAGGAGGGATCGCCATGGATCCGGACAAGGTGCACGTTATTCTTGACTGGCCGGCCCCGACCTCCGTCCGAGAGGTCCAGAGGTTCTTGGGTCTTTCGAATTACTACAGGAGATTCATTCCAAACTTTTCGGAGGTGGTGTTTCCCATCACCCGTCTACTCAAGAAGACGGCCTATCCTTTTTCCTGGTCCACTGAGGCGGAAAGAAGTTTCTGTCACCTGAAAACCCTCTTCTGCTCTGCCCCGATTCTGCAGTATCCCAACCAAACACTTCCATTTATTCTGGAGACGGACACCTCCGCTATAGCAGTCGGAGCTGTGTTGCTTCAGTCCATCAACATGGTAGAGCATCCAGTCGCCTATCTCTCCAAGACTCTTTCTCCCAGCCAACTCAACTACTCGGTTCTGGAGAAGGAATTGTTGGCAATGAAGTTGGCTTGTGAGGAATGGAGGCACCTTCTCATGGGTGCCCGTCATCCGTTCCTCATTCGCACCGACCATAAGAACCTAAAGGCCTTACAGGACATGGAATTTTCGAACTCCAGGCAGGCTAGATGGGCCTACCTGTTTTCGCAGTACGACTTCCAAATCATGTACATCCCTGGGTCTCTCAATCGTCTAGCTGACGCTTTGTCTCGCAAGGATACTCACTTGTAGCTGTCAAGTCTGAGCCATTGTTCCACAGAAATCGGATCCTAGCCACGGCGGGTTCTTTCCTTCAGGAAGTCAAGGCTGCTGTCACACAAGAAGCTCCTCATATCTCTTTTTCCGCTGATTCCCCTTTCCAAATCAAGGACGGTTGGGTCTTCTACAAGAAGAGGTGGTATATCCCTGAAGGGTCGCTGCACCGGAAAGTCCTAAAATGGTGTCACGACTCACGTCTAGGCGGACACAGAAGTGGAAATGGTACGTTGGAACTTATCTCGAGGTCGTTTCGTTGGCCAAACATCAGGAGAGACGTGTTCAACTACGTAAAGACCTGCCCGACTTGTGCCAGAGTCAAATATGCCTCGGGGAAGCCCCTAGGACTTCTCACCCAAGTGGAGATGCCGACTCGCCCGTGTGGACTCATCTCCACGGACTTCATAGTGGAGCTTCCTGATTCTGAGTCATGCACATGTATCATGGTTACAGTGGACGCTTTATCCAAGTTAGCCCATTTTTCTCCTCTTCCGGGACTCCCTTCTGCCACCAAGATGGCAGAAACATTTGGCCGAGATATCTTCAAGCTTCATGGCCTCCCCGACAAGATAATATCCGATCGAGGAAGCCAGTACATTTCCAAATTCTGGACGGCTTTATGTACTCGATTGGGAGTGGAAAGGGCCCTTTCCTCTGGGTTTCACCCACAGACAAACGGCCAAATGGAACGACTCAACGCAACCCTGGAGCAGTACTTGCGATGCTTTATTTCCCAGCATCAAGATAATTGGGTTTCTCTACTCCCTACTGCGGAATTTGTTTACAACAACTCCAGGCACACTGCCACAGGCCTATCCCCTTTTTTTTGTACCTACGGTGTTCACCCGCGTTATTTACTGCCCGAGGTGCCCGGTTTCTCCAACTCTCCAACTGCTGAAGAGGTGCTAAGAAATATCAAGGAGGCCAGGGACAATGCATTGCTAAGTTTGGTGAATAGTAGACAGCGGAATAAGATTGAAGCCGACAAACATCGCAGGGAAGCACCTTCATGGAAACCTGGGGACAAGGTGTGGTTGTCCACCAGATTCCTTCCCAGATGGACAAGACCTTCTAAACTGTCTCCACGTTTCTTGGGACCTTTCCCCATTCTCTCCAAGGTCAATCCTGTTGCCTATCGTCTACAACTCTCTCCATCTCTCAGACGCATACACCCTGTTTTTCACGCCTCTCTTCTTAAACCCTACTATTCAGATGCACATCGCCGGCCTCTCCACCGGAATCTTCCTGTCACTGCAGCCGACCAGGAAGAATACGAAGTTTCTGCCATTAGTGATTCTAGATTCCTTCGTGGTCGGTTGGAATACCTCCTGTCATGGAAGGGTTACCCGGTATCGGAGGATTCCTGGGAGCCAGCTTCCCAAGTACATGCCCCTCAGCTGTTGGCCAGGTTCCATCGCTTGCACCCGGGTAAGCCTGGGTGGTTGCACTCTAGGGGGGGGCATACTGTCACGCGCTGTTGCGGCCATCACCGTGACTGGCGATTTCTTCCACGTTGGAGTTTGAGGAGACGCAGAGGAAGGTTACTTTAGTCCCTTTTCTGTGTTCGCAGCCGCCGCTCCAAACGCGGGACGCGACGCTGCCGGGAGTATTTAAATCCCCGCCTCCCGGCAGGTCGTTGCATTGCAACCCCTTCTGTTGTTTACCTTTCGACTCTGGGTCCTTCGCTCTTCCTCTGCACCTCGCTTTGGAATTACTCAGGAGTTTTTCCCCGTGGTTACTTTCTCCGGTGTCCCTGTCCCCGGAACACCGTACTTTTGTTTTCCATTTCTCTCCGCCACCTTCCCTGGGCGGCGCTAGCTGTGCCTTTTTCTCCGGCGATCGGGCTCTCTCTCTCTCTCTCTCTCTCTCTCTCTCTCTCTCACCCTTTTTCTTTCCCTTGCTCTTTGAGTCCAGACAGCGTGGGGTTCTTCTCCCGTGCTTCTCCGCAGTGCTTTCTTGGAAGATTTCTACCTCCACCCCAGCCGTCTGCTGCTGCCTTCTACGCCTGCTCTTCAGGCCTAGTGCTACCATTGGACTTGGACGTTTTGAGGGCCACTACCCTCAGTGTTGGAGATCCTTCGCTTCCTTCTTCATCTGTGAACAACTGGCCTTCCGAGACAAGTCTTGACACCTCTTATCAGGGTTTTTTTTCCCTTGCGGGTTTTTGCCTGTATTTTCTGGCTTGATTCCGGAAAGGAGGTCACTGTGCCGCTGTTCTCACCCAGCGGCCACAATGGCTTCTCTCCGTGACAAGCCCACGCACCAGAAGAAGGAGAGAGACTACCTGGCACGTCGAGGCCTGCAAGATACCATCGACTCGGAAAGCTCAGGTGAGGAGAGCGTGTGCACAGGGGGGACTCAGCCAAGGGTACCGTTCAAGTCACACCCACTCCCGAAGACTCCCAATCCAGGTGATCCTCCCTTACTGGTCCACCCCCAGGAACTGGATCCAATAACGATGGCCGTGTCCTGGCCACCTAGATGACAGATCCTCGAGGACTGGCCAGGGAGACACCTTCAGGTTTCTCACAGGGTGCTTTCAATCTATAGTTTATTAAAGTCTGTGTCTTTTCAATTTTTGGCTTATTATACTGTGTGTCCTTTCAATCTCTAGATTAAGTGTGTGTTGTTTCAATCTCTAGTTTATTATAGTGTGTGTCCTTTTAACTTTAGTTTATTATAGGTTGTGTCCTTTCAATCTCTAATTTATAGTGTGTGTCCTTTTAATCTCTATCATATTATAGTGCCTGTCCTTTCAATCTATAGTTTATTAAAGTCTGTGTCTTTTGAATTTTTGGCTTATTATACTGTGTGTCCTTTCAATCTCTAGATTATAGTGTGTGTTGTTTCAATCTCTAGTTTATTATAGTGTGTGTCCTTTTAACTTTAGTTTATTATAGGTTGTGTCCTTTCAATCTCTAATTTATAGTGTGTGTCCTTTTAATCTCTATCACATTATAGTGCCTGTCCTTTCAATCTCTAGTTTATTATAGTGTGTCCTTTCAATTTCTAGATTATTATGGTGTGTGTCCTTTGAATCGCTAGTTTACAGTGTGTGTCCTTTCAATCTCTTGTTTATTATAGTGTCTGTCCTTTCAATCTCTAGCTAATTATAGTGTGTTCCCTTTCAATCCCTATCTTATTATACTGTGTGTCTTTTCAGTCTCTAGCTTATTATAGTGTGTGTCCTTTCAACCTCTAGATTATTACGGTGTGTGTCCTTTTAATCTCTAGTTTATAGTGTGTGTTCTTTCCATCTCTATTTTATCATAGTTTGTGTCATTTCAATCTGTATGTTATAGTGTGTGTCTTTTTAATCAGTGGGTGTTACCTACCTCATTCCGAAGCCTGATGTTCAGTCACGCCCATGATGCAGCCACTGCCGGTCATAAGGGGTTTCATATATTATAAATCTTGCGCAAAGTTGCATACTGGTCACACATGGGTCAGGACCTCAACATCTACTTAAAGGGGTGTTTTGTGTGTGCTCAGTTTCAGCCAAGTTCTGTCACACACAGAGCTTCCCTACAGAAAAAGGGAATGACACTACCTTGGTCTGATTTGCAAGTCAATTTCATCAGATTCGCTCCCCTAGAGGAAACAAATACATGTTGACGGTAACATATTTGTTTACCTAGTGGGTAGAATGTCTTCTAGCCCGAATTGTAAGGCTGATGCACTAATGATGAACCACATCTTCTCTTGTTTCGGCCTTCCCCAAAGGAGTGAGTCAGACCGAGAAAGTCATTTTACCAGCGAGGTGATGACCAAGATGTGGGAGATTCTAGGGGTAATCATGAGTGGGGGAGTTGAGAGGTACAATAAGCCAATTGTTGGCATCTTGAATAATTTTGTGGCGGACTCTGGAACTAGTTGGGACATCCGATTACCACTTGTCCTGATGGCCATTAGGTCCATGCCATCTTCTTCAATAAAAAAACTCTCCATTTGAGCTCATGACTGGATGAAAGATGGTGCTACCTCAGCATCTGCTCTACATAACACAGGGGCAGACACTGATGAACGTGTCTACTCCAATGAGCACATTGAAAACATAAGGAAACCAAGAAGGAGAAGATTATACCTATACAGGGAGTAAAGTAATTCATATTCATAAAGAATGCATATAAATCAGGGTGAGAAAAATAATGTTTGTAGAAATGTTCATGTAAGGAAAATAAATGTCAAATGTGTTATGTGTTGTTGTGTTTTCCGAATAGTATGTTTATAATACCGGAGAAGAAGCACTGAATAATACACTTAACTGCTCTTTTACTCTCTACAGACTCAATGGGCCTCATTACGACCCTGGCGTTGGACCATGGTGCTAAAAGCACCATGGTCCATGCCGGTAACTTAGTGACTCCGCCATGGCGGAATGGGGAATTACCGCCCCACTCCGAGGTTGGCGGGCGGTAAATCCCCATGCCGCCATGGCCCTTCCCCATTCCCATTTTTGCACCATAGGGCTCAATGGGAATGGGGAAGGCGCTAAGTTCGGTGCCGCAAATTGCGGCACCATACTTAGCACCAAGGTCCCTTTGCGGGTTGGTTTTTAACACCTGCAAAAAGCAGGCGTTAAAGTCTCCAACCCGCAAAGGGACCTCGTAATCAGGCGCTAAGGGATTACGGGTACCCTTACTGGTAATGGTAATACCTTAGCGCCAGGGTCGTAATGAGGCCCAATAACTCCTTACCTTCGCAGCCTGGGGGTAGGAGGTTCCAAAAAGGGAAGGGTTCCAAGACCAACCCCAAGATACCAAAAGAGTGGAGTCCAGAACAGAGCACCATTCCCTCAGGAGGGGGAAAAGAGCAGACATGCTCCAACAAGGACAATCAAGGAAAAAATAAGCAAAAACAATACAAATATCCCACTCCCCCTTGCTCTTTTCTACGGGTCACCTGACTCAAAGATCCAGGGGGGTGGATTGTGGGGTGAAAATATATCCCTAGAGTGACAGAGGCTGAGAGGCCATACAAGGCCCCATTATAAGAATGAAGCTGGGTGATGTTGATACCTATTGGAAGGTGCAGACCAATTCAAAACCACTTCTTTACCAACATGAGGCCTAGTGAGGGAATGAATATGGGCTTTCCTCAACTTTGTCAAAATGGAAGGGCACTTCGGTGAAGAAGAATGTGCCACAGAACTTTAATATTGTTAACTTTGTCAAATGGATTCCAAAAAGACATTTGGTGCTGCAGATGCTGACTTTGTGTAAAGTGGGAAAAGGCACATTATCACAAATTCAAAACTGCAGCAGTACACATGGGAAAAGATACATTGAAATGCTGTGCATTTGAAACCTGCAAAGGAGGCATTGTGCCTTACATTTAAAAAGTGAAGCCAAGTGACATGGAGAAAGACACTTACTTTACCCAAATAAACTGACATTTAAATAGAAAGGCCTACTTGCTGTAGCAGTGAACACTTGTTTCCTATGTTAACTGTGGCCTGTGGGTGAATAATACCAAAAGTGAACATATATCTGTTTAAATGTTGTAATGCAGTTTTAAACAGCAGGCCAGATGGGATACATGTAAACACCTCTTTTCAATTTAAAATGCTATTCTGTTAGAACTGGCTGCTGCTGCTTCCCCCACTGATCTACTGTGCCTTGGCGGACTGTGACCTCCAGATCCTTGGCTGAGGCCCACAAGGAGGGAAGGCCTGGTTTCAGTTTAAAATACAAAGAAATATAATGAATTAGATCAGAATTGTGGAAAGTACCGATAAGACGGCCAACAGAAATTACCTTGAAGGTCAGGCCTCCCCATTACCTGTGCATTACCTTCGAACAGAGACCTTTGAATATACTTAATGGCAAGGTGGAGTAACATGAGCCAGGCGGATGTCTGTGTCATGTGACTGGGGAGAAATGAAACTCGGAGGGGGTTTGTTGGGAATATGAAACTACGACCTTCCATATATATGCATTACTATTAATTAATATTGTACTCCTTTTTCCTTAATAACAGGAGAACTGTGTGTCACAGTGAGCTCATCCAGGACTCATATAAATGTTCACAGAATGTCCATCAGTTAATTGTATCTCTTATTGCTCTGCGTTTGCATAGAATTTGAGTTAGCAAGAAAACCATGATCCTGACCTTCTCATACTTCAGAGGAATTCGAAGGTTTGCGAACTGATAGAATGTGAAATTAATGTTTTAATAGTGGAGTGGCCTATTGTTCACTATTTTAGCTCAGGAGGAAATCATGAAAAATAATAGCTCCTCCTAGGAAGGTGGTCTAGAAATAAAATAAGCATTCCCTGATTCACCATAAAATGTAGAATTCACAAATATATATGCTCATGCAGTTATGATATATGGTATTTTATTCATAGCATGCCTATACACAAGTGTTTCAAGGTGCGACGAGGCAGGGGAGAGGAAACAGGGAACAAAACAACAATCTTAGTAGGCCCAGTGACATTGAGATCGCGCAAGTGCAGTGGAGAGGAAAGAGGAGAAGTGGCGGGTGAAGGGGAGGAGGAGCAAGTGCAGGACATGGGACCAAAACGTTGATAAAAAAAAACAATAGAAAACAAGAAGTGCGGCCAGCAGGACACAGTGCAGAGGTTAAGTGCAGACAGCAAGTGTTAAATAGTGCAGGTAGGGGGACTGTAGGGTTACAGCTACAGCCCCAAGTACAGTGTTGCCACGAGGAAGTGCAGGTGTGCAACTGGGAGGTCAGGGACCTGTGCCCATGGGTCAGAGGGTAGCCAGGTATCGAGTGCAGTATCAGAAAGGGGATCAGCACGGGAGAGGAAAAGAGAAGGCAGAAGCAAAGAGGAAAGCCTTGAGCTGCTTCCGTGACCGGAGATGGTTCTGCTCGAGTTTCAGAGAGGCAGGAGGCTGTTCCAGAGGGAGGCACCAGCCAAAGAGAGAGATCTGCCCCCAGCTCATTGCTTGGAAAAGCAACTGACCCTCAAGGATTTGGAGGTGGATGAGCGAAGAGCTTGAGTATGAAGATACTTCACAAGAGAAAGCTTTAGATATTTTGGTCCCAGGCCCCAGAAGGCCTTGTGGACAATGCAAATGGTCTTGAACTCGATCTTTGCAGCCACTGAGAGCCAATGGGGTGATTTCAGTGCTGGAGAGATATGATCCCTGGGCTTGAGGCCAAGGACAAGTCTTGCAGTCCTGTTCTGGATAAGTTGCAGAGGGCGGAGAGTAGAGGCAGGTAGATTTAGAAAGAGGCTGTTGCAATAGTCCAGCATAGAGAGACCCAGAGCACTAGGGACAGTGAGCTTCTGGGGGAAGGGGAGGAAAGGAAAAATACCTCTGAGGAGGTGCAGTTGGTAGTTTGACTTCTTAGAGATGTCGGAGATGTGAGGAGAGAAGGAGAGTGTGGAGTTAAAGATAACCCTGAGGTTCTTAGCCTCACAGGTGGGAGCAGGAAGAGGGCCAAGGGATGCTGGCCGGAGAGTGAAGGGAAAGAGGGTTGCAGGTGTGCCAATGAGGATGATCTCCGTCTTGCTGGCATTCAGGCACAGATCATTGGCAGCGCATCACTCTTGGATTCCAGAGATACAATCTGGGATGAGAGAAGGAGAAGAGGCGGCAGAGGGGAGCCGGAAAGAGAGCTGGGTGTCATCAGCATAGCCTGGAAGTTGGAGCAGAGAGCAGCAATGTGGTGGGCGAGAGGTTCCAGGTATTGGTTGAACAACCAGCGAGAGAGGTTAGACCCCTGATGAAAACCACCGGTGGAGAGAGAGATAGAGGAGAGGAAGGACCCAAGTTTGACCTGGGAGAGTTGGTCAGAGAGGAAAAAAGTTAGCCAGGCCAGAGCCTGATCAGTGATACCCAGGTTATCACAGAGCCAGTTGAGTAGGATGGCATGGTTGACCGTGTCAAAGGCCGAGAAGCGATCAAGTAGGATGAGGACAGAGGGGAGATTAGAGTCAGGGTTAAAGAGCAGGTCTTCATGAATGTTCAGGAAAGCAGTTTCCGTGTTTCTGGCTCCTCTGAAGCCAGACCGATAGTCATGGAGACAATCGACATGTTCAGTGTGAAGATTAAGCTGGGAGATCAATGATATTCACACATTAGTTGATCGCTGTTCTTTTCGTTCCAAATTCATAAATTCTAATCTGTCAGTAGCACAGCGTTCCGCCCTGAACAAACTAGTATCTAATGATTCGCTGGTAATTAAGGAGGCTGACAAAGGCGGTAACGTTGTGATTATGGACAAAGTAGATTATATTTCCATGGCACTTGACCATTTGAATTCACCAGGTTGTTATGCTATTTTGAAAAACAATCCTATTGCTCAAATACGAAATAAAGTTCATTCTTTGATTGATAAATGGTATAAAATAGGTATCATTACAGATGTGGAAAAATGTTTTTTGTTTTCTGATAAACCCACAATGCCAACTGCTTATTTTCTTCCCAAGATTCATAAGTCATTTGATAGGATACCTGAAGGTAGACCTATTATTAGTGGCCAGGGTGGTATCTTGGAACCTATATCAGTGTATATTAATGAATGTATTGCACCTTTGGTCCACTCTACACCCACATATTTACGAGATACTATGCATATTCTTGAGATTCTTGCACAATTGCCTTGTACTCCTGGATTATTATTGGTCACACTTGATGTTAAATCATTATATACTTCTATTGATCATCATAAAGCAATTGCTAGCATTACTTATATTTTCCGACACAAATCAGCATCTTACCACCTTCATATTGAAATGATCAAAGAATTTCTTCTTTGTGCTCTGCAAAATAATGTTTTCCTTTTCAATGATACATATTATCAACAATTGATTGGTATTGCAATGGGAGCCAGCTTTGCTCCTTCTGTAGCGAACATATTCATGCATCAATTTGAAGAACAATATGTGTTTCATAATAATGTCTTTTCACCGTTGATATATCTTTGGAAAAGATATATTGATGACGTTTTTATGATTTGGACGGGCAATGTGGTTGAATTAAATGAATTTGTAAAATTTTTAAATGCCAATAATTGGGGTTTGCAATTTGTGCATCATGCTTCAAATGATTCTGTAGATTTTCTTGACCTGAATATTTCCAAGTCCCCTATTGGCTTTATTACTAAAACTTTTCGTAAACCCACCTCGGTTAATGCAGTCTTACATTCATCCAGTTCTCATATACGGTCTGTTATTAACAACATTCCGAAAGGTGAATATATTAGAGCTAAACGTAATTGTTCTCTGACTGCAGATTTTGATGCGGAAAAATCGCTTATCCGTGACCAGTTTTTACAACGGGGTTATCAACCTAATCTTCTTACTAAGGTTGAACGCGAAGTGTCCAGTATGAAGAGGGCTGATTTACTTAAACCTAAAACCAGAACGAACTCAGCTAATACGCGGTTTAATAAAATCAGGTTGATTACCAGGTACACTAGTGATAGTAATGAGGTGTATGCTATACTAAAACGTCATTGGCACTTACTCCACTTAGACAAGGATCTTACCAAACTATTGGAACCTAATCCAACGATAGTTTTTAGTAGAGCTCCTACTCTTAAAAATCTTTTATGCCCCTCTTTCATGGCACCAGTACCTACTGGTAGAACATGGTTAGATCAAGGTCGCGTGAATGGGTTTCACAAATGTGGGAGTTGCAATATTTGCTCACATGCATTTGAATCTGAGGCATTTGATTTTGGTACAACAGGCAAACATGTTATTAACTCATTCATTAACTGTAACACAAAATTTGCGGTGTATTGCATAATATGTGTTTGTGGTTTATTTTATGTAGGGAGCACCATTAGACCACTTAAAATGCGTATTCGAGAGCATTTGGCTTCTTTGCATAAACAGGATGCCAAATATCCACTGGCATTACATTGGCAGACTTTACATCAGCTGGATGACTCTAATGATTTTAAATTTATTGGGTTGTCTCAAATACGTCCATTAAAAAGAGGTGGTAATATGGAACTCAGACTTAGGCAATTAGAGGCTAGACTTATTTGTAAACACAGATTAGTAAATTGTGGACTTAATTCCGATCATGAATTCCATGTGTTTTTATGATTTAACTTTATATTTATGGTTTGGTGCCAGCGATACTTAGGTAGCTACACCTGTTTACCGTGCTCCTTTTATTATTTAATCTCTAAATTTTAATATCCAATTGTTTGTATAGTTTTGTGATTATTAATGGGTGTGTGCGGCTGAATACATAACCTGTGATAACAGATTTCTATACACCTCTAAGATTTATCTCTTCATCATCAGCTTAACAAGTGCGGGTTATGCATTGGTACTTTTCAACTTTATTAGTTTTTCGACTGTATTATGAGTTGTAAGTGGTTATTTGGTGTATAGCACCGACAGATTGTGTGGTTCACACATAACCTGGATTTATAATTTTTCGGCAGTCAATAATATATTACATTTCCCCTTATTTACAAGTATTTAAATACAACCGCGTCAATTTTCACTTGCGCGGGCTCTTTAGATGTTACATATAACCTGTGAATTGAATTAAGTAACAACCGTTTCTTTTCCTCACCCAACATGGCCGCCGTGGGAAGCCTTGTCTTGTTGTTGCCTATGCGATCCAGTTCTCTATTTAATCACACGAGAAGCATTGCGCGCGTGCGCTCTCCTTTTGTACATTGTTGTTGCCGGAAGGCTGGTAAGCAGTTTGTGTGCTCTTTAGATATGATTCTTATGTTGCAATCAATTGTTTTTATTTAACTAAGAGCCTGTTTCCTTTCTTTTTTCTTTTTGGTAATTGTCCAAATCAATATTGGCAATGGATACGCGACTCGTTCTGATTTGGTTGGTTGTTGTTATCTACGCGCAACATTTCCCCTTTTGGATGTGGATTTTTGCAGTAATTAATTAATGGTTATTGCAATTGCAAGTAATATCAAGGTAATCACAATTTTCATTTTATATTCATGGTGGGATAATTGGTTGCTTTCAATGCACAAGATATTAGATAATTCTTTTTAATTTATCTTTTTTCTGTATAGTTTCCCTTGGACAAGGTTCAACGGTAAATATTTAGTCAGTTGATCCTTTTAGTTGATTTAATAAATTATGTTATCTATGGTTGGTTTTCCACCGCACACACCTAATCTCTTATTATGTTATGTTTTTATTCCTCATTGGATTTGTAACCGGATGGATCCTCTGTTAAAACGGTAATTGTCTGCATGGAAAATGATTTATATTATATTATGTTCCCTTTAAATTCAATGTCATGATGTCCTTCTCCCTTGCTACCCCTTGATGTTTGCTCAATTGACATGATGCAAATCCACTAATGAATGGGCTACTGGTTGTATAATCGTTACTATGTACAGCCTTTGAAAAAGAGCTTTGCTCGAAACACGTGTCAGGCTGTGGAATGGGATTAAAAATATAATTCAATTGTTATTGTATTACTGTTTATTGGCGCAGTTCACTGATTATAACTAACTTACTTCTTATTGAGGGTCCTTGGTCCGGGCACCCTCACACTCTCATGTTGAACGCTGCCTTTTCATACTTCTAACATTTGTGCAGTTGCGCTGGTTGTTCACATAGACCTTTGGACCACCTTGTTTTATTGCTAAGCTGGGAGATGGATAACTTTTCCAGGAGTTGAAAGGAGTAATATGAAAGTAGTCATAGAGAATGGGCGATAATTCGCTGGAATGGAGGGGTCGGCTGAGGGTTTCTTGAGAAGAGGGTGCACGAGAGAATGCTTTAGGGGGGAGGGGAAGGTTCCAGAGGCAAAAGAGTGGTATCAGACGTCAGCCAAGAATGGAGCGAGGGTGTCAATGTGGTTCTTGATGGTTTTGAAAGAACAGGGAAGAACCTGTTATGATGAGGTTTACATAGAAGTGACTTGTCTAGAAACCTCGTCAGGGGAGAAGAGAGGAAAGGCAGAGAAGGGAGAGGGGGTGGCTGCAAGGAGGCTGGAGGAAGAGGAGAGACTGGAGGAAGAAGGAGGAAAGGCTGAGAGGGTGCACAGGATGTCCTGGGTGTTAGAGATGAAGTGAGAAGCCAGGGCTGTGCAGAGGGTCTCGGATGGCAACAGGGAGAGTTAGAGACTGTGGCAGGATTGGCCAGCTCCTTGCAGATTTTAAAGAGATCAGCCGAGTTGTTAGATAACGCAGAAACGCAAGCTTGCACGTGAGCTCTCTTCTTAGTGAGGACAGAGAGTCGGTATTGCCTTTGGAGCAGGCGGCAGGCAAGTTTGTCAGAAGATGTACAAGATGCCAACCATTTCCTCTCAGCCACCCTACACTTGCTTTTAAGCGTGACGAGATCTAAGTCATACCAGGAGTTGCAATTGATTTTAGGCTTCATGCGGATCCTCACAACAGGGTCAAGCGCATCGAGAGTATCAGAGATAGCAGAGTGGAGCTAGAAAAGGGCTGTGCTGGGGTGTGAGTCAGCCAGAGGTGCAGGAGGGGGAGAGAAAGAGGTGGCATAAGCCTCAACTGACACACACGCTATGGGTCGAATGACTGAGAAGGTTTATCTGAAAAATGAAGTTAGTTGTCATGTAGTGAGATTTTGTGTAAAAAACAAAATGCAAAAACATGTTTTCAAATGGTACATCTTCCTCCTCCCCCACTATCCATAATACAGACCTCTAAACTCCTTGTCCTATCAGCTGGCATTTGGCAGATTAGTGGGAAGGGGAGAAAAAGAGATGTCCAATCCGTAGCGTGGGAATAGTCATAATATGCAAATGTCATCAGCACTATATAATATCAGTGTTCAATCTAAGGGGGACAGAGAGACAGACGGGAAAAAAAGAGAGAAGGGCAGACTTACAATAACAGAGAGGAGAGAGAAGGACGGCTGCACCCAGGAGACCCTGGGATACTTGCTGGGGACTTTTGCCTGGAAGCTGGGAGCCCTATCTGGGAGAGAGGCTTAAAATCTGGCTGGAGGGACCTTACTGTGAATAGAGACCACAAGTGTGAGCTGCCTACCTATTCCTGAAAGAGGGTCTGAAATCCGGCGTGCCTCCTGAGCTACGAACAGAGATCTCCCCTGTAAGTAGATCTATCCCCAATCTATCAATTGTGTGGGGAGCTACCTGACTTAATCCCTTTGCATACGTGTGTGGGGGGCCCTCAATGGGTAGACCCTGACCATATTTGACTAAAAAGATAAACTCAATTAATTCCTCATAGAAAAACCTGTTATTCATTTAAATTGAATTGTGTTGGGAACTACCTGCCTTAATCCTGTCCATTTAATTGTGGGTGAGGGGGCAAAACTGTGTAGACCCTTAACACATTCAATTTAAATTAATTCAATTAATTCCGATTTAGAAAAGATCACTGTATGAGTTTTGTTACACTTTGAAACTAACAAATGTCATACCCAGTGTCTTGTAGCCATCATAGTCAATAAAGTACTTGGGTGACTCTATTTTTCTGAAACCACCCCTGACTTACTTACAGAAAGGATGGTGTCCATAATCCCCAAATAGGTAACCCTAAAACTACGCCATTCAAGTGAATGCAGAATGTGCAAAACAAAGTTTCGCATTCATTCACTTGCATCACAAATCAGAATCCCAAAGCCCTGCGTTATATTCAAATAAAAAGCACAAAACGATGTTCCCATTGGGTTCATTTTCCAAACCCTGCCTTTCTAATAAAAAGCCAAAACGAAACCCCCATGATATTCCCACTCCCTGTACCTTGCCTTCAAACTAAGGGGTCACTGAAAGTCTGTTACGAAATACGTGTCAGTCAATTGATGCCAATCATTTGCATTTGTGATTATTCTATTGGCCCACAGAGTTGGTGGCTGGTGCTCTTGTGTTTGTGTGTTCTTCAGTGAAGAAATTCAAATAAATATACACAGTTATTTCAATGCCCCGGCCTGGTTTCTCGCTTATTGGTGGTACATAGGATATCTGCTGAATGGTGTTATACAGGTCGGAACCAAATTTGAATCTGTTAAGCGGTTTGTTGTGGAACACCTTGATTGAGGGGAAAGTAACTCCCTGAGTTGAGAGCGACCGTCCACTAAACCGTGACATCCTTATTCCTTTGAGCTGTTGACTGGAATCCTGCTGGAATCTGGGGAAGGGGAGATCACCCAGACTATAAGAAGAGGGAGTTATCAGGTTGTGAACATGACTATTATTTCTGTTATATTGAAACTGCCATATGTTGCCTTGTTACGTTTGTTATATGTACAAGTGTGAGGGATAGACACCTTTTGTTAGAGTGTTTCCTTTAGTTTATTTTAGTAGGCACGGACGTCCTCCTCAGGGTGGGGATAGTGAGGCGTTTATCCAAACTTTTCAGTTAAAAAAAATACATCTTTTGAAAAACGTTCACAAAGTTGTCAGCCTCATATATCTGACCCCTCACAAAGTCCACTTATCTATTGTTCTCCTGACTGTTTCATTGACTTCCCTCCATGACCTGGTCAGAAAGTCCCTCAAACTCATCCCATTGCAAGAAGCTCACTGCTTCCTGTCAAATCGTATCTCTTAGCTATTGTACAGTCGTTTGTGATCAAAAGAGCATTGTTCATCCTGTACACAAATAAATGAATAAGTACATACATTTTGTATCACTTTGTACTAGTTTTCAAAGATAGAACTATGGGCAGAAATGGGAACATTTTCAATAAAGCACTACCTGCTGTGTGTTGCACCCTAAGTCTTTCCTTCGAGCTGTTTGCTTTGGCAGCCACTCTTACATAGATTGCTTTGCCCAATTAGATTTCGAATGGCACTAGAAGTTGGGTTTAGTGAGTTTCTCAAATACATTTGATAAGCACATTTGAAATGCCCTGTCCAACAAATGATTCACCAAGAATCCAGTTGCCTTCAAATATCATTTATGCTTTTATTTTATTTGTAACTGACTTGCTTAAGACACCCTCTAGCAGAGCGATAATTGTACTCATACACAGCTCAGAGTCCTCCCCTTGCAAAGTCTGGGACCTTTTACCCCCAGCATTAGCCACCTTCACTACACCTCAGCCACCAGACGTTATTCCCAGACAAATGTCCAAATCTCCCAAAGTTCCAGATTCGACAACACCTACAGTGATAACATGATTGATTTCCCCAACCGGTCCTCTTTTTCCATCGCTGATCAATTCTTTCTTATATACAGAAAAATCTTCAAATTGTTCTGAATACTTTCAGTTTAGTTTATTCATGTTTTGTAACATTGTAAACTGGTTTACAAAAAACAGCAAAACATTTTAAAAAAATGTTCCTCCTTGCAAAATCAGATTACTGACAAACAATATTGTATAACAAGTTAGAAAATATACAGAAATAGAAAGATTGCATGGGGCTAGAGTTTCCAAAATGTGTAGACATATAAAATGAAATTGACGTTTTATTGTTATGCATCTTTCAGACAGAAATATACTTACTAGTTAGAAAAGAGATCAACACCATATGGTCCAAAGCAACATTTTGGAAGCGCCTTTTTTTTAAAGTTAAGAAAGTGAATCTAAAGAATAGAAATTCCACTTGGATAATAAAAGGCCCCAGTTTCCAAGCACTAGAATCCACTCAAAAGGCTTGAACAGCTCCAAAGTGCAGGACGTATTGCACACATAAACGAGTGATTGCAACCCAGTTAGCAAGACAGTGGGCACAATGTGCAATGCACATTTAAACGTGTAATGGCTGTAAAGCCATAATACACTGATTACTGATCTGTGAACATTACACTGATCTGCCTAAGAAGTGGTTACATCCGTATTTCATGCTACATAAGATTACATTTTACTTCGATGTGATCTCTCTTCCAATGAATTGTAATGTCTTGAGTTGTATTTATATCCTACATATAATAGATGTTCGTTGTTAGTAAAACCGCTTCCTGCGGCTGTGTACACACATTGATCGATTGTAATGTGTGCTTCTATTGTGATGAATTGTGTATACATGCTTTTGATATTAGAAGATTCATTGTAATAAATGCTCTGTACTCCTCTGGCCATGCGTGTAGCTTGTATGCATTAACTGTTGTGAGAAAGGGTGGGGCGGCCTATCTGCATTGTGTGGTATCTGGATCATATGGCCTACATTGTCAGAGGTCCCACATTTCTGATAAGAACATTGGCTCAGAGTAGGTCGAACCTGTGGGTCCAGATCTTTCATCCGTTCTGAACCCCCACCTCACACCTAACATTTGGGGAGAGTCTTCTTTTCCCACTTAAGCTGCTATTTTGGGGAATTCCTTTGAGAAAGAACAGGCCCGTCTGAAGTACAGAAAGCTACTTGAAACCAGCCTAATAATGACACAGCCACAAATGCTAAATAACAGGACAGTGTGGACAGTCTAGACTGTTCCTGGCACTATGGAGACCTTCTTGGCATACACTTCACTCAAAAAGCATAACATAGCATAAGGTCCCATTCACAACATACCATAGCACACTGTATGCCAGCGTCAGCAGTCACCCGGGTTCTTTCCTCTCTTCTACATCTACGCCTTTGCCCCACTGCTGCCTAATAATGTATTATTGGTAAGATGACATCCTAATCACTCCACACATTTCCGATGTCTCTAAGACACCAGCTGCACCTCCTCAGAGGTATTCACCCTTTCCTCACTTTCCCCCAGAAGCTCACTGTCTCCAGAGCTCTGGTCCTCTCCATCCTGGACTACTGCAACAGCCTCTTTCTAAATTGTCCTGCCTCTACTCTTCACCCTTTACAATTTATCCAGAACAGGACTGTGAGATTTGTCTTTTGCCTCAAGCCCAGGGATCGTGATCGTATCTCTCCAGCTCTGAAATCTCTTCATTGGCTCCCAGTGACCGCAAGGATCAAGTTCACGACCCTCTGCATTGTCCAAAAGGCTTTCTGATGCCTGGGAACGCATTACCTCCAACTCTCTCTTCCTAAGTATCTCCCATCTCAAGCTCTCCACTCATCCACCTTCAACTCTCTGAGGGTCAGCCGCTTTTTCAAGCAGAGAGTTGGGGGTAGATCTCTTTCCTCGGCTCAGGGCTCCCTTTGGAACAGCCTCCCTCTCTCTCTCAAACATGAGCAGTACCATCTTTGCTTCCAGAAGCAACTCAAGACCTTCCTCTTCACTTCTGCTTTCTCTCTTCCTCTACCCTGCTGATGACCCGCTCTGGTCCACACACTGGTCACCTGGATACACTCTGAACTTCGGGCCCAGGATCCTGCATGTCCAGTTGCACCTCGCACTGCCTCTTGCCTACCCATGCATTTGTGGTCTCTATCTGTAACCCTACAGACCCCTCTCTCTGCACTTAGGAGCCTCCCGCTGGCTGCACTTTAGAATACCAGCACTTATCTACTCCCCGCCTCCTTTTGCACTTCTCCCTTTCCCCTTCCCTGCACATGCGCGATCTGAATGACACAAGGCCCAGTATGATCGTTGTCCTCCCTTTGTTCCCCCCCTTTGCTTCGTCGCGTCTAGAAACACTTGTGTACAGGTACATTATAAATTCCATATCATACCATAACAGACAGAGCATCGTGTAATGTCACCACACGGGCGCCACCTCGCAAATAACATGGATGTGTGTCTTCTTGGAGGAAGTGGAGCAAAGGCCACCACACCCGGTCCAGCAGGACATGACGATCACAAACAAGGCTACAAACACACAGGAACATGGAACATTTTGTGAAAACCACAATTTCAAGCTTTTCTTCCTTCCACGCTACCCTATAAAATCCCACACACAAACACGCCTCCGCTTAGACTCATCCCATTTATTTTTAAGGTCTGGCCCTTTGCAAACTGGTGGCAAAAAGAGAAGGGTGTTCTAGTCTAGAAGCATACGGCTCAGACGCAAAGGCAACAAAACAGGGCCTCACAAGAGGGAATGAGGGAAGGGCTAGAAGCGACCTGCACCAGGGTTAGTCTGTTTATTGCTGAGTCATGGGTTTTATACAGGTTTGCATAGTCCCACTCAGAGTAATGTGGTCCATGCAATGTTTTCTGTCCCACTCAGAGTCACAGCTTTAATATTAGATTAATCTGTTTTACTGAGACGCTACTTTGTCCAACCCACAGTCAGATGTTTACTGCGAAGTTAATTTGTCTCTGGCAGTATAATGTGTAGGAGTCTATGTCCCACTCAGAGTAATGTGTTTTATATAATGTTTCTCTGACCAAGTCAGAGTGATCTGTTTTGTACAATATTAGCCTATCCGAGTCAAAGTATTGTGTTTTGTTCGAGATTACTCAGTTAAAATCAGAATGATGTGTTTTGTACGTGGTTACTGTGTCTCACTCAGAGTAATGTGTGTTATATAAGGTTTCCCCCGCTCAGAACACATTGCATGGACCACATTACTCTGGGGAATGCGTTGTGTACGAGGTTACGATTCTCGTCTCAGAATGAGGCGTTTTGTACAAGGTCACTATGCTCCACTCAGATTGATATATTTCATACAAAGTTACTCTGTCCCACCCAACGTTATATATTTTCTAATTATTCACTCTGTCCAATTTATTGTGATGTGCTTTGTAAAAGGTTACTCTATCTCCCTCGGGGTCACATGCTTTCTCACTCGGGGTCACATGCTTTGGAAAATGTTACTCTGTCTCACTCGGGGTCGCATGCTTTCTCACTCGGGGTCACATGCTTTGGGAAAGATTACTCTGTCTCACTCGGGGTCACATGCTTTGGAAAAGGTTTCTCTGTCTCACTCGGGGTCACATGCTTTGGAAAAGGTTACTCTGTCTCACTCGGGGTCACATGCTTTGGGAAAGATTACTCTGTCTCACTCGGGGTCACATGCTTTCTCACTCGGGGTCACATGCTTTGGAAAATGTTACTCTGTCTCACTCGGGGTCGCATGCTTTCTCACTCGGGGTCACATGCTTTGGGAAAGATTACTCTGTCTCACTCGGGGTCACATGCTTTCGAAAAGGTTTCTCTGTCTCACTTGGGGTCACATGCTTTGGAAAAGGTTACTCTGTCTCACTCGGGGTCACATGCTTTGGGAAAGATTACTCTGTCTCACTCGGGGTCACATGCTTTGGGAAAGATTACTCTGTCTCACTCGGGGTCACATGCTTTCTCACTCGGGGTCACATGCTTTGGAAAAGGTTTCTCTGTCTCACTCGGGGTCACATGCTTTGGAAAAGGTTACTCTGTCTCACTCAGGGTCACATGCTTTGGAAAAGGTTTCTCTGTCTCACTCGGCGTCACATGCTTTGTAAAAGGTTAGTTTGTCCAACTCTGAGACGTGTTTTATGTTAGATTGCTCAGTCCAGCTCAAAGGCAGTGATGCTTCTTGTATGTGGACACCCTGTCACACTCAACCCTGTGTTTTTTATGAGAGTTTTCTATTTCACCCGGAGTGATGTGCTTTGCACAACGTTATTACGTCTTACACAGAGCGATCAGTTGTGAACAGTAGAGGGATACAATATGTAAAAGGTTACTCTTTGCCACTAAGCGACATGTTTTGTATGTGGGTACTCAATCCCACTCAGAGGCAGTGATGCATTTTGAATGCAATTATTTAGTCCCACTCAAAGAGGTTACTCTGTCCCACTCAGAGGCAGTGATGCATTTTGAATGCAATTATTTAGTCCCACTCAAAGAGGTTACTCTGTCCCACTCAGAGGCAGTAATGCATTTTGCATGCAGTTAGTCGGTCCCACTCAGAGGCAGTGCTGCAATTTGAATGCAGTTATTTAGTCCCACTCAGAGGCAGTGATGCATTTTGAATTCAATTATTTAGTCCCACTCAGAGACAGTGATGCAATTTGAATGCAGTTATTTAGTCCCACTCAGAGCGATTACGTTGTCCCACTCAGAGGCAGTGATGCATTTTGTATGCAGGCAGTCTGTACCAATCAGAGGCAGTGATGCATTTTGCATGTGCCTAGTTAGTCCCACTCAGAGGCAGTGATGCATTTTGAATGCAGTTATTTAGTCCCACTCAGAGGCAGTGATGCATTTTGCATGTGGTAAGTTAGTCCCACTCAGAGGCAGTGATGCATTTTGCATGTGGTAAGTTAGTCCCACTCAGAGGCAGTGATGCATTTTGAATGTTGTTACTCAGTCCCACTCAGCCCTGTGTGTCATATGAGGTTATTCTATCCCACCCACAGTGATGTGCTGCATGAGTTATTCTGTCTCACGCAGAGTGATGAGTTGTGTGTGAGGTCACCCTGGTCCCTGTACAGTAGAGTGATGTGTTGTGCACAGGTTGCTTTGTCTCATGCAGGGTGATTTGTTGTTTGATAGGGTTCGGGTCACACTTCAAAGACACAGAGATTGCTAAATGGTAGAAGTAACTTGCTGGCTCTCTTGGTAACTCACATGCTTGTACATCCCTCATGAATAGAGGCTGATGCATGTTTTACACACTAGGGGCTTTCTCATGGTCAAATAAATGTATGTTGTTTTATGTATGTGGAATCCTCATTCCATTGTTTTTAAACACTTGATGTTCATAGAACATTTTTTCAGGATAAATGGTTGCTTCGTCTCGGGAGCATAGCTTAGGGGCAACGTGCTCGCCTTGGAAGCAAGACGACATGGAGCAACACAGGTCCATGCTTAGAAGCCTCTGGGTATTAAGCACGTTATAAATAACCTATCATATCATATCTAAGATAGTTTTCAAGATACTTTGCTTCAATTGACTGGGAGTTCGGGATCTCCTTCAGTTACTGGAGTTGGGGATCTCCTTCAGTTACTGGAGTTGGGGCTCTCCTTCAGTTGCTGGAGTTGGGGATCTCCTTCAGTTGCTGGAGTTGGGGATCTCCTTCAGTTACTGGAGTTGGGGCTCTCCTTCAGTTGCTGGAGTTGGGGATCTCCTTCAGTTGCTGGAGTTGGGGATCTCCTTCAGTTACTGGAGTTGGGGATCTCCTTCAGTTACTGGAGTTGGGGCTCTCCTTCAGTTGCTGGAGTTGGGGATCTCCTTCAGTTGCTGGAGTTGGGGCTCTCCTTCAGTTGCTGGAGTTGGGGATCTCCTTCAGTTGCTGGAGTTGGGGCTCTCCTTCAGTTGCTGGAGTTGGGGATCTCCTTCAGTTGCTGGAGTTGGGGCTCTCTGTCATGATGCCTACCTCCAAGGAGCCAGGTCCTACCCAGCAACCCCAGAGGCAGGCATCATTTCCCCCAGGGGAGTGCCAGCGGGCCCAAGCTGGGGCCCTTTGGACGCAGTCCTGGCGCCTTAGGCGCCAAGCTCATGTTGGACCTCTGTCCTGGCGCCTTAGGCGCCAGGTTCATAAAGCTAGACATGTGTTCAAGTGTTTTACTGTGCACTTACCTGATGCAGACTATGCTGCTACATCCAGGCCCTCTTGAGGCCTGAATGGAACTACTTTACCTGTGGGACTACTTTCCACCCGGGTGTGGTCGGGGAAGGATACATACCTGATCGGAGGAAGGATACACACTTGGGACTTCTTCCAAAGCTATTTAAACCACACCCAATCAGCAACTAACGCTTCGCGTTGTTCTGTTCCTCGCAGCTGGATGCTCACCATGTCAGCTCCTGTCAGCATCCTGGGTCACCTGCAAAGGGAGACAAGAGACCTTACCAGCTAAATCTGCACCACGGAGACATCACCGACGATCTTGAAAGGGAAGACATTATTTTTAAAAGCATTTCGTTACGATCGCTGCAGCGCTGCATTTCACTCACCTTTCCTGGGTTCCTCCATCTTCAGCAGCGATCATCCGGATACACAGCCACTTCCCAGAGCCTAGAGACAAAGACAAGAATAAGAGGTGAGAGAAGTAAGGGAATAAGACTTACCTGTTGGGTCATTCCCATTTCATTTCGGGTCTTGCCGCTTCCAGGCATTTTCCGGACCCCGGCCCATATGGGGAAAAAAGACAAAGACATTGAATGAGCGAATTCAAAGACATTACCCGAACGCTCATCCAGAACTAACCTGCCATTTACTGGAACTGCACGTTTCACTTCGGGTCGGCGCCATATCTCCGGCATTCCGAACCCCGGCCCCTAAGGGGAAAAAAGACATAAGCATTAGCGCTTGCTGCAAAAGACAATGAACATATTATTAAGCTTGGACTTTTGAACTTGAAACAGAACTTTAACAGAGCCTTACCTGAATAGTCGAGCTTACCTGAACTCCCATCAATCCTCAATCCAGTGAAGTAACTGGGTTTCAACGCGCCCCTGCATCAGAAGCAGGATGGAGAGCTCATCCTTCCTGACCCTAAGGTGAGACTTCACGGGGAATCGTGGAAGGGTATTGTGGAGGGTTGGAAGAGAGTGGGAGGCTTGAGCATAACTCAGTCAGAAGGTAATACTCCCTTTTCACGCACAGGGGAATATTCCTGCGAGACGGAGAAGCCAGAGTAGAGGGCCCTTCCTGTCCATCTTCAGAGTCCTGCGCTTCACCATTGAAGAAGCATCAGCACTCGAAGCCAGACCTGCGCCTCCGTGGGAATCAGGTGAGCGTTACAGAACGCGAAGACTACCCACAATTTCCCACCCCGGCGCTATGGAGACTTCCGAGACTGACCAGTTGGCCCAGCTTTTGGGGGAATTACGGGCAGAAGTGCACTCAGCCCGCCAGGAGACTAACGCTCTCAAAAGAGAACTGATCTTATCCAAGGAAAGAACAGATGACCTAGCCAAAAGGTTATTACAGGCCCAGGCAGGGCACACTCCTTTACCTAATTCCGGAGACATTTCCAGATCAATGGGTTTGAGTAACCCGGTACAAATTAATCTACCTGGACACATGCCTTTGGCCCCGCCTGAACGTTTTGCGGGGGATCCCAAGAAATATGCCGTCTTTATGAACCAATGTCATTTACACTTTCTATGCAGACCCGGAGCCTTCCCTAACGACCAGACCAAGGTAGCCTTTATACTATCTTACCTCAGTGGCAGTGCTGCCGATTGGTCTATTCCATTGGTAAATCAGGATGATCCCATTCTCCAGAATTTTCAGGGCTTCCAGGCCAGCATGGAAAGATTGTTCGCTCGACACTCTCAAGGACAGGCCCTTGATAACGAACTGCTATCCTTACGACAAGGTAATCAGGATCTTCTGTCCAACATAGCCACCTTTAACAGACTGGTTGTGGAAACTGGATGGCCAGAAAGCAAAAGGATCACATTGTTTCATCGAGGCCTGCGCTGAGATCTTAAGGATGTTCTAGCTCAGATAGTAAACCCATCCCAGGTCTGCGCAGACTACATTGACTTGGTGGTTCAACTTGATCACAGACTTCAAAATAGAAAAGCAAATCGGTTCAAGTATGAAAACCGAGCACCGATCAAAGCCCACGCTAACTCCAAGAGTACCGAAGTATCTGAACCTATGCAAATCGGTGGTGTTAAAGGACCATTAACGCAGAAACAACGAGAGAGAAGGTGGCAAATGCAACTTTGTCTGTATTGCGGGACTTCCGGTCACTTTCTTCGAAATTGTCCAGTTAAACCACTTAAGAAGGTGGTTGGAGCTACTGATAACGAATTAGTGACACCTGATTCGGGAAACGACCTAGCCCGGCAAGCGTAGGGGTCCGCTTGCCGAGCTTGAAAACTAACTCTTTGACCTCGCATTTTGTCATGCCAATGGTGCTCGTGGACCCAAAACAGCCTCAGCAGTTGCATGCTATAAAAGCATACATCGACAGTGGAGCTATTGGAAATTACATAGACCGTGAATTGGCTTCCTGGATTAAGCTCCCTCTCCGCCCGAAAGTAACCCAAGATGTCATTACTACAGTAGATGGAACCGAAATAGCCTCAGGTCCTGTAACGCATTCCACTGTTGAAGTGACACTGGTGGGTCAGGACGGACATCGGGAAGCAATCGTGTTTGATGTGATCAAGGCCCCACAATTTCAAGTAATTCTTGGAATTCCTTGGTTAGAAACACATAATCCCAGAATTGACTGGCGAGCAAAGAAGATAGGTTTTCCTGATTGTGAACCAACTTGTTATCCAAGAAATCCAGCTATGGGTCTAGCCTCAGCAACTTCCACCCCTGTACAGCTACCGTCAGAATACCAAGAATTCCAAGACGTTTTTCAGAAAGAACAGGCTAACACGTTACCTCCCCATCGGTCTTATGATTGCCAAATCGATCTGGTACCCAATGCTCAACTACCTTGTAGTAGGATTTATGCTCTTACGGAACCTGAGAACCTGCATTTGCGTCAGTATTTAGATCAGTACCTAGCCAATGGTTTTATTCGCCCGTCCAAGTCTCCTGTCTCTTCAGCTCTGTTCTTCGTACCGAAAAAAGAAGGCGACCTTAGAACATGTATAGACTATCGCGCCCTAAATCAAATAACGATTAAGAATCGTTATCCTCTGCCCTTGATCCCAGAGCTTATCGACCAGGTGAAAGACGCTTGTGTGTACACCAAGTTAGATCTCCGAGGAGCTTATCACCTGGTGCGCATAAAAGAAGGCGACGAATGGAAGACTGCATTCCGCACCAAGTTTGGGCTCTTCGAATATCAGGTGATGCCCTTCGGTTTGTGCAATGCACCTGCCGCCTTTCAGTACTTTATGAATGATGTTCTTCGGGAACTTATCGATGTCTGTGTCATTGTTTACATTGACGACATCCTGGTGTACTCTTCTTCAGAATCTGATCACAGAAAACATGTTAGGGCAGTTCTTGAGAAACTGCGCCAGCACAGACTATTTGCAAAACTCGAAAAATGCATTTTTCATACCACAGAAGTTGAGTTTCTCGGATTCATCCTGACACCTCAAGGAGTCCGAATGGACTCGCAAAAGGTGGACGCCATCCTCAAATGGCCATCTCCAAGCTCGGTGAAGGGAGTTCAGAGCATGCTCGGCTTTGCCAATTTCTATTGAAGATTCATCCCGGAATTTTCCCGAACAGTCCAACCCATCTCCGCTCTCCTAAAGAAAAACAAACGCGTCGAATGGACTCTTGAGGCCGAACAAGCCTTCCAGGACCTGAAAACCAAATTCACCTCTGCACCTGTATTGAAGCACCCGCACCCAGATCTCCCGTACATAGTGGAACCGATGCATCCAGTTCGGCCATGGGAGCTGTCCTGTCGCAAAGAGACCCAAAAACTAACCAACTACACCCAGTGGCCTTTTGGTCCAGAAAATGTTCTCCTCCTGAAATCAACTACGCAATTACCGATAAAGAGTTACTGGCCATGAAATCTGCTTTCAAGGCTTGGCGTCACTACCTTCTCGGGGCAAGACACACCATCACCATAATTACGGACCACAGAAACTTACAGTATTTAAAGACGGCCAAAGCTCAATCTTCACGACAAATACGATGGGCTCTATTCTTTGCAGAATTTGATTTTGTAATTACCTATCGCCCTGGCTGCAAGAATGGTAAAGCGGACGCCTTATCCCGGATTGGCATGGAAGAACCTAATTCGAGCTTAGAACCTGTCACACATCCTACCTGAGCAAAGAATCTTAGGCTTAACTTCATTGCAAACTATTGAGGACATCCAAACACAAGTAAAACAACTTCTAGACTCTTCAACCTTACTGGAATGGAGTCAAAAGGGTCCTCATTACACCGTTAAGGATGACTTACCCTACTTCCAGGAGCAGTTGTTTCTGCCAAGTAAAGAATTGCAAGAACTTGTTATTGCCCATCATCATGAATCTTTAATGGAAGGACACCCTGGTATCGCTAAAACGGAGGAAAAAATCAAACGCCACTTCTGGTGGCCTTCTTGGAGAAAAGACATAAAGTCTTTTGTACTGTCTTGTGGAATTTGCGCCCAAAACAAGGCTCAAAAGAAAAGGCCAGCCGGCCTACTTCAACCCTTGGATATTCCACCGGCACCATGGCACACCCTGTCAATGGACTTTATAACAGATCTGCCTCCTTGTGCTGGTTACAACACAATCCTGGTAATTGTGGACCTATTCTCCAAAATGGCCCACTTTATCCCTTTAAAGGGTTTGCCTTCAGCTTCCACCTTGGCCAAGAAATTCCTGGAGAATATAGTTTGCATACATGGTTTCCCTTCCATATTAGTCTCGGATCGTGGAAGTCAATTTATCTCACATTTTTGGAAGAAGTGTTGCCAACTAGCACAAATAGATGTGCGGTTATCCACCAGCCACCACTCCCAGACCGACGGACAAACCGAGAGAACCAATCAGACTCTCGAGCAATATCTTCCGTGCATGTTACACCAATCCGAGTTAAATTGGAAAGACATCCTTTGGATCGCAGAATATGCATACAACAATTCAGTGCATTCTGGAACCGGACAAACCCCCTTTTATACTTTGTATGGTCACCATCCTCGGACCTCTGACCTAGATCCACCTCTGACCCTGGAAATGCCCGCAGTAAATCATCTGCATTCCACAATAACCCGAGCTTTCAAAGAAGCTGCAACTCATTTACAGCAAGCCAAGAAAAGTATAAAGAAAACGCTGATTTGCACCGAAGTAAAACTCCTCCTTACCAAGTAGGAGACCAGGTATGGCTAGCAACTAAACATTTACCCCTCAAGGGCCCGCGAACCTTCAATCCCAGAATTATAGGACCTTATTCCATCAAGGCTATAATCAACCCAGTGGCCTTTAAACTGGATCTACCGTCCAACATGCGTATACATCCAGTTTTTCATGCATCACTTTTGAAGCCTGTACAACCAGGAACCCGATTATCCAAGCCTCCAGATCCAGTTCAAATTGAAGGGGAATTAGAATTCGAAGTTAAAGACATTTTAGACTCCAAGGTGGTAAAGTCGAAACTCTTCTATCTTGTTGACTGGAAGGGGTATGGACCTCAGGAGAGATCGTGGGAGCCTAGTAACCATGTCCACGCACCTCGATTAGTACAAAGGTTTCACCGGAGATTTCCGAACAAGCCCAAACCCCCGGAGGGAAGAACCTTGGGAGGGGCCTTGAGGGGGGGTACTGTCATGATGCCTACCTCCAAGGAGCCAGATCCTACCCAGCAACCCCAGAGGCAGGCATCATTTCCCCCAGGGAAGTGCCAGCGGGCCCAAGCTGGGGCCCTTTGGACGCAGTCCTGGCGCCTTAGGCGCCAGGCTCATGTTGGACCTCTGTCCTGGCGCCTTAGGCGCCAGGCTCATAAAGCTAGACATGTGTTCAAGTGTTTTAATGTGCACTTACCTGATGCAGACCATGCTGCCACATCCAGGCCCTCTTGAGGCCTGAATGGAACTACTTTACCTGTGGGACTACTTTCCACCCGGGTGTGGTCGGGGAAGGATACATACCTGATCGGAGGAAGGATACACACTTGGGACTTCTTCCAAAGCTATTTAAACCACACCCGTTCAGCAACTCACGCTTCGCGTTGTTCTGCTCCTCGCAGCTGGACGCTCACCGTGTCAGCTCCTGCATCTGGACTTCAGCCACGCCTGTCAGCATCCTGGGTCACCTGCAAAGGGAGACAAGAGACCTTACCAGCTAAATCTGCACCACGGAGACATCACAGACGATCCTGAAAGGGAAGACATTATTTTTAAAAGCATTTCATTACGATCGCTGCAGCGCTGCATTTCACTCACCTTTCCTGGGTTCCTCCATCTTCAGCAGCGATCATCCGGATACAAAGCCACTTCCCAGAGCCTAGAGACAAAGACAAGAATAAGAGGTGAGAGAAGGAAGGGAATAAGACTTACCTGTTGGGTCATTCCCATTTCATTTCGGGTCTTGCCGCTTCCAGACATTTTCCGGACCCCGGCCCCTATGGGGAAAAAAGACAAAGACATTGAATGAGTGTATTCAAAGACAGTTCCCGAGCGCTCATCCAGAACTAACCTGCCATTTACTGGAACTGCACGTTTCACTTCGGGTCGGCGCCATATCTCTGGCATTCCGAACCCTGGCCCCTAAGGGGAAAAAGACATAAACGTTAGCGCTTGCTGCAAAAAGACAATGAACATTATTATTAAGCTTGGACTTTTGAACTTGCTACAGAACTTTTACAGAGCCTTACCTGAATAGTCAAGCTTACCTGAACTCCCATCAATCCTCAATCCAGTGAAGTAACTGGGTTTCAACGCGCCCCTGCATCAGAAGCAGGATGGAGAGCTCATCCTTCCTGACCCTAAGGTGAGACTTCACAGGGAATCGTGGAAGGGTATCGTGGAGGGTTGGAAGAGAGTGGGAGGCTTGAGCATAACTCAGTCAGAAGGTAATACTCCCTTTTCACGCACAGGGGAATATTCCTGCGAGCCGGAGAAGCCAGAGTAGAGGGCCCTTCCTGTCCATCTTCAGAGTCCTGCGCTTCACCATTGAAGAAGCATCAGCACTCGAAGCCAGACCTGCGCCTCCGTGGGAATCAGGTGAGCGTTACACTCTCCTTCAGTTGCTGGAGTTGGGGCTCTCCTTCAGTTGCTGGAGTTGGGGCTCTCCTTCCCTTCAGTTGCTGGAGTTTGGGCTCTCCTTCAGTTGCTGGAGTTGGGGCTCTCCTTCACTTGCTGGAGTTGGGGCTCTCCTTCAGTTGCTGGAGTTGGGGCTCTCCTTCAGTTGCTGGAGTTGGGGCTCTCTTTCAGTTGCTGGAGTTGGGGATCTCCTTCAGTTGCTGGAGTTGGGGCTCTCCTTCAGTTGCTGGAGTTGGGGCTCTCATTCAGTTGCTGGAGTTGGGGATCTCCTTCAGTTGCTGGAGTTGGGGCTCTCCTTCAGTTGCTGGAGTTGGGGATCTCCTTCAGTTGCTGGAGTTGGGGATCTCCTTCAGTTGCTGGAGTTGGGGCTCTCCTTCAGTTGCTGGAGTTGGGGCTCTCCTTCAGTTGCTGGAGTTGGGGATCTCCTTCAGTTGCTGGCGTTGGGGCTCTCCTTCAGTTGCTGGAGTTGGAGCTCTCCTTCTGTTGCTGGAGTTGGGGATCTCCTTCAGTTGCTGGAGTTGGGGCTCTCCTTCAGTTGCTGGAGTTGGGGCTCTCCTTCAGTTGCTGGAGTTGGGGCTCTCCTTCAGTTGCTGGAGTTGGGGCTCTCCTTCAGTTGCTGGAGTTGGGGATCTACTTCAGTTGCTGGCGTTGGGGCTCTACTTCAGTTGCTGGCGTTGGGGCTCTCCTTCAGTTGCTGGCGTTGGGGCTCTCCTTCAGTTGCTGGAGTTGGGGCTCTCCTTCAGTTGCTGGAGTTGGGGCTCTCCTTCAGTTGCTGGAGTTGGGGATCTACTTCAGTTGCTGGCGTTGGGGCTCTACTTCAGTTGCTGGCGTTGGGGCTCTCCTTCAGTTGCTGGCGTTGGGGCTCTCCTTCTGTTGCTGGAGTTGGGGTATGGGATGTATGATCCGTGCATGATTTGTTTTCCACACAGTAACCCAGACTACTCGGGTCATAGGAGCACAAATCGCATGTCACTGCCATCAAGAAATGCTGTGGAGGTAATGGGTGTACCCAGGGGGGATTAAGTGGGGGGGGGGTGGAAGGTGCAGCGTATTACCTGCCAAGGATGGGACTTTGTCCGTTAATCTTCCTGAACTTGGGGAGATACTCCATTCCACATTTAAATGCTCGTAGAAGTGCTCCCTTGGGACATGCCACTGACTGGAAAAAGAGCTTCTTTAATCAGAATTTAAACTTTAAGAAATGGACACTACAAAATGAGTATACTACATATTTAAACAAGCCTAGATAACTCTTTGAACATTTAAAAGCCACAAACTAGTCCAAAGGGGCTGCAGTGAGTTTGAGAATACAAACGTTGGACCAACCCCATCGCCAGCCGAAAGCCCAGGGGGCTCCTCTGATAACACCAATCCCGAAGAAATCACCTCATACCAGAAACAGCGGGGACAATATCAGAGACACCAATCACTGATGGACTAGGTGATTAGGTGACAAGAACATGTGTCATTCCTTCTGGTTTTTGGCGTCACTTTTTGTCTGGAACTTGACTGCCAGCAGTCATCTTGAATTGGTCAGTGATATCACTTCCAGCAGCCACCTTGGGTCTGTGACATCACATCCTGCTGACATCTTAGACCAACCCAATCTCCAGAGGAAAATCACAAGAGGCTCCTCTGGCAACACCAATCAGAAAGAAATTGCTTCATCCCAGCAACAGCAGTAACAATATCAGAGAGGCGAACGGCTGATGGACTCAGCGATCAGGTGACAAGAGTGTGTGTCATTCCCACTAGTTTTTGGCTTCACTTTCTGTCTGGTACTTGACTGCCAGTGGTCATCTTGGGCTGGTCACTGACATAACTTCCAGCAGCCATCTTGGATCTGTAATATCATGTCTTGTGGCCATCTTGGATCCCTGACATCACTTCCTGTGGCCATCTTGGACCAAACCCATCTCCAGCCAAAAACAACAAGAGGCTCCTCTGGCAACACCAATCGGGAAGACGTCACCTCATCCCAGCATCAGCAGGGACAATATCAGAGAGACCAACCACTGATGGACTAGGCAATAAGGTGACAAGAGCGTGTGCCATCCCTTCTGAACTTCCTAGGGGCATCCAGCCAGAGGGGTGCCAGTCAAGGATGTAACTCTGAAGGGTGAAGACCAGCCCTTACCAGCAGCTTTGCCTCCTAGCCTATTAGCCTTTGCATTTTCCTTTATCCCTGTTGCACCTGTGAGTACCCAAAGCTTCCAAATGACTGTAGTGTCTCTCCACACTGTGCTACTCACCTATAATGCATTCACTCCTGCTCCTCCTACTCACCTCTCCCACTACTCCCTTTCTGTTCCACCTCCTTCCAACAACCAAAGGCGACGAGCTAACGATACCTCCTCTAAAACCTATCCACATCCCCGCTCTTCCACCAAGACTCAACTTCTCTACTTTCTCTTCTCTTCCTTACCTCACCAACTGAACACTGCACTCTGGAATGCTCAGTCTGTATGCAACACAATGTCCTTTATCACTGACTACTTTCCCTCCAGCTCTCCTCCCCTAGACCTTCTTGCTATCACTGAAACTGGAGTTCTCCATCTGACACTGATGCTCTGGCAGCCCTACACGACTCCAAAATATCTTTCATTCACTTACTGGCAGAGGTGGAGGCATCGGTCACCTATTCTCTTCCCGCCTCCATCCTAACAAATCTCCAATGCCACGTCCTCTTCTACCTCTGTTCAATTCACCATCTCTACTATTGCTCTGCCTTACTCGGTTCACATCATCTCCATCTATCACCCTCTGCGTCCCACTGGACCATTCTGATGATAAACTCCTTGAATCTCTTTCCGTTAAACATCACCTCATTCTCTCAGGTGACTCTAACCTTACCTCTCCAACCACTTCACAGAAATTGAACTTCAATCTTTTCTTAGTGACCGCACTCTCTACTCTGTCCATAACCTAACTACCCTCGCAGGTGGTAACTCTCTGGATCTCGGACTGATCTCCATCTCACCCTCTGCCATTAATACTACTTTCACACCATACATATATGATCACTCAGTTGTTTCCACTGCCATCTACTTTCCACCCTCTGGCCTTTCCTCATCACTTGCTTCACTAATTACTAAAAGGAAATGTAAATCTTCTGCCATTCCCCCCTTTCTCTCTGACCTACAGTTCTCTCTCTTCTCCTTCACACCCAAGATCTCTTCCACCAACAGTGACTTCTCCAGCTGCCAATACCTAGTATATGACTCATTCTCCTCCGACTTCCCACTGCTTACTTTAACCCCTAAGACTCTGCAACCTCAACCATGGATCACCTCATTCATATCTCTCTGCACAGACATGCATTGACTGCTGTGAAAATGGATGCGTACCCACTCGCATGAGGATCTGCAACTCTACCTCTCTGCCATGAACTCCCTCAAGTCCACTCATGACAGAGCTAAAAGGGAATTCTACCAAACCCTCATTGACTCTCACTCCAACTATCCTTGCTGGCTACATGACACCCTTAACTCACTCCTCACTCCTCATAAGTCTATGCCTATCAACTCCACTCTCACAGCTAATGACTTAGCTGAATGCATAACTGCAAATATTTCCAAAATTAGAGACACTCTCCTGACCTTCTTTACACTCCCTCTGCCTACATTTTACACTCTGCCTACTCTACCATCATCCTCTGCCTCCATCTCCCACTTTAGTTACACTAATACTGGAAAAGTGATATCTCGGGAGGATAGCTCAGGGGCAACATGCTCATTTTGGAAGCAAGACGACACACAGCAACACAGGTTCGATCCCCAGGTCTGGGCTTAGAAACCTCTGGGTATTAAGCGCGTTATAAATATCATATCATATCATATATCATACCATTTCATATCATATCATATCTCTAGTGATGAAAGTTAACCCCTCTTGTGCCCATCAGACCCTCTTCTTCCTCATCTAGTCAAGCCTATTGCCCCTATTGTAGCTCCTCACCTTGTTAAATTTGTTATTCTGTCCTTCGACTGTGCTTGCTTTCCCTCTGAATTTAAAACAGCCACAGTCATCCCTCCCCTAAAAACACAAGGGGCTAACCGGAACCTACTGGCTAATTGTAACCCTTGGTCTCTCCTTCCGCACTACTCTAAAGTGCTTGACAGGGTTGTGTTCAAGCATCTTAACAATTTCTCAGACAACCACAACCTTCAAGACCCCTACAAGCAGGTTTTGGCACCTGTTACTCCACGTAAACTGCTCTCATGAATGTGTCTACCTGCATTGCCTCTTCTAAGCACTCAAACATATCCTCTATCCTAATTCTCATTGACCTGTCTGCTGCCTTTCACACTGTCAATCACTCTGATCTCCTTAAAACTCTCTTTCTGCTTGGAATTCATGATCAAGCCCTTGCCAGGCTTGAATCCCACCTTGCACCTTGCTAATTCTCTGTCTCCAGGAGCAGCAACTCTCACCTCACTCATCTAACTATTGTTGCTCCACAAGGTTCTGTCTTGGGTCCGCTCCTCTTTACACTCTACCCCTCTGCTCTTCAGGCACTTATCTTCTCCTTTGGGCTCTCATACCATCTCTTTGCGGATGACACCCACATCTTCTTCTCTTTTCCTGAACCCTCCTCTGATTTCTCTATCAAAATTTCAAACTGTCTCTCTGCCATTAAATATTGGATGGAATCACACTCCTTGATGCTAAACACTACCAAAACAACAGAGGTTTTCTTCTTGCCTGCCATAAACTCTCTCTCATCTCTTCCTCTGCCTATCCCGTTCCCATGTGACACTCTCCCCCACTCTCCTTCAGTTAGAGACCTCTGCATCATCTATGAACCTTCTCACAACTTCTCTACTTTCATCTTCAAAGCTGGAGCAGCAGCTCACATCAACTTCCTAAGTATTAGGAACATCGGGCCCCTACTTCCTTTCAACACTGCCAAGAATCTCTTAACCACTCTTAGTCTTCTCTAAACTGGACTGCTGTGCCAGCATCCTCTTTGGTCTCCCCAACTATGCTTTCAGTCCTCTCAAGAAGATCATTAACTTTGCTACCAAGACTCTCTTGGAACTTCCTCACTTCACACCTACTTCCTCGTACCGTCACCAGGCTGGATGGCTGATGATGAAAAACAGGGCCAGATTTAAATGTCTTCTCCTGATTCACAAATCTATCCATGGTAAGGCACCACTGTATTTATCCCCCTGTTTCCAATTCTATAAGCCTTCTCGTAATCTCTGCTCTGCTTCCTTGACTACCCTTGTGGCTCCTCACCTTCCTTGTGCTTCCTCTTACTTCTGCTCTGTCTCTCTTCTTGCTCCCCTTTCATGAAATTATCTTTCTCTGTACATCTGAAAAAAGTCCACATGGATTTCCTACCTCCTCGACTATGAGATACCCTCTTAATGTACCTCTCATCTGACTTCTAGTTAACATGCCTCCCTCGCCTCTAACCTGCCTCTGTCCCTCACTTCCTCTGCCTCCACTCCAGCACTTCACCCATCATGGTCACATGTCAAGCACATCTGACCGTATTGCCTAGCTTCACTTCCAAATTTCCATTGTTGGTTGTCCTTAATACATGTATTTCCACCCACGTGTTGTCCCTGGTGACTGTTCCATTTACTCCCCTCCACAACTTGGTCAGGATGTCCCTCAAACTCACCGCATTGTAAGAAGCTCCCTGCTTCTCATCAAATCTGATTTCTTATCTATTCTGCGTTCTTTTGTGATCAAAAGAGCATTGTTATTCCTGTAGGTGAATTAATTAATTAATTAATTAATTAATTAATTAATTAATTAATTATGAATAAAAAAATAAACCCTGAGCTGAAGAATAGGCATGAAGCCTTCTGGTTGTACAATTTAAGAAGCACCCATTGCAATGATATATTGTTATGCAACTTCACATGCCACTACCATGGTGCAGAGAAACACACTGTAATTACGGAAAGCTGCTGAGCTGGCCAGCTTCCAGAGAAACATCTATTGCAACATAATGACTATTTACGAGAGTTTCTGCATGGAAAGTTGGAATCGCCCAGGCGATTCCTTCCCAGGATTGGAACGCTGTCCCACGTCTCACGCACGTGTAGTACAGAAGGCAAATGTGTATGAATACACATTGTCATTAGTGATGTGCCGTAGGGCCCCCCTTTTGTATGTTTCTGGTGTTGTGATTTGCTGAACTGTGACATTCCCCTTTGCACCTTAAGTTTTTGGGGCATTTCAACCTGCACTCGACATATGAGAGCAACAAATGATTGGCTTTGCCAGTGCATGTTGTGGAATGAAAGGCTCTCTGTGACCTAGCACAATTAAGGCAGGTGTCCGCAGCTGAGATTTCAGCATGACGACCAGGCCTTGGCTGGACATTTACCTTTCACCCCGTCTTGCTCTAAAGTAATCCCGTATGTGGGAGACATGTGTCGTGTTGTCACAACAGGTCAGATCCCACCTTTGTCACTCCAAAATATGTATCCGGTCCAAAACCTTCCTGTGTAAAGTATTATGCAGGTCTATGCAAAAAGGACAAGCATACTCGTCCTTGGCACCTAAGTGGTTAAGAGGAATGAACATGTCAGTGTAAAGCGACCTTCCTTACTTTATCATAGAAAAAGATGTCACGTGTGCAAGTTCAAAGAAGTAGTAAACATTGAGAAACCCCACGTATCTCTATTGCCACGGCTTGTAGAATCAACCACATCAGTGGTGGCTGCTTTCTATGGGCGAGAGGTGGCTTTTAATTTTAGAATGTTAATCTAAAGGTGCATTTAGCTCTTTCCGCAGAGTGGCAGACAGCACAATCCACCCTGATGCTTAATTTGCACTGGGGAATGTGCTACTTGCCTCTCAGCAGGAGCTCGTCTCTGGTACATGTGTTGAAACATGTCCTCAACGTGGAGCCCTTAAGGTTCTGCATAGTGCATTGAGCAGAATAATGACAGTATAGAAAGTCTGGCCCGCCACATCTAATTTCCCTTTCTACATACACCTCTCAAACTCCAAACCAAACACACTCAAAACCTACAGCACAACAAACCGCACAAACTTCACTACATTGCAACAACAAAACAAAAAACACACATAGTCTTGCACAACAGTACACACGACTACCGGTCGCAAACACCCCAGGCCCAGCCAACGGACACACCGGGCTGAGGCCGCCAACAGCACATCATTGCTCTCTTGCACTTTTCCTGCTTCATTCCACTAACTCAACCTCCCCTCCTCTTTCAGAGAGGGAACCACTACGGTGGTGATAGTGCGCGGTACAAATGTCCTTTAACATTAACATTATTCTGCTACGCCCATAGGCCTCAGTGCGCTAACGGATGAACAAACACACAACAGAAAAAGCAGTGCCACAATAAGGAGGACCAGGGAGAATCGGGCGCAAAGACTACAGGATGGAATTTTTCCTAATCCTTAGAGTAAAATAAAAGGGTGTTTATCGCCTTTTTAAATACCAATAAAGCTGGAAGGTCTCTAATGTCGCTGGGAAGTGAGTTCCATAAGACGGGGTGCCGGACATTCCATAAGATAGGGGCCCGGGACATCAAAGCATGTGCCACCAAACTTCTTCAGCTTAAACCGGGGCACAATTTGATTATTTTTCCCATTGCAACGCAATGAGCGCAAGGCAGGGGCTCTTTGAAGTCGTTGAGCTAAGTAAACAGGTGCTTGATTTGAAAGACATTTGTATGTAGGAGACACAACCTAATGGGATATCGGGTGACAGACTGGAAGCCAGTGCAAGCATCCCCTTGCCTGTGTCGTGTGTTCTGTCCTTGCCAGTCCACGTGCAGCTCTAATGACTCCATTTTGGGCGGTTTGTAGAGTTTTGATATTAATTGTTGTTGTACCCACCAATAGACTATTACAATCGTGAATTCTGGAGTTTTCCAGAGCTGCAGCCAACATGGAGATGTTGGAGGTAGACAGGTAGGGTTTAATCTGCCTAATAGGTGTATTGGTAAACGCACAAGAAGATTTAACATGGCGAGTGTGCTGCTTCATAGTCAAGCCTGAGTCTAAATAGACTCCCACAAGGGCTGGCCTGAATATTGCAGTCGCTGATCTTAAATTGCTTCTACTCAGGTCCTAATCTCTTCATGCGTTGGCTAGAGCCCACCAGTATGAGTTCCGCCATTAAGAGCTAGTGAGTGTATTGCCATCCATGTTTGAATCAATGAATATGCAGAGACCACTCCTTTTCTGTCAGTCAGCGCACTCTGTGTGCTTTGTGTCGGCCGGCCTATCCTGCCGTGTCTCCTTGTGTGTGTTGGCATGCTGTGCTACGAGAGGAGGACATGGAATGGAAGTGTATATTAGTTAATGTGTTAGTATGAGTGCATGCAAGGAGTGGCTGTCTGAGTGAGTGTTCATGCATGGCGGTGTATGTGTGTGAATGTGTGGGTGCTTGCTTTTATGATTGTCTGCTGCGGGTGGTCTGAGTGCAGTATGAATGTGTGTGTAAATGAGATAGTGAATATTGTGTGAATGAGAGATGAACTTTTTATGAGCGCTGCATTTGTGAAGGGGTCAAGCCCAGTTGCGGCTGGTGCATTTTTTAATTGAGGGAGTAAATGATAGCCTCAAATATGTGGTAGCAACTGATTGTAGTGTGGAGGCTGAACCATCCAATGGTGTTTTGGGTGGGAGAGGTTCTTCTCCAAGAAAATATTGAAAATAATGGGTGAAAATGGTGCATTTCACAGCACACTTTCTGTGAGAAATTGGGGAAAACAACACAGTAGCACATGGAAAACCCAATAGATGCAAGTCAACAACCATACACTGAAGCATTTTTGTAGAGCGCCAGGGGACCACTACAGTGGTGATAGTGCATGGTATAAATATCCTTTAACATAACATACCATAACATAACATACCATAACATAACATACCTTTGCCCAAAATATGTATCAAAATAAGAAACATTTTCATGCTCACTGTGTCCATGCATGTCTACATGTCCATGCAGGCTGCACCAAAATATGCCATCTTTACCCTATAAGAAATAACTTTCATTGGCTTTTCCAGTGAAATTGCAATGCCACAGTAAAACAGTATATGCAGACAGACAGCACCAATGAAGGCCAGCGTAGCGACGTAATAGCACTTATCATGTTTGCTTTACTCTTCATGCCCAATAAAAAATGCAATGCCACAGTAAGAACATATATCCCGACTGGCTGCACCTATGAAGGCCAGTCTTACAACATTATGACACTCGCCATGCTAACTTTACCCTCATAACAAGAAAGAAATGCACAGCCATAGTATAAAAGTATAGCAAGACTGGCTACACCAAAGTAGCCCAGTATAGCTACGTAATAACACCCATCATGCTGGCTTTACCTTCATATCAGTACAAAATGCCATTTCACCATAAGAAAGTATATCCAGACTGCTGCACCAATGAAGGGCAGTCTAGCAACGTTATAACGGTCATCATGCTGGCTTTACCTTCATACTAGGAACGAAATGCCAAGCCACAGTTAGAAAGAATAGTTAGACTAGGTGAAACAAAGAAGGCCAGTATATCTACATAATAGCACTGATCATGTTTTCCAGGGTTCCTAAAGCACATTTTTTTTGTAACCAAATTATTTGTTTATGTGTAATCAATACAATCAATATTCCTATTGAAATTTGGAGTCTGCTGGAATTTGGATTGTTGGAGGCATCATTGAGGAGCGTATTTGTTAACCATAACAATACAAGTAAAACATTTGTAAGTTGTTCATGGTTACTTTTAAAAATGGAACCTGATATAGAATGTGTACATGCATCCAAGAAATCTTTCAAATGATAAAACCCTAACTAAAAGAAACCTGCACTGCAACAATAGATGCTGTCAATCACCAGTCACATTCGACCTGCCTTCTGTGAGTAAGAGCATGATGAGGGATGCATGTAGACAACTCAAAAGGCACCTGGAGGTACATAAGATCCTCCAAGTTTGCCAATTTGATTCCGTCCGGACAGAAGTAGAGAGATAGAGGTTTGATGAAGAGTCATTCTAGGGGAACTGATGACTCTTCTGGAGGTCATTTGCCTCCAGCTTTATTTCTGCTGGACTTGTCAGCACTGATAGGACAATGGGCTACCACATATTCATCAGGACCCTATCTGACTTGTTGGGCAGTTTTGTGAGTGGTCTCACATTACTCAAACCATTTCCTTCCAACCAACACCCACAAGTCATAAAAGGATCAGCACGTTCTGATATTTTAAGGTTCCTGCGTGGAGATCCCCAAGGGCCTGTGCTATACCAACACTTGCTCAATGGTGAGAGCCATCTGCTTGCCCAACTCATTGGCTCTCACCACCTTCAGTTGTCTTTCCCCTTTTGTAATTGTTTGACAAGTGAAGAACGATGGCCTGGAGGGTTTCCAAGAGCAATGCCAGAGGTTAAGATTAATTCTAAACCTTCCAGGCAACAACTCTTGTGTTTATCTGCAGACAACTACCAGACACATTGCTTCCTTGGAGATGACTGAGGGTGTCAGGGAAGAAACTACAATTTGCATTATTGCAATGGGGGGGCAGTCTTTATTATAAATGAATGCAAGAGTAGGTGTTATTTTCATAGCGTAAATAGAGACCTCTTATTTGAATGGCTACAGTTACTGATGGCAGACCCAATACCAGTAGGCCCAGGCAAAAGCTTTGGCACCGTAATTGGCTCACAGCTCACCTGTGCACCATGGCTGAACATGGCGGTCAAGAGTGTGAATTAGAAGCAGAACACAATGATGGAACTAATACTGCTTCTGTACTCTGACCACCATGTAGAACCTGTACGGCCCCTTATCCCATCACTACTAGACTACTGAAACACTGTGCTTGCTGGACTTTCAAGACCCCAGATCCAGAAATAGCAAAAAACCCAGAAAAAGCAAGAAATGCACACCACGCATACTTGAAGGATTCATTGACTCATGGATTCTTGCTTTAAGAGCCTAGAATACTTACGAAAATACCAAATCAATACACCTCCACCAAAAATCTACAATTTAGCCAAGATTGTACATAGAGACCACTGACCTAGACGGCTTGCTGGCTGAGCCGTTCAGCACACTTTTTGCTTTAATTTTTGCTGCCATTGGTCTATATCAATTTGAAACAAAATTGAATTACTGGGTGCCCTTTTGAACTATTGTCCCATGAGACTGCTTGTATTTTTAGATAAGGTTCGAGTTTAGGACCATCAACTGCTTCTGTAAAACCTGGCCCCTGATTGCCTGATGTGAGGCTGTTTGTTGGCCTGACTACAGCATGGAGACATTGGCGTTGATGGTAACTGACAATGGTTCTCTCATTACGGATACCAGTGGTACCCGTCTTTTCCACTTACTCAGGAGATCTTCATGCTTGTAATTAGCCACAGGCCATGTGGGCTTGTGCCTCCAGATTATGTTTATCAAGAGGATTTTATGGTCATTGCTGGGCTTAGAATACTCTTTATGAAGGATTTGTATAACCTACTCCTGCAGCGAGACCCTATCAATGTGATTAAGGCTGAGCTCGTGAAGATGTTCTGATTATAATAAAGACATTGCACTCTTTATCATGGAGGTCTAAGTATCCTCTCCCCTTTCTCTCACCCATTAATGATGGCACCAGATGGGAAGTACTCTTGGCATCCTTCTCACCCTCTAGGTGCATCATTAATGTCTATTAGAATGGCAAAATCATGGCCCAGGGCTCTCAGCCCAATCACCTCCTTCTTGATAGGTACCTTCCATCTCTCATCAACGTCCTCCCTTCTCCTGCCATTCCTCTGACTTCCACCCCTGTGGCCCATTCTCCACCCCCGACAGGTGTACCTCATCCCTGTACCCCTCCTCAGAAGACATTCAAATGTGGCAAACAGCTTCACCTAGCTACCTCAACTCTCGCTCTGCTGTTAAACACTCCTCTGATATATGTCCCCTTCTTGAAGACTTTGACCTTGATGTTCCCGCTCTCACTGAGACATGGTTCACTGCCATTTCTGTCACTGCTTTTGACACACTCGTCCCTGAGGGCTACAAGTTCCTCTCTGAGCCCAGGCCTAACCAGTCTGGAGTTAGAGTGATCTTGATCGTCCTTGAATGGGCCCCTGCTATTATCCTTCTAACTCAGACCTACTCTTCCATCGAATGCCTCATCTCCAGGCTTGTTGTCTCTCAAACCCTCTTTTTGGCTCTCACCACCATCTGCAGGACCCCTGGTCCTGTCTCCCTCTTTCTCTCAGAGTAGTCTGACCTCACCTCTTCTCTTCTTGCCTCATCCTCTGATCCTCTGGCTCCAACTCTCTGCTTGTCAAGCGCTTCTCCAAGCAGAGAGTGGGTGGCCGTTCCCTCTCCTCAATGGGCTCCCGTCTCTGGAACAACCTCCCCCTTTTTCTTTGTCTTGAGGCGGACATCCTCAAGTTCCACAAGCATGTCAAGACTTTCATCTTTTCCTTCTCCTTCCCTCTTCCCCACCCATGCTAAATACCACAGTAGCTGTGACAAGTGGCCTGGACCATTAGGTGTCGTTCTCAGTCCTGACCTCTGTCCGATCGCCTGCAGTATCCTCCCACCGATCCTTGATGCGCTGGTGACTCCTCTCCAATCCAGTGATCACTGCCTGGCACTTACCTGTTGCCTCAGCAGCTTGCTCTCGTACATACCTGGTGACTTGCAACTACCTGTCTGGCACTTCACTCCTTGTGGATCCTGTGGCTCCTCTATCACTTATCCCTTTCCCCTGTCCCGTCGCTCTCTGGACTTGCAGCAGCCAGATGTTCACAGGGGCTAGTAGGACCGCTCTTATCTCTGTATTTGGCATATCCGATTGTCTTATGTTTCCCTTGTCCCCTTCCCTTTGCCCTGTGAGCACTTTGAAACACAATTTTCTTGATGCATAAGTGCCTTACAAATGCCCGATTAATAAAGAAATAAATCCTCCAAGCTTCTCCTCCTCAGAGACTTTAATATTCACCTTGACTCTCCTTATTCGTCCTCTGGAATCATCTACAGACTCTTTGGCCTTCTTTCCCTTACCATTCATCCCTCCGGTCTGATGCACTTAGCCGTACATATCTTAGATGTTCTCATCTCAGCAGACCTCCCCAACTCCAAACCTCTAACTAAACCTCTCTCCTGGTCTGACCATGCTCTGCTGTCCTCTCACCTGGATTTCTTATGTCCCCTGGTGAAGCGTCTGCCTGCACTGCCAGTCGCCCTCTCCGACATTCGACCGAAGATGCAAGTATCAGTTGCTGCCTTTGCCACCACTTGTATTCCCCCTCCCACTCCTGCTATGGTCTCCCACACTGATGACTCTGCCCTTGCACATCTTCACCTCTCTATCACTAACACCCTGGACATCCTTGCACCTGTCAGGAGGATCTGCATTGAAACCTGCTTCCAAGCGCAACACCTGGTATGCGTCTGACCTGGCCTATCTGAAATACAAGTGCAGAGTTGCTGAGCGCAAGTAGCGGGGATCAGGCACATCCTCTGACAGACTGGCCTACCACCTGATCCAAAGGCAATACAGACTCTCCATCCTCTTGAAGAAGAGGGTCCATATCCAAGCCTGCATCTCTGGGGCCACTAACAACACTGGCAAACTGTTTAAAATCTGCAAGGAATTCGCCAATCCTACTGCAGTCTCCACTCCTCCCCTGCCATCCCTGACCCGCTGTACTTCACTGGCCTGCCACTCCTTAATCAAAACTCAGGACATCCTATACTCGCTCTCCTCTACTCCCCTCTCTCCTCCCTCCCCAGCTCTCAGGCCTTCCTTTTCCCCCGTCTCCCCTTCCCTCCTACTCTTCTCTTACTCGCCCATAGCACCAGAGGAGGTCTATAGACAAGTCCTCTCTATGAAAGTCTCCAACAAACAGGTGCTGCCCTGCTGCTCCAGAACTATCAGGACAACATTGCCTCCCTTACGCCAGCCTTGGCTGATTTCTGTAATCACTTCTTTGCCACAGACTCCTTCCCGCGATTTACTGTTATTAAAAACCAAACTAAATGTTCGAATGGGAGAAGACCAAAAGTTATTTTACCGAAAATAACTTTCAGTTTTCTCTTCCCTGAACATTTCAGACTATCCCCTTGCCCCCCCACCCCTCTACTTACCTGTGGGAGGCCCACCTCCTTGTATGCCGCCGTCTCCAGCATCCCTCTGCGAAGCCAGGTTCCCTTCACTTTCGTGTATCGCAAGCAGCACTGCAGGGTCTGCTTTTCCTTTTTTAAATTATTTTTTTACCTTTATTGAGACAGGAGCTGAAGACACGTGTGCAATCGCCGCTCACATTACAGTGAACTAAGGTGCGGGGGATACCCCCGCATCCACCGCTGCCCTTCTTCACTGTAATGTAAACAAATGGGAGACTTGGTCGAAATTTTCAGCCGTACGTAATTTTTGTACGGCCAAAATTCTCTCCCATTAGTTTTTTGTGCTATCTTTTGGGGTATTTACCCTTCCCGCCACCCCTCAAGCACTCCCTTGTGCACCCTCTCCTGAAATAGTCTTCTGCCAACCCCTCCTGCTGAGGTAAATATCCATCCTATCTCCATTACCACTCTCCTGGGCAAACTCCTGGAAAAGCTGGCCATCTCCCAACTGATCCAACACACTGAATCTGTTGGTTGTCTCAGCGACCACCAGTCTGGCTTCAGAGCAGCTTGACTGAACACCTGTGAAGACTTGATCTTAAATCTCGATTCCAACTCTCCATCCGTTCTTATCGTTCTGGAACTTTCCTCTGCCTTCGACATGGTCAATCATGCCACCCTGACAAATTGACCCATGACACCCTTGGCATCACAGGCCTGGCACTAAACTGGTTGACCTCTTTCCTCTCCGACCAACCTTCCCAGGTTCAACTTGGCCCCTTTCTCTCCCTACCACACTGTACACCTGCAGCTTCCCTCATGGCTCTGTCCTCTCGCTGTGGATCTTCAGAATCTACCTTGCCCCGCTTGCCCACCTGATCTCCTCCTTCTCTCCTCACTTCCATTGTTATGCAGATAACACACAGCTCTCCTTCAAGCTTCCCTCTATTGCTTCCTCTTTCTCCTCTCTCATCCATGACTGTCTGCCTGCTATTCAGACATGGTGCGTTGCCAATTATCCCTGCCTTAATGCCAGTAAGACTGAGGTACTTCTCATTTGGACCCCAGCTTCCTCCTTCCCTCCTAGCCTCTGGCTGCCCTCTATGGGTCCATTCCCCTCAGCCATTTGTGAGGCAAAAAACCTTGTTGTCATCTTTGAGTCCTCCGTCTCCTTCTCTCCTCACATTGTGGTCCTACCTATGCTGGACTCCTTCAACAGCTTCTTCCTCAATTTTCTTCATCCTCCCTTCGCCTTTGAACTAATCCAGAACAAGACTGCTAGACTTATCGTTGGCCTCAAGCCCAGGGACCACATCTCTTCAGCTCTAAAATCTCTCCACTGGCTACCGTTTCAGGCTAGGATCAAGTTCAAGACCTTCTGCATCGTCCACAAGGCTTTATCGGCCCTGGGTCCCCGCTACATCCAACTCTCCCTAAATACCTCCCTGCTAGCGCCGTTCGGTTTGATAGCTCCAACTCTCTGCAGATCAGATGCTTCTCTATGTAGAGAGTGGGGGGTAGAATCTCATAGAAGCCTCCCTCTGGAACGGTCTCCCTGCCCCTCTCAGGCTTGAGCCAGATTTCCTTAAATTCCAGAAGCTCCTCAAGGCACTCCTTTTCTCTTCTTCCTTCTCTCTCCCACTCCCCTGCTTTCATCCCTGTCTCCCGCAATGACTGGCTGCCTGGTTCCCTCTGAGTTCTACAGGGCACCAGCCTCCCCCCCACCCAGTCCACCCCTCTCCTCACACTTAGCATATGAACAATCACCCCCTGGACCTCATGCAATCCCTGGCAGTTGCCCTCCTATCATCCCCTTAGCACCCCCCTCTCCTTCGCACTTCTTGTTAACGCACTTGCACGATCCAAATGTCACAAGGCCTAGTAGGACCGTAATTGTTATCTATCTCTCTTGTGTGTCTCGTGCCACCTTGAAACACCATGTGTTGTACTACAGATATGCAATAAAAAAGATTTAAAAAAATAACTGAAAGTGCAGGATGTTGCCTGATGGCCTGTTGTAATTATGAAAGCAGTGCATGCTGGTGAGTCTATGGAAATAAAGGAAAGACTGAGCGGTGATTGGCTGACAGGGGGCATACGTGGCTGGGATTGAGGGCACGTTGGAAGGAGCAGCCGGAAGAGGGAGTTCTTCTACATGGAGCCAACACTCAAAGCCCTCTCCACTTATTGAGGGAGGGCCCCCTCGTTCCTAGTGATCCTTTCACCAGACATAACCTGGTCTCCATGGATCCCAACGTGGGCTCTAAATCGGGCTTCTGCATCCCTCAGCTGCAATCTAGACCGGGGTCAAAGTATCTTTGCGACCCGACCTTTCACCCCGTCGAGTGCAGTCGCTTTGATTTTATGTGCGTATTTTGATGACTGATTTCGTTTTCAGATGCATTCCAGGGGACTCCTCTGTAACCCCCATTGCATCAAAGTATGTGAGGTGATTGCTATGTTATGTTATGGGTTGTTTACATAGTCGTGGAGGCCTGCAGGAGGCCTGCAGGAGGCAAGTGCATTGCCTGGTTAATGAGGACATTGAAATAGAGACCTTTTCACGTCTTTCCTGAAAGTACTGCACATGCTGGGTCCCTGAACAGAGACGCGTCTGCCTCCAGCATGGTTCCTTTTAAAAATTGGACAAACTTCCGTCAGTGACGAGGAAGAGTAAAGAGAACGAGTAAGGGTACAGAGTTTGGGGTCTTTGCCGTAAATATATTTGTGCAACAGAGCAGCAGCTTTGAACTGTATGCCAGCCTAAACTGGTAGCCAGTTAATTTTGCATACATCTGGTGTAAGATGGGAGCTAAAGGGGACGTTAGAAATGGTCCTAGCAGTGTTGTTCTGTAACACTTAGAGCTTTTGACATGACAACATGGTTAAACCCATGTATGGGGATTTGCACCCGGCGTGGGGGAGCATCCAATCAGGTTCCTTGGACCGCGGGCTGATTCCACCAATCCAAGCACGCGTACCATTGAACCTGAAGGCTACTTCCCCCCTCTGCTCCGCCATCTTCCCCATGCCCTCCCTTTTCTTTTAATTTTCCCCTCCCCCCCCCCCCCCCCGCCTACTCAACACTTTTCAATGTTACCTCGGGCCCCGGGCCGTTATCCCCCATTGCAGCCCCGGCAGAGGCTGCTTAAAGCTTAATTAGCTTAATCAAGCAATGAAGGCCAGATGGGCAGTCGTGAAGTGTGGACACATCTGATTATTAAAATACTGGATGCAAACATGAATGACCATTAAGTCACCTCCGAATGCACACGGCTTTAGTCGCGCGCACATACTGCTGTAATTCTTTTTTTTATCACAAACCATTTTCACACGTGCACATACATTCAAGACCCATAGCACCAACTCATGAGATCAGGCAGTGAAAATAGGCTAGCATAGCGCGTGTTCAGCTGACGTGGCGCATTTTATTTACCTAGCATGTTGTCTTTATTTTCTTAAGCAATGTGCGTGTTAATATGTTTCCTGTGTCGTGAAACACAGTGACGCAGCCTGCACAGTCCAGGCTCTCTAAACGTGCCTGCAACTCCTATAAACACAGAGGTTCCCAGATGCTCCCACTAATTACTACTTTACTAAACCGCATCCTAATCCCTGCTAAGCCAACACCGGCACAGCTCAGGCTTTCTACTGAATCAGAGCTCAGTTATATAAGTATTTTCCTGTTACCTTATAGGGCTAGTCCAAACATCACTCAGGAACCTTTTACAGTACTGCCAGAACTGAGCTCCCCATTGGCATTAAGGAAATCCATTGGTCCCTCAAGAAAACTTTTTGAAGAGATGGTCCAATTTGTGGATAAAATCACCAAAATACACGATGAATTGAACAGGGTCGAACCTGGGTTACCCTCCTCTTGCTGGTTGGGATCTCGACAGGCAAGGTTACCCCGTTAAAACTGTTCTGAGCTTAGGACCCTTTAGGAACATGTATGCAATGGATGGGATCACAGAGAATAAATCTGAGTCCAAATAACCAAACCAACTCAGGAAGATGGCAAAGTACTGTTTTATTAACCATGATCTAAAACAGGGAGTTTACAACTAACATCAACGGACGTACGCTCAGGTTCTCTCAGCGACCTTTTCACAAATCATAGTTATATATCAAAAATACGTCAGAGATGACGTCATACTACGTGGCAATAATAAAAAGCCTACTAAGGGTCCAGATTGGCTTATGGGGAACATCTAAGTATACTTTTATATACGGGCTAGGATTGTGATTGGCTGTCCACTCTCAGGTGGACGACATATGTCTACCTATAAAACATGTCATCTTCAGAAACGTTAGATACACAGTTTCTCATTGGTTTTCAAACTATAAGGTCCATTGTTATATGGACCACTATAATTGGCTGGCACGCTTGTGCCAGGTCTGGAACATTCGTTTTATTAGCAACACGTAAGCCCAGACTCAGGTGCAAGGAGATGGGGTGGGGCATGACACTACCTCCCTACCCGATTAGTCCAGCATCTCTCATCGCCCATGCCTTCAGCCATGAAGAGTGTCTTTGAACTTGGCCTTGCAAAAGTATCATTTTCTTCAGAATGCATGGGAGTGCGGGCTCTCACTATCGTGTTCTGGGACTCCAAGTCCAAACTCTATTTTCATCCTTGACTCGTGTGACAGGAGACCACGATTTGTTTCACTTTGCATGTTTTTAAATGCTCTAAATGAGTTAAACTTGGCACTCTTGATGTTCTTTCTTTGCACCTTAACAAGGGATGATTCATCCTTCAGACGTTCGCTCCTTTCCATAATAGATAGCCGACCTCGGCTGCTTCAGTCATGACTCCAGGCCAGACAACCTCGCCATGCCGTTCCAGGATTCAGCTTATTCTTGCTGCGGCACAGTTTTCTCGTTCCTCTTTATGGGTCCTGGCTTACTAAATTCGTGATACCGATGTCCAGCTTCGATACAGTGGCGGCTTCACCTGAATTCTATTCACTCCATATAGCCAGCTTCTATGATGAGTTAGTCTACTTGTGTTTCAGCGTCTGTACAATTATTGAACGGTTGATTCTCTGCAGAACTTCATGCACGTGTAATCCTCTTCTTCGTATTTAAAAGCTTCTCTTCATTCTTTGCTTCATCATTAGTTTCTGTAGGATCCATACATCTTCTTCAGCCAGTATCTCGGGACGTCGTTTTATGTCCCTTGTGACGTCACTAGCTTCCTTCCCTGCACTTTTTGATATTCCTTCAGGGAGTTCCTCCCTTAGGTTGTCATCACTTTGGGGATGCATTCAATAGGGTTTTATCAACGGGTATCTTCTTTCAAACACATGCTGCAGTAGTGGCACAACTGCTGGTGTCAAAAATGGCAAAATCTCACGTCTCCAACATATGGGAGGTAGGGGGGCGGGGTTTCTTGCAGAGGCCTGCAGCTGCTCCACTACAGTTCTCTTTCGTTGGACCTGACACTGTACCTTCCATGCTTGAGATGTTGGGGAATCACTGGCCATCTGGTCAGTTTACAACCCGTACTAGGCAAGAATCTTCGAATGTCCATTGGGTGATTGCTGAAGATCTAGCTCCGCTGATGAACAGCTGTTTTGATACAGGGATCACTCCTCCACAGCGTAAGAGGTCGGCAGTGATTCCACTTCCCTGAAAGCCTCTTTGGATCCTACCTTATACTCTAACTATGGACCCATCTCACTGCTTCCCCATGTAAGCAACTGCTGGCTCATGTGGATGCTCAGAATGTATTGGAAGTATCACCGCTGGCTTAAGACCTGGGCACGGGATAGAAACCTTTGTGGTCACAGCATTGGATGAATTGAGATGGTTGGTTGATCGTGAAGGCTCGGGGATCCTAATTTTGTCGGACCTCTTGGCAGACTCTGACACAGTCAACCATTCCATTCTCCCAACTCCTTGAGGGTCAGTCGCTTCTCCAAGCAACAAGTTGGGGGCAGATCTCTTTCTTCTGCGGGTGCCTCCCTCTGGAACAGCCTCCCTGCCTCTCTGAAAGTTGAGCAGAAGCATCTCTGGTTCCGGAAGCGCCTCACAACCTTCCTCTTTGCTTCTGCCTTCTCTATTCCTCTTTCCTGCTGATCTTCTGTTTGATAATTTCACAAGTCACCTGGCTACCCTCAGAATTCGGGCCCAGGTCCCTGCCAATCCAGCTACACACCTGCACTGCCTCCTGGCACCACCTGCACTTGGGTCTGTATCTACAAGTCTACAGTCCCCTACCCTGCACTTATTAGACACCTGTTGTCTGTGCTATTAACTCTCACACTTGCCACCTGCTTTCTGCAATACTTGTTGTGTTGATTTCTTGTCCTGCACGTGTGCATCCTGCCACTCCCCCCGCCCCCAGCACCTCTCCCCTCCCTTCTCCCTGCACTTGTGCCATCTCAATGTCGCTCTTCCTAGTAAGATCGTCGTTTTTGTCCTCCTTCTGTCTCCCTCCCTTGCCACAGCTTGAAACACTTGTGTATAGGAGCGTTATAAATGGCATGTCATATGCCCTCTCACATCGGTGACTATGGGGTTAGAGGTAAAGCAGCCCTTAGTTGGCTTTCCTCGTTCATGTCATTCTTCCACCGGTCGAAACAGCCATAAAGCCGGTGACCTGTGGTGTTCCTCAGGGCTCTTCCCTGAGAATGTTAATGTTTAATCTATATATGAGACCTTCACTGGACCTTACCAGTTCTTTTGATGTCAGATGTTATATGTGCTGCCACTGACCTCTGCCTTAATGCCAGTAAGACTGAGATTCTACTCATCGGTACACCCGCTGCCTCCTTCCCTGCAGCTCTCTGGCCGGCCTCTCTTGGCCCTCTTCCTGCTCCTACCTGCAAGGCAAAAAACCTCGGGGTCATCTTCGACTCCACACTCTCCTTCTCTCCTCACATATCTGACGTCTCTAAGAAGTCACACTCCCAGCTGCACCTCCTCAGAGGTATTTTACCTTTCCTCTCCTTCCCCCAGAAGCTCACTGTCTCCAGAGCGCTGGTTCTCTCCAAACTGGACTACTGTAACAGCCTCTATCTAAATCTGCCTGCCTCTACTCTCCGCCCTCTGCAACTCATCCAGAACAGAACTGCAAGACTTGTCCTTGGCCTTAAGCCCAGGGACTGTATCCCTCCAGGACTGAGATCACTACACTGGCTCCCAGTGGCTGCGAGGATTAAGTTCAAAACCCTCTGCATTGTCCACAAGGCCTTCTATGGCCTGTGGCCAAAATACCTTCACCTCTCTCTTCCTAAATATCTTCCTTCTCGAGCTCTTCGCTCATCTGCCTCCAAATCACTCAGGGTCAGCCGCTTCCCCAAGCAATGAGCTGGGGTAGATCGCTCTCCGCGGCAGGGGCCTTCCTCTGGAACAGCCTTCCTGCATCCCTGAAACTTGAGGAGAACCATCACCGGTTCTGGAAGCACCTCAAAACCTTCCTCTTTGCTTCTGCTTTCTCTCCCCCTTTCCCCTGCTAAATTCTTGACTGAAACTGCACTCATTCTGCAACTGGGCCACTCTCACCGATCTCGGTCCTTGGCCCAGCCACTCTCCCCTTGCACTGCCTCCCTGGCAACCCCTGCGCTGCGGGGCTGTATCTGCATCCCTACAGCACCCCTTCCCAGCACTTGTCTGCACTTACCTTGCACTTGCCACCAGCTGGCCCTTATTATTTATCTTGTTATTCTTCTACCCCTCTACTGCACTTTCCCCTCTCCCTTTCCCCTTGCACATTCCCTTCCCCCTCCCCCTGCACTTGCGCGATCTGAATGACACCTGGCCTAGTAGGATCGTTGTCTGTCTTCCCTTTGTTCCCCCCTCCCTGCCTCGTCGCGCCTTGTGTATAGGCGCGTTACAAATGGCATATCATATCATATCATACTCTGAGGACACCCACCTGATCTTCCATCTGGGAGAGGCTGCCGGCTCAGTAGGGGATAAGGTTAAAACATGCCTGGAACAGATTGGTTGGTAGATGCGTCAAGCCCGGCTTAAATTTAACGTACGAGAAACCAGAATGCCAGTGTGCTCACCTGTTAGGTCCAATCCGGGGTCTGAGGAACAGATGGATCCATCAGCTGAAACCTGGCTTCCTCAGTTTTGGCTCCTTCTTCTGGCATCTGTCCCACCTCTGTTCTGAAGGCCAGGAGTATGAGGGTTTCTCTGGATGTGTCGCTCTCTCTTGAGGCTCAAACCTTTTAAATGTTTAGCTCCTGTTTCTTTCACCTTCACTCTCTAAAATGATTTCTGGACATTTTTGCATTTCCACGTACGATCCAATTGTTAAATCCATTTATATCAAGTAAATTGGGTTCTGGAATGAAATTTATTTGGGTTTACCCAAAGCATTGATGATCGGTAGACTCCAGAGAGTGCTAAATGCAGCCACACGAGTTCTGCTAAATCTGGGTTTTGGTGATCACATCCCCCGGCACTGCGTGCTTTACATTGGCTCCCAGTGGTGGAACGCAAACAGTTTAAAGTGCTCTTTATTACCCATAAAGCATTTTACAATGCGACAACCTGCTTCATAGGCTGTAAGCTGCACGATTATTTACCACCTAGAGTGCTGCACCTTGGCCAATCTTCTGACTACCCCAAATTTAGGTGTGAAAGATGGGAGGGGGTGGTCATACTCTGTCCTGGCAACAAAACTCTGAAACTCCCTACCGGTGACACTCCAGGACATTGCAAATCATCTTGAGTTTAGAGATAAAGCAAAGACCTTTTTATTTCCACCTTGATATGGGTTCTTTGGCTGGGAACGTCGGTGCTATCTGCACAATCATAGGAGGTCTGTTTTCCTCTTATGCAGCGCTGTGATGCCTTGTCAAGGTGTATGTTTGCGCTTAATAAGTGTTGAACCATAGCATACCATGTGAAAAGGGCAGGACCGCCACCTACCTCTCGCCCATCCCCATGCATCGCAGGGTCTCTCGATATTTTATTCTCATTAACTCTTTGCTAACTATACTTCTGGTTTCTACCAGTTCATCTCTGAAGGTCACCTCCCTCCATGAAAAGATACTAGAAGAGATTGTGTGGTCGCCTTGGCCAAGCATGGACTCGTGGGCAGGAGAGGCAGAATGAATAGCCCTCTACACTTTGTTTACCTTCAGTGAACCCCCCCTATGACAGAGAATAACCATTAGCACCAGGTGTCCTGGGGCATATCAACGTGGACACATTGAACACGAATAACAGGACATTCCTTATTGCTTGAGAATGGAGGACTTTGTAAACCAAGGGGCCGCGACACTAGCGCACCTGGCAGTAATGGGAACATCTGGCAGTGTGCCAAATACTACATATTTGGCATGCAGTGTTTAACATATGTGGAATTAAACATACAGCATGTGGTGACACCACATGTCGCATACAGAAACTACTGAATGATTCCAAATTGAGATATTGCAAGAAAATCTCACTATGAACTGCCAACCTTACCTAGATATAAAGGGAGGTAATCATGTTTGCCAGGTGAACCTGCAGGTACATGAGCTCCTGATCGCGACGGAGGAACCAGTCAGGGGCAACTGCTGGAGGAGGAGAAGTTATCTATCTATCTATCTGTCTATCAAACTTTTTATCCAGCTTTCAGTAAGGGGGGATCTGAAATCCAAAATTCCCCAAAGCATTCCAGTGTTTCTGTCTGACTTCTCAACATAGACCAAAGCAAGGCAGGGTCTGAAAAACAAAGCAATACATCACCCTGTGTTTATTGTAAACCAAAAGTGTGGGAGAAATTATATAATTGCCATATGTATTTTTACCAGTCTTGAAATCCTACTGCTACTCTTTCAAACCTGCAGGAAAATCAAAATGGCAGAACATTCTGTAAGAACCTTTGTCATTGATCAGTGTCATTATTTTGTGAAGTAAAATTTACAGACAGTAAGAATTCTGATTATGTTCTTTTTAACTAATTTTTATGATTTGTTTATGCTGAGTGAAGTTGATTGTGTTGTGCCACTGATAAAGTGATGTTTATTATTTTCATGCTAATTTCTATTACCTTTAATTTAAAGAAATAACAATATGTTTCCCGTACACGGCATGAATTTTGGCTCCTTGTTAGCTCCGGGCGATGGATCCAAGGGCATGATATGTGTCTGAGATAGGGCTAAAGAAAATGATCTGTTAAACAGCTTGTTGAATAACCACTTGAGTCAGGAGGGAGGGAGCTCCCGTGTTGAGGGACGAAACTCCTGTATTGAGGGTGGCTTGTTAATAAACCGTTACACACCTGCCTAGTCTGCTGCACCACAAGTACCGTAGGTTAGTGAAGGACATTCAAGCCAAACCAAAAAAAAGCTTGCTGCCCAGGTAATGCAACTGGAAAGAGTCCTCCCAACTCTACCTTGAGTTTCCACTCTTGATCTCACGCCCCCTTTGCTGGCAGGAGTCAGCTCCATGGAATGGCGCAGCACTCAGCACTTTTCCCAGATTGCAAGTATTTCAGTTTAGGAATTCAGCGCGGGCATTTCCCCACACTGCAGGGCAGCCAGCACTGAGGTGTGCCGCTGGAACTCATCCCTGAGTCAGCAAATGTTATGATGATATAACAGGCCCTGCTGAGCCGGTGCTCGCTGGATGTCGCAGGCCTGTTTCTATATTTATGAAGCACATGGAGCTAAAAACAGGACTGGTAATGTCACAAGCAGGGGTGTTTCCTTGGCATGCTGATGGTGACGCAATGGTGTCTTATGAAATCTGGGGTTTCCTCTGAGTGCGGAGCCTGAGGCTTCTTACGCGCCTGCGGCTTGACACCACCCTCTTCCTGGTGGCAGGCTGGCCCCACCCTGGCCATGCACCCAGCCATATAAATAGGTGCCCATTCCATGACTCCATCATGAGCTTCAGAAGACGGTCTGCGAAGGAGGATATCACCTGCGCGGAGGCTTGCAACTGACTTCAGAGGTACCGTATGGGGCAGTATGGGGGTCCTACACAGGTCACGTGACTGTTCTCTGCTGTGGTGGAAGGCCCACCACAGGGGTCTCTCGTGAGAGTGGGGTCATGGTCCTGGGTGAAGGGAAAGATCCTGGTAGAGTTGAGGGGGGTGGATCTCTGCAGGTGGTGCCTCCACTCCCGGTCCTCCCTCGTGGTTCCCCGGGTGCAGCCACGGGCACTGCGCAGTCACGTGGAATGTGGGTGCTTATCTCCCTGCAGGTGTCAGGCGCCATGAGAAGGGAATGGACGGCTTGGTCCATAAGTAACTGCCTTACTCTCATTGCACCCCAAAATAACCTGTATTTGCTTCAGCAGAGCCGCGAGGCAGGCTCCGGGCCGCCTCCACTCCAGTGATACTCGACTCTGTCCAATTTCATGTGGATGTTCTGAGCACTGATCCCTGCTGTGACCTAGATCTCAAAGTCAGCCTAGAGCTTAGGACGGATCTAGACCCTCGGGCCCATAAGTCTAGAACCTGTTTCGATGCCACTGAATGTGCAGCGTCAGAAGGCCTTCTCGACTCACAGACATCTGAGCCTCCTTTGCATAGCTCCCAGGCTGGTGCTTTTAGGAGCTTTGCTGAGCAGAAAACCCTTTACTACGTAATGTGTGAGGTGAGGCAGTAAACAGTGCACACATCAATCCCCGCCTTCCTCTGTACTCTAATGAAAGGCCAACGCTTTGATAACCCTACCCCTGCTGTGCCTGGAAGTTGGTAAAGCGCCTAGACATGCGGGTTGGCGATGGACATCCGGTATTGTTAACGAGTTTCAGAGCCCTGCTACTCCCAAGAGCTGGGATGGGTCGCTGGGATGAGCTGGAATCGCCTCTAGGACGAGCTGGGATGGGCCTCCAGTATGAGCTGGGATAGCTCACTGGGATGAGCTCGGATGGGTAGCTGGGAAGAGCTAGAATGGGTCACTGGGATGAGATGGGATGGCCTGGGATGGGTCTCTGGGATGAGCTGGGATGGGTGACTGGGAAGAGCTGGGATGAGTTGCTGGGATGAGCTGCGATGGGTGACTGGGAAGAGCTGGGATGGGTCGCTGGGATGAGCTGGGATGGGTCGCTGGGATGAGCTGGGATAGGTTGCTGGGCTGAGCAGGGATGGGTCGCTGGGATGAGCTGGGATGGTTGACTGGGGAGAGCTGGGATAGGTCGATGGGATGAGCTGGGATGGGTCGCTGGGATGACCTGGGATGGGTGACTGGGATGAGCTTGGATGGGGGACTGGGATGAGCTGGGATGGGTCGCTGGGATGAGCTTGGATGGGGGACTGGGATGAGCTGGGATGGGTTGCTGGGATGACCTGGGATGGGTAACTGGGATGAGCTGGGATGGGGGGGTGGGATGAGCTGGGATGGGTCACTGGGATGAGCTGGGATAGGTCGCTGGGAAGAGCTGGGATGGGTGACTGGATGAGCTGGGATGGGAGACTGGGATGAGCTGGTTGGGTCGCTGGGATGAGCTGGGTGACCTAGGATAGGTCGCCGGGATGAGCTGGGATGGGTCACTGGGATGAGCTGGGATAGGTTGCTGGGAAGATCTGGGATGGGTGACTTGGATGAGCCGGGATGGGGGACTGGATGAGCTGGGATGAGCTGGGTTGGGTCGCTGGGATGAGCTGGGATGGGTCGCTGGGATGAGCTGGGATGGGTCACTGGGATGAGCCGGGATGTCCTGGGATGGGTCGCCGGGATGACCTGGGATGGGTGACTGGGATGAGCTGGGATGGGGACTGGGATGAGCTGGGATGGGTCGCTGGGATGAGCTGGGATGAGCCGGGATGACCTGGGATGGGTCGCCTGGATGACCTGGGATGGGTGACTGGGATGAGCTGGGATGGGGGACTGGGATGAGCTGGGTTGGGTCGCTGGGATGAGCTGGGATGGGTCGCTGGGATGAGCTGGGATGGGTCTCTGGGATGAGCCGGGATGACCTGGGATGGGTCGCCGGGATGACCTGGCATGGGTGACTGGGATGAGCTGGGATGGGGGACTGGGATGAGCTGGGTTGAGCTGGGATGGGTCGCTGGGATGAGCTGGGATGACCTGGGATGGGTAGCCGGGATGAGCTGGGATGGGTCACTGGGATGAGCTAGGATGGGTCGCTGGGATGGGTCGCAGGTATCAGGCCACAGGGCACAGCTAGAAGCTTGCCTCCACTATTACTGGAGACACAAGTTTTTCCTTCAGATTCTCTCTGCACTGTCTGACACAGTTCAGGGCTTGTTTAGCCATTGCTGACTGTGTTCCGCCTGAGGGCGCGCGCTGTGCCCGGCTGCCTCTCTTCCCAGCATCCCATCGGCGGTGTGAGGGCCACACCTGGAATTCTGCTCCGAGGGTGGGAAGCATTCAAGGCGCATAGCTTCAGGGCACTCTCACCTGACAAAGAGTGCTCACCTCAATCTGTCTAGACAGGAGCGGGAGATCCTGGGAGGGGATCGGCTTTCATGCCTCGCGTAGCTCAGCTACTGTGTGCCAGGCACATGCCAGGTTCTGCAGGTGCTTAGCTATGTACCGGCCCTTGCCTAGCCCTCGAGTGAGACGCCAGCGGTGCCCGCTATCCTCCTGCAGCCCTAGGAAAGGTGGCAACATGCCAAGGCAATGGCGTGTATGAAACACCAGAGGTCACCCCCACTCTTGCCCATCAGCCTCCAGCCCCACCATCTTCATCAACTGGAACCCCCAAAGGAGTGGGCAACAACACTCCCGGGTCAACAGCCAACGCGAAGATACACAGCCCAGCCTGGTGTCCTCTTCAATCCCTACTCTCCCCTTCTGCCCCCACATATCTGACTCTCTCTCCCACCACCATAAATGACCCATGACGACCACTCTACTAATGCCATGCAGTCCTCTGCGGAGTGATGCCAGAGCTCGCCCTGGCAGCGGAGTGACACCCCCTGTGCATATGCCCAGCCTAAGCTACCAGGCTGCCATAGGATAGAGGGAGGGTTCTCTCCTCTGCCACCAGGAACCACCGCCACATGAGCAAGAGGCAGCACAGGCAGGCAGGGACAACCACCACATGAGCAAGAGGCAGCACAGGCAGGCAGGGACAACCACCACATGAGCAAGATGCAGCACAGGCAGGCAGGGACCACCACCACATGAGCAAGAGGCAGCACAGGCAGGCAGGGACAACCACCACATGAGCAAGAGGCAGCACAGGCAGGCAGGACAACAACCACATGAGCAAGAGGCAGCACAGGCAGGCAGGGACAACCACCACATGAGCAAGAGGCAGGACAGGCAGGCAGGACAACCACCACATGAGCAAGAGGCAGCACAGGCAGGCAGGGACAACCACCACATGAGCAAGAGGCAGCACAGGCAGGCAGGGACAACCACCACATGAGCAAGAGGCAGCACAGGCAGGCAGGACAACAACCACATGAGCAAGAGGCAGCACAGGCAGGCAGGGACAACCACCACATGAGCAAGAGGCAGCACAGGCAGGCAGGGACAACCACCACATGAGCAAGAGGCAGCACAGGCAGGCAGGGACAACAACCACATGAGCAAGAGGCAGCACAGGCAGGCAGGGACAACCACCACATGAGCAAGAGGCAGCACAGGCAGGCAGGGACAACAACCACATGAGCAAGAGGCAGCACAGGCAGGCAGGGACAACCACCACATGAGCAAGAGGCAGCACAGGCAGGCAGGGACAACCACCACATGAGCAAGAGGCAGCACAGGCAGGCAGGGACAACAACCACATGAGCGAGAGGCAGCACAGGCAGGCAGGGACAACCACCACATGAGCAAGAGGCAGCACAGGCAGGCAGGGACAACCACCACATGAGCGAGAGGCAGCACAGGCAGGCAGGGACAACAACCACATGAGCGAGAGGCAGCACAGGCAGGCAGGGACAACCACCACATGAGCACGAGGCAGCACAGGCAAGCAGGGACAACAACCACATGAGCGAGAGGCAGCACAGGCAGGCAGGGACAACCACCACATGAGCGAGAGGCAGCACAGGCAGGCAGGGACAACAACCACATGAGCGAGAGGCAGCACAGGCAGGCAGGGACAACCACCACATGAGCGAGAGGCAGCACAGGCAGGCAGGGACAACCACCACATGAGCAAGAGGCAGCACAGGCAGGCAGGGACAACAACCACATGAGCAAGAGGCAGCACAGGCAGGCAGGGACAACCACCACATGAGCAAGAGGCAGCACAGGCAGGCAGGGACAACCACCACATGAGCAAGAGGCAGCACAGGCAGGCAGGGACAACAACCACATGAGCAAGAGGCAGCACAGGCAGGCAGGGACAACCACCACATGAGCAAGAGGCAGCACAGGCAGGCAGGGACAACCACCACATGAGCAAGAGGCAGCACAGGCAGGCAGGGACAACAACCACATGAGCAAGAGGCAGCACAGGCAGGCAGGGACAACCACCACATGAGCAAGAGGCAGCACAGGCAGGCAGGGACAACCACCACATGAGCAAGAGGCAGCACAGGCAGGCAGGGACAACAACCACATGAGCAAGAGGCAGCACAGGCAGGCAGGGACAACCACCACATGAGCACGAGGCAGCACAGGCAAGCAGGGACAACAACCACATGAGAGAGAGGCAGCACAGGCAGGCAGGGACAACCACCACATGAGCGAGAGGCAGCACAGGCAGGCAGGGACAACAACCACATGAGCAAGAGGCAGCACAGGCAGGCAGGGACAACCACCACATGAGCAAGAGGCAGCACAGGCAGGCAGGGACAACCACCACATGAGCAAGAGGCAGCACAGGCAGGCAGGGACAACAACCACATGAGCAAGAGGCAGCACAGGCAGGCAGGGACAACCACCACATGAGCAAGAGGCAGCACAGGCAGGCAGGGACAACAACCACATGAGCAAGAGGCAGCACAGACAGGCAGGGACAACCACCACATGAGCAAGAGGCAGCACAGACAGGCAGGGACAACCACCACATGAGCAAGAGGCAGCACAGGCAGGGACAACAACCACATGAGCAAGAGGCAGCACAGGCAGTCAGGGACCACCACAGCATGAGTGAGATGCAGCACGGGCAGGCAGGGACAACAACCACATGAGCAAGAGGCAGCGCAGGCAGGCAGGGACAACCACCACATGAGCAAGTGGCAGCACTGGCAGGCAGAGACTGCACAGGCAGGTAGGGACCACCACAACATGAGCAAGATTCAGCACAGGCAGGCAGGGAAACCACCACATGAGCAAGAGGCAGCAAAGGCAGGCAGGGACAACCACCACATGAGCAAGAGGCAGCACAGGCAGGCAGGGACAACAACCACATGAGCAAGAGGCAGCACAGGCAGGCAGGGACCACCACAGCATGAGTGAGAGGCAGCACAGGCAAGCAGGGACCTCCACCGCATGAACAAGCTGCAACACAGGCAGGCAGGGACAACCACCAAAATGAGCAAGAGGCAACACAGCAAGGCACGGACCACCACAGCATTAGCAAGATGCAGCACAGGCAGGCAGTGACCGCCACCCCATGAACAAGAGGCAGCACAGGCAGGCAGATACCTCCACCGCATGAGCAAGATTCAGCACAGGCAGGCAAGGGCCTGCACTGCATGAGCAAGATTCAGCACAGGCTGGCATGGGACCTCCACCGCATGAAGAAGATGCAGCACAGGCAGGCAGGGACCACCACCGCATGAGCAAGATGCAGCACGCGCAGGCATGCACCTCCACTGCATGAGAAGATTCAGCACAGGCCGGCAGAGACCGCACAGGCAGGCAGGGACCACCACAGCATGAGCAAGGTGCAGCACAGGCAGGCAGAGCCCGCACAGGCTGCCAGGGCCCACCACCGCATGAGCAAGATTCAGCACAGGCAGGCAGGGACCACCACTGCATGAACAAGATTCAGCACAGGCAGGCAGGGACTACCACCGCATGAGCAAGATTCAGCAAAGGCAGGCAGGGACCACCACAACATGAGCAAGATTCAGCACAGGCAGGCAGGGATCACCACCTCATGAGCAAGATTCAGCACAGGCAGGCAGAGACCGCACAGGAAGGCAGGGACCACCACAACATGAGCAAGATTCAGCACAGGCAGGCAGGGATCACCACCTCATCAGCAAGATGCAGCACAGGCAGGCAGAGACCGCACAGGCAGGCAGGGACCACCACAACATGAGCAAGATTCAGCACAGGCAGGCAGGGATCACCACCTCATGAGCAAGATTCAGCACAGGCAGGCAGAGACCGCACAGGCAGGCAGGGACCACCACAACATGAGCAAGATTCAGCACAGGCAGGCAGGGATCACCACCTCATGAGCAAGATGCAGCACAGGCAGGCAGAGACCGCACAGGCAGGCAGGGACCACCACAACATGAGCAAGATTCAGCACAGGCAGGCAGGGACAACCACCACATGAGCAAGAGGCAGCAAAGGCAGGCAGGGACAACCACCACATGAGCAAGAGGCAGCACAGGCAGGCAGGGACAACAACCACATGAGCAAGAGGCAGCACAGGCAGGCAGGGACCACCACAGCATGAGTGAGAGGCAGCACAGGCAAGCAGGGACCTCCACCGCATGAACAAGCTGCAACACAGGCAGGCAGGGACAACCACCAAATGAGCAAGAGGCAACACAGCAAGGCACGGACCACCACAGCATTAGCAAGATGCAGCACAGGCAGGCAGTGACCGCCACCCCATGAACAAGAGGCAGCACAGGCAGGCAGATACCTCCACCGCATGAGCAAGATTCAGCACAGGCAGGCAAGGGCCTGCACTGCATGAGCAAGATTCAGCACAGGCTGGCATGGGACTTCCACCGCATGAAGAAGATGCAGCACAGGCAGGTAGGGACCACCACCGCATGAGCAAGATGCAGCACGCGCAGGCATGCACCTCCACTGCATGAGAAGATTCAGCACAGGCCGGCAGAGACCGCACAGGCAGGCAGGGACCACCACAGCATGAGCAAGGTGCAGCACAGGCAGGCAGAGCCTGCACAGGCTGGCAGGGCCCACCACCGCATGAGCAAGATTCAGCACAGGCAGGCAGGGACCACCACTGCATGAACAAGATTCAGCACAGGCAGGCAGGGACTACCACCGCATGAGCAAGATTCAGCAAAGGCAGGCAGGGACCACCACAACATGAGCAAGATTCAGCACAGGCAGGCAGGGATCACCACCTTATGAGCAAGATTCAGCACAGGCAGGCAGAGACCGCACAGGCAGGCAGGGACCACCACAACATGAGCAAGATTCAGCACAGGCAGGCAGGGATCACCACCTCATGAGCAAGATGCAGCACAGGCAAGCAGAGACCGCACAGGCAGGCAGGGACCACCACAACATGAGCAAGATTCAGCACAGGCAGGCAGGGATCACCATCTCATGAGCAAGATTCAGCACATGCAGGCAGAGACCGCACAGGCAGGCAGGGACCACCACAACATGAGCAAGATTCAGCACAGGCAGGCAGGGATCACCACCTCATGAGCAAGATGCAGCACAGGCAGGCAGAGACCGCACAGGCAGGCAGGGACCACCACAACATGAGCAAGATTCAGCACAGGCAGGCAGGGATCACCACCTCATGAGCAAGATTCAGCACAGGTAGGCAGAGACCGCACAGGCTGGCAGAGACCGCCACCGCATGAGCAAGATTCAGCACAGGCAGGCAGGGATCACCACCTCATGAGCAAGATGCAGCACAGGCAGGCAGAGACCGCACAGGCAGGCAGGGACCACCACAACATGAGCAAGATTCAGCACAGGCAGGCAGGGATCACCACCTCATGAGCAAGATTCAGCACAGGTAGGCAGAGACCGCACAGGCTGGCAGAGACTGCCACCGCATGAGCAAGATTCAGCACAGGGAGGCAGAGACCGCACAGGCTGGCAGAGACCGCCACCGCATGAGCAAGATTCAGCACAGGCAGGCAGAGACCGCACAGGCTGGCAGAGACCGCCACCGCATGAGCAAGATTCAGCACAGGCTGGCAGAGACCGCCACCGCATGAGCAAGATGCAGCACGGGCTGGCAAGGGACCTCCACCGCATGAAGAAGATGCAGCACAGGCAGGCAGGGACCACCACCGCATGAGCAAGATGCAGCACGCGCAGGCATGCACCTCCACTGCATGAGAAGATTCAGCACAGGCCGGCAGAGACCGCACAGGCAGGCAGGGACCTCCACCGCATGAGAAGGTGCAGCACAGGCAGGCAGGGACAACCACCACATGAGCAAGAGGCAGCACAGGCAGGCAGGGACAACAACCACATGAGCAAGATGCAGCACAGGCAGGCAGGGACCACCACAGCATGAGTGAGAGGCAGCACAGGCAAGCAGGGACCTGCACTGCATGAGCAAGATTCAGCACAGGCTGGCATGGGACCTCCACCGCATGAAGAAGATGCAGCACAGGCAGGCATGCACCTCCACTGCATGAGAAGATTCAGCACAGTCTGGCAGAGACCGCACAGGCAGGCAGGGCCCACCACCGCATGAAGAAGATGCAGCACAGGCAGGCAGGGACCACCACCGCATGAACAAGGTGCAGCACAGGCAGGCAGAGCCCGCACAGGCAGGCAGGGCCCACCAGCCTCATGGCTCATGCCCTTCTAAACGCCCACTCATTCTGCTTGTGGTGGCATGAGGACTGAGGGCTCACTGTGTTTCTGTTCTGTTCCACAGACACTCACTGGATCGCCGCAGCCAGCGTGAAGCCATGCTGCCCACCCTCCTGCTCCTCTCGCTGTGCCTCAGTGGGGTGCTGAGCCTGTTCCCCAAGGCCTGCACCACAGAAGAAGCCCTGAAGGAGAGGTGCTGCTGCCCACGAGCTCAGGACGGCAGCATGTGCGGGGCTGCGTCCAGGAGAGGGCGCTGCAAGTTCATGCATGCGGCCCCCCACACCCACAGGAAGAGCTACAGGCAGCAGAACGATGACCGCCTGGACTGGCCCCGGGAGTTCTATGACAGCGTCTGCGTCTGCAGTGGCAACTACGATGGCGCAGACTGCGGGGACTGCAAGTTCGGATACACCGGGGAGCGGTGCGAGACGAAGAAGATGACTGTCCGCAAGGAGGTCCGCGAACTCTCCCGGCCGGAGCTCCTGAAGTTCTTCAGCTACCTCAGCCTGGCCAAGATGAAAGTCAGTGCCCGCTACCACATCATGACTGCCAGCAACAGGCACGAGCGCAGCACCTTCCGCTTCCACGAGGCCTCCGTCTACGACGTCTTTGCCTGGGCCCACTACTACTCCTTCCAGCCCCTGCTGCAAAACGACGAGTTCAACCTGACCACCAACTTTGCCCACGAAGGCCCTGCCTTCCCGCCCTGGCACCGCTGGTACCTCCTCTTCCTGGAGCGCGAGATGCAGATCCTGACCAAAGACCCCGACTTCTTCATCCCCTACTACGACTGGAGTCGCGATAACTCCACCTGCACCATCTGCACCAACCCCATAATGGGCGCCAGCGACTCCCAGGGGGTCCTGACCTCCTCCTCCTACTTCGCCAGCTGGAAGGTAAGCGCTCGGAGCAAGGTGGGCCTGCCTCGGAGGGCCTTTCCTGGGACCCCATCCTGCGCCATACACTGAGTTCCTAATAATGCCTTGAATCTCCAAACGCTGCATGCGCGACCCTCACTCAACATGTGCTAGAGCCATGCCACAGCAGCTGGCCGTGGCCTACTGTGGGCGAGGGAGACACAGCATGCCAGGGTGCCAGAGAGCAGAGGGCATTTACTGCACCTCAGAGTATAAGGATGGGAAGCTTCTCCTGGCCCCCTCTAAGCGCACTCTCTGTTTCACTAACTCTAGACCACCAGGGATGCATGTTGGTGATACTTCAAAACACCAGTGATTGCCCTGCCCTATGTGCCAGGAAGAGTAGGGCGCTTACTGCTCCCTCTGGTACTCGCCCGGGCATTACGCAGAGCTTCATACCCTGCTGTGGGGGTCTCAGCTCCCAGGAAAGGGCGATCCTTCATTTCAGAAGCTCCTCCATGAAAGAACAGAACTCATCCCCTGGCCACTCCTTCTCGGAGTCCCATCTCAACCAGGGAAGAGTTCATCCCCTAGCCACTCCTCATCCCCTGGCCACTCCTCATCCCCTGGCCACTTGCCTTCTCGGAGTCCCATCTCAATCAGTGAAGAGTTCATCCCCTGGCCACTCCTTATCCCCTGGCCACTCCTTCTCGGAGTCCATCTCAACCAGTGAAGAGTTCATTCCCTGGCCACTCCTCATTCCCTAGCCACGTACCTTCTCGGAGTCCCATCTCAACCAGTGAAGAGTTCATCCCCTGGCCACTCTTTATCCCCTGGCCACTCCTTCTCGGAGTCCATCTCAACCAGTGAAGAGTTCATCTCTGGCCACTCCTCATCCCCTGGCCACTTGCCTCCTCAGAATCCCATCCCATGAAGAGTTTATCCCCTGGTCACTCCTTATCCCCTGGCCACTCCTTCTCTGAGTTCTCATCCCGTGAAGAGTTCATCCCCTGGCCACTCCTCATCCCCTGGCCACTCCTTCTTGGAGTCCCATCTCAACCAGTGAAGAGTTCATCCCCTGGCCACTCCTTATCCCCTGGCCACTCCTTCTCGGAGTCCATCTCAACCAGTGAAGAGTTCATCCCCTGGCCACTCCTCATCCCCTGGCCACTTGCCTTCTCAGAGTCCCATCTCATCCCGTGAAGAGTTCGTCCCCTGGCCACTCCTCATCCCCTGGCCACTTGCCTTCTCAGAGTCCCATCTCATCCCGTGAAGAGTTAATCCCCTGGCCACTCCTCATTCCCTAGCCACTTGCCTTCTCGGAGTCCTATCTCAACCAAAGAAGAGTTCATCCCCTGGCCAATCCTCATCCCGTGGCCACTCCTTATGCCCTGGCCAATCCTTCTCGGAGTTCTCATCCAGTGAAGAGTTCATCCCCTGGCCACTCCTCATCCCCTGGCCACTCCTTCTCGGAGTCCCATCTCAACCAGTGAAGAGTTCATCCCCTGGCCACTCCTTATCCCCTGGCCACTCCTTCTCGGAGTCCATCTCAACCAGTGAAGAGTTCATCCCCAGGCCACTCTTTCTCGGAGTTCCATCTCATCCTGTGAAGAGTTCATCCCTGGCCACTCCTCATCCCCTGGCCACTTGCCTCCTCAGAATCCCATCCCATGAAGAGTTTATCCCCTGGTCACTCCTTATCCCCTGGCCACACTTTCTCTGAGTCCCATCTCAACCAGTGAAGAGTTCATCGCCTGGCCAGTCCTTATCCCCTGGCCACTCTTTCTCTGAGTCCCATCTCAACCAGTGAAGAGTTCATCCCCTGGCCACTCCTCATTCCCTAGCCACTTGCCTTCTCCGAGTCCCATGAAAAGTTCATCCCCTGGCCACTTCTTATCCCCTGGCCACTCCTTCTCGGAGTCCCATCCCATCCTGTCAAGAGTTCATCCCCTGGCCACTCATTATCGGAGTCCCATCTCATCACGTGAAGAGTTCATGGCCTGGCCACTCCTCATCCCCTGGCCACTTGCCTTTTCAGAGTCCCATCCCATCCCGTGAAGAGTTTATCCCCTGGTCACTCCTTATCCCCTGGTCACTCCTTATCCCCTGGCCACTCTTTATCTGAGTCCCATCCCATCCCGTGAAGAGTTTATCCCCTGGTCACTCCTTATCCCCTGGCCACTCATTATCGGAGTCCCATCTCATCCCGTCCAGGTGCATTTCTAAGCAAATTCTCTGTACTGGTGCCACCAATGGATTCCGCCATTTTGGAGAGAATCCTGCATGCTCTATGCTTTGCTTGGCCATGCGTTGGAATGTTCTATGCAGTACAGCACCCCTGAACTCTTCAAACAGTGCCATGCTCCATCTCCTGCTTTGCTTGGACATCAATTGGAATGTTCTCTGCAGTGCAGTGCCCTAGAACTCTCTAAACACTGCCATGCTCCATCACCTGCTTTTCTTGGACATCCATTGGAATGTTCTCTTCAGTGCAGTGCCCTAGAACTCTCCAAACACTGCCATGCTCCATCACATGCTTTGCTTGGAGATGCATTGGAATGTTCTGTGCAGTGCAGCGCCCCAGAACTCTCCAAACACTGCCATGCTCCATCACATGTTTTGCTAGGCCATGCATTGGAATGTTCTATGCAGTGCAGCACCCCAAAACTCTTCAAACACTGCCATGCTCCATCACATGCTTTGCTTAGGCATGCAATGGAATGTTCTATACAGTGCAGCACCCCAGAACTCTCCAAACACTGCCATGCTCCATCACCTGCTTTGCCTGGACATCCATTGGAATGTTCTATGCAGTGCAGCGCCCCAGAACTCTCGAAACACTGCCATGCTCCATCACATGCTTTGCTTGGCCATGCATTGAAATGTTCTATGCAGTGCTCCACAAATCTCCAAACACTGCCATGCTCCATCACATGTTTTGCTTGGCCATGCATTGGAATGTTCTATGCAGTGCAGCGCCCCAGAACTCTCTAAACACTGCCATGCTCCATCACATGCTTTGCTTGGCCATGCATTGGAATGTTCTATGCAGTGCAGCACCCCAAAACTCTTCAAACACTGCCATGCTCCATCACCTGCTTTGCCTGGACATCCATTGGAATGTCCTATGCAGTGCAGCGCCCCAGAACTCTCCAAACACTGCCATGCTCCATCACATGCTTTGCTTGCCCATGCATTGGAATGTTCTATGCAGTGCAGTGCTCCACAAATCTCCAAACACTGCCATGCTCCATCACATGTTTTGCTTGGCCATGCATTGGAATGTTCTATGCAGTGCAGCGCCCCAGAACTCTCCAAACACTGCCATGCTCACATGCTTTGCTTGGCCATGCATTGGAATGTTCTATGCAGTGCATTGACCGGGAACTCTCCAAACACTGCCATGCATCATCACATGCTTTGCCTGGCCATGCATTGGAATGTTCCATGCAGTGCAGCGCCCAGAACTCTCCAAACACTGCCATGCTCCATCACATGCTTTGTTTGCCCATGCATTGGAATGTTCTATGCAGTGCAGTGTCCCAGAACTCTCCAAACATGGCCATGCTCCATCACTTGCTTTGCTTTACCTTGCATTGGAATGTTCCATGCAGTGCAGCACCCCAGAACTCTCCAAAAACTGCCATGCTCCATCACATGCTTTGTTTGCCCATGCATTGGACTGTTCTATGCAGTGCAGTGTCCCAGAACTCTCCAACCACGACCATGCTCCATCACTTGCTTTGCTTTGCCTTGCATTGGAATGTTCAATGCAGTGAAGTGCCCCGGAACTCTCCAACCATGGCCATGCTCCATCACATGTTTTGCTTGGCCATGCATTGGAATGTTCCATGCAGTGCAGTGCCCCGGAACTCTCCAACCACGGCCATGCTCCATCACTTGCTTTGCTTTGCATTGCGTTGGAATGCTCCATGCAGTGCAGCGCCCCAGAACTCTCCAAACACTGCCATGCTCCATCACATGCTTTGTTTGCCCATGCATTGGAATGTTCTATGCAGTGCAGTGTCCCAGAACTCTCCAACCACGGCCATGCTCCATCACTTGCTTTGCTTTGCCTTGCATTGGAATGTTCCATGCAGTGCAGTGCCCCGGAACTCTCCAACCATGGCCAAGCTCCATCCATGTTTTGCTTGGCCATGCATTGGAATGTTCCATGCAGTGCAGTGCCCCGGAACTCTCCAACCACGGCCATGCTCCATCACTTGCTTTGCTTTGCCTTGCATTGGAATGTTCCATGCAGTGCAGCACCCCTGAACTCTCCAAACACTGCCATGCTACATCACATGTTTTGCTTGGCCATGCATTGGAATGTTCTATGCCTCGTCATGTTCCAGATCATTCTATAGCCTCCTCGGGTTCCAGATCGCAGAGGCCCTGTCCTGGTTTTCTCCTGAATTCTCTCTTCTCTCTTCCATTCCCAGAGCATCTGCAGTGGGTTTAACTACATAGACAAGTACTGCCCCGTGGCTGAGGAACCCTGCCGTATGGAGCCGCTGCACAGGAACCCTGGCGCGGACCCCAGTAACAACAGGCTGTCCTCCTTCCAGGACGTGGAGGATGCACTAAAGTGGAAGGACTTCGACACACCGCCCTTCAACATCTCCGCCAAGCGCAGCTTCCGCAACTGCCTGGAAGGTACCTGCCAATCCCACTCGCCCACAGTCGACTATCCTTTGCCAGTCGGGCGCCTAGAGACTGGCCTTGGCGCCCCAATGTGTGCTCCTGTTTGCTGTGCTAGTGTGGGAAGTGCGCAAGATCACACTGTGTGACTTCGCAGCAGGTTCTGGCATTTGCTGCTCTGGGCACCTCTGACTCGGACTGTGGCCTGTGCTGGGCTAACTGAGGGTGGTGTTGCATAGTGTGGGCACAGGGCACAGCCCTGGCAGCCTCTGGGGGCGAGGGGGATCACCACCAGCCATACTCCCAATGCTGTGGGGTGTGCAGGGTGGAGTGGGTGTTGGGACCCGAGCTGCCATCGCTGGAGCTCCCACAGCTGCCTGCTGTTCTCCCATGTGCAGTGTCTTGCTCTCAGCTTTCCTCTGGGGTGTCGTGTTTATCCCCATTGTCAGTAAAGGGCTGTCCAGCGGGAGGAAGATAACGGGGAGAGGGTCACGAGGGCAAGTCCATCTCCATGTCCAAATCTACACGAACAGCGCTAATGTGTGGTGGACCCTGTGCATTCCAAGCCACACTCCCACCCAGTGCACCACACAGGGCTCTGAATAGCCCCCCCCCCCGCCCCCCAAGCTGTTCCTCGCCAGTGTGACTCCTTGCCTTCCCTCCTCCCGCCCCCCGCGACTCGCAGCCCTGCAATGTGGATAACAGGCACGAATGCATAGGAAGCACGGCCGCACCCAGCATAGCGCATAGTCAGATCTCTAGGGGCTTCTAACCGCTGCTCACAGCACAGCTTTCATGGTGCTCTGAAACTTCCTCTGCATATAGTAGAGGCAACTCAAGCTGTGCAATGTCACGCACGCCCAGTGGACTCCTTCATTGGTACCTGTAGGTGTATACTTCCTGTGGCATGAACACAAAGTTTGTGTGCAAGAAACACACAAGGTAGCATTAACTGCTCACGCCTCACGCCCAATGTTGTATTTGTGTCGGGTTTAGTTAGTTGCATTTACGCCCCAAGGTTAAGATGTGTAAGTCACTGTTTCTTCCAAGCCTGTTGCCTTGCTCTATGTGCCTTGGGTGGCCATGATGCTTCTCACTGATGAAGCCCAACGTGGCCGAAACATGCCCCGGGTATCTCTTGCTAGGCTGCTCCCGTTGGACTGATATGCACATGGCTAGACCTCTCAAGTCAGGGAAGAGGGGAGACAGAACAGGAGGAATGAAAGCTGCTTATAGGAACTTCCAGTGGTTATGATTAATCTAACCCCTTCCTGTCATTTGCAAGATGGTTTTCACTCAGAGAAGGGACAGCGCAACGCTGACATCTGTTATTCTTGTCATTGCTCGAGGTTCTCTCCTCCTTTTTCTTGTGTGGGTCCGTTTGGTACTTTCTCACTTGTGCTTGGAGACCAGACCTTAACTGTCAGTCATTTTGTTTCCTCCCAATGTCCAGGCTTCATGGATCCAACCAATGGGGTGGTGAGGAGGAGAAGCATGCACAACCTCTTCCACATGTTCATGGGCGGGACCATGAGCCAGGTGCCGCTGTCCAGCAACGACCCCATCTTCCTTATGCACCATGCCTTCATCGACAAGTGAGTCCATGCTGTTTCCATGCTGTTTCCATGCTCGCTCAGTCTGAGCGTGCTACTCACCGGGGAGTTAAGGGGGTCCAGGTCATACTCACGAGACCAAGCACTATTCCCGCCACTCAGGAACTGCTGGGGAATGCAGACAGCAGCCCTTTGCAGGGGCCTTGTCCCATGAACCTAGGTGACAGAACTGCCAGGTGTTGGGAGGGGGGCTTAAGGCCTTCCTCTTGCTGCTTCAAGAGCGGATCAGATTGTCCAATGGCAGGGGGCACGCCTAAATAACATACACGTGTGCCAAGGTACCACCAAGTGTGTGTGTGTTTGTGTGTGTGTGTGTGTGTGCAGACATGTGTTGCATGTGTTCAATATATCTGCTTCTATGTCTGTGTTGTGGGTGAGAGAGGTGGGGTGTCAGTTCATGAGTCAGTGTGTGTGTGTCTGTGTGTGCGTGCATACATGTATACATGTAATATGCATATGTCCAATATATCTGCTTTTATGTCTGCGTGTGGGTGAGAGGTGGTGTGTCTGTTCATGAGTCAGTGTGTGTGTGTGCGTGTGGGCGTGCATACATGAGTGTATGTTATGGTTCATGTGTTTCAATATACCAGCCTCTGTGTGCGTGGTGGGGGGGGGGGGTAACAGAGACAGAGGGGGAGGTGGCGTGTATGTTTGTGTGGCTTTATGTTTGTGTGTGTGTTTGGATTCATGCACGCGTGTTTATGTAATAGTGCATGTGTCGATGGTTTGCATACATAGCTTGTTTAAGAGATGCTAACTGTGTTTGCATGTTTACATGTATGTCTTATTAAATGGTCCACGTTTGTGTATTTGTGCATGCAATTGTTTCTTTGTGTGTGTGTACATGTTTATCTGTGTGTCGTTGTGTGTGCAGGTGTATGAGATTGTGTTTGTGTGCGCACACATATAGGTTTATAATGCCAGCCCCCAGAAGCTCATGGTCTCCTAAGCTCTGGTTCTCTCTAGGTTGGACTATTGTAACAGCCTCTTTCTAAATCTACCTGCCTCTACTCTCCGCCCTCTGCAACTCATCCAAAACAGGACTGCGAGACTTGACCTTGGCTTCAAGCCCTGGGATCGTATCTCTCCAGCTCTGAAATCTCTCCATTGGCTCTCAGTGGATGCGAGAATTTAATTCAAAACCCCCTGTATTGTCCACAAGCTTTCTGGGACCTGGGTTCAAAATACCTTCAGCTATTCCTCCGCAAATACCTCCCCTCTCGAGCTCTTTGCTCCTCTACCTCCAACTCACTCACGGTCAGTCGTTTTTCAAAGAAACGAGCTGAGGGTAGATCTCTGTCTTTGGCTGGGGCATCCCTCTGGAACAGCCTCCCTGCCACTCTGAAACTTGAGGAGAACCATCTCCAGTTCCGGAAGCACCTCAAGACCTTTCTCTTTTCTTCTGCCTTCGCTCCCCCTCTCCCCTGCTGATCTGTTCTCTATTGGCACCGTGCACCAGACCATCCTCTGTCCTCTGGGCTCAGGTACCTGCTCACCCTACCACCCTTCTGCACTGCCTCCGGGCCACCCCGTGCACTGGGGTCTGTATCAGTACCCATACAGCCCCCCCTTTTCCTTCCTGCACTTATTAGACCCACCCTGTCTGCTGCCTCAAACCCAGCACTTGCCACATGCCGGCTGCACTACCAATGTTTTTTTTGCCTTTATTATTTATTTATTTGTTATCATTTATCTGTTTCTCCTTTGCTCCGCACTTTCCACTTCTCCCCCTTCCATGCACTTTTCCCTTCCCCCTCTCCCATGCACGTGCGCGTTCTCCATGTCATTGGGCCTAGTAACATTTCTGTTTTGGTCTCCCCTGTTCCGTTGCCTTGTCGCACTCTGAAACAATTGTGTATGAGCGCGATAGAAAGAGTGAGAGAGAGAGAGAGAGAGAGAGAGAGAGAGAGAGAGAGAGAGAGAGAGTGTGTGTGTGTGTGTGTGTGTGTGCATACGTGTTTGAGATAGTGTTCTTACATGTGCAGTACATATGTGCAGGGCATGCTGCATATGGGTGGGTATATGTGTGTGCAGGCACGTGTTTCTCTCCTCCTCACTCTATGTTCTGAACCCCTTCCTTGTGTCTAGGTCATGCCCACCATGGTGCCATCTCCCACTGGCATCTAGGATTCAGAGTTAATGCTTCTCTTCTCTTCCCCTGCAGAATATTGGAGCTGTGGATGGAGAAGACGAATGCTACCAGCGAGACCTATCCCCAGAACAACATTTTTGGGCACGGCCCAGAAGACAACATTGTGCCCTCCATGCCACCAGTGAGGATTAAGGACTATTTTCAAAGTACAAAAGTCTTTGGGTACACATATTCCAATTATACGCCTCATGCCAACGGTTCTCCTAACTCACAATACTGAACCCTGAGGCCCTGGAGAGACAACCTTCTTTAACGTGCTTAACACAGAGCCATCTTCACTTCTCTTAAACTATCTCAAGGAACCATCAGATAATTTCCAGACAAGCCCTCCACATGAGGTGAGGCCTCAGCCAGAACCTCAGCTCCCGTGGCGGCACGTGCAGTCCTGGGTAGGTTTAGATGAAGTTGGGGAGAGAACCTGTGAAAGGACTGATATGACTTGTCTCTGAGCAATTCTACCTGCTTGAACATCTTCCCCACTACCTGGGGAATTGTAAGTTGAGGGAGCTAAAACTTTGACACCTTGGCTGTACGTTGGCGGGCATGAGATCCTGCCTGGGTGTGCTCTCTTGAGTGGCTACACATAAAGCAAATACAAAATGGTGGTCTCGGGAATGTTTGTTCATGCACAGATTCTTCCGTTGACATGGACATTGGGAACACCTGCCCAGTGCTGCATACACACACCTACCTCACTAGTCCTTGTCTGCTCTGGGCAGTGCTTCCAGACCGGTCCAGCCATGCCGCTGTCACGGCACTGTTAGAGTTCCTTTGGACAATAAGCCAATTATCTATTTCGTCTACCTGCCCCTCAGTGGCAGCTGCTGTAAAGCTGGACATCATGACTTTAAACCTGATTCCTGTACTTTTACTCAACCAACTAGTAGTGTTTTAAGTTGTTGTCGTTCATGTTTGTTTGTCATTGCATTTACTCACTGTATTATTCTTGAATGTTTTATGTATGTGTGTTTTATAGCGCTTTCCCTCTAGCTTGAGTTGGAGAATTATACATTATTTCAATAAATTATTATTTGCTGCAAGTGCACCTTAGCTCTCTATGCGATTATTTAGCTGGTACATATCTCAGGCTGCCTGCCCTGTGAACTTGTTTGTATGTCTCTGTGCTGTCGTTCACTGAAGTATTGAAGCAGGCGGCAGCAGCTTCCTGGTCCGAGCCGCCCAACTTTGGAATTCTCTCCCCTCAACATTAAGAACTAATCAATCCTTACACAACTTCAGGAAAAATATGAAAAACTGGCTCATTACTTACAATGCTCCCTACTAGTCTCATTAGCCCCCCTCCATCTGAACTTTGCTCAGAATGTCCTAGCTGCCTTATCTGTACATAATCTCTTTTGCTATAAATAATATTAATTACCTTTACCGGTAAGTGACCTTATTTTGTTTTTTCCTACTGTGTATTTTGTATATATGTTATATATTCTGTATTGCCTACTATATTTTCGTTGTGTGTAACTGAAACTGCATATCCTTGTGAAGCACCCACATACCTCAGGTTGTGGTGCGCACTATAAATAAACAAACAAACAAGCCCCTCCAACCTCCCAAACCTGTTCCACAGAACACTTCCCACTTCCCACCGAGGTGCATAGGTTCTCTTGGTAGTGGGGGGTGTGGGCTCACAGTGGGCCATAAACTGTCTTTGTAGCTGTGAAGAGAGTTAGAATCGGTCGTGCTCTCTGTCTCCACCTGCTGGTGGCTACACCTGCTTCTGGAGCCCTGTGCAGGGGCATACCAAAGGAAGCCACACAGCACTGTGGACATCATGAACTGCTGAGTGCAAGCCTCCGGCAGAATTCATTCTCAATGGAAACCCTCACCAGAAGCAACCCACAAGAAAGCCCCCAGGACCTTAGAAACCCCCCACAAAAACCTCTCTAGACTCCCTCATCCAAGCTCAATCCAGTAGAGAGAGGTCACACACCAAGCTCAGGAGTCTGTGAAATGCATCACGCTCCGTAACAGCCAGTATGGCTTGAAGCCCACAAGAGGCATGTAACACATGTTGGTGCCATGTCCAATGTAGCGTCAGGGGCTTGTGGGCCAAGGTGGTGTTTAAGGGGTTCATGGTCAGTTATGAATGTATATGCTGAAAGATAAAAAATATCAAGGCTTACTAGCACATAATAGAAATACGCAAGTCATAAAGTCAAAGTTACAATTGTATTTATTAGCAAGTGGCCAGTTGGTTCTCAACACCCCACAATGTGTGCAAGCAGACACCGTGAGATGAGAGACCTCTGAACATTCCAAAAGTACACATATTTATACACATTCCTCACAGCCTTGGACACATCTTCCAGCCCCTCTACACATAATATATAACCTAGTGTTTGTGACCTAATTACATAACTAATTCAATTTTAAACATCATTGCATAGTTTGCTGTTTTCCATCAAACAATTCACATGTTTTCCAAATACAAGACACAAAGTAACATCGCTCATTTTACTCGCTTATATTTGTCTACCATTTATTCTTTGGACTTAAAGTCAGTTAGTTCCAAGGAGAGAAAACAAGGATTTCTGCAGAAGCGCACTTCCAGCTACTCAGTATTCTACTTTACTGTTTGAACAGAGAAGGCACTGTTGGGACAGATGGCATCTAAACTACTGATTACAATACACCTTAGCAGCTTCAACATTCTTATCTATGTTAACATCATAAAGCAGCACAAAGTTCATTTTGCTCTGTTGAAGCTGAAAACACAAGTTCTGAACATGGAACAGAAAGCAGGAGGCAATCAAAATGTGGCCAACTCAAAATGGCGTTGTAGTCATCCTGTTTCAGGTTCATTCAATGCGACATTACAGTGCAATGCGAATGTGCTTAGGCCAATATTTACTATCAGGCGGTATTATTGAAAATACATTTTCACAAGACTTTGATAAATGTGGGGTGCTTGGGTTGTAAGGTAGCTGTCCTTGGGAGTGTCTAGAACAGCATGGGGTTCTGGACCACTGTCTGGGGTGGTGGGTGTGGCCCCTTTCCAGGCATTTGACTAGTTAGTGAAAAATGTCTTTGCACCTTCAAAAATGTCTGCTGTGTTTTGTATCTGGTCCAGGATGTTAGTGGCAGGCAAAATGCCTATGCTTCCCCCATGTTCCCTCTTGAGCCTGCTATTTAGGCAGCCCGTTAAAAATTGAGAGACTTTAAAACTACTCTGCTCCTCACTATGACTCCTCCCCTTGAGAACATTTGTTCTTGTGTCTTTACAATGTCACCAGACACTTTCCCCCTTTGGAGGCCATGCTGAGTGGGTGTTCTCTCACTACTTGCATATCAGCCAGTGTGTAGAGGGTGGCTTCAGATAAAGACTGTCCCTTTCTTTTGAATTGTAGAAAATATGCGAAACTGGAGCCGCCCAATCCTGACACCTTTGGAAGGATCATGACCACCTCTTGAGCATAGTTGCCAAGTGGCCCCATGTCATGCGTGACACTGTGAGTTAGTCCTGACTTTTAACTTAACATACAAGCCATTATCTACCCTTGCTTACAATTGGAACAAGACAACTACAAGTACCAGCATGCAATGGGAAATCCAAGATTTGCTCAGGGTGTTACACATGGGATGGGGTTTCCTGGAAGCCATGCATGATTACATTTGTAATCATCTGGCACCTTAACCCCACTTCAGCCTGTCCTTAACCTATGGCAGAGTGCTGGTGAATCCCCACCTCAGCCTGTCCACAACCGATGGCAGAGTGCTGGAGAATCCCCACCTCAGCGTGTCCACAACCCATGGCAGAGTGCTGGTGAATTCCCACCTCAGCCTGTCCACAACCTATGGCAGAGTGCTGGTGAATCCCCACCTCAGCCTGTCCACAGCCTATGGCAGAGTGCTAGTGAATCCCCACCTCAGCCTGTCCACAGCCTATGGCAGAGTGCTGGAGAATCCCCACCTCAGTCTGTCCACAACCTATGGCAGAGTGCTGGTGAATCCCCACCTCAGCCTGTCCACACCCTATGGCAGAGTGCTGGTGAATCCCCACCTCAGCCTTTCCACAACCCATGGCAGAGTGCTGGTGAATCCCCACCTCAGCCTGTTATTAACCTATGGCAGAGTGCTTGTGAATCCCCACCTCAGCCCATCCTTAACCCATGGCAGAGTGCTGGAGAATCCCCACCTCAGTCTGACCACAACCCATGGCAGAGTGATGGTGAATCCCCACCTCAGCCTGTCCACAGCCTATGGCAGAGTGCTGGTGAATCCCCACCTCAGCCTCTCCACAACCTATGGCAGAGTGCTGGTGAATCCCCACCTCAGCCTGTCCACAACCTATGGCAGAGTGCTGGTGAATCCCCACCTCAGCCTGTGCTTAACCTATGGCAGAGTGATGGTGAATCCCCACCTCAGCCTGTCCTTAACCTATGGCAGAGTGCTGGTGAATCCCCACCTGAGCCTGTCCACACCCTATGGCAGAGTGCTGGTGAATCCCCACCTCAGCCTGTCCACAACCAATGGCAGAGTGCTGGTGAATCCCCACCTCAGCCTGTCCACACCCTATGGCAGAGTGCTGGTGAATCCCCACCTCAGCCTGTCCACAGCCTATGGCAGAGTGCTGGTGAATCCCCACCTTAACCTGTCCACAGCCTATGGCAGAGTGCAGGTGAATCCCCACCTCAGCCTGTTCTTAACCATGGCAGAGTGCTGGTGAATCCCCACCTTAACCTGTCCACAGCCTATGGCAGAGTGCTGGTGAATCCCCACCTCAGCCTGTTCTTAACCTATGGCAGAGTGCTGGTGAATGCCCACCTCAGCCTGTTCTTAACCCATTAACCCATGGCAGAGTGCTGGTGAATCCCCACCTCAGCCTTCCACAACCCATGGCAGAGTGCTGGTAAATCCCCACCTCAGCCTGTCCACAGCCGTTGGCAGAGTGCTGGTGAATCCCAACCTCAGCCTGTCCACAACCCATGGCAGAGTGCTGGTGAATCCCCACCTCAGCCTGTCCACAAACCATGGCAGAGTGCTGGTGAATTCCCACCTCAGCCTGTCCACAGCCTTTGGCAGAGTGCTGGTGAATCCCCACCTCAGCCTGTCCACAACCCATGGCAGAGTGCTGGTGAATCCCCACCTCAGCCTGTCCACAACCTATGGCAGAGTGCTGGTGAATCCCCACCTCAGCCTGTCCACAGCCTATGGCAGAGTGCTGGTGAATCCCCACCTCAGCCTGTCCACAGCCAATGGCAGAGTGCTATTGAATCCCCACCCCAGCCGGCCACAGCCTTTGGCAGAGTGCTGGTGAATACCCGTCTCAGCCTGTCCACAACCAATGGCAGAGTGCTGGTGAATCCCCACCTCAGCCTGTCCACAGCCAATGGCAGAGTGCTATTGAATCCCCACCTCAGCCTGCCACAGCCTTTGGCAGAGTGCTGGTGAATACCCGTCTCAGCCTGTCCACAACCAATGGCAGAGTGCTGGTGAATCCCCACCTCAGCCTGTCCACAGCCAATGGCAGAGTGCTGGTGAATCCCCACCTCAGCCTGTCCACAACCAATGGCAGAGTGCTGGTGAATCCCCACCTTAACCTGTCCACAGCCTATGGCAGAGTGCTGGTGAATCTCCACCTCAGCCTGTCCACAACCAATGGCAGAGTGCTGGTGAATCCCCACCTCAGCCTGTCCACAACCAATGGCAGAGTGCTGGTGAATACCCACCTCAGCCTGTCCACAACCTATGGCAGAGTGCTGGTGAATCCCCACCTCAGTCTGTCCACAACCTATGGCAGAGTGCTGGTGAATCCCCACCTCAACCTGTCCACACCCTATGGCAGAGTGCTGGTGAATCCCCGACTCAGCCTCTCCACAACTTATGGCAGAGTGCTGGTGAATCCCCACCTCAGCCCATCCTTAACCTATGGCAGAGTGCTGGTGAATCCCCACCTCAGCCCGTCCTTAACCTATGGCAGAGTGCTGGTGAATCCCCACCTCAGCCCGTCCTTAACCTATGGCAGAGTGCTGGTGAATCCCCACCTCAGCCTGTCCACAGCCTATGGCAGAGTGCTCGTGAATCCCCACCTCAGCCTTTCCACAACCTATGACACAGTGCTGGTGAATCCCCACCTCAGTCTGTCCACAGCCTATGGCAGAGTGCTGGTGAATCCCCACCTCAGCCTTTCCACAACCTATGGCAGAGTGCTGGTGAATCCCCACCTCAGCCTGTCCTTAACCTATGGCAGAGTGCTGGTGAATCCCCACCTCAGCCTGTCCTTAACCTATGGCAGAGTGGTGGTGAATCCCCACCTCAACCTGTCCACAACCAATGGCAGAGTGCTGGTGAATCCCCACCTCAGCCTGTCCACAACCTATGGCAGAGTGCTGGTGATCCCCACCTCAGCCTGTCCACAACCTATGGCAGAGTGCTGGTGAATCCCCACCTCAGCCTCTCCACAACCCATGGCAGAGTGCTGGTGAATCCCCACCTCAACCTGTCCACAGCCTATGGCAGAGTGCTGGTGAATCCCCACCTCAGCCTGTCCACAACCAATGGCAGAGTGCTGGTGAATCCCCACCTCAGCCTGTCCACAACCTATGGCAGAGTGCAGGTGAATCCCCACCTCAGCCTGCCCACAGCCTATGGCAGAGTGCTGGAGAATCCCCACCTCAGACTGTCCACAGCCTATGGCAGAGTGCTGGTGAATCCCCACCTCAGCCTGTCCACAACCTATGGCAGAGTGCTGGTGATCCCCACCTCAGCCTGTCCACAACCTATGGCAGAGTGCTGGTGAATCCCCACCTCAGCCTCTCCACAACCCATGGCAGGGTGCTGGTGAATCCCCACCTCAGCCTGTCCACAACCTATGGCAGAGTGCTGGTGAATCCCCACCTCAGCCTGTCCAAAGCCTATGGCAGAGTGCTGGAGAATCCCCACCTCAGACTGTCCACAGCCTATGGCAGAGTGCTGGTGAATCCCCACCTCAGCCTGTCCACAACCTGTGGCAGAGTGCTGGTGAATCCCCATCTCAGCCTGTCCACACCCTATGGCAGAGTGCTGGTGAATCCCCACCTCAGCCTGTCCACAACCTATGGCAGAGTGCTGGTGAATCCCCGCCTCAGCCTGTCCACAACCTATGGCAGAGTGCTGGAGAATCCCCGCCTCAGCCTGTCCACAACCCATGGCAGAGTGCTGGTGAATCCCCGCCTCAGCCTGTCCACACCCCATGGCAGAGTGCTGGTGAATCCCCGCCTCAGCCTGTCCACAACCTATGGCAGAGTGTTGATGAATCCCCGCCTCAGCCTGTCCACACCCTATGGCAGAGTGCTGGTGAATCCCCGCCTCAGCCTGTCCACAACCTTTGGCAGAGTGCTGGAGAATCTCTGCCTCAGCCTGTCCACAACCCATGGCAGAGTGCTGGTGAATCCCCGCCTCAGCCTGTCCACAACCTATGGCAGAGTGCTGGTGAATCCCCGCCTCAGCCTGATCACAGCCTATGGCAGAGGGCTGGAGAATCCCCACCTCAGCCTGTCCACAACCTATGGCAGAGTGCTGGTGAATCCCCACCTCAGCCTGTCCACAACCGATGGCAAAGTGCTGGTGAATCCCCACCTCAGCCTGTCCACAACCAATGGCAGAGTGCTGGTGAATCCCCACCTCAGCCTGTCCACAACCTATGGCAGAGTGCTGGTGAATCCCCACCTCAGCCTGTCCACAACCTATGGCAGAGTGCTGGTGAATCCCCACCTCAGCCTTTCCACAGCCTATGGCAGAGTGCTGGAGAATCTCCACCTCAGCCTGTCCACAGCCTATGGCAGAGTGCTGGTGAATCCCCACCTCAGCCTGTTATTAACCTATGGCAGAGTGCTTGTGAATCCCCGCCTCAGCCCATCCTTAACCCATGGCAGAGTGCTGGAGAATCCCCACCTCAGTCTGTCCACAACCCATGGCAGAGTGATGGTGAATCCCCACCTCAGCCTGTCCACAGCCTATGGCAGAGTGCTGGTGAATCCCCACCTCAGCCTCTCCACAACCTATGGCAGAGTGCTGGTGAATCCCCACCTCAGCCTGTCCACAACCTATGGAAGAGTGCTGGTGAATCCCCACCTCAGCCTGTCCTTAACCTATGGCAGAGTGATGGTGAATCCCCACCTCAGCCTGTCCTTAACCTATGGCAGAGTGCTGGTGAATCCCCACCTGAGCCTGTCCACACCCTATAGCAGAGTGCTGGTGAATCCCCACCTCAGCCTGTCCTTAACCTATGGCAAAGTGCTGGAGAATCCCCACCTCAGGCTGTCCACAGCCTATGGCAGAGTGCTGGAGAATCTCCACCTCAGTCTGTCCACAACCAATGGCAGAGTGCTGGTTAATATCCACCTCAGCCTCTCCACAACCTATGCCAGAGTGCTGGTGAATCCCCACCTTAACCTGTCCACAGCCTATGGCACAGTGCTGGTGAATCTCCACCTCAGCCTTTCCACAACCTATGACAGAGTGCTGGAGAATCTCCACCTCAGTCTGTCCACAACCAATGGCAGAGTGCTGGTTAATCTCCACCTCAGCCTCTCAACAACCTATGGCAGAGTGCTGGTGAATCCCCACCTTAGGCTGTCCACAACCTATGGCAGAGTGCTGGTGAATCCCCACCTCAGCCTGTCCACAACCCATGGCAGAGTGCTGGTGAATCCCCACCTCAGCCTGTCCTCACCCTATGGCAGAGCGCTGGTGAATCCCCACCTTAACCTGTCCACAGCCTATGACAGAGTGCTGGTGAATCCCAACCTCAGCCTGTCCACAGCCTTTGGCAGAGTGCTGGTGAATCCCAACCTCAGCCTGTCCACAACCCATGGCAGAGTGCTGGTGAATCCCCACCTCAGCCTGTCCACACCCTATGGCAGAGTGCTGGTGAATCCCTACCTCAGTCTGTCCACAACCCATGGCAGAGTGCTGGTGAATCCCCACCTTAACCTGTCCACAACCTACGGCAGAGTGCCAGTGAATCCCCACCTCAGCCTGTCCACAACCAATGGCAGAGTGCTGGTGAATCCCCACCTCAGTCTGTCCACACCCTATTGCAGAGTGCTGGTGAATCCCCACCTCAGCCTGTTCTAAACCAATGACAGAGTGCTGGAGAATCCCCACCTCAGCCTGTCCACAGCCAATGGCAGAGTGCTGGAGAATCCCCACCTCAGCCTGTCCACACCCTATGGCAGAGTGCTGGTGAATCCCACCTCAGCCTGTCCACAACCTATGGCAGAGTGCTGGAGAATCCCCACCTCAGCCTGTCCACAACCTATGGCAGAGTGCTGGTGAATCCCCACCTCAACCTGTTCTTAACCTATGGCAGAGTGCTGGAGAATCCCCACCTCAGCTTGTTCTTAACCAATGGCAGAGTGCTGGAGAATCCCCACCTCAGCCTGTCCACAACCCATGGCAGAGTGCTGGTGAATCCCCACCTCAGCCTGTCCACAACCTATTTCAGAATGCTTGTGAATCCCCACCTCAGCCTGTCCACACCCTATGGCAGAGTGCTGGTGAATCCCCACCTCAGCCTGTCCACAACCAATGGCAGAGTGCTTGTGAATCCCCACCTCAGCCTGTCCACACCCTATGGCAGAGTGCTGGTGAATCCCCGACTCAGCCTCTCCACAACCTATGGCAGAGTGCTGGTGAATCCCAACCTCAGCCTGTCCTTAACCTATGACAGAGTGCTGGTAAATCCCCGACTCAGCATCTCCACAACCTATGGCAGAGTGCTGGTGAATCCCCACCTCAGCCTCTCCACAACCTATGGCAGAGTGCTTGTGAATCCCCACCTCAGCCTGTCCTTAACCTATGACAGAGTGCTGGTAAATCCCGACCTCAGCCTGTCCACAACCCATGGTTGAGTGCTGGCGAATCCCCACCTCAGCCTGTCCACAACCCAGGGCAGAGTGCTGGTGAATCCCCACCTCAGCCTGTCCACACCCTATGGCAGAGTGCTGGTGAATCCCTACCTCAGTCTGTCCACAACCCATGGCAGAGTGCTGGTGAATCCCCACCTTAACCTGTCCACAACCTACGGCAGAGTGCCAGTGAATCCCCACCTCAGCCTGTCCAGAACCAATGGCAGAGTGCTGGTGAATCCCCACCTCAGTCTGTCCACACCCTATTGCAGAGTGCTGGTGAATCCCCACCTCAGCCTGTTCTAAACCAATGACAGAGTGCTGGAGAATCCCCACCTCAGCCTGTCCACAGCCAATGGCAGAGTGCTGGAGAATCCCCACCTCAGCCTGTCCACACCCTATGGCAGAGTGCTGGTGAATCCCACCTCAGCCTGTCCACAACCTATGGCAGAGTGCTGGAGAATCCCCACCTCAGCCTGTCCACAACCTATGGCAGAGTGCTGGTGAATCCCCACCTCAACCTGTTCTTAACCTATGGCAGAGTGCTGGAGAATCCCCACCTCAGCTTGTTCTTAACCAATGGCAGAGTGCTGGAGAATCCCCACCTCAGCCTGTCCACAACCCATGGCAGAGTGCTGGTGAATCCCCACCTCAGCCTGTCCACAACCTATTTCAGAATGCTTGTGAATCCCCACCTCAGCCTGTCCACACCCTATGGCAGAGTGCTGGTGAATCCCCACCTCAGCCTGTCCACAACCAATGGCAGAGTGCTTGTGAATCCCCACCTCAGCCTGTCCACACCCTATGGCAGAGTGCTGGTGAATCCCCGACTCAGCCTCTCCACAACCTATGGCAGAGTGCTGGTGAATCCCAACCTCAGCCTGTCCTTAACCTATGACAGAGTGCTGGTAAATCCCCGACTCAGCATCTCCACAACCTATGGCAGAGTGCTGGTGAATCCCCACCTCAGCCTCTCCACAACCTATGGCAGAGTGCTTGTGAATCCCCACCTCAGCCTGTCCTTAACCTATGACAGAGTGCTGGTAAATCCCGACCTCAGCCTGTCCACAACCCATGGTTGAGTGCTGGCGAATCCCCACCTCACCCTGTCCACAACCTATGGCAGAGTGCTGGTGAATCCCCACCTGAGCCTGTCCACAACCCATGGCAGAGTGCTGGTTAATCTCCCCCTCAGCCTCTCCACAACCTATGGCAGAGTGCTGGAGAATCTCCACCTCAGCCTGTCCACAACCCATGGCAGAGTGCTGGTTAATCTCCACCTCACCCTGTCCACAACCTATGGCAGAGTGCTGGTTAATCTCCACCTCACCCTGTCCACAACCTATGGCAGAGTGCTGGTGAATCCCCACCTCACCCTGTCCACAACCTATGGCAGAGTGCTGGTTAATCTCCACCTCACCCTGTCCACAACCTATGGCAGAGTGCTGGTGAATCCCCACCTCAACCTGTCCACAACCTATGGCAGAGTGCTGGAGAATCCCCACCTCAGCCTGTCCACAGCCCATGGCAGAGTGCTGGAGAATCCCCACCTCAGCCTGTCCACACCCTATGGCAGAGTGCTGGTGAATCCCACCTCAGCCTGTCCACAACATATGGCAGAGTGCTGGAGAATCCCCACCTCAGCCTGTCCACAACCTATGGCAGAGTGCTGGTGAATCCCCACCTCAACCTGTTCTTAACCTATGGCAGAGTGCTGGAGAATCCCCACCTCAGCTTGTTCTTAACCAATGGCAGAGTGCTGGAGAATCCCCACCTCAGCCTGTCCACAACCCATGGCAGAGTGCTGGTGAATCCCCACCTCAGCCTGTCCACAACCTATTTCAGAATGCTTGTGAATCCCCACCTCAGCCTGTCCACACCCTATGGCAGAGTGCTGGTGAATCCCCACCTCAGCCTGTCCACAACCAATGGCAGAGTGCTTGTGAATCCCCACCTCAGCCTGTCCACACCGTATGGCAGAGTGCTGGTGAATCCCCGACTCAGCCTCTCCACAACCTATGGCAGAGTGCTGGTGAATCCCAACCTCAGCCTGTCCTTAACCTATGACAGAGTGCTGGTAAATCCCCGACTCAGCATCTCCACAACCTATAGCAGAGTGCTGGTGAATCCCCACCTCAGCCTCTCCACAACCTATGGCAGAGTGCTTGTGAATCCCCACCTCAGCCTGTCCTTAACCTATGACAGAGTGCTGGTAAATCCCAACCTCAGCCTGTCCACAACCCATGGTTGAGTGCTGGCGAATCCCCACCTCACCCTGTCCACAACCTATGGCAGAGTGCTGGTGAATCCCCACCTGAGCCTGCCCACAACCCATGGCAAAGTGCTGGTTAATCTCCACCTCAGCCTCTCCACAACCTATGGCAGAGTGCCGGAGAATCTCCACCTCAGCCTGTCCACAACCCATGGCAGAGTGCTGGTTAATCTCCACCTCACCCTGTCCACAACCTATGGCAGAGTGCTGGTTAATCTCCACCTCACCCTGTCCACAACCTATGGCAGAGTGTTGGTGAATCCCCACCTCAACCTGTCCACAACCTATGGCAGATTGCTGGAGAATCCCCAGCTCATCCCGTCCACAGCCTATGGCAGAGTGCTGGTTAATCTCCACCTCACCCTGTCCACAACCTATGGCAGAGTGCTGGTTAATCTCCACCTCACCCTGTCCACAACCTATGGCAGAGTCCTTGTGAATCCCCACCTCAGTCTGTCCACAACCCATGGCAGAGTGCTGGTGAATCCCCACCTCAGCCTGTCCACAACCTATGGCAGAGTGCTGGTGAATCCCCACCTCAGTCTGTCCACAACCCATGGCAGAGTGCTGGTGAATCCCCACCTCAGCCTTTCCACAACCTATGGCAGAGTGCTGGTGAATCCCCACCTCAGCCTTTCCACAACCTATGGCAGAGTGCTGGTGAATACCCGTCTCAGCCTGTCAATAAGCTGTGGCAGAGTGCTGGTTAATCTCCACCTCAGCCTGTCCACAACCTATTACATAATGTGTTTGACTCCCTAACTCAGTTTGTCATAATCCACCTATGGCAGAGTGCTGTCGGCCACCACATCAGCATGTCCACAGCCTATGGCAGAGTGGTGTCGGCCACCACATCAGCATGTCCACAGCCTGTTGTGCGGTGAAAAGACAGCCCCAGAGTGACAGAGATGGAGAGGTCATGCTAGGCCCCTATTGTGAGAGTGAAGCTGGCGAATGTGGAGTTCCCTTGAAATATAAAAGCCGGCACAAAACAGTGATTTCCAACATGAGGCCTAGTGAAATGGAAAGAAATGGGCCTAGCCAACTCCACTCAACTCCACTAAAATTGACATGTGCGCAAGTGAAGGGGAATCTACACGAGAGCTTGACCCTGATGGATATGCCAAATGAAGAAGAACTAAACTCTGGTGCTGCAGATGTTGACTTTGTGTAAACAGGGAAAAGGGATCTTTTGACAGATTAAACACTGCAGCAGTACACATGGGAAAAGATACATTGAAATGATACACCTGTGATAAATACCAAGGAGGAATTGTGCCTTACATTTACAAAGTGAAGCAAAATGACATATTTCAGAGAATGCCACTTACTTTTCACAAATAAACTGACATTCAAATGGAAAGGCCCACATGTAGGATTATCTATTTAACTGTGGCCTGTGTGTGAATAATACATGAAGTGAACCTTTATCTGTCCAAACCCAATGCCAAGAAATATTGCAGTTTAAACAACATGCCCAGATATAATGCTAACATTTTTACATGTAAGCAAATCTTGTCGATTTAAAGCTGTCTTTTCTGAAGTTTGGATGCAGCTGGTGTTTTCCCACTGAACTGAAAGGTCTGTGCCTTTGAAAATTTTAACTCAAGACCTGGCCTGGGCCCACCAGGAAAGGCAGTCCTGGTTCAGTTAGAAATACAAAGAAATAATATAGAATTAGATCCAAATTGTTGAAGTTGTAGATAACACAGTCAGCAGAAATGACATTTAAGGTCAGGTCGCTCCATTAACTGTGCCTTAGTGGCCAACAGAAATAACTTTTTCAAGGCTGACTCGAATTTGAGAATCATGTGTCCCACTGAGCTCATCCTGGACTCATGTCAAAGTGAATAAAAAGCCAGTCGGCATCATGTAAACATGACTCCTGTGTGATGTATACAATTTGAGTTATGAAGACAATTGTGATTCTAGCCTTCTCATAATACCAAGGGAATGGACATTTGGTGTGATGATAGGTTATGAAAGTAAGGTTTGAATCATGAAAGGTCAGAGTTGTGACTATCGCAGCTCAGGAATAAATCAATAAAAATGGTAGCTTCTACCACTAAGAGTGTGCCGAGATATGATTAGTATTTTCCATCTATTCAGTGAAAAAAAAAACATTGTTAAAGGGACGTTATTGTTCCAAGTAAAACTGAAAACCCCCAGAAATGTGCCAGTTATGGTAATCTAAGCAACCATAACTCGCACCACCACCGTGCACATGTTTTTCTTGTTCTTAACTATAGCTTCTAGGGTTAGGCAGTTCCCGCGCTCCATACTTTACTTACTTTAGGACAAGGAGCTAAGGATCAGGTTCCTAATCTTCATCACATTCCCAAATGACCTCTCTGTGTTTCTAAGTTCGCTCTGACACACACCTAATTGGGCAGAGAAAAGAAAAGAAAAAGAATTCACCTTTTCTATCAGAATAGAAAGTTCTATTCCTCCTAACCCACTCAGATGTCTTCCTTATGGGGATCGCAAAGTTTCCTTACATTAGACCAGCCGTGGAATGGCACCACCTCAACTCAAAAGTTATCTCCGGTGTTGTCTTGCTTCTAAATGCATTGGTTTTCTTGCGCTCTTCCCAGAAATCTGGATCCACCTGTGGGGTTGGGTCGGCTTCAGGCTCTTTGCTGTCAATTGGTCCATTTTAAGCGTTTGCCATTCCGCGCGCATCCGCATCATAACATCTACGTCATCACGTTGCCTGGCCGTACATTTTAGTTACTTTTTTATAATCTATTCAGCAAGCCGCGTTGTTCTTGCCCATTCCACTCGCAAAACCTAAGGTAATGAAGAGTTCCTAGTGATACTATGGATTGGTCTGCAATATTGTATCAATCATTGATTCACCCTGACAGCCTGCAAAAGTCGGCGATGGAAAACCAAGTCTTTTATTATATAATGTCTTGTTGGGGTGATTACGTTCTCTCTTCCCTCAATTTTGGAGTGAGTGGGGGCAATCGCTAATGCTTATTAACGTTTATCCGGGATATTGCGTTTTTTGTCCTTGCTTTAGCCATAGTTACAGAATCTTTTACTACCTTTTGCATTCCAAGATTCCACCGTCAGTGGATGTCATTAGGTATCTTTATTCTGCTCTCTCATTAAGAGCCGAGTCCAAGCATTTAGTTATAAAGATTAGTTCTTTTTAATAGGAATATTTATAGCAATGCAGCAATTAATGAAGTATTTGCTGAATGATAGTTCTTCCAAAGATCTCTGACATTTTTCTGCCAACATTCAAATGACAATCCTGTGTGGAGGCTGTGCATGAAAACTAAATGCAAATGTGATGTCATCAGTGATGTCATCAATGACATTTGTGATGTCATCTTTGATGTCCTGGGTGTTAGTCTTAGCAGTGCACGGTGGTCGCGTGACTTATGGTTGCTTAGCTTACCATAACTGGTGAATTTCTGTTTTTTTTTTGGTTTTACTTGGAACCATAACATCACTTTAACAACGTTTTTTTTACTGAATTTTATAGGTTTTTAGTAACACAACTTTATCATAACATCCCTTTAACAATGCTTTTTTCACTAAATATAGAAATAGATAATGTAAATGTAATAAATGTTTACCAAGACTCCCTTGGCTTACATACATATAAATTACTGAACCTCCTGCCCCGCTAGGAATTTTGACGCCCACGGATTGTGCGCATGTCCGCCTTGTGCGCATGTCCGCCTACGGACGCGCTCACCATCAAGACGGCAAACGAACATCCTGAACAGCATGCCAGGGAGATAGGAAAGATAGATAAATTACAACAAAGCATTAATTGTTGCACAATGAAATCAAGGGTCCCTTGATGTGCTATGGTCAAACATTTCTACACTGTAAAAATAGACGCCACACACTTGAAGAACTGCGCCACACTTGTAAGGGGTAACTGGTTTTGGATTTATGTAGTTTAAGTCACTGACATAAATTAACAAACAATGCCCTTTTGAGATAACACGTGTTTCGACACACTAGTGTCTTTTTCAAATCAGGGCTTATATTTTCCATAGTTCAATATAATTTGCTTAAATGTATGCAGAAGGATAATTGTAAGTCATGGTAAAGAGCAATGTAATACAGAATCAACAATGGTAAATGAGAGATCAAATCAAAAATAAATGTTTCATCACAGACAAAAAAGGGCAGGTAAAAGGGAATGGAGGTTTTAGGGTTGAGAATACACACACAGATAGGGAGAGAAAAATAGACAAAGCAGCACTTGAGTATCACCCATTTGATAATAGTCTGAGTAAGTGTTTATTATTTAATGAAAGTGCCCCTGGGGGCCTTACCTATATTCCAAATATATTTTTCGTCTGAAGAACCACAAATCACGGGATGAATCCCCCTAAAAAAAAATGTTTGTGGACATTTAGGACTGTGTGGCATTTCCAGAATATCAGCTTTTGTCTCTATGTAAATCCTGCTCTGGTGTACTTATTCTAGCTGCTAGGGAGCATTGTGGTATGACCCCTTTAAGCTGGTACTTTAATCTTTTGGGGGCAATCAGGGACTGCGTGCGGTAAACACAGAAGTTTGCATAGTGCCACATGTGATTACACGGGGCAGAAATGTTGATTAATACGGGCTCAAATGGAGAAAATCAATTAGTCAGAAGGCTTTAAATGTTGCTGGGACGGGTACGGGAAAAGTCTGTGGGATCCGCACTCTGAGGCTGCACGCGGTTCGGTAAGGCATTTCAAATAACATCTAAGCACGCGGGTCCGCGTTACTAACGTGCTATGGGTAAGGTACCCGCCCGCTCGATGGCATGATCCTGTCCTAAGGGCTTACCTGGAAAGTTTCATTGCATTCTCCTGCCCTCTGTTACAGCGTCTGAATGCCTCACCTCGTATAAACGCGGGGCAACCCTTGTCCTTCTTCTATTGCTATTGTACTATGATCCTTACTCTGTGGACGGCCGCCATGTTTTGGCCTGGCCTGTCGTATTTTGCTGAGAATTAAGTGGGGAGAGGCCAACCATGCTCCAGTAGTAAGCAACAAAAATAAAAGTAAAAAAGAATGTTTGACATAAATATGTCCCTCATGATTGCTTTGAAAAATGGGTCAAAGATAATAAAGTCACGTTGCATGAAAACACGATTTGACCTGCCTCGCGTCATGGATATTTTTACAGCGGCGTGGTTCAATAAGGCCTCATTGGAGATAACAGTGAGACTGGATGCCTGCATCCAATGACGATACAGACTGCACAAAGTGGGGATAGGCTAAACTGATGTCGTGAAACGTTTTAGCATTTGAATTAGTCAGTATGTTAAATACTCTGTATTCACAATAAAGTGATATTAATAAAATCAATCTATTAAGATTCATCATGTATGCAATTCTGTTATATACAATTATATGCATACCATCTACAGTCCATCCCAGGTATACTATCTACACTTCAGTGTAGAGCTTATGCATAATGCAAGACTGACCCACAATGAGATGTACTTCTGCACAGAAGTAAACACTGCTGATGCAGTGTACACAAGCTGTAGGCACAAGCAGATTGTCAAGTGACCGAGGACAGCGAGATGGAATGTCTTGCGATGAGCCTAACAGAGACAATGGAAGAAAAGAACATGCTATAACTGCAACTTGCAAAAAGCCACGTGCATATAGTTTTTGTCTGCATTGTGAATTTGAGATTCTAAATCAGTGACTCACCCCCTGAAGTGTGCCTAAAATACACCTTTAAGGAGTCCAGCAATTACTGTTTAGAATTCCAGTTTGACTATTTGTTTTTCCTATTCTTTCTTATTTGGAGTCACTGCTCAAAGAGTCACACTTGTGAAACCCCCTGTTTTTTAAAGGGCCTGAATAAGAAAGCCAGCCACTCCAGAAACAAATACACACATTATTTATTTAGGGGTAACAAAGGAGACCACAGGGGTAGTAAGGGAGACCGCAGGGGTCATAGTTGCGACCCCTGGTAAACCCCAAATGACATCCCTGCCCTTATACCATGGTTATAGCCATACTGTGAAGGTATTCATGTATACATTTACTTCGCTAGGTAAAAGGATTTTTTCTTCCAATCTACATCACACAACTAAGAGGCTTGTGAGTCTTCTCGACACATACAATCTGGTCTTGCTGTCTTCCAGCAGGGTGAGTGACTTTGCTTTCCAACCATCTATTTCTCTACTCCTGCATTGCAATAACATACATAGTTACATGGGGGGTTCATACCTACCAGCCTGGATGACAACACAATTACATTCCAACAAAACAGATTATGGAATGTGAAGGTACGAATTCTATACTGTAGATTTGTGAAGACTGAAGAAATACATATTGTGTCATGTGTTAACCCATCAACCCCCCTTTTTTATTACTTATTCAAATAACTGTAGATTTCTGAACAGGGGGGTTTACCATTTGAGACCAGTTTGAATGTTTTGAAAATGACTGATTTAACTGGGGTGAATTTGGTTACATACTACTGCACTTGGCACTTTGGAATCACTCTCTAGATGTGCATGAGTTAAATCCTACGTTGTCTTTTGAACAGGAAGTGCTAGATACATACTGATGAACTTTTTGTATGATTATTTTCTAAGAACATTGCCCCTGAAGAAGAGAGATTGTTCTTGAAACGCTTTGGACCATATCAATAAAAACACGTATGAAAGGACACTGTACAACAGCAGAGATTCAAACTCTTATTGAAAAAATTGCTTACATTGTTTACATGTGATAAAGTACATTCATTGAATGTTTGGCTGATTTGTTTTCAGCCTATGATAGTGTGCAAGGGACGGGAGTTACTTTATTTTTATGAAATCTTAGTGCATGTGAAGCGCTGGAGGTTCAGGGGGCAGATGTGTGCTTGTGAGGCGCTGGGGGGTCCAGTCATGGCATTATGTACAGGGCATCTATCATAGATGCCTATTAATAAATGGTATGCCTTCCCCCTGGGCTGTCCAGCACCTCAATACATCAATAATCAATGATGTTTGCATGCAAAACGCTGGAGGGTTAAGGGGTCAGGGGTTACATTGCATGTGAGGTGCTAGGAACCCCAGCAGACAGGGCTGGCATTCTTTACTGGGAATACCATGTACACAATGCCATGTATGCCCCATGGGCTCCAGTGCCACACACATACACAATGGATGTAATTGTATGTATGCAAGGCTCTTGGGGGAACAAGGGTCAGGCATGGTATTTCTTACTGGACATCTGTCATATTTGCCCAATAATAAAAATGACATGCCTGCCCCCTGGGGACCCAGCGCCTCACACATGCACACAATCAATGTGGTTATGAGTCTGTGCAAGTCTATGGGTGCTCAGGGGTCAGGCATGGTATTTCTTACTGGACATCTGTCATAGATGCCCCGTAATAAAAGTGACATGCCTGCCCCCTGGGCACCCAGCTCCTCACACATGCACACAATCAATGTGGTTATTTGGGTATGCAATGCTATGGGGGCCGAGGGGGCAGTTATGGCATTTTAAACTGATGTCTATCATAGTTGTCCAGAAAAAAATACCATCCATGTCGCATGGGCCCCATAGCGCCTCACAGACGCACACAATCAACATGATTATATGTGTGTGCGGGAGGTGCTGGGGAGCCTGGGGAAAAGCATGCTATTTTTCACTACACATCTGGATATCCCTGGCCTTTGTGCCCCGCAGTGCCTCAGAAGGAGAACTGATTTTGGCGGCTGGTATGGAGTGGCATCGTGCAACAAAGGTATTTTTAAAATGCCTTTTTTGTACAACTCTCCTTCCCCACCACTCACTAAAATCAGCTTCTTGGAGCAGCACAAACACACAAACACACAACATTCACACAGTAAGGAGAACCTCCTCATTCACATAAGCATTAATCATCATACACTCACTTATAACAACACAAGCATACACACATCCATACACATATTTAAATAGTAAATAAACAAACATAAATGTACCTGCTGCCCCGGTCCTGAGGTTTCCTCCCCAGCGCTCCAGCCCCTGCAGCATAAACAGAAATGAGGAAGCAAGAACTTCCTTTTTCCTGTGTGCTTGGTCCTGAGCGTGGGTGATGAAATGCCCTGCTCCAGCTTGCTCTGTCTGTATGCGCAGAGAGGGGCAGGAGCGCCCTCTCGCACATACAGACATGTCATTCCCCACCCACCATTTCCAATAAGCTGTGCAAGGCTCAGGAAGCAAAACACCCCCAGCCTTGCATGCCTAATTGAGCATGTGCAGCTGGGAACTGAATTGAACTGTCAAAGGGAACCTTATTTCCCTTTGACAGTTCAGCCAGAGCCAGCCCAGGAGCACTCCCTCAGCTGGAAAAAGGAGATGAGGGAGCACTAAGTGTTTCACTGGGTGGGCTCCTCGGTTCCTCCATAATGGGGTGGGGGGGCAGAGGGTTGACGCCCCTCAATCATTATGTTCGAGCATCCCCTGATTGCAGGGGAAAATGACTGATTGACAAAAGAGAGATGGGCTCAAGAGGCTGCCCCATCCTCCGACTCAGAGAGTTTTTGCAATTGTGGGAGTTTTGAAAATAGAGATAGTGGTGATAGGAGGACTCACAGCACGCTGCCTGGTCCAGTAGCACAAGGTCCTGGAATATGGGCAAGGCTGAGTGCATTTCATATTCTGACCCCCTGGGGATTGGGGAAGTCTTTGGCTGCTGGCACTGAGTGGCCACCTGCTCATTAAAGCCTGCATTCATAAAGGAAGCAGAGAAGGGAGAGTGTCTGCTCATTGAGGTCAAGTGAAGAAGGTGGTGACCCCGCCTGAAATCATTAGGGTCACTCAGACGCAATGAAACTCAGGAGCCACCATCAATGCGCACTATCTTCCTTTATCAGGATTCTAGTACTAGCCTCCTCCCCTTCCCATTTCCCATTTCCTGTTGCGTGGCCTACTCAACAGTCCGCCACCTCATGCCGCTGAGGAGAGGCTTTGAATAGGACCCTATATCCTCCTTTCGTCTCAGCCATTCCATTTCTTCAATCCACCGAGCTGGACATGTTCTTACCCCAGGAGGTTGCTACACTGACCATTTGGGATGAGCGCTCTCTGAAGGTTCATTGTCTCCAGAGTGGCCTCTTGTGTTGGTGTTGCTCTTTCCAGTACCTTCTTGAAGGATGAGTTCCTCGTGATTTCTTTGGCCTCAATCTCTGCTGTTTTCTAGGAACCATGTTTGTGTATTACAGTGAGTTCCTTCAGTTCATACGATGGCATGGCTTTGTGTCTCGCTTGTTGTGTGATGAGTACAATTTCTCCAGTCCTTATTGATGGACTTTTGGCTTTTCTTCATCTGTCAGCATATCGCTTCATGGCCTCCTTGGCTTTGTGGTCTTTTGCTTCAACCTCCTGGGATCTGTCTGACTGTGCTGTGGCTTGCGGCAAACGCAATCTCATCAGGGCACACCCATGTGTTGCTGTGGGGGTTGTTGCAATAGTCTCCTAACAATTGATATAGAGTATGTTCTACCGGCTTTCTGGTAAGGTGTGAGACTTGCCTGGCCCTTTTGAGATTCCGTCCCCATGAAGCGTTCACACATACCATCGGCCGGTGGCCATAATGGTGTGACTTCAAATCATGACCTGCTCACTCGAGGTATGCCATCAGCTGTGAATATCTTGTCCAAGGATGGGATGAAATGGAAATCGGCTGTGGATGGAAATAGCTGAGTTCCCAGGTGTCTATAGTATTCATCCATTACCACAAGAGATTGTGAGTCCAACTGAATGGCCCAAAGAAATCAATTGCGACATCCAGCCTGATTGTTTGTGGTGGAGGTATCATGCATAGTGGTTCTGGGAGCACAGGGATTGTGGGAGAATAGGGGTTCGGGGATTATAGGGGTTCTGGGAGAGCAGGAGTTCTGAGAGTGTAGGGGTTCTGGGAGAGTAGGGGTTCTGGGAGCATAGGGCATGGGAGAGTAGGGGTTCTGGGAGAGTAGGGGTTCTGGGAGTGTAGTGCTTCTGAGAAAGTAGGAGTACTAGGAGCGTAGGGGTTCTAGGAGCGTAGGAGTTCTGGGAGTGTAGGGGTTCTGGGAGAGTAGGGGTTCTGGGAGTGTAGTGCTTCTGAGAAAGTAGGAGTACTAGGAGCGTAGGGGTTCTAGGAGCGTAGGAGTGCAGGGGTTCTGGGAGAGTAGGGGTTCTGGGAGTGTAGGCAACCTGGGAGAGTAGGAGTTCTGGGAATATAGGGGTTCTGGGAGAGCAGGAGTTCTGGGAGGGTAGGGGTTCTGGGAGTGTAGGGGTTCTGGGAGAGTAGGAGTTCTGGGAGAGTAGGGTATCTGGGAGAGTAGGGGTTCTGGGAGCACAGTGGTTCTGGGAGAGCAGGAGTTCTGGGAGTGCAGGGGTTTTGGGAGAGTAGGGGTTCTGGGAGTGTAGGGTTTCTGGGCATGTAGGGGTTCTGAGAGAATAAAGGTTCTGGGAGTGTAGGGGTTCGGAGAGAGTAGGAGTTCTAGGAGGGTAGGGGTTCTGGGAGAGTAGGGGTTCTGGGAGTGTAGGGGTTCTGAGAGAGTAGGGGTTCTGGGAGTTTAGAGGTTCTGAGAGAGTATGGGTTCTGGGAGTGTAGGGGTTCTGGGAATGTAGGGGTTCTGAGAGAGTAAGGGTTCTGGGAGTGTAGGGGTTCTGAGAGAGTAGGAGTTCTAGGAGGGTAGGGGTTCTGGGGGAGTAGGAGTTGTGCGAGAGTAGGGGTTCTGGGAGAATATTGGTTCTGGGAGAGTAGGAGTTCTGGGAGGGTAGGGGTTCTGGGAGAGTAGGAGTTCGGTGGGTGTAGGGCTTCTGGGAGCGTAGGGGTTCTGGGGCATTGGGGTTCTGGGAGAGTAGGGGCTCTGGGAGCATGTGAGTGTGTATTACATTTACACTGTCTTCCACCACTGCTCCCATCCTAGGAAACCAGACATTTTGACACAGTAGTGTTTTGTAGGAGATAATTCCTCAGTGTCCCTGGTGCTCCAGTTCTATAATGTATTCCTGGGTCTCTAGTGTCCTACTGGGGGATCCAAATAATTCCAATGGGATATTTCCCTCATTACTATGGAGGAAATTCCTCCAGGCGTGCCCTAGTATTTTCTTTTAGTATTTTGGTTCACGGGGACAGAGGTCTAGTAGCCCTGCACCGCCACCTTGTGGAAATATTGGCAAAGTTCATCTTGGAAACGAGAGGACATTTTACAGGAAGCAGCGAATTTCCTGGCGGGAATGAGCCCACACTCGGGTGTCCGGTTGCGTCCGCCCCCACCCCCGGTCCCGCTGCAGTGGCCTTATGGCAGTGAGCAGTGTCGGACTGGAGTATAATATTCTCTCGCGCATCGATGAAAAAGTGTCCCACAGTTGCAAATGCCGATGAATTCCTATTGTTGCAGACTGTCTGGATAGTACCCATGGGGGATGGTTTTGATCAAATCTAAAGCACATTGTGCAAAATGAAGAATATCTATTTAGCAACAATGTTCAAAACGTCTAGCCGCGTAGTGAAGTAACTCATCAAACTGGCCCACACCAGCATTTTGCTTTTTCGGTTCTGTGATTGCAATTTTGCCCTATAGGCCAGTCCGATTCTGGCAGTGTGTGGCACCTCACAAGTGACCAGTTCACGAATCATGGAGACTTCAGCTCTCAGGGTTACCTTCTCTATAAGGGGAGAGCTTCCTCTGCTTTTGAGAAGAGCTAAGCCAAACACCCTGCCGAGAAGCCGGATACATGTACACACTTCATATGTCACAGCTCACAAGCTTTTGGCAGGTGTCCCCCGCCCTGCAAGCAGCTCACTCACCAGCCAAAAATAAAATCATGTGTTTTCATCGGCCCTGGAGCCTCAAAACGTTGAGATCGATGACCCTATCCATTCGGTCTCGCGGGGGTGGATGGCTTTATTGACTGAAATCTCTAATTCCTGCGACTGGACTTGCAAGGTATGTCTGGGACAGAGTCATCAAGTCCCCACAGAAAGAGTCTTGGCTCCCAAACAAGCATCTAGGCAGTGGTGGAGTCAGAAAAACTTTAAAGGGGGATCCCACAATGGCCAGGGTGGGGGTGTGGTTTGGAGGAGGAGCGGAGTTCGGAGGAGTCAGAGTTCAGAGGGGGCGGCACTGGACTTGAACTCCGCTCAAAGGAAAAGTTCAAAATTATAGTTTAATAATGGTGCAATTTCTATCATGCTCATTCTTTCCAATAACTCCACTGGCAAGGTATAACGGGGAGAAGTACTGGGAATTGGGCACCACTGTTATACAATGGAAGTTACTTAATTGGTTGTGTGCGTAAAACGTTGCATGTGGCCTGTTGCCAAGAGAGGCCGCTCTTCCACTGGGGCCAAAACAAGGGAACTATAGGATCCTTGTCAAGGTGATCAAGGGAGTTGGAAATACTCTTGTGCAAATGCACAAACAATATATGTCATTTCTACAGAATTGTCTCTCAACCGTGTACTTTAATCTCTGCAAGGAAAAAGTCTTCCAAAATATATACATTGTCCATCTGTTTATTAAGAGAGACAAAGGCAAATTTGAAAGTCCGATTCATTTCCAACTGGAGTCCTTCTTCAGGGACCATTGACTAAGGGAAAGTTTTAAAAAAGTATTGTTGTGACCAATATCACATTAAGTTGCAAAGTTTACCGAAAGGTAATTACAGGGCCTGCAGTAGCGGCCCTATAGTTATGGTCAGTTGCTCAACTCATAGAAAGAGCAGTTTTTGGGTGGCTTATAACTTCGCCCAACCCTCCCCCTGGATGCATTCTTACAAATGTTCTGAATTATTCTGCAAAAGTAGCTGCAGTTTTGTCAAGGGGGGTCAAAGTTATAGTGAGGATCCCAAAATCACAATGAAAAAAAAATACTGCTCACGCCTACAGCCAAAAACTCTGGATGGATTTTCACCAAATTTCCAGCAGGACCAGCAGGTTGGTCCCGAATGTGTGCTTTTGTAAATCTGTGCAGTAGTTCTTATAAAAAATTGCTAAAAAGTAGTTAAAAAACATATTACTATCTGGGTACGGTCTGCAGACTCACTTCCCTATTTGTTATTTTTTTGTTTTATTGTGCATTCGTAAGGCACGTATACATCAAGTGAATTGGGTTTCAAAGAACCAAAACTCAAACTCACTTCCCTATTCGGTTCGCAGACACCCTCCTGGAACAAGCAGGGTCTGGCGTGATGTCCTCCACTGATTGGATGGTGAACAGCAGGTGGCGCGTCACATTTTTTACAGTTGCCATGTTGTATTTTAGTAGAGGCGCTGGTGTCCGCGAATAACGCAGTGGGGAAAAAGTCTGTGAAACACATTTGGGGTTATTTGGTGGTTGAAAGAGGGGCTGGAAAGGGTAGGGGCGTCGAATAAAGATGCTATGGAGACGTTTTTCTACGTGAAAAAAGTGGCTGTGTTTGCCGCTCTGTCCACGGACACCATGGTGATCCGCAGACAGCACTGTGAACGAAAATTTGAAGTTATTTGATGACTGAAAGAAGATGTGGAAAGTGGAGGGGAGTGGACAAAAAGATGATATGGAGCTGTTTTTTATGGGTGAACAAAGGGTTTGCATCATTTCAATTGCAGGGGGTTGATGGCCAATTTTGTTTTGTGAAGTGTATTGTACATGCTTGTTATATGGATTAATTATATTGTGTTCTTTGTGGCCAGTGGCTAGATTTTTCGGGGGCATGGCCATAGGCCATGCCTTCAAGAATCTGGCCAGAGGCCAAACAGACTATAGTAATTGTAGGTACTGCAAGGGAAGTATGCAGTATTTGTAACATGGTGACATGATATAATTAAAGTGTATAGGGTATTTCTGATTTTAGTGCAATTGAGGATAGAGCTCCTTGATTTCTCCCCCACCTTTCACCCACTGAACCATTGTATCCTCATGAAACGGTAACATGATACCATTAGCTTCATGGACCAGCCACTGGACTCGCTGATTTGTTTTCCTAACTAACCCCCCTTCCTAGCTGTAACTGGGGTGTTTGTACTCCACCACCTCACTGTCTATGTGTAGAGTAATCCAGGGTTGTATCCTATGATTGTGGCTCTTCCATGTCTATTTCGTCCATCTGGCTCTCCTGATGTCTTTCTTCTTTTCTCATTTCTAGTGTTATGTTAATGACACACAGCTTTCCTAAAACCTCCCTGAACTAATTTGTTATCCTTGTTTTTTATCCCTGATTGTTTCATCGCAATTGAGGCATTGTGTGTGGCTAACAATCTCTGGCTCAATGCCAGTAAGACAGAGATTTTTCTTATTGTGATACCTGTGCCTGGTTTTTCTCCTACTCTCTGACCGCTGTCTTTGGGCCCTCGACTTTCACCATCCGGTGAGGCCAATAAACTTGGGTCATATTTAAGTCCTCTCCCTCCTTTACTACTTACATTTTGGAGCTTGTAAAAAAGCCTATGCTTTCAGCTTGGCCTCCTTACAGACATTGCACCATTCCTCACCTTCCCCCAGAAAATGAACGTATGTAGAGCCCTGGTCTTGTGTAGGCTGGACTACTGCAACAGCCTGTTTCTTAACCTCCCCCTTTGTTCTCTATGCCATCTTCGGCTAATATAGAATAGAGCTGCAAGACCTATCCTTGGCCTGAAGCCCAGGGATCGTATCGCTGCAGCCCTAAAGTGTGTACTTTAGCTCCTGGTGGTTGCAAGGATGACATTCAATGGACAAGGCTTTTTGGGGCCTGGGAGTACAATACCTCTAGTGGCCTCACACCTTGGCATCCCGTGGCACTTCACTTCTGGGCTCCCATGAGCATGTGGCAATCCCTACTCTTCTTTCTATGTATGCATCTATTTTACGGCACAATGCATACGCTCATTTATAGCAAGAGTGTCTTGCTCAGTGTATATCTCCTCAAAGATCCCAAAATAGCCATCCATGCGGAGGATACTCGGTTGTAAGAGTAGACAGCACACAGAACATTATTCATCACCACAATTACCTAGCCTTATCCCAGTCCTGGAGGTTGACTACCTACCTCAAACTAAACCCCTCTGAGACTGAATTCATCCTCATCAGTTTGCCCTTTTAAAAAACAACATGTCCAACAATGTCTCAATGATATGCGCCTCGAAGGATTTCACCCACAATGCTTGGACACAGAAAAATCCTTAGGCTTCACCAGTGACAGCAGCCTGTTGTGGTGAACCATAAGAATGTTGGAGACCACAGAGTGATATTTTATTACAATCTTTATTTAAACGTAAAATAATTCCTAACTTCCCTATGTGCACATTTTGATGACAGATTTTGTTTTCAGATGCATTCCATGGTACTCCTATTAACACATGGTATTAGCCCCAACAAGGCCAGATTCGCCTCCCAGTCTGCTCTGCAGATCTGCAATTGTCTGAGAGGCACCTTTTGTCTCCAGCAGCACCGGAGCTGAATCACGCAGCCGGTCCTACATCAAAGGCCCTCTTAAAAGGCTTGTGTGCCTGTCTGGGCTCTCTTTTCTCCCTGCTTGCTATTCGGAGCGGGCAGAGCAAGCAGCCTTCTATCTCAGCCGCACTGCTCGTATTCACTTTTCCACCTTCGCGCCACCTCACCCTTGCTCCCACACCTATTGCCTGTGACTGGACTGCGTTTAGTACCATTTGCTGCTATTTTGAATTTAGCTGGTAGTACCATCTGTTGCTACTCCAAAGTGCTACTTCAAAGTTAGCTATTCATACCATGTGCTGCTATTTTTAATTTAGCTGTGACCAGTGGCTACCCTGTGCTACCCCATCCTGCTTTTCCCCACACGCTGTCTCCCCTCACCCTCCCTCCACTACTCTCTCTTTTCTTCCCCCTCCTCCACGACGCCCATGGCAGTCTCTGCCTCTCCTATGTTTTCTAACTGTTTCTCCATTGACTATGCTTCCCTTCTCACTAAGTCTGGCAGGAAGAAGTTAAAAAAGGATATCTTGGCCTCGAACCCTGGTCTCCCTATCGCTGACACCTACTACAGCCTTTCCTTCAGACAGACCATCACCAACATCCTCTTTGTCCTTCACCGGACATTTGGACTCCTCATATAGTCTCTGTGCTCTCTTCCTTCTCTTCTTCACCTATTAATGGTGGCACCCGGTGGGAGGTACTCCTGGACCCCTCCACTCTTATAAGGTAATCATTAATTTCTACTTAATGGCACTGTCATGGTCCGGGGCCCTCAGGCCAACCTTCTCCTCTTTGACAGACGCTTCCCACGCCTCATCAATTTCCTTTCTTCTCCTGCTGTCCCGTCTTTCCCTTCTTCAGATTCCTTGCCTCCCCCCTCTGCCTATTCCTTGGCTACCTTGCCCTCTCCTCCTTACTCTTTTGTCCCCCTTGGGATCCTTCTACAACTCTGCAGAGCATAACCCTGATTTGTACCCCTCCCTGGATGTCCTTCAAGGATGGCAACCTTCTCCATATTGCCACTCTCAACTCTCACTCAGCCGTCAAACACTCCTCTGACATCTGCCACCTCCTGGAAGAACTTGTCTCACCAGACATGGTTCATGGGGAGCTCTGTCTCAAGCTTTGTCACTCTCCTCCCTGATGGCAACAAGATCCTCTCCACGCCCAGACTCAACCATTGTGGAGGTGGTGTAGCCTTGATCTTCCCGCAGTGCATTCCTGCCTCTGTCATTCCAATGCAGGCCTTTCTCTGTCTCCGGGCCACTCTTTTACTATGGCTAGTATCTATTGGGCACCTGGTCAGATCTCCTCCACCACTGAACTCCTCCTTCTTGGAGACTTCAACATCCATCTGGAGTGTCCTGGAGGTATCCCTCTCTCCTTTCCTCTCATCTCTCCCTCTTTACCCCTCCGGCCAAGCCAACTCCAACACTGCCAACTATCTGCTTGGTTATCCTACCCTTGAAGCATGTGTCAGTTAAGGCTTTTGCTACCATTCTCTCTCCCCCTACACTACCTCTGGCTGACTCACATCCCCCAGTGTTTAACCTCTCTCCCTGACTCTTCAACCAATACCTGACACCACTTGCCCACTGTATTGCTACTCTCTGCTGAAACTTTCAATGCTATCCGGATGACATCCAACTTCTTTTCAGGCTCCCCTCTGCCACCTCTTCTTCCTCTCTCATCTCCAACTGTCTGTCTGCAAACCAGGAGTGGTGCGCCACCAATGACCTCGGCCTTAATGCCAGTACGACAGAAATCCTCCTCATCGGCGCACCTGCACCGTCCTTTCCTGTCACTCTCTGGCCGGCCTCCCTTGGCTCTCTGTCTGCTCCCTCTTGCAAGGCTAAGAACCTCTGGGTCATCTTTGACTCCACACTTTCCTTTTCTCCCCACATCTCTGATATCTCAAAAAACTCTAACTACCAACTGAACCTCCTCAGAGGTATTCTTCCTTTCCTCTCCTTCCCCCAGAAGCTCAATGTCTCCAGAGCTCGTGGTCTCTCTAGACTGGACTATTGCAACATCCTCTTTCTAAATCTGCCTGCACTCACTCTCCGTCCTCTGTAGCTCATCCAGAACAGGACTGAGAGACTTGTCCTTGGCCTCAAGCCCAGGGATTGAATCTCTCCAGCCGTGAAATCTCTTCAGTGGCAGCGACTGCAAGGATTATATTAAAGACTGTTTGCATTGTCCACAAGGCTTTCAGGGGCCTGTGTCCACAATACCTTCAACTCTCCCTGCGTAAATACATTCCCACTGAATCTCTTCACTCCTTCACCTCCAACTCCCTCAGGGTCAGTCACTTCTCCAAGCAACGAGTTGGGGCTAGATCCTTTTCCGTGGCTGGGGCCTCCTTCTGGAACAGCCTCCCTGACTATCCAAAACTTGAGGATAACCATCTTCGGTTTCGGAAGCACTTCAAGACCTTCCTCTTTGCTTCTGGCTTCGCTCTTCCTCTCCCCTGCTAATCTGTCTGCTTGGCACATGGTTAGCCTCTGATTTTGGACCTCCAGCCACACACCCATACTGCCTCCTGGCAACCCCTGCACTTGGGTCTGTATCTGCAACCCTACAGTCTCTGTCCAGTACTTATTAGACACCTGTTGTCCACACCTTGTTCTTGCACTTACCACCTGCTGGCCGCACTACCTGTTGTTGTTTTGATCACATGTTCAGCAATTTCCACTCCTCCCCTGCCCCTCACACTTCCCCCTTCCCTATTTCCTGCACTTGCACATTCTCAATGTCACTGGGCCTAGTAAGATCGTTGTTTTGTCCTCCCTTGTTTCCCCTCCCTTGCCTTGTTGGCTGCCATCCGATCCATCCGATCGGCCCTCCCAAGGCTGGATTCACCTCCCAGGGGCCTTTTGTCTCCAGCATGATCGGAGCCAGATGGGGCAGCCGCCCCTACATCGATGGCCCTCATAAAAGGCTTGGTGCCTGTCTGGGCCTCCCGGCGATTCCCTCTGCCCCTACTACTGGACTTCCTTGCTCCATTGGAGTGTATCCCAATGTGGTCCCTCCTCGGCTCATCTCAGCACTTCATTGACGTTTGGTATTCTGGTACCACCTTTGCCCTGGTAAGCACACCGACCCACCTGCCCTGGCTTAGCTCTCCACATGTCTGTCTTGCGCTGCATAGGTGTGTGTTTTCTGAGTCCCAGCACCCTTCACCTTGTCATGCATCTTGCGCTGTCTTGGACATTGGAATCAGGGTGTGTTTTGCATCCCAGCACCCTTCACCTTGTCATGCATCTTGCGCTGTCTTGGACATTGGAATTGTGGTGTGTTTTGCATCCCAACGCCCTCCACCTTGTCATGCATCTTGCGCTGTCTTGGACATTGGAATCAGGATGTGTTTTGCATCCCAGCACCCTCCGCCTTGTCATGCATCTTGCGCTGTCTTGGACATTGGAATCAGGGTGTGTTTTGCATCCCAGCACCCTTCACCTTGTCATGCATCTTGCGCTGTCATGGACATTGGAATCAGCGTGTGTTTTGCATCCCAGCACCCTTCACCTTGTCATGCATCTTGCGCTGTCTTGGACATTGGAATCAGGGTGTGTTTTGCATCCCAGCACCCTTCACCTTGTCATGCATCTTGCGCTGTCTTGGACATTGGAATCAGGGTGTGGTTGCATCCCAGCACCCTCCACCTTGTCATGCATCTTGCGCTGTCTTGGACATTGGAATTGTGGTGTGTTTTGCATCCCAGCACCCTCCACCTTGTCATGCATCTTGCGCTGTCTTGGACATTGGAATCAGGGTGTGTTTAGCATCCCAGCACCCTCCACCTTGTCATGCATCTTGCGCTGTCTTGGACATTGGAATCATGGTGTGTTTTGCATCCCAGCACCCTCCACCTTGTCATTTGGAGGAATCATGGGGCCTCATTACGAGGTGGGTGGTAAGGTATGGCCCTGACCGGCATGGAGCAAATACTGTGACCGTGTTGCCACAAGGCCGCTATTAGAGGGCAATTACGAGTATACGGGCACGAGCTTTGCGCCATGCCGGTAACAACCTTTCCGCGCTGCCGTAAAAGGGTGAAAAATTGTCCTTACCGGCATTAACTCCACCGCCATCCAAGCCATCGGCATTAGCAGTGACCACTATTAGCGGTGACCGCAATTAGAGGTCACCGCTAATAAGCGGAACCGGAAGTAGCGTCATCGCACAGGAACGGGAAAGAGCATGGCGGCCATCTTTAAAAACACAATCCATTGCCATCCTCTGTAACCAGGAGCCATCTCACCACCACACCTCTACCACACCTCTACCACTACCTGCAGCACATCACAATGCCCAAGGCACTCAAAAAAAGTGCAGAGCGCCTGCGCAAGGAGCGCTTCTCACCAGAAGAGTTGAACATGCTGGCCAAGACGCTGCAAGAGCATGCAGATGTCGTCTTCTCAACCAACATGTCTCGACCTGCAGTGCAGCGGAAGAAGGAGATATGGGCGGAGGTGGCGCAGAATGTGAGTGCCGTTGGCACCACCCCCGCACTCCTAAAGATGTCTGGAAGTACTGGGACGACCTGCGCTTACGCGTGCGGCACATCCTCCTGGCCAAACGCAAGCAGGCGATGGCAACAGGTGGAGGTGCGGACTCCCCCATAAAGATGTAACCCTGGGAGGAGATCTGAGCAAGCACCTTTGGGATGGAGGCTATTGAGGGAGTGGGGGACATGGATAGTGGAGCCCTGTCATCGGCCGATGCAGGTAGGTGTCCCAAATGTAACACTGCAAAGACCAACACGATGATGTTCCCCTGAACTGACAGTGCAATGATAGAAAGCAGGGTCCACCAGACACATATTAGCAAGACTGCCTACAGGCAGTGCACAGCACCATCTTGTCCACATGCATGATGCACCATATATATGTCCCATCCCAGACGTATCCCGGCATCACCCACCCAAAAGCCAAGCAACCCGTATGACACTACCCCAATGCCAATCAACTGCCATTCCATATCAATGCAGCTAGCCCAATGCATGCCTGATGCATGTAGACCCATCACTAATCCTCTCCCTCTCTTGGTCCCCTACAGGCACTCCATCAGACAGCGATGAGCAGGACCCCAGGGAGGATGCTGCAACACCACACAAGAAGGCCAGGGGCATGGAGGGAGAAAACCGCCCCTCTACATCAAGGGGAAGAGGGCAACCTGGACTAACGCGGAAGGGCAAGACAACCCGAGAACCCACAGCACCAATGTGCACTACGGCCCCCACCAAAGCACCCACACCAGCCACCAACACACAGGAGCCAGTAGCTGAAGGCACAGTAGAGGCTGCCAGCAGTACTGTGGGGGAGACAGCTGCCACAGCAGCTGTGTCGGATGACGAGGAGATGTTCTGCCACATGGCACAACCACCGCTATAGGCCCCCCGCATTCACCGCACCTCTCACCATCCAGCAGCCATGAGCTGTCTCCTGGGGAGTCATGGCCCGGTAGTTTCAGCCCCACGCCAACCGTGCATGAGGAACCAACCATGTCGGTAGCACCTCATACATCCACCAGTGTCCTGAACAGCCAAGAGGGGATCAGGGTAATCCAGAAGCAGCAGGCGGAGCTGACAGGGCTGTTGACACAGCACATCACAGAATGTGGCCGGGCAGGGGATGAGATTAGGGAATGTGCTTCATCCCTCAAATCTGCAATTGAGACCACCTCAAAAAACACATGCAGTGCATTGGCAGCAGTGAGGCAGGTCCTCACCCAAATGGTGGCAGCAATGGAGGCCATGCGTCCGGCACAGGTGGCAGAACAACCTAGGACATCCTCCAATGGACAGGGGCCACCTGCTGCCGGAAGAGGAGAAGGGCTGTAGGTTCAGCAAGGCATTCTGGTTTCATGTAGACTTATGGTACATGCCAGTGCACACCATGTGTGGGGAAGTTGAGGGGGGAGGGGGAAGAGGGTGTGTGGGGAAGTTGAGGGGGGAGGGGGAAGGGGGAGAGAGTGTTTGGGGAAGTTGAGGGGGGAGGTGGAGGGGGAGAGGGTGTGTGGGAAAGTTGAAGGGGGATGGGGGGAAGAGGGTGTGTGAGGGAGTTGAGGGAGGAGGTGGAGGGGGGAGTGGGAGTGTGGGGTGGAGAGCTTGTGCACTTGATATGTTACATATTCTGAATACACCTGCTGTGAAATTTGAATTCACATGCGCGGACATTGCTTATTGTGTATGTGTGCTATATTGGTGAACAGTCTACAGTGTCCATGTCCCTGACACACCCAGTGCCCTGAGTTCCACCTCCATGTCACACTCCCCATCCATGTGTGCTAGAAACATTGGTCAATCAGATTCTGACGCACGGCATGTCCTTCCTGTGCATCGCTGCCTCCCTGAAGTGCAGCCCCATCTCCACTCTCCTCATCCTCATCGTCAGGTGGTTGCAGTTCAGCGTCAGGGGGCAGAGGCACATTCCGTCTGATGCACATATTGTGTAGCATGACACATGCCATGACGATCTTGCCCACCTTCTCATGGCCGTTCAGGAGTGCCCCACCAGACCTGCTGAGGCAGCAAAACCGTGCCTTCAAGAGGCCAAATGTATGCTCAATCACCACACGGGTATGTGTATGCGCACGATTGTAGTCCTCCTCGTGCCTGTTCTGCGGGTTCCAGACTGGGGTAAGGAGCCACCTCTTCAAGGGATAGCCTGCATCACCTGCACGTGGGCAACAATGATTATGTATAAGTCCTCACATCATATGGGACCTGTATCAATGACACCATAGCATGTATTAATTTCCTGTTTGCACCCACAGATCCATGCATGAATAGAGACACATGATGTGACTGCTATGTGTGTATTCCTCTTATAGACAGGTGTGCGTGCCATCTTCTAGTGGGCGCAGGGGGGGCCAATTCCTTGTGAGTGCTCATTCACTGTGGTAGTCCACGCTGGTTGCCCCATTGATCTGGGTGATGTGCAGTGATTTGAATGCTTTCATCGTGTCAACGTTGATGGCAGCCTCATGATGATCTCACTATGCACGACACATGGTGACATGCTGTTTTGGTGGACCTCTGTGTTGGTGTAGGGGCATGTTCATGTATTTTGACCTCATGTGGCTCCTTTGTACGCAGTAATGGAGACCTGTCCTTTTTGATGATGGTATTTGGTGCTGTGCAATGGCCATCCTAATTGCTTGTCGCTGCATTGTGTTGTGGGGGCTACGGTCTGATTATGTGTAGTGTACATGCTGATGGCTATGGAATGGTTGTTGCACTGCATCATTTTCGTGGTGGGGCAGCTGACGTCTTGCATTTTGTGGTCAGGTGTCTGGTCAAGTCTGGCCTTCTTTGGGGTAAGAGCATGGTTCATCCTCTCAGGTACTCTCAGCCAGGTAAAGTATGCATCTCTCCCCCCCATCTCAGCCAGGTAAAGCATGCATCCCCCCCATATCAGCCAGGTAAAGTATGCATCCCCCCCCATCTCAGCCAGGTGATGTATGCATCTCTCACCCCCCATCTCAGCCAGGTAAAGCATGCATCCCCCCCACCATCTCAGCCAGGTGATGTATGCATCACTCACCCCCCACCTCAGCCACGTAAAGCATGCATCCCCCCCACCATCTCAGCCAGGTGATGTATGCATCTCTCCCCCCCATCTCAGCAAGGTAAAGTATGCATCCCCCCCCATCTCAGCCAGGTAAAGTATGCATCTCTCCCCCCCCCATCTCAGCAAGGTAAAGTATGCATCTCTCCCCTCCCCAATCTCAGCAAGGTAAAGTATGCATCTCTCTCCCCCCCTTCTCAGCCAGGTAAAGTATTCATCTCTCTCCCTCCATCTCAGCCAGGTAAAGTATGCACCCCCCCATCTCAGCCAGGTAAAGTATGCACCCCCCCATCTCAGCCAGGTAAAGTATGCATCTCTCCCCGCCCCATCTCAGCCAGGTAAAGTATGCATCTCCCCCCCCATCTCAGCCAGGTAAAGTATGCATCTCTCCCCCCCCCATCTCAGCAAGGTAAAGTATGCATCTCTCCCCTCCCCCATCTCAGCAAGGTAAATTATGCATATCTCCCCTCCCCCATCTAAGCCAGGTAAAGTATGCATCTCCCCCCCCATCTCAGCCAGGTAAAGTATGCATCTCTCCCCCCCCCCCCCATCTCAGCAAGGTAAAGTATGCATCTCTCCCCTCCCCAATCTCAGCAAGGTAAAGTATGCATCTCTCCCCCCCCCTTCTCAGCCAGGTAAAGTATTCATCTCTCTCCCTCCATCTCAGCCAGGTAGAGTATGCACCCCCCATCTCAGCCAGGTAAAGTATGCACCCCCCCATCTCAGCCAGGTAAAGTATGCATCTCTCCCCTGCCCCATCTCAGCCAGGTAAGGTATGCATCTCTCCCCTCCCCCATCTCAGCAAGGTAAAGTATGCATCTCTCTCCTCCCCTTCTCAGCTAGGTAAAGTATGCATCTCTCTCCCCCCATCTCAGCCAGGTAAAGTATGCACCCCCCCATCTCAGCCAGGTAAAGTATGCATCTCTCCCCCGCCCCATCTCAGCCAGGTGAAGTATGCATCTCTCCCCTCCCCCATCTCAGCCAGGTGAAGTATGCATCTCTCTCCCCCCATCTCAGCCAGGTAAAGTATGCATCTCTCCCCCGCCCCATCTCAGCCAGATAAAGTATGCATCTCTCCCCGCCCCCATCTCAGCCAGGTGAAGTATGCATCTCTCCCCCCCATCTCAGCCAGGTAAAGTATGCATCTCTCTCCCCCCATCTCAATCAGGTAAGTATGCATCTCTCTCCCCCCATCTCAGCCAGGTAAAGTATACATCTCCCCCCATCTCAGCCAGGTAAAGTATGCATCTCCCCCCCATCTCAGCCAGGTAAAGTATGCATCCCCCCATCTCAGCCAGGTGAAGTATGCATCTCTCTCCCCCCATCTCAGCCAGGTAAAGTATGCATCTCTCTCCCCCCATCTCAGCCAGGTAAAGTATGCATCTCTCCCCTCCCCCATCTCAGCCAGGTAAAGTATGCACCCCCCAATCTCAGCCAGGTAAAGTATGCATCTCTCCCCCGCCCCATCTCAGCCAGGTAAAGTATGCATCTCTCCCCCCCCCCATCTCAGCAAGGTAAAGTATGCATCTCTCCCCGCCCCATCTCAGCCAGGTGAAGTATGCATCTCTCTCCCCCCATCTCAGCCAGGTAAAGTATGCATCTCTCTCCCCCCATCTCAGCCAGGTAAAGTATGCATCTCTCCCCTCCCCCATCTCAGCCAGGTAAAGTATGCAACCCCCAATCTCAGCCAGGTAAAGTATGCATCTCTCCCCCGCCCCATCTCAGCCAGGTAAAGTATGCATCTCTCCCCTCCCCCATCTCAGCAAGGTAAAGTATGCATCTCTCTCCCTCCCTTCTCAGCCAGGTAAAGTATGCATCTCTCTCACCCCATCTCAGCCAGGATAAGTATGCACCCCCCCATCTCAGCCAGGTAAAGTATGCACCCCCCATCTCAGCCAGGTAAAGTATGCATCTCTCCCCTGCCCCATCTCAGCCAGGTGAAGTATGCATCTCTCCCCTCCCCCATTTCAGCCAGGTGAAGTATGCATCTCTCTCCCCCCATCTCAGCCAGGTAAAGTATGCACCCCCCATCTCAGCCAGGTAAAGTATGCATCTCTCCCCCGCCCCATCTCAGCCAGGTAAAGTATGCATCTCTCCCCCCCACCATCTCAGCCAGGTGAAGTATGCATCTCTCCCCCCCCATCTCAGCCAGGTAAAGTATGCATCTCTCTCCCCCCATCTCAGTCAGGTAAAGTATGCATCTCTCTCCCCCCATCTCAGCCAGGTAAAGTATGCATCTCTCTCCCCCCATCTCAGCCAGGTAAAGTATGCATCTCTCCCCTCCCCCATCTCAGCCAGGTAAAGTATGCATCTCTCCCCCCATCTCAGCCAGGTAAAGTATGCATCTCTCCCCCCCATCTCAGCCAGGTAAAGTATGAATCTCTCTCCCCCCATCTCAGTCAGGTAAAGTATGCATCTCTCTCCCCCCATCTCAGCCAGGTAAAGTATGCATCTCTCTCCCCCCATCTCAGCCAGGTAAAATATGCATCTCTCCCCTCCCCCATCTCAGCCAAGTAAAGTATGCATCTCTCTCCCCCATCTCAGCCAGGTAAAGTATGCATCTCTCTCCCCCCATCTCAGCCAGGTAAAGTATGCACCCCTCCATCACAGCCTGGTAAAATATGCATCTCTCCCCCCCCATGACAGCCAGGTAAAGTATGCATCTCTCCCCCCCATGTCAGCCAGGTAAAGTATGCATCTCTTCCCCCCCCATCACAGCCAGGTAAAGTATGCATCTCCCCCCCATCTCAGCCAGGTAAAATATGCATCTCTCCCCCACATCTCATCCAGGTAAAGTATGCATCTCCCCCCATCTCAGCCAGGTAAAGTATGCATCTCCCCCCCATCTCAGCCAGGTAAAGTATGCATCTCCCCCCCATCTCATCCAGGTAAAGTATGCATCCCCCCCATCTCAGTCAGGTAAAGTATGCATCTCTCCCCCCCATCTCAGCCAGGTAAAGTATGAATCTCCCTCCCCCCATCTCAGCCAGGTAAAATATGCATCTCCCCCCCCATCTCAGCCAGGTGAAGCATGCATCTCTCCCCCATCTCAGCAAGGTGAAGTATGCATCTCCCCCCATCTCAGCAAGGTGAAGTATGCATCTCTGCCCCAACTCAGCCAGGTGAAGTATGCATCTCCCGCCCCCCATCTCAGCCAGCTGAAGTATGCATCTCCCCCCATCTCAGCCAGGTGAAGTATGCATCTCTCCCCCCATCTCAGCCAGGTGAAGTATGCATCTCCCCCCCATCTCAGCCAGGTGCAGTATGCATCTCTCCCCTCCCCATCTCAGCCAGGTGAAGTATGCATCCCCCCCATCTCAGTCAGGTAAAGTATGCATCTCTCCCCCCCATCTCAGCCAGGTAAAGTATGAATCTCCCTCCCCCCATCTCAGCCAGGTAAAATATGCATCTCCCCCCCCCATCTCAGCCAGGTGAAGTATGCATCTCTCCCCCCCATCTCAGCCAGGTGAGGTATGCATCTCCCCCCATCTCAGCCAGGTGAAATATGCATCACCCCCCCATCTCAGCCAGGTAAAGTATGCATCTCTCCGCCCCATCTCAGCCAGGTGAGGTATGCATCTCCCCCCATCTCAGCCAGGTGAAGCATGCATCTCTCCCCCCATCTCAGCAAGGTGAAGTATGCATCTCCCCCCATCTCAGCCAGGTAAAGTATGCATCTCTCCCCTCCCCCATCTCAGCCAAGTAAAGTATGCATCTCTCTCCCCCATCTCAGCCAGGTAAAGTATGCATCTCTCTCCCCCCATCTCAGCCAGGTAAAGTATGCACCCCTCCATCACAGCCTGGTAAAATATGCATCTCTCCCCCCCCCCCCCATGACAGCCAGGTAAAGTATGCATCTCTCCCCCCCATGTCAGCCAGGTAAAGTATGCATCTCTTCCCCCCCCCCATCACAGCCAGGTAAAGTATGCATCTCCCCCCCATCTCAGCCAGGTAAAATATGCATCTCTCCCCCACATCTCATCCAGGTAAAGTATGCATCTCCCCCCATCTCAGCCAGGTAAAGTATGCATCTCCCCCCCATCTCAGCCAGGTAAAGTATGCATCTCCCCCCATCTCATCCAGGTAAAGTATGCATCCCCCCCATCTCAGTCAGGTAAAGTATGCATCTCTCCCCCCCATCTCAGCCAGGTAAAGTATGCATCTCCCTCCCCCCATCTCAGCCAGGTAAAATATGCATCCCCCCCCCATCTCAGCCAGGTGAAGTATGCATCTCTCCCCCCCATCTCAGCCAGGTGAGGTATGCATCTCCCCCCATCTCAGCCAGGTGAAATATGCATCACCCCCCCATCTCAGCCAGGTAAAGTATGCATCTCTCCGCCCCATCTCAGCCAGGTGAGGTATGCATCTCCCCCCATCTCAGCCAGGTGAAGCATGCATCTCTCCCCCCATCTCAGCAAGGTGAAGTATGCATCTCCCCCCATCTCAGCAAGGTGAAGTATGCATCTCTGCCCCAACTCAGCCAGGTGAAGTATGCATCTCCCCCCCCCCATCTCAGCCAGCTGAAGTATGCATCTCCCCCCATCTCAGCCAGGTGAAGTATGCATCTCTCCCCCCCATCTCAGCCAGGTGAGGTATGCATCTCCCCCCATCTCAGCCAGGTGAAGCATGCATCTCTCCCCCCATCTCAGCAAGGTGAAGTATGCATCTCCCCCCATCTCAGCAAGGTGAAGTATGCATCTCTGCCCCAACTCAGCCAGGTGAAGTATGCATCTCCCGCCCCCCATCTCAGCCAGCTGAAGTATGCATCTCCCACAATCTCAGCCAGGTGAAGTATGCATCTCTCCCCCCATCTCAGCCAGGTGAAGTATGCATCCCCCCCCCATCTCAGCCAGGTGCAGTATGCATCTCTCCCCTCCCCATCTCAGCCAGGTGAAGTATGCATCTCCCCTCCCCCATCTCAGCCAGGTGAAGTATGCATCTCTCCCCCCACATCTCAGCCAGGTGAAGTATGCATCTCTCCCCCCCATCTTAGCCAGGTGAGGTATGCATCTCCCCCACTCTCAGCCAGGTGAAGTATGCATCTCTCACCCGCCTCTCAGCCAGGTGAAGTATGCATCTCTACCGGCCTCTCAGCCAAGTGAAATATGCATCGCCCCCCCATCTCAGCCAGGTGAAGTATGCATCTCCCCCCCCCATCTCACGCAGGTGAAGTATGCATCTCTCCCCCCCATCTCAGCCAGGTGAAGTATGCATCCCCCCCATCTCAGCCAGGTGAAGTATGCATCTCTCCCCACCCCCATCTCAGCCAGGTGAAGTATGCAACCCCCCCATCTCAGCCAGGTGAAGTATGCATCTCTCCCCATCCCCATCTCAGCCAGGTAAAGTATGCATCCCCCCCATCTCAGCCAGGCAAAGTATGCACCCCCCCCCCCCCATCTCAACCAGGTAAAGTATGCATCTCTCCCCCCCATCTCAGCCAGGTAAAGTATGCATCTCCCCCCTCAATCTCAGCCAGGTGAAGTATATCCCCCCCCCCATCTCAGCCAGGTGAAGTATGCATCCCCCTCCTGTCTCAGCCAGGTAAAGGATGCATCTCTCCCCTCCCCCATCTCAGCCAGCTAAAGTATGCATCTCCCCTCCCCCATCTCAGCCAGGTAAAGTATGCATCTCTCCCCCCCCCATCTCAACCAGGTGAAGTATGCATCTCCCCCCCATCTCAGCCAGGTTAAGTATGCATCTCCCCCCCATCTCAGCCAGGTGAAGTATGCATCTCCCCCCCAATCTCAGCCAGGTGAAGTATGCACCCTTCCCCCATCTCAGCCAGGTAAAGTATGCATCTCCCCCCCATCTCAGCCAGGTAAAGTATGCATCTCCCCCACCATCTCAGGCAGGTGAAGTATGCATCTCTACCCTCCCATCTCAGCCACGTAAAGTATGCATCTCTCCTCCCCATCTCAGCCAGGTAACGTATGCAACCCCCCCCCTATCTCAGCCAGGTAAAGTATGCATCTCCCCCCCCATCTCAAACAGGTAAAGTATGCACCCCCCATCTCAGCCAGGTAAAGTATGCATCTCCCCCCCATCTCTGCCAGGTAAAGTATGCACCCCCCCATCTCAGCTAGGTAAAGTATGCATCTCTCCCCCCCATCTCAGCCAGGTAAAGTATGCATCTCTCTCCCCCCATCTCAGTCAGGTAAAGTATGCATCTCTCTCCCCCCATCTCAGCCAGGTAACGTATGCAACTCCCCCCCTATCTCAGCCAGGTAAAGTATGCATCTCTCCCCTCCCCCATCTCAGCCAGGTGAAGTATGCATCTCTCCCCCCCATCTCAGCCAGGTAAAGTATGCATCTCTCTCCCCACATCTCAGTCAGGTAAAGTATGCATCTCTCTCCCCCCATCTCAGCCAGGTAAAGAATGCATCTCTCTCCCCCCATCTCAGCCAGGTAAAGTATGCATCTCTCCCCTCCCCCATCTCAGCCAAGTAAAGTATGCATCTCTCTCCCCCATCTCAGCCAGGTAAAGTATGCATCTCTCTCCCCCCATCTCAGCCAGGTAAAGTATGCACCCCTCCATCACAGCCTGGTAAAGTATGCATCTCTCCCCCCCCCCATGACAGCCAGGTAAAGTATGCATCTCTCCCCCCCCATGTCAGCCAGGTAAAGTATGCATCTCTTCCCCCCCATCACAGCCAGGTAAAGTATGCATCTCCTCCCCCCCCATCTCAGCCAGGTGAAGTATGCATCTCCCCCCATCTCAGCCAGGTAAAGTATGCATCTCTCCCCCACATCCCATCCAGGTAAAGTATGCATCTCCCCCCATCTCAGCCAGGTAAAGTATGCATCTCCCCCCCATCTCAGCCAGGTAAAGTATGCATCTCTCCCCCCCATCTCAGCCAGGTAAAGTATGCATCTCCCCCACATCTCATCCAGGTAAAGTATGCATCCCCCCCATCTCAGTCAGGTAAAGTATGAATCTCCCTCCCCCCATTTCAGCCAGGTAAAATATGCATCCCCCCCCCATCTCAGCCAGGTGAAGTATGCATCTCTCCCCCCCATCTCAGCCAGGTGAGGTATGCATCTCCCCCCATCTCAGCCAGGTGAAATATGCATCACCCCCCATCTCAGCCAGGTAAAGTATGCATCTCCCCCCATCTCAGCCAGGTGAAGTATGCATCTCTCCCCCCCATCTCAGCCAGGTGAGGTATGCATCTCCCCCATCTCAGCCAGGTGAAGCATGCATCTCTCCCCCCATCTCAGCAAGGTGAAGTATGCATCTCCCCCCATCTCAGCAAGGTGAAGTATGCATCTCTGCCCCAACTCAGCCAGGTGAAGTATGCATCTCCCCCCCCATCTCAGCCAGCTGAAGTATGCATCTCCCCCCATCTCAGCATGGTGAAGTATGCATCTCTCCCCCCATCTCAGCCAGGTGAAGTATGCATCTCCCCCCCATCTCAGCCAGGTGCAGTATGCATCTCTCCCCTCCCCATCTCAGCCAGGTGAAGTATGCATCTCCCCTCCCCCATCTCAGCCAGGTGAAGTATGCATCTCTCCCCCCCCATCTCAGCCAGGTGAAGTATGCATCTCTCCCCCCCATCTTAGCCAGGTGAGGTATGCATCTCCCCCACTCTCAGCCAGGTGAAGTATGCATCTCTCACCCGCCTCTCAGCCAGGTGAAGTATGCATCTCTACCGGCCTCTCAGCCAAGTGAAGTATGCATCGCCCCCCCATCTCAGCCAGGTGAAGTATGCATCTCCCCCCCCATCTCACGCAGGTGAAGTATGCATCTCTCCCCCCCATCTCAGCCAGGTGAAGTATGCATCCCCCCCATCTCAGCCAGGTGAAGTATGCATCTCTCCCCACCCCCATCTCAGCCAGGTGAAGTATGCAACCCCCCCATCTCAGCCAGGTGAAGTATGCATCTCTCCCCACCCCCATCTCAGCCAGGTAAAGTATGCATCCCCCCATCTCAGCCAGGCAAAGTATGCACCCCCCCATCTCAACCAGGTAAAGTATGCATCTCTCCCCCCCATCTCAGCCAGGTAAAGTATGCATCTCCCCCCTCAATCTCAGCCAGGTGAAGTATATCCCCCCCCCATCTCAGCCAGGTGAAGTATGCATCCCCCTCCTGTCTCAGCCAGGTAAAGGATGCATCTCTCCCCTCCCCCATCTCAGCCAGCTAAAGTATGCATCTCCCCTCCCCCATTTCAGCCAGGTAAAGTATGCATCTCTCCCGCCCATCTCAACCAGGTGAATTATGCATCTCCCCCCATCGCAGCCAGGTTAAGTATGCATCTCCCCCCCATCTCAGCCAGGTGAAGTATGCATCTCCCCCCCAATCTCAGCCAGGTGAAGTATGCACCCCCCCCCATCTCAGCCAGGTAAAGTATGCATCTCCCCCCCCATCTCAGCTAGGTAAAGTATGCATCTCCCCCACCATCTCAGGCAGGTGAAGTATGCATCTCTACCCTCCCATCTCAGCCACGTAAAGTATGCATCTCTCCCCCCCATCTCAGCCAGGTAACGTATGCAACTCCCCCCCTATCTCAGCCAGGTAAAGTATGCATCTCCCCCCCATCTCAAACAGGTAAAGTATGCACCCCCCATCTCAGCCAGGTAAAGTATGCATCTCCCCCCCCATCTCAGCCAGGTAAAGTATGCACCCCCCTATCTCAGCTAGGTAAAGTATGCATCTCCCCCCCATCTCAGCCAGGTAAAGTATGCATCCCCCCCATCTCAGCCAGGTAAAGTATGCACCCCCCCATCTCAGCCAGGTAAAGTATGCATCTCCCCCACCCCCATCTCAGCCAGGTAAAGTATCCATCTCCCCCATCTCAGCCAGGTAAAGTATGCACCCCCCCATCTCAGCCAGGTAAAGTATGCACCCCCCCTCTCAGCCAGGTAAAGTATGCATCTCCCCCCCCATCTCAGCCAGGTAAAGTATGCATCCACCCCCATCTCAGCCAGGTGAAGTATGCATCTCTCCCCCCCATCTCAGCCAGGTGAGGTATGCATCTCCCCCCATCTCAGCCAGGTGAAGTATGCATCTCTCCCCCCATCTCAGCCAGGTAAAGTATGCATCTCTCTCCCCCCATCTCAGCCAGGTAAAGTATGCACCTCCCATCTCAGCCAGGTAAAGTATGCATCTCTCCCCCGCCCCATCTCAGCCAGGTAAAGTATGCATCTCCCCCCCCATCTCAGCCAGGTGAAGTATGCATCTCTCCCCCCCATCTCAGCCAGGTAAAGTATGCATCTCTCTCCCCCCATCTCAGTCAGGTAAAGTATGCATCTCTCTCCCCCCATCTCAGCCAGGTAAAGTATGCATCTCTCTCCCCCCATCTCAGCCAGGTAAAGTATGCACCCCTCCATCACAGCCTGGTAAAGTATGCATCTCTTCCCCCCCCATCACAGCCAGGTGAAGTATGCATCTCCCCCCATCTCAGCCAGGTAAAGTATGCATCTCCCCCCCATCTCAGCCAGGTAAAGTATGCATCTCCCCCCCATCTCATCCAGGTAGAGTATGCATCCCCCCCATCTCAGTTAGGTAAAGTATGCATCTCTCCCCCCCATCTCAGCCAGGTAAAGTATGAATCTTCCTCCCCCCATCTCAGCCAGGTAAAATATGCACCCCCCCCCATCTCAGCCAGGTGAAGTATGCATCTCTCCCCCCCATCTCAGCCAGGTGAGGTATGCATCTCCCCCCATCTCAGCCAGGTGAAATATGCATCACCCCCCCATCTCAGCCAGGTAAAGTATGCATCTCCCCCCATCTCAGCCAGGTGAAGTATGCATCTCTCCCCCCCATCTCAGCCAGGTGAGGTATGCATCTCCCCCCATCTCAGCCAGGTGAAGCATGCATCTCTCTCCCCATCTCAGCAAGGTGAAGTATGCATCTCTGCCCCAACTCAGCCAGGTGAAGTATGCATCTCCCCCCCCATCTCAGCAAGGTGAAGTATGCATCTCTGCCCCAACTCAGCCAGGTGAAGTATGCATCTCCCCCCCCATCTCAGCCAGCTGAAGTATGCATCTCCCCCCATCTCAGCCAGGTGAAGTATGCATCTCTCCCCCCATCTCAGCCAGGTGAAGTATGCATCTCCCCCCATCTCAGCCAGGTGCAGTATGCATCTCTCCCCTCCCCATCTCAGCCAGGTGAAGTATGCATCTCCCCTCCCCCATCTCAGCCAGGTGAAGTATGCATCTCCCCCCCCCATCTCAGCCAGGTGAAGTATGCATCTCTCCCCCCATCTTAGCCAGGTGAGGTATGCATCTCCCCCACTCTCAGCCAGGTGAAGTATGCATCTCTCACCCGCCTCTCAGCCAGGTGAAGTATGCATCTCTACCGGCCTCTCAGCCACGTGAAGTATGCATCGCCCCCCCATCTCAGCCAGGTGAAGTATGCATCCCCCCCATCTCACGCAGGTGAAGTATGCATCTCTCCCCCCCATCTCAGCCAGGTGAAGTATGCATCCCCCCCATCTCAGCCAGGTGAAGTATGCATCTCTCCCCACCCCCATCTCAGCCAGGTGAAGTATGCAACCCCCCATCTCAGCCAGGTGAAGTATGCATCTCTCCCCACCCCCATCTCAGCCAGGTAAAGTATGCATCCCCCCCATCTCAGCCAGGCAAAGTATGCACCCCCCCCCCATCTCAGCCAGGTAAAGTATGCATCTCTCCCCCCCATCTCAGCCAGGTAAAGTATGCATCTCCCCCCTCAATCTCAGGCAGGTGAAGTATATCCCCCCCCCATCTCAGCCAGGTGAAGTATGCATCCCCCTCCCATCTCAGCCAGGTAAAGGATGCATCTCTCCCCTCCCCCATCTCAGCCAGCTAAAGTATGCATCTCCCCTCCCCCATCTCAGCCAGGTAAAGTATGCATCTCTCCCCCCCATCTCAACCAGGTGAAGTATGCATCTCCCCCCCATCTCAGCCAGGTGAAGTATGCATCTCCCCCCCATCTCAGCCAGGTGAAGTATGCATCTCCCCCCCATCTCAGCCAGGTGAAGTATGCATCCCCCCCCCATCTCAGCCAGGTAAAGTATGCATCTCCCCCCCATCTCAGCCAGGTAAAGTATGCATCTCCCCCACCATCTCAGGCAGGTGAAGTATGCATCTCTACCCTCCCATCTCAGCCACGTAAAGTATGCATCTCTCCCCCCCATCTCAGCCAGGTAACGTATGCAACTCCCCCACTATCTCAGCCAGGTAAAGTATGCATCTCCCCCCCCATCTCAAACAGGTAAAGTATGCACCCCCCATCTCAGCCAGGTAAAGTATGCACCCCCCATCTCAGCCAGGTAAAGTATGCATCTCCCCCCCATCTCAGCCAGGTAAAGTATGCACCCCCCCCTCTCAGCTAGGTAAAGTATGCACCCCCCCCCATCTCAGCCAGGTAAAGTATGCACCCCCCCATCTCAGCCAGGTAAAGTATGCATCTCCCCCACCCCCATCTCAGCCAGGTAAAGTATCCATCTCCCCCATCTCAGCCAGGTAAAGTATGCACCCCCCATCTCAGCCAGGTAAAGTATGCACCCCCCCAACTCAGCCAGGTAAAGTATGCATCTCCCCCCCCCATCTCAGCCAGGTAAAGTATGCACCCCCCAATCTCAGCCAGGTAAAGTATGCATCTCCCCCCCCCCCATCTCAGCCAGGTGAGGTATGCATCTCCCCCCATCTCAGCCAGGTGAAGTATGCATCTCTCCCCCCATCTCAGCCAGGTGAAGTATACATCTCCCCCCCCATCTCAGCAAGGTGAAGGATGCATCTCCCCCCATCTCAGCCAGGTGAAGTATGCATCTCTGCCCCAACTCAGCCAGGTGAAGTATGCATCTCCCCCCCATCTCAGCCAGCTGAAGTATGCATCTCCCTCCATCTCAGCCAGGTGAAGTATGCATCTCTCCCCCCATCTCAGCCAGGTGAAGTATGCATCTCCCCCATCTCAGCCAGGTGCAGTATGCATCTCTCCCCTCCCCATCTCAGCCAGGTGAAGTATGCATCTCCCCTCCCCCATCTCAGCCAGGTGAAGTATGCATCTCCCCCCCCCATCTCAGCCAGGTGAAGTATGCATCTCTCCCCCCATCTTAGCCAGGTGAGGTATGCATCTCCCCCACTCTCAGCCAGGTGAAGTATGCATCTCTCACCCGCCTCTCAGCCAGGTGAAGTATGCATCTCTACCGGCCTCTCAGCCAAGTGAAGTATGCATCGCCCCCGCATCTCAGCCAGGTGAAGTATGCATCCCCCCCATCTCACGCAGGTGAAGTATGCATCTCTCCCCCCATCTCAGCCAGGTGAAGTATGCATCCCCCCCATCTCAGCCAGGTGAAGTATGCATCTCTCCCCACCCCCATCTCAGCCAGGTGAAGTATGCAACCCCCATCTCAGCCAGGTGAAGTATGCATCTCTCCCCACCCCATCTCAGCCAGGTAAAGTATGCATCCCCCCCATCTCAGCCAGGCAAAGTATGCACCCCCCCCCATCTCAGCCAGGTAAAGTATGCATCTCTCCCCCCCATCTCAGCCAGGTAAAGTATGCATCTCCCCCCTCAATCTCAGGCAGGTGAAGTATATCCCCCCCCCATCTCAGCCAGGTGAAGTATGCATCCCCCTCCCATCTCAGCCAGGTAAAGGATGCATCTCTCCCCTCCCCCATCTCAGCCAGCTAAAGTATGCATCTCCCCTCCCCCATCTCAGCCAGGTAAAGTATGCATCTCTCCCCCCCATCTCAACCAGGTGAAGTATGCATCTCCCCCCCATCTCAGCCAGGTGAAGTATGCATCTCCCCCCCATCTCAGCCAGGTGAAGTATGCATCTCCCCCCCCCATCTCAGCCAGGTGAAGTATGCATCCCCCCCCCCATCTCAGCCAGGTAAAGTATGCATCTCCCCCCCATCTCAGCCAGGTAAAGTATGCATCTCCCCCACCATCTCAGGCAGGTGAAGTATGCATCTCTACCCTCCCATCTCAGCCACGTAAAGTATGCATCTCTCCCCCCCATCTCAGCCAGGTAACGTATGCAACTCCCCCACTATCTCAGCCAGGTAAAGTATGCATCTCCCCCCCATCTCAAACAGGTAAAGTATGCACCCCCCATCTCAGCCAGGTAAAGTATGCATCTCCCCCCCATCTCAGCCAGGTAAAGTATGCACCCCCCCATCTCAGCTAGGTAAAGTATGCATCTCCCCCCCCCATCTCAGCCAGGTAAAGTATGCACCCCCCCCATCTCAGCCAGGTAAAGTATGCACCCCCCCATCTCAGCCAGGTAAAGTATGCATCTCCCCCACCCCCATCTCAGCCAGGTAAAGTATCCATCTCCCCCATCTCAGCCAGGTAAAGTATGCACCCCCCATCTCAGCCAGGTAAAGTATGCACCCCCCCATCTCAGCCAGGTAAAGTATGCATCTCCCCCCCCATCTCAGCCAGGTAAAGTATGCATCCCCCCCCATCTCAGCCAGGTGAAGTATGCATCTCTCCCCCCCATCTCAGCCAGGTGAGCTATGCATCTCCCCCCATCTCAGCCAGGTGAAGTATGCATCTCTCCCCCCATCTCAGCCAGGTGAAGTATACATCTCCCCCCCATCTCAGCAAGGTGAAGGATGCATCTCCCCCCATCTCAGCCAGGTGAAGTATGCATCTCCCCCCCATCTCAGCCAGGTGAAGTATGCATCCCCTCCCATCTCAGCCTGGTGAAGTATGCATCTCCACCCCATCTCAGCCAGGTGAAGTATGCATCTCTCCCCTCCCCATCCCAGCCAGGTGAAGTATGCATCACTCCCTCCCCCATCTCAGCCAGGTGAAGTATGCATCTCTCACCCCCATCTCAGCCAGGTGAAGTATGCATCTCCCCCCTATCTCAGCCATGTGAAGTATGCATCTCTCTCCCCCCATCTCAGCCTGGTAAAGTATGCATCTCCCCCCCCATCTCAGCCAGGTGAAGTATGCATCCCCCCATCTCAGCCAGGTAAAGTATGCATCCCCCCCCATCTCAGCCAGGTGAGGTATGCATCTCCCCCCATCTCAGCCAGGTGAAGTATGCATCTCTCACCCGCTTCTCAGCCAGGTGAAGTATGCATCTCTCGCCGGCCTCTCAGCCAGGTGAAGTATGCATCGCCCCCCCATCTCAGCCAGGTGAAGTATGCATCGCCCCCCCCCCATCTCAGCCAGGTGAAGTATGCATCTCCCCCCCCATCTCAGCCAGGTGAAGTATGCATCTCTCCCCACCCCCATCTCAGCCAGGTGAAGTATGCATCTCTCCCCACCCCCATCTCAGCCAGGTAAAGTATGCATCCCCCCCATGTCAGCCAGGTAAAGTATGCATCCCCCCCATCTCAGCCAGGTAAAGTATGCATCTCTCCCCCCCATCTCAGCCAGGTAAAGTATGCATCTCTCCCCCCCATCTCAGCCAGGTGAAGTATGCATCTCCCCCCCATCTCAGCCAGGTGAAGTATGCATCCCCCCCCATCTCAGCCAGGTAAAGTATACATCCCCCCATCTCAGCCAGGTGAAGTATGCATCTCCCCCCATCTCAGCCAGGTAAAGTATGCATCTCTCCCACATCTCAGCCAGGTGAAGTATGCATCTCTCCCCCCCATCTTAGCCAGTTAAAGTATGCATCCCCCCATCTCAGCCAGGTGAAGTATGCATCCCCCCCATCTCAGCCAGGTGAAGTATGCATCTCCCCCCCATCTCAGCCAGGTAAAGTATGCATCTCTCCCCCCCATCTCAGCCAGGTGAAGTATGCATCCCCTCCCATCTCAGCCAGGTGAAGTATGCATCTCCACCCCATCTCAGCCAGGTGAAGTATGCATCTCTCCCCTCCCCATCCCAGCCAGGTGAAGTATGCATCACTCCCGCCCCCATCTCAGCCAGGTGAAGTATGCATCTCTCACCCCCATCTCAGCCAGGTGAAGTATGCTTCTCCCCCCTATCTCAGCCATGTGAAGTATGCATCTCTCTCCCCCCATCTCAGCCAGGTAAAGTATGCATCTCCCCCCCCATCTCAGCCAGGTGAAGTATGCATCCCCCCATCTCAGCCAGGTAAAGTATGCACCCCCCCATCTCAGCCAGGTGAGGTATGCATCTCCCCCCATCTCAGCCAGGTGAAGTATGCATCTCTCACCCGCTTCTCAGCCAGGTGAAGTATGTATCTCTCGCCGGCCTCTCAGCCAGGTGAAGTATGCATCGCCCCCCCCATCTCAGCCAGGTGAAGTATGCATCTCCCCCCTCATCTCAGCCAGGTGAAGTATGCATCTCCCCCCCCCCCATCTCAGCCAGGTGAAGTATGCATCTCTCCCCACCCCCATCTCAGCCAGGTGAAGTATGCATCTCTCCCCACCCCCATCTCAGCCAGGTAAAGTATGCATCCCCCCATGTCAGCCAGGTAAAGTATGCATCCCCCCCATCTCAGCCAGGTAAAGTATGCATCTCTCCCCCCCATCTCAGCCAGGCAAAGTATGCATCTCCACCCCCATCTCGGCCAGATAAAGTATGCATCCCCGCCCCATCTCAGCCAGGTGAAGTATGCATCCCCCCATCTCAGCCAGGTAAAGTATACATCTCCCTTCGCCCATCTCAGCCAGGTAAAGTATGCATCTCTCCCCCCATCTCAGCCAGGTGAAGTATGCATCTCCCCCCCATCTCAGCCAGGTGAAGTATGCATCCCCCCCATCTCAGCCAGGTAAAGTATGCATCCCCCCCATCTCAGCAAGGTGAAGTATGCATCTCCCCTCCATCTCAGCCAGGTAAAGTATGCATCTCTCCCACATCTCAGCCAGGTGAAGTATGCATCTCTCCCCCCTATCTCAGCCAGTTAAAGTATGCATCCCCCCCATCTCAGCCAGGTGAAGTATGCATCCCCCCCATCTCAGCCAGGTAAAGTATGCATCTCCCTTCCCCCATCTCAGCCAGGTAAAGTATGCATCTCCCCCCCTATCTCAGCCAGTTAAAGTATGCATCCCCCCCATCTCAGCCAGGTGAAGTATGCATCCCCCCCATCTCAGCCAGGTGAAGTATGCATCTCTCCCCCCCATCTCAGCCAGGTAAAGTATGCATCTCCCCCCATCTCAGCCAGGTAAAGTATGCATCTCCCCCCATCTCAGCCAGGTGAAGTATGCATCCCCCCCCCCATCTAAGCAGGTGAAGTGTTCATCTCCCCCCATCTCAGCAAGGTAAGGTATGCATCCCCCCCATCTTGGCCAGGTAATGTATGCATCTCTCCCCCCAATCTCAGCCAGGTGAAGTATGCATCTCACACCCCCCCTCCATCTCAGCTAGGTGAAGTATGCATCTCTCCCCCCCATCTCAGCCAGGTAAAGTATGCATCTCTCCCCCCATCTCAGACAGGTAAAGTATGCATCTCTCCCCCCATCTCAGCCAGGTAAAGTATGCATCTCCCCCATCTCAGCCAGGTAAAGTATGCATCTCCCCCCCCCCATCTCAGCCAGGTAAAGTATGCATCTCCCCCCAATCTCAGCCAGGTGAAGTATGCATCTCTCCCCCCATCTCAGCCAGGTAAAGTATGCATCTCCCCCCCATCTCAGCCAGGTAAAGTATGCATCTCTCCCCCCATCTCAGCCAGGTAAAGTATGCATCTCCCCCCATCTCAGCCAGGTGAAGTATGCATCTCTCCCCCCCATCTCAGCCAGGTAAAGTATGCATCTCCCTCCCATCTCAGCCAGGTGAAGTATGCATCTCTCCCCCCATCTCAGCCAGGTAAAGTATGCATCTCCCCCCCATCTCAGCCAGGTAAAGTATGCATCTCCCCCCCATCTCAGCCAGGTAAAGTATGCATCTCCCCCCCATCTCAGCCAGGTGAAGTATGCATCTCTCCCCCCCCATCTCAGCCAGGTAAAGTATGCATCTCCCCCCCATCTCAGCCAGGTGAAGTATGCATCCCCCCCATCTCAGACAGGTAAAGTATGCATCTCCCCCCATCCCAGCCAGGTGAAGTATGCATCTCTCTCCCCATCTCAGCCAGGTGAAGTATGCATCTCCCCCCCCCCCCATCTCAGCCAGGTAAATTATGCATCTCTCCCCCATTCTCAGCCAGGTAAAGTATGCATCTCTCCCCCCATCTCAGCCAGGTAAAGTATGCATCTCTCCCCCCATCTCAGCCAGGTAAAGTATGCATCTCCCCCCCATCTCAGCCAGGTGAAGTATGCATCTCCCCCCATCTCAGCCAGGTGAAGTATGTATCTCTCCCCCATCTCAGCCAGGTAAAGTATGCATCCCCCCCCCATCTCAGCCAGGTAAAGTATGCATCTCCCCCCCATCCCAGCCAGGTAAAGTATGCATCTCTCCCGCCCATCTCAGCCAGGTGAAGTATGCATCCCCCCCATATCAGCCAGGTAAAGTAAGCATCCCCCCCATCTCAGCCAGGTAAAGTATGCATCCCCCCCATCTCAGCCAGGTAAAGTATGCATCTCTCTCCCCCATCTCAGCCAGGTAAAGTATGCATCTCTCCCCCCATCTCAGCCAGGTGAAGTATGCATCCACCCCCATCTCAGCCAGTTGAAGTATGCATCTCCCCCCCATCTCAGACAGGTGAAGAATGCATCTCTCCCCCCTCCATCTCAGCCAGGTAAAGTATGCATCTCTCCCCCCTCCATCTCAGCCAGGTGAAGTATGCATCTCCCCCCCCCCCATCTCAGCCAGGTAAAGTATGCATCTCTCCCCCCATCTCAGCCAGGTAAAGTATGCATCTCCCCCCCCATCTCAGCCAGGTAAAGTATGCATCTCCCCCCCATCTCAGCCAGGTGAAGTGTGCATCTCTCCCCCATCCACCTAAGCCAGGTGAAGTATGCATCTCTCTCCCCCCCCATCTAAGCCAGGTAAAGTATGCATCTCTCCCCCCATCTCAGCCAGGTGAAGTATGCATCTCCCCCCCCCATCTCAGCCAGGTAAAGTATGCATTTCCCCCCCCATTTCAGCCAGGTAAAGTATGCATCTCTCCCCCCCATCTCAGCTAGGTGAAGTATGCATCTCCCCACCATCTCAGCCTGGTGAAGTATGCACCCCCCCATCTCAGCCAGGTGAACTATGCATCCCCCCCCATCTCAGCCAGGTAAAGTATGCATCTCTCTCCCCATCTCAGCCAGGTAAAGTATGCATCTCCCCCCCATCTCAGCCAGGTGAAGTATGCATCTCTCCCCCCCATCTCAGCCAGGCAAAGTATGCATCTCCCCCCCATCTCAGCCAGGTAAAGTATGCATCTCTCCCCCCATCTCAGCCAGGTAAAGTATGCATCCCCCCCCCATCTCAGCCAGGTGAAGTATGCATCTCTCCCCCTATCTCAGCCAGTTAAAGTATGCATCCCCCCCATCTCAGCCAGGTGAAGTATGCATCCCCCCCATCTCAGCCAGGTGAAGTATGCATCTCTCCCCCCCATCTCAGCCAGGTAAAGTATGCATCTCCCCCCATCTCAGCCAGGTAAAGTATGCATCTCCCCCCATCTCAGCCAGGTGAAGTATGCATCTCCCCCCCCATCTAAGCAGGTGAAGTGTTCATCTCCCCCCATCTCAGCAAGGTAAGGTATGCATCCCCCCCATCTTGGCCAGGTAATGTATGCATCTCTCCCCCCAATCTCAGCCAGGTGAAGTATGCATCTCACACCCCCCCTCCATCTCAGCTAGGTGAAGTATGCATCTCTCCCCCCCATCTCAGCCAGGTAAAGTATGCATCTCTCCCCCCATCTCAGCCAGGTAAAGTATGCATCTCTCCCCCCATCTCAGCCAGGTAAAGTATGCATCTCCCCCATCTCAGCCAGGTAAAGTATGCATCTCCCCCCCCCATCTCAGCCAGGTAAAGTATGCATCTCCCCCCAATCTCAGCCAGGTGAAGTATGCATCTCTCCCCCCATCTCAGCCAGGTAAAGTATGCATCTCCCCCCCATCTCAGCCAGGTAAAGTATGCATCTCTCCCCCCATCTCAGCCAGGTAAAGTATGCATCTCCCCCCATCTCAGCCAGGTGAAGTATGCATCTCTCCCCCCCATCTCAGCCAGGTAAAGTATGCATCTCCCTCCCATCTCAGCCAGGTGAAGTATGCATCTCTCCCCCCATCTCAGCCAGGTAAAGTATGCATCTCCCCCCCATCTCAGCCAGGTAAAGTATGCATCTCCCCCCCATCTCAGCCAGGTAAAGTATGCATCTCCCCCCATCTCAGCCAGGTGAAGTATGCATCTCTCCCCCCCCATCTCAGCCAGGTAAAGTATGCATCTCCCCCCCATCTCAGCCAGGTGAAGTATGCATCCCCCCCATCTCAGACAGGTAAAGTATGCATCTCCCCCCATCCCAGCCAGGTGAAGTATGCATCTCTCTCCCCATCTCAGCCAGGTGAAGTATGCATCTCCCCCCCCCCCATCTCAGCCAGGTAAATTATGCATCTCTCCCCCATTCTCAGCCAGGTAAAGTATGCATCTCTCCCCCCATCTCAGCCAGGTAAAGTATGCATCTCTCCCCCCATCTCAGCCAGGTAAAGTATGCATCTCCCCCCCATCTCAGCCAGGTGAAGTATGCATCTCCCCCCATCTCAGCCAGGTGAAGTATGTATCTCTCCCCCATCTCAGCCAGGTAAAGTATGCATCCCCCCCCCCATCTCAGCCAGGTAAAGTATGCATCTCCCCCCCATCACAGCCAGGTAAAGTATGCATCTCTCCCGCCCATCTCAGCCAGGTGAAGTATGCATCCCCCCCATATCAGCCAGGTAAAGTAAGCATCCCCCCCATCTCAGCCAGGTAAAGTATGCATCCCCCCCATCTCAGCCAGGTAAAGTATGCATCTCTCTCCCCCATCTCAGCCAGGTAAAGTATGCATCTCTCCCCCCATCTCAGCCAGGTGAAGTATGCATCCACCCCCATCTCAGCCAGTTGAAGTATGCATCTCCCCCCCATCTCAGACAGGTGAAGAATGCATCTCTCCCCCCTCCATCTCAGCCAGGTAAAGTATGCATCTCTCCCCCATCCACCTAAGCCAGGTGAAGTATGCATCTCTCTCCCCCCCCCATCTAAGCCAGGTAAAGTATGCATCTCTCCCCCCATCTCAGCCAGGTGAAGTATGCATCTCTCCCCCCCCCATCTCAGCCAGGTAAAGTATGCATTTCCCCCCCCCATTTCAGCCAGGTAAAGTATGCATCTCTCCCCCCCATCTCAGCTAGGTGAAGTATGCATCTCCCCACCATCTCAGCCTGGTGAAGTATGCACCCCCCCATCTCAGCCAGGTGAACTATGCATCCCCCCCCATCTCAGCCAGGTAAAGTATGCATCTCTCTCCCCATCTCAGCCAGGTAAAGTATGCATCTCCCCCCCATCTCAGCCAGGTGAAGTATGCATCTCTCCCCCCCATCTCAGCCAGGCAAAGTATGCATCTCCCCCCCATCTCAGCCAGGTAAAGTATGCATCTCTCCCCCCATCTCAGCCAGGTAAAGTATGCATCCCCCCCCCCATCTCAGCCAGGTGAAGTATGCATCTCTCCCCCCATCTCAGCCAGGTAAAGTATGCATCTCCCCCTCCATCTCAGCCAGGTGAAGTATGCATCTCTCCCCCAATCTCAGCCAGGTAAAGTATGCATCTCTCCCCCACATCTCAGCTAGGTGAAGTATGCATCTCTCCCCCCCCCCATCTCAGCCAGGTAAAGTATGCATCTATACCCCCCCGCCCCATCTCAGCCAGGTAAAGTATGCATCTCCCCTCCCATCTCAGCCAGGTAAAATATGCATCTCCCCCCCCCCATCTCAGCCAGGTAAAGTATGCATCTCTCCCCCCCATCTCAGCCAGGTAAAGTATGCATCTCTCCCCCCATCTCAGCCAGGTAAAGTATGCATCTCCCCCCCATCGCAGGCAGGTAAAGTATGCATCTCCCCCCCATCTCAGCCAGGTAAAGTATGCATCTCCCCCCCCCCCATCTCAGCCAGGTGAAGTATGCATCTCCCCCCCATCTCAGCCAGGTGAAGTATGCATCTCCCCCCCATCTCAGCAGGTGAAGTGTGCATCTCCCCCCTTCTCAGCCAGGTAAAGTATGCATCTCCCCCCCCATCTCAGCCAGGTGAAGTATGCATCTCCCCCCCATATCAGCCAGGTGAAGTATGCATCTCCCCCCTCATCTCAGCCAGGTGAAGTATGCATCTCTCCCCTCCCCATCTCAGGCAGGTGAAGTATGCATCTCTCCCCACCATCTCAGCCAGGTGAAGTATGCATCTCTCCCCCACCCCCATCTCAGCCAGGTGAAGTATGCATCCCCCCCCCCATCTCAGCCAGGAAAAGTATGCATCTCCCTCCCCCATCTCAGCCAGGTGAAGTATGCATCCCCCCTCATCTCAGCCAGGTAAAGTATGCATCCCCCCCCCATCTCAGCCAGGTAAAGTATGCATCTCCCTCCCCCATCTCAGCCAGGTGAAGTATGCATCTCCCCCCCATCTCAGCCAGGTAAAGTATGCATCTCCCCCCCCCCATCTCAGACAGGTGAAGTATGCATCTCTCACCCCCCATCTCAGCCAGGTAAAGTATGCATCTCCCTCCCCCATCTCAGCCAGGTGATGTATGCATCTCTCCCCCCCCATGTCAGCCAGGTAAAGTATGCATCTCCCTCCCCCATCTCAGCCAGGTGAAGTATGCATCTCTCCCCCCTCCCCATCTCAGCCAGGTGAAGTATGCATCTCCCCTCCCATCTGAGCCAGGTGAAGTATGCATCTCTCCCCCCCCCCATCTCAGCCAGGTGAAGTATGCATCTCTCCCCCCCATCTCAGCCAGGTGAAGTATGCATCTCCCCCCCATGTCAGCCAGGTGAAGTATGCATCTCTCCCCCCCATCTCATCCAGGTAAAGTATGCATCTCTCCCCACCATCTCAGCCAGGTGAAGTATGCATCTCTCCCCCCCATCTCAGCCAGGTAAAGTATTCATCTCTCCCCCCATCTCAGCCAGGTGAATTATGCATCTCTCCCCCCCATCTCAGCCAGGTAAAGTATGCATCTCTCCCCCCATCTCAGCCAGGTGATGTATGCATCTCTCCCCACCCATCTCAGCCAGGTAAAGTATGCATCTCCCCCCCCATCTCAGCCAGGTAAAGTATGCATCTCTCCCCCGCCCCAACTCAGCTAGGTGAAGTATGCATCTCCCCCCCATCTCAGCCTGGTGACGAATGCATCCCCCCCATCTCAGCCAGGTGAAGTATGCATCCCCCCCATCTCAGCCAGGTAAAGTATGCATCTCCCCCCCCATCTCAGCCAGGTAAAGTATGCATCTCCCTCCCATCTCAGCCAGGTGAAGTATGCATCCCCCCCATCTCAGCCAGGTGAAGTATGCATCTCTCCCCCCTCCATCTCAGCCAGGTGAAGTATGCATCTCTCTCCCCCCCATCTCAGCCAGGTAAAGTATGCATCTCTCTCCCCATCTCAGCCAGGTAAAGTATGCATCTCCCCCCCATCTCAACCAGGTGAAGTATGCATCTCTCCCCCCCATCACAGCCAGGTAAAGTATGCAAATCCCCCCCCCCATCTCAGCCAGGTAAAGTATGCATCTCTCCCCCCCATCTCAGCCAGGTAAAGTATGCATCTCTCCCCCCCCATCTCAGCCAGGTAAAGTATGCATCTCTCCCCCCAGTCCAGCCAGGTAAAGTATGCATCACCCCCCCATCTCAGCCAGGTAAAGTATGCATCTCCGCCCATCTCAGCCAGGTAAAGTATGCATCTCCCCCCCATCTCAGCCAGGTGAAGTATGCATCCCCCCCATCTCAGCAGGTGAAGTGTGCATCTCCCCCCCATCTCAGACCGGTAAAGTATGCATCCTCCACATCTCAGCTAGGTAAAGTATGCATCTCTCCCCCCCATCTCAGCCAGGTGAAGTATGCATCTCACACCCCCCCATCTCAGCAAGGTGAAGTATGCATCTCTCCCCCCCATCTCAGCCAGGTAAAGTATGCATCTCTCCCCCCATCTCAGCCAGGTAAAGTATGCATCTCTCCCCCCATCTCAGCCAGGTAAAGTATGCATCTCCCCCCCCCCCCATCTCAGCCAGGTAAAGTATGCATCTCTCCCCCCATCTCAGCCAGGTAAAGTATGCATCTCCCCCCCATCTCAGCCAGATAAAGTATGCATCTCCCCCACCCATCTCAGCCAGGTAAAGTATGCATCTCTCCCCCCATCTCAGCCAGGTAAAGTATGCATCTCCCCCCCCATCTCAGCCAGGTAAAGTATGCATCCCCCCCATCTCAGCCAGGTGAAGTATGCATCTCCCCCCCATCTCACCAGGTAAAGTATGCATCTCCCCCCCAATCTCAGCCAGGTGAAGTATGCACCCCCCCATCTCAGCCAGGTGAAGTATGCATCTCCCTCCCCCATCTCAGCCAGGTGACGTATGCATCCCCCCCCCATGTCAGCCAGGTAAAGTATGCATCTCCCTCCCCCATCTCGGCCAGGTGACGTATGCATCTCTCCCCCCCCCATGTCAGCCAGGTAAAGTATGCATTTCCCTCCCCTATCTCAGCCAGGTGAAGTATGCATCCCCCCCATCTCAGCCAGGTGAAGTATGCATCTCTCCCCCCCCCCATCTCAGCCAGGTGAAGTATGCATCTCCCCTCCCATCTCAGCCAGGTGAAGTATGCATCTCTCCTCCCCCATCTCAGCCAGGTGAAGTATGCATCTCTCCCCCCCATCTCAGCCAGGTGAAGTATGCATCTCCCCCCATGTCAGCCAGGTGAAGTATGCATCTCCCTCCCATCTCAGCCAGGTGAAGTATGCATCTCTCCCCCCTCTCAGCCAACTGAAGTATGCATCTATCCCCCCATCTCAGCCAGGTAAAGTATGCATCTCCCCCCGCCCCCATCTCAGCCAGGTGAAGTATGCATCTCTCCCCCCCCCATGTCAGCCAGGTAAAGTATGCATTTCCCTCCCCTATCTCAGCCAGGTGAAGTATGCATCCCCCCCATCTCAGCCAGGTGAAGTATGCATCTCTCCCCCCCCCCATCTCAGCCAGGTGAAGTATGCATCTCCACTCCCATCTCAGCCAGGTGAAGTATGCATCTCTCCTCCCCCATCTCAGCCAGGTGAAGTATGCATCTCTCCCCCCATCTCAGCCAGGTGATGTATGCATCTCTCCCCACCCATCTCAGCCAGGTAAAGTATGCATCTCCCCCCCCATCTCAGCCAGGTAAAGTATGCATCTCTCCCCCTCCCCAACTCAGCTAGGTGAAGTATGCATCTCCCCCCCATCTCAGCCTGGTGACGAATGCATCCCCCCCATCTCAGCCAGGTGAAGTATGCATCCCCCCCATCTCAGCCAGGTAAAGTATGCATCTCCCCCCCCATCTCAGCCAGGTAAAGTATGCATCTCCCTCCCATCTCAGCCAGGTGAAGTATGCATCCCCCCCATCTCAGCCAGGTGAAGTATGCATCTCTCCCCCCTCCATCTCAGCCAGGTGAAGTATGCATCTCTCTCCCCCCCATCTCAGCCAGGTAAAGTATGCATCTCTCTCCCCATCTCAGCCAGGTAAAGTATGCATCTCCCCCCCATCTCAACCAGGTGAAGTATGCATCTCTCCCCCCCATCTCAGCCAGGTAAAGTATGCAAATCCCCCCCCCATCTCAGCCAGGTAAAGTATGCATCTCTCCCCCCCATCTCAGCCAGGTAAAGTATGCATCTCTCCCCCCCCCATCTCAGCCAGGTAAAGTATGCATCTCTCCCCCCAGTCCAGCCAGGTAAAGTATGCATCACCCCCCCATCTCAGCCAGGTAAAGTATGCATCTCCCCCCATCTCAGCCAGGTAAAGTATGCATCTCCCCCCCATCTCAGCCAGGTGAAGTATGCATCCCCCCCATCTCAGCAGGTGAAGTGTGCATCTCCCCCCCATCTCAGACCGGTAAAGTATGCATCCTCCACATCTCAGCTAGGTAAAGTATGCATCTCTCCCCCCCATCTCAGCCAGGTGAAGTATGCATCTCACACCCCCCCATCTCAGCAAGGTGAAGTATGCATCTCTCCCCCCCATCTCAGCCAGGTAAAGTATGCATCTCTCCCCCCATCTCAGCCAGGTAAAGTATGCATCTCTCCCCCCATCTCAGCCAGGTAAAGTATGCATCTCCCCCCCCCCCATCTCAGCCAGGTAAAGTATGCATCCCCCCATCTCAGCCAGGTGAAGTATGCATCTCCCCCCATCTCACCAGGTAAAGTATGCATCTCCCCCCCAATCTCAGCCAGGTGAAGTATGCACCCCCCCATCTCAGCCAGGTGAAGTATGCATCTCCCTCCCCCATCTCAGCCAGGTGACGTATGCATCCCCCCCCCATGTCAGCCAGGTAAAGTATGCATCTCCCTCCCCCATCTCGGCCAGGTGACGTATGCATCTCTCCCCCCCCCATGTCAGCCAGGTAAAGTATGCATTTCCCTCCCCTATCTCAGCCAGGTGAAGTATGCATCCCCCCCATCTCAGCCAGGTGAAGTATGCATCTCTCCCCCCCCCCATCTCAGCCAGGTGAAGTATGCATCTCCCCTCCCATCTCAGCCAGGTGAAGTATGCATCTCTCCTCCCCCATCTCAGCCAGGTGAAGTATGCATCTCTCCCCCCCATCTCAGCCAGGTGAAGTATGCATCTCCCCCCATGTCAGCCAGGTGAAGTATGCATCTCCCTCCCATCTCAGCCAGGTGAAGTATGCATCTCTCCCCCCTCTCAGCCAACTGAAGTATGCATCTATCCCCCCATCTCAGCCAGGTAAAGTATGCATCTCCCCCCGCCCCCATCTCAGCCAGGTGAAGTATGCATCTCTCCCCCCATCTCAGCCAGGTGAAGTATGCATCTCCCCCCCATCTCAGCCAGGTGAAGTATGCATCTCCCCCCCATCTCAGCCAGGTAAAGTATGCATCCCCCCATCTCAGCCAGGTTAAGTATGCATCTCTCCCCCCATCTCAGCCAGGTGAAGTATGCATCTCTCCCCCCCCCCATCTCAGCCAGGTAAAGTATGCATCTCTCCCCCCATCTCAGCCAGGTGAAGTATGCATCTCTCCCCCCCCATCTCAGCCAGGTAAAATATGCATCCCCCCCCCCATCTCAGCCAGGTAAAGTATGCATCTCCCCCCCATCTCAGGCAGGTAAAGTATGCATCTCCCCCCCATCTCAGCCAGGTAAAGTATGCATCTCCACCCCCCCATCTCAGCCAGGTGAAGTATGCATCTCCCCCCCATCTCAGCCAGGTGAAGTATGCATCTCCCCCCCATCTCAGCAGGTGAAGTGTGCATCTCCCCCCTTCTCAGCCAGGTAAAGTATGCATCTCCCCCCCCATCTCAGCCAGGTGAAGTATGCATCTCCCCTCCATCTCAGGCAGGTAAAGTATGCATCTCCCCCCCATCTCAGCCAGGTAAAGTATGCATCTCCCCCCCCATCTCAGCCAGGTGAAGTATGCATCTCCCCCCCATCTCAGCCAGGTGAAGTATGCATCTCCCCCCCATCTCAGCAGGTGAAGTGTGCATCTCCCCCCTTCTCAGCCAGGTAAAGTATGCATCTCCCCCCCCCATCTCAGCCAGGTGAAGTATGCATCTCCCCCCCATATCAGCCAGGTGAAGTATGCATCTCCCCCCTCATCTCAGCCAGGTGAAGTATGCATCTCTCCCCTCCCCATCTCAGGCAGGTGAAGTATGCATCTCTCCCCACCATCTCAGCCAGGTGAAGTATGCATCTCTCCCCCACCCCCATCTCAGCCAGGTGAAGTATGCATCCCCCCCCCATCTCAGCCAGGTAAAGTATGCATCTCCCTCCCCCATCTCAGCCAGGTGAAGTATGCATCCCCCCTCATCTCAGCCAGGTAAAGTATGCATCCCCCCCCCATCTCAGCCAGGTAAAGTATGCATCTCCCCCCCCATCTCAGCCAGGTGAAGTATGCATCTCCCCCCCATCTCAGCCAGGTAAAGTATGCATCTCCCCCCCCCATCTCAGACAGGTGAAGTATGCATCTCTCACCCCCCATCTCAGCCAGGTAAAGTATGCATCTCCCTCCCCCATCTCAGCCAGGTGATGTATGCATCTCTCCCCCCCCCATGTCAGCCAGGTAAAGTATGCATCTCCCTCCCCCATCTCAGCCAGGTGAAGTATGCATCTCCCCCCCCTCCCCATCTCAGCCAGGTGAAGTATGCATCTCCCCTCCCATCTGAGCCAGGTGAAGTATGCATCTCTCCCCCCCCCCCATCTCAGCCAGGTGAAGTATGCATCTCTCCCCCCCATCTCAGCCAGGTGAAGTATGCATCTCCCCCCCATGTCAGCCAGGTGAACTATGCATCTCTCCCCCCCATCTCATCCAGGTAAAGTATGCATCTCTCCCCCCCATCTCAGCCAGGTGAAGTATGCATCTCTCCCCCCCATCTCAGCCAGGTAAAGTATTCATCTCTCCCCCCATCTCAGCCAGGTGAATTATGCATCTCTCCCCCCCATCTCAGCCAGGTAAAGTATGCATCTCTCCCCCCATCTCAGCCAGGTGATGTATGCATCTCTCCCCACCCATCTCAGCCAGGTAAAGTATGCATCTCCCCCCATCTCAGCCAGGTAAAGTATGCATCTCTCCCCCACCCCATCTCAGCCAGGTGAAGTATGCATCTCCCCTCCATCTCAGGCAGGTAAAGTATGCATCTCCCCCCCATCTCAGCCAGGTAAAGTATGCATCTCCCCCCCCATCTCAGCCAGGTGAAGTATGCATCTCCCCCCCATCTCAGCCAGGTGAAGTATGCATCTCCCCCCCATCTCAGCAGGTGAAGTGTGCATCTCCCCCCTTCTCAGCCAGGTAAAGTATGCATCTCCCCCCCCCATCTCAGCCAGGTGAAGTATGCATCTCCCCCCCATATCAGCCAGGTGAAGTATGCATCTCCCCCCTCATCTCAGCCAGGTGAAGTATGCATCTCTCCCCTCCCCATCTCAGGCAGGTGAAGTATGCATCTCTCCCCACCATCTCAGCCAGGTGAAGTATGCATCTCTCCCCCACCCCCATCTCAGCCAGGTGAAGTATGCATCCCCCCCCCATCTCAGCCAGGTAAAGTATGCATCTCCCTCCCCCATCTCAGCCAGGTGAAGTATGCATCCCCCCTCATCTCAGCCAGGTAAAGTATGCATCCCCCCCCCCATCTCAGCCAGGTAAAGTATGCATCTCCCCCCCCATCTCAGCCAGGTGAAGTATGCATCTCCCCCCCATCTCAGCCAGGTAAAGTATGCATCTCCCCCCCCCATCTCAGACAGGTGAAGTATGCATCTCTCACCCCCCATCTCAGCCAGGTAAAGTATGCATCTCCCTCCCCCATCTCAGCCAGGTGATGTATGCATCTCTCCCCCCCCCATGTCAGCCAGGTAAAGTATGCATCTCCCTCCCCCATCTCAGCCAGGTGAAGTATGCATCTCCCCCCCCTCCCCATCTCAGCCAGGTGAAGTATGCATCTCCCCTCCCATCTGAGCCAGGTGAAGTATGCATCTCTCCCCCCCCCCATCTCAGCCAGGTGAAGTATGCATCTCTCCCCCCCATCTCAGCCAGGTGAAGTATGCATCTCCCCCCTTGTCAGCCAGGTGAACTATGCATCTCTCCCCCCCATCTCATCCAGGTAAAGTATGCATCTCTCCCCCCCATCTCAGCCAGGTGAAGTATGCATCTCTCCCCCCCATCTCAGCCAGGTAAAGTATTCATCTCTCCCCCCATCTCAGCCAGGTGAATTATGCATCTCTCCCCCCCATCTCAGCCAGGTAAAGTATGCATCTCTCCCCCCATCTCAGCCAGGTGATGTATGCATCTCTCCCCACCCATCTCAGCCAGGTAAAGTATGCATCTCCCCCCCATCTCAGCCAGGTAAAGTATGCATCTCTCCCCCACCCCAACTCAGCTAGGTGAAGTATGCATCTCCCCCCCATCTCAGCCTGGTGACGAATGCATCCCCCCCATCTCAGCCAGGTGAAGTATGCATCCCCCCCATCTCAGCCAGGTAAAGTATGCATCTCCCCCCCCATCTCAGCCAGGTAAAGTATGCATCTCCCTCCCATCTCAGCCAGGTGAAGTATGCATCCCCCCCATCTCAGCCAGGTGAAGTATGCATCTCTCCCCCCTCCATCTCAGCCAGGTGAAGTATGCATCTCTCTCCCCTCCATCTCAGCCAGGTAAAGTATGCATCTCTCTCCCCATCTCAGCCAGGTAAAGTATGCATCTCCCCCCCCATCTCAACCAGGTGAAGTATGCATCTCTCCCCCCATCTCAGCCAGGTAAAGTATGCAAATCCCCCCCCCATCTCAGCCAGGTAAAGTATGCATCTCTCCCCCCATCTCAGCCAGGTAAAGTATGCATCTCTCCCCCCCCATCTCAGCCAGGTAAAGTATGCATCTCTCCCCCCAGTCCAGCCAGGTAAAGTATGCATCACCCCCCCATCTCAGCCAGGTAAAGTATGCATCTCCCCCCATCTCAGCCAGGTAAAGTATGCATCTCCCCCCCATCTCAGCCAGGTGAAGTATGCATCCCCCCCATCTCAGCAGGTGAAGTGTGCATCTCCCCCCCATCTCAGACCGGTAAAGTATGCATTCTCCACATCTCAGCTAGGTAAAGTATGCATCTCTCCCCCCCATCTCAGCCAGGTGAAGTATGCATCTCACACCCCCCCATCTCAGCAAGGTGAAGTATGCATCTCTCCCCCCCATCTCAGCCAGGTAAAGTATGCATCTCTCCCCCCATCTCAGCCAGGTAAAGTATGCATCTCTCCCCCCATCTCAGCCAGGTAAAGTATGCATCTCCACCCCCATCTCAGCCAGGTAAAGTATGCATCTCTCCCCCCATCTCAGCCAGGTAAAGTATGCATCTCCCCAACATCTCAGCCAGATAAAGTATGCATCTCCCCCACCCATCTCAGCCAGGTAAAGTATGCATCTCTCCCCCCATCTCAGCCAGGTAAAGTATGCATCTCCCCCCCCATCTCAGCCAGGTAAAGTATGCATCCCCCCCATCTCAGCCAGGTGAAGTATGCATCTCCCCCCCATCTCACCAGGTAAAGTATGCATCTCCCCCCCAATCTCAGCCAGGTGAAGTATGCACCCCCCCATCTCAGCCAGGTGAAGTATGCATCTCCCTCCCCCATCTCAGCCAGGTGACGTATGCATCCCCCCCCCCATGTCAGCCAGGTAAAGTATGCATCTCCCTCCCCCATCTCGGCCAGGTGACGTATGCATCTCTCCCCCCCCCATGTCAGCCAGGTAAAGTATGCATTTCCCTCCCCTATCTCAGCCAGGTGAATTATGCATCCCCCCCATCTCAGCCAGGTGAAGTATGCATCTCTCCCCCCCCCCATCTCAGCCAGGTGAAGTATGCATCTCCCCTCCCATCTCAGCCAGGTGAAGTATGCATCTCTCCTCCCCCATCTCAGCCAGGTGAAGTATGCATCTCTCCCCCCATCTCAGCCAGGTGAAGTATGCATCTCCCCCCATGTCAGCCAGGTGAAGTATGCATCTCCCTCCCATCTCAGCCAGGTGAAGTATGCATCTCTCCCCCCTCTCAGCCAACTGAAGTATGCATCTCTCACCCCATCTCAGCCAGGTGAAGTATGCATCTCTCCCCCCCATCTCAGCCAGGTAAAGTATGCATCTCTCCCCCCCATCTCAGCCAGGTGAAGTATGCATCTCCCCCCATCTCAGCCTGGTAAAGTATGCATCCCCCCATCTCAGCCAGGTAAAGTATGCATCTATCCCCCCATCTCAGCCAGGTAAAGTATGCATCTCCCCCCGCCCCCCATCTCAGCCAGGTGAAGTATGCATCTCCCCCCTTCTCAGCCAGGTAAAGTATGCATCCCCCCCATCTCAGCCAGGTGAAGTATGCATCTCTCCCCCCATCTCAGCCAGGTGAAGTATGCATCTCCCTCCCCCATCTCAGCCAGGTGACGTATGCATCTCTCCCCCCCCATCTCAGCCAGGTAAAGTATGCATCTCTCCCCCCCATCTCAGCCAGGTGAAGTATGCATCTCCCCCCATCTCAGCCTGGTAAAGTATGCATCTCGCCCCCCAACTCAGCTAGGTGAAATATGCATCTCCCCCCCATCTCAGCCTGGTGAAGTATGCATCTATCCCCCCATCTCAGCCAGGTAAAGTATGCATCTCCCCCCGCCCCCATCTCAGCCAGGTGAAGTATGCATCTCTCCCCCCATCTCAGCCAGGTGAAGTATGCATCTCCCCCCCCATCTCAGCCAGGTGAAGTATGCATCTCCCCCCCATCTCAGCCAGGTAAAGTATGCATCCCCCCATCTCAGCCAGGTTAAGTATGCATCTCTCCCCCCATCTCAGCCAGGTGAAGTATGCATCTCTCCCCCCCCCATCTCAGCCAGGTAAAGTATGCATCTCTCCCCCATCTCAGCCAGGTGAAGTATGCATCTCTCCCCCCCCATCTCAGCCAGGTAAAATATGCATCCCCCCCCCATCTCAGCCAGGTAAAGTATGCATCTCCCCCCCCCCAACTCAGCTAGGTGAAGTGTGCATCTCCCCCCATTTCAGCCTGGTGAAGTATGCATCCCCCCCATCTCAGCCAGGTGAAGTATGCATCTCCCCCCCCCCATCTCAGCCAGGTAAAGTATGCATCTCCCTCCCATCTCAGCCAGGTGAAGTATGCATCTCTCCCCCCATCTCAGCCAGGTGAAGTATGCATCTCTCCCCCCTCCATCTCAGCCAGGTGAAGTATGCATCGCTCTCCCCCCCATCTCAGCCAGGTAAAGTATGCATCTCTCTCCCCATCTCAGCCAGGTAAAGTATGCATCTCCCCCCATCACAACCAGGTGAAGTATGCATCTCTCCCCCCCATCTCAGCCAGGTAAAGTATGCATCTCCCCCCCATCTCAGCCAGGTAAAGTATGCATCTCTCCCCCCCATCTCAGCCAGGTAAAGTATGCATCTCCCCCCCCCCCCATCTCAGCCAGGTGAAGTATGCATCTCTCCCCCCATCTCAGCCAGGTAAAGTATGCATCTCTCCCCCCCCATCTCAGCTAGGTGAAGTATGCATCTCTCCCGCCCCATCTCAGCCAGGTAAAGTATGCATCTATACCCCCCGCCCCATCTCAGCCAGGTAAAGTATGCATCTCCCCTCCCATCTCAGCCAGGTAAAGTATGCATCTCTCCCCCCCATCTCAGCCAGGTAAAGTATGCATCTCTCACCCCACATCTCAGCCAGGTTAAGTATGCATCTCTCCCCCCAGTCCGGCCAGGTAAAGTATGCATCACCCCCCCATCTCAGCCAGGTAAAGTATGCATCTCCCCCCATCTCAGCCAGGTAAAGTATGCATCTCCCCCATCTCAGCCAGGTGAAGTATGCATCTCCCCCCCATCTCAGCCAGGTGAAGGATGCATCTCCCCCCCATCTCAGCAGGTGAAGTGTGCATCTCCCCCCATCTCAGCCAGGTAAAGTATGCATCCCCACCATCTCAGCCAGGTAAAGTATGCATCTCTCCCCCCCATCTCAGCCAGGTGAAGTATGCATCTCACACCCCCCCATCTCAGCTAGGTGAAGTATGCATCTCTCCCCCCCATCTCAGCCAGGTAAAGTATGCATCTCTCCCCCCATCTCAGCCAGGTAAAGTATGCATCTCTCCCCCCATCTCAGCCAGGTAAAGTATGCATCCCCCCCCCATCTCAGCCAGGTAAAGTATGCATCTCTCCCCCCATCTCAGCCAGGTAAAGTATGCATCCCCCCCCCCATCTCAGCCAGGTAAAGTATGCATCTATCCCCCCATCTCAGCCAGGTAAAGTATGCATCTCCCCCCGCCCCCCATCTCAGCCAGGTGAAGTATGCATCTCCCCCCTTCTCAGCCAGGTAAAGTATGCATCCCCCCCATCTCAGCCAGGTGAAGTATGCATCTCTCCCCCCATCTCAGCCAGGTGAAGTATGCATCTCCCTCCCCCATCTCAGCCAGGTGACGTATGCATCTCTCCCCCCCCATCTCAGCCAGGTAAAGTATGCATCTCTCCCCCCCATCTCAGCCAGGTGAAGTATGCATCTCCCCCCATCTCAGCCTGGTAAAGTATGCATCTCCCCCCCCAACTCAGCTAGGTGAAATATGCATCTCCCCCCCATCTCAGCCTGGTGAAGTATGCATCTATCCCCCCATCTCAGCCAGGTAAAGTATGCATCTCCCCCCGCCCCCATCTCAGCCAGGTGAAGTATGCATCTCTCCCCCCATCTCAGCCAGGTGAAGTATGCATCTCCCCCCCCATCTCAGCCAGGTGGAGTATGCATCTCCCCCCCATCTCAGCCAGGTAAAGTATGCATCCCCCCATCTCAGCCAGGTTAAGTATGCATCTCTCCCCCCATCTCAGCCAGGTGAAGTATGCATCTCTCCCCCCCCCATCTCAGCCAGGTAAAGTATGCATCTCTCCCCCATCTCAGCCAGGTGAAGTATGCATCTCTCCCCCCCCATCTCAGCCAGGTAAAATATGCATCCCCCCCCATCTCAGCCAGGTAAAGTATGCATCTCCCCCCCCCAACTCAGCTAGGTGAAGTGTGCATCTCCCCCCATTTCAGCCTGGTGAAGTATGCATCCCCCCCATCTCAGCCAGGTGAAGTATGCATCTCCCCCCCCCCATCTCAGCCAGGTAAAGTATGCATCTCCCTCCCATCTCAGCCAGGTGAAGTATGCATCTCTCCCCCCATCTCAGCCAGGTGAAGTATGCATCTCTCCCCCCTCCATCTCAGCCAGGTGAAGTATGCATCGCTCTCCCCCCCATCTCAGCCAGGTAAAGTATGCATCTCTCTCCCCATCTCAGCCAGGTAAAGTATGCATCTCCCCCCATCACAACCAGGTGAAGTATGCATCTCTCCCCCCCATCTCAGCCAGGTAAAGTATGCATCTCCCCCCCATCTCAGCCAGGTAAAGTATGCATCTCTCCCCCCCATCTCAGCCAGGTAAAGTATGCATCTCCCCCCCCCCCATCTCAGCCAGGTGAAGTATGCATCTCTCCCCCCATCTCAGCCAGGTAAAGTATGCATCTCTCCCCCCCCATCTCAGCTAGGTGAAGTATGCATCTCTCCCGCCCCATCTCAGCCAGGTAAAGTATGCATCTATACCCCCCGCCCCATCTCAGCCAGGTAAAGTATGCATCTCCCCTCCCATCTCAGCCAGGTAAAGTATGCATCTCTCCCCCCCATCTCAGCCAGGTAAAGTATGCATCTCTCACCCCACATCTCAGCCAGGTTAAGTATGCATCTCTCCCCCCAGTCCGGCCAGGTAAAGTATGCATCACCCCCCCATCTCAGCCAGGTAAAGTATGCATCTCCCCCCATCTCAGCCAGGTAAAGTATGCATCTCCCCCATCTCAGCCAGGTGAAGTATGCATCTCCCCCCCATCTCAGCCAGGTGAAGGATGCATCTCCCCCCCATCTCAGCAGGTGAAGTGTGCATCTCCCCCCATCTCAGCCAGGTAAAGTATGCATCCCCACCATCTCAGCCAGGTAAAGTATGCATCTCTCCCCCCCATCTCAGCCAGGTGAAGTATGCATCTCACACCCCCCCATCTCAGCTAGGTGAAGTATGCATCTCTCCCCCCCATCTCAGCCAGGTACAGTATGCATCTCTCCCCCCATCTCAGCCAGGTAAAGTATGCATCTCTCCCCCCATCTCAGCCAGGTAAAGTATGCATCCCCCCCCATCTCAGCCAGGTAAAGTATGCATCTCTCCCCCCATCTCAGCCAGGTAAAGTATGCATCCCCCCCCCCATCTCAGCCAGGTAAAGTATGCATCTCTCCCCCCATCTCAGCCAGGTAAAGTATGCATCTCCCCCCCCATCTCAGCCAGGTAAAGTATGCATCTCCCCCCATCTCAGCCAGGTAAAGTATGCATCTCCCCCCATCTCAGCCAGGTGAAGTATGCATCTCTCCCCCCCATCTCACCAGGTAAAGTATGCATCTCCCCCCCCCATCTCAGCCTTGTGAAGTATGCACCATCCATCTCAGCCAGGTAAAGTATGCATCTCCCCCCCATCTCAGCCAGGTAAAGTATGCACCCCCCCCCCATCTCAGCCAGGTAAAGTATGCATGCCAGGTAAAGTATGCATCTCTCCCCCCATCTCAGCCAGGTAAAGTATGCATCTTCCCCCCATCTCAGCCAGGTAAAGTATGCATCTCCCCCCATCTCAGCCAGGTGAAGTATGTATCTCTCCCCCATCTCAGCCATGTAAAGTATGCACCCCCCCCATCTCAGCCAGGTAAAGTATGCATCTCCCCCCCATCCCAGCCAGGTAAAGTATGCATCTCTCCCCCCCATCTCAGACAGGCGAAGTATGCATCCCCACCATCTCAGCCAGGTAAAGTATGCATCCCCTCCCCCATCTCAGCCAGGTAAAGTATGCATCTCTCTCCCCCCATCTCAGCCAGGTAAAGTATGCATCTCTCCCCCCATCTCAGCCAGTTGAAGTATGCATCCCCCCCATCTCAGCCAGGTAAAGTATACATCTCTCTCCCCCCATCTCAGCCAGGTAAGGTATGCATCTCTCCCCCCATCTCAGCCAGTTGAAGTATGCATCCCCCCATCTCAGCCAGGTGAAGTATGCATCTCCCCCCCCATCTCAGCCAGGTGAAGTATGCATCTTCCCCCATCTCAGCCAGGTGAAGTATGCATCTCCCCCCCATCTCAGCCAGCTGAAGTATGCATCTCTCACCCCATCTCAGCCAGGTGAAGTATGCATCTCTCCCCCCCATCTCAGCCAGGTAAAGTATGCATCTCTCCCCCCCAGCTCAGCCAGGTGAAGTATGCATCTCCCCCCATCTCAGCCCGGTAAAGTATGCATCCCCCCATCTCAGCCAGGTAAAGTATGCATCTATCCCCCCATCTCAGCCAGGTAAAGTATGCATCTCCCCCCGCCCCCCATCTCAGCCAGGTGAAGTATGCATCTCCCCCCATCTTAGCCAGGTAAAGTATGCATCCCCCCCATCTCAGCCAGGTGAAGTATGCATCTCTCCCCCATCTCAGCCAGGTGAAGTATGCATCTCCCTCCCCCATCTCAGCCAGGTGACGTATGCATCTCTCACCCCCCCATCTCAGCCAGGTAAAGTATGCATCTCTCCCCCCCATCTCAGCCAGGTGAAGTATGCATCTCCCCCATCTCAGCCTGGTAAAGTATGCATCTCCCCCCCCAACTCAGCTAGGTGAAGTATGCATCTCCCCCCCATCTCAGCCTGGTGAAGTATGCATCTATCCCCCCATCTCAGCCACGTAAAGTATGCATCTCCCCCCGCCCCCATCTCAGCCAGGTGAAGTATGCATCTCTCCCCCCATCTCAGCCAGGTGAAGTATGCATCTCCCCCCCCCATCTCAGCCAGGTGAAGTATGCATCTCCCCCCCATCTCAGCCAGGTAAAGTATGCATCCCCCCCATCTCAGCCAGGTTAAGTATGCATCTCTCCCCCCATCTCAGCCAGGTGAAGTATGCATCTCTCCCCCCCCATCTCAGCCAGGTAAAGTATGCATCTCTCCCCCCATCTCAGCCAGGTGAAGTATGCATCTCTCCCCCCCATCTCAGCCAGGTAAAGTATGCATCTCCCCCCCATTTCAGCCAGGTAAAGTATGCATCTCCCCCCCCCCCAACTCAGCTAGGTGAAGTATGCATCTCCCCCCCATCTCAGACTGGTGAAGTATGCACCCCCCCCATCTCAGCCAGGTGAAGTATGCATCTCCCCCCCCCCATCTCAGCCAGGTAAAGTATGCATCGCCCTCCCATCTCAGCCAGGTGAGGTATGCATCTCTCCCCCCATCTCAGCCAGGTGAAGTATGCATCTCTCCCCCCTCCATCTCAGCCAGGTGAAGTATGCATCTCTCTCCCCCCCATCTCAGCCAGGTAAAGTATGCATCTCTCTCCCCATCTCAGCCAGGTAAAGTATGCATCTCCCCCCCATCACAACCAGGTGAAGTATGCATCTCTCCCCCCCATCTCAGCCAGGTAAAGTATGCATCTCCCCCCCATCTCAGCCAGGTAAAGTATGCATCTCTCCCCCCGATCTCAGCCAGGTAAAGTATGCATCTCCCCCCCCATCTCAGCCAGGTGAAGTATGCATCTCTCCCCCCATCTCAGCCAGGTAAAGTATGCATCTCTCCCCCCCCCATCTCAGCTAGGTGAAGTATGCATCTCTCCCCCCCCCATCTCAGCCAGGTAAAGTATGCATCTATACCCCCCGCCCCATCTCAGCCAGGTAAAGTATGCATCTCTCCCCCCCCATCTCAGCTAGGTGAAGTATGCATCTCTCCCCCCCCATCTCAGCCAGGTAAAGTATGCATCTATACAGCCCGCCCCATCTCAGCCAGGTAAAGTATGCATCTCCCCTCCCATCTCAGCCAGGTAAAGTATGCATCTCTCCCCCCCATCTCAGCCAGGTAAAGTATGCATCTCTCACCCCACATCTCAGCCAGGTTAAGTATGCATCTCTCCCACCAGTCCGGCCAGGTAAAGTATGCATCACCCCCCCATCTCAGCCAGGTAAAGTATGCATCTCCCCCCATCTCAGCCAGGTAAAGTATGCATCTCCCCCATCTCAGCCAGGTGAAGTATGCATCTCCCCCCCATCTCAGCCAGGTGAAGGATGCATCTCCCCCCCATCTCAGCAGGTGAAGTGTGCATCTCCCCCCCATCTCAGCCAGGTAAAGTATGCATCCCCACCATCTCAGCCAGGTAAAGTATGCATCTCTCCCCCCCATCTCAGCCAGGTGAAGTATGCATCTCACACCCCCCCATCTCAGCTAGGTGAAGTATGCATCTCTCCCCCCCATCTCAGCCAGGTAAAGTATGCATCTCTCCCCCCATCTCAGCCAGGTAAAGTATGCATCTCTCCCCCCATCTCAGCCAGGTAAAGTATGCATCCCCCCCCCATCTCAGCCAGGTAAAGTATGCATCTCTCCCCCCATCTCAGCCAGGTAAAGTATGCATCCCCCCCCATCTCAGCCAGGTAAAGTATGCATCTCTCCCCCCATCTCAGCCAGGTAAAGTATGCATCTCTCCCCCATCTCAGCCAGGTAAAGTATGCATCTCCCCCCATCTCAGCCAGGTAAAGTATGCATCTCCCCCCATCTCAGCCAGGTGAAGTATGCATCTCTCCCCCCCATCTCACCAGGTAAAGTATGCATCTCCCCCCCCCATCTCAGCCTTGTGAAGTATGCACCACCCATCTCAGCCAGGTAAAGTATGCATCTCCCCCCCATCTCAGCCAGGTAAAGTATGCACCCCCCCCATCTCAGCCAGGTAAAGTATGCATCTCCCCCCTATCTCAGCCAGGTAAAGTATGCATCTATCCCCCCATCTCAGCCAGGTAAAGTATGCATCTCTCCCCCCATCTCAGCCAGGTAAAGTATGCATCTTCCCCCCATCTCAGCCAGGTAAAGTATGCATCTCCCCCCATCTCAGCCAGATGAAGTATGTATCTCTCCCCCATCTCAGCCATGTAAAGTATGCACCCCCCCCCCATCTCAGCCAGGTAAAGTATGCATCTCCCCCCCATCCCAGCCAGGTAAAGTATGCATCTCTCCCCCCCATCTCAGACAGGCGAAGTATGCATCCCCACCATCTCAGCCAGGTAAAGTATGCACCCCCCCCCATCTCAGCCAGGTAAAGTATGCATCCCCTCCCCCATCTCAGCCAGGTAAAGTATGCATCTCTCTCCCCCCATCTCAGCCAGGTAAAGTATGCATCTCTCCCCCCATCTCAGCCAGTTGAAGTATGCATCCCCCCCATCTCAGCCAGGTAAAGTATACATCTCTCTCCCCCCATCTCAGCCAGGTAAGGTATGCATCTCTCCCCCCATCTCAGCCAGTTGAAGTATGCATCCCCCCATCTCAGCCAGGTGAAGTATGCATCTCCCCCCCCATCTCAGCCAGGTGAAGTATGCATCTTCCCCCATCTCAGCCAGGTGAAGTATGCATCTCCCCCCCATCTCAGCCAGCTGAAGTATGCATCTCTCACCCCATCTCAGCCAGGTGAAGTATGCATCTCTCCCCCCCACCTCAGCAAGGTAAAGTATGCATCTCTCCCCCCCATCTCAGCCAGGTGAAGTATGCATCTCCCCCCATCTCAGCCTGGTAAAGTATGCATCCCCCCATCTCAGCCAGGTAAAGTATGCATCTATCCCCCCATCTCAGCCAGGTAAAGTATGCATCTCCCCCCGCCCCCCATCTCAGCCAGGTGAAGTATGCATCTCCCCCCATCTTAGCCAGGTAAAGTATGCATCCCCCCCATCTCAGCCAGGTGAAGTATGCATCTCTCCCCCCATCTCAGCCAGGTGACGTATGCATCTCTCACCCCCCCATCTCAGCCAGGTAAAGTATGCATCTCTCCCCCCCATCTCAGCCAGGTGAAGTATGCATCTCCCCCCATCTCAGCCTGGTAAAGTATGCATCTCCCCCCCCCAACTCAGCTAGGTGAAGTATGCATCTCCCCCCCATCTCAGCCTGGTGAAGTATGCATCTATCCCCCCATCTCAGCCACGTAAAGTATGCATCTCCCCCCGCCCCCATCTCAGCCAGGTGAAGTATGCATCTCTCCCCCCATCTCAGCCAGGTGAAGTATGCATCTCTCCCCCCAGTCCGGCCAGGTAAAGTATGCATCACCCCCCCATCTCAGCCAGGTAAAGTATGCATCTCCCCCCATCTCAGCCAGGTAAAGTATGCATCTCCCCCATCTCAGCCAGGTGAAGTATGCATCTCCCCCCCATCTCAGCCAGGTGAAGGATGCATCCCCCCCCCATCTCAGCAGGTGAAGTGTGCATCTCCCCCCCATCTCAGACAGGTAAAGTATGCATCCCCACCATCTCAGCCAGGTAAAGTATGCATCTCTCCCCCCCATCTCAGCCAGGTGAAGTATGCATCTCACACCCCCCCATCTCAGCTAGGTGAAGTATGCATCTCTCCCCCCCATCTCAGCCAGGTAAAGTATGCATCTCTCCCCCCATCTCAGCCAGGTAAAGTATGCATCTCTCCCCCCATCTCAGCCAGGTAAAGTATGCATCCCCCCCCCCATCTCAGCCAGGTAAAGTATGCATCTCTCCCCCCATCTCAGCCAGGTAAAGTATGCATCCCCCCCCCCATCTCAGCCAGGTAAAGTATGCATCTCTCCCCCCATCTCAGCCAGGTAAAGTATGCATCTCCCCCCCCATCTCAGCCAGGTAAAGTATGCATCTCCCCCCATCTCAGCCAGGTAAAGTATGCATCTCCCCCCATCTCAGCCAGGTGAAGTATGCATCTCTCCCCCCCATCTCACCAGGTAAAGTATGCATCTCCCCCCCCATCTCAGCCTTGTGAAGTATGCACCACCCATCTCAGCCAGGTAAAGTATGCATCTCCCCCCCATCTCAGCCAGGTAAAGTATGCACCCCCCCCCCATCTCAGCCAGGTAAAGTATGCATCTCCCCCCTATCTCAGCCAGGTAAAGTATGCATCTATCCCCCTATCTCAGCCAGGTAAAGTATGCATCTCTCCCCCCATCTCAGCCAGGTAAAGTATGCATCTTCCCCCCATCTCAGCCAGGTAAAGTATGCATCTCCCCCCATCTCAGCCAGGTGAAGTATGTATCTCTCCCCCATCTCAGCCATGTAAAGTATGCACCCCCCCCCATCTCAGCCAGGTAAAGTATGCATCTCCCCCCCATCCCAGCCAGGTAAAGTATGCATCTCCCCCCATCTCAGCCAGGTGAAGTATGCATCTCTCCCCCCCATCTCACCAGGTAAAGTATGCATCTCCCCCCCCCATCTCAGCCTTGTGAAGTATGCACCACCCATCTCAGCCAGGTAAAGTATGCATCTCCCCCCCATCTCAGCCAGGTAAAGTATGCACCCCCCCCATCTCAGCCAGGTAAAGTATGCATCTCCCCCCTATCTCAGCCAGGTAAAGTATGCATCTATCCCCCCATCTCAGCCAGGTAAAGTATGCATCTCTCCCCCCATCTCAGCCAGGTAAAGTATGCATCTTCCCCCCATCTCAGCCAGGTAAAGTATGCATCTCCCCCCATCTCAGCCAGGTGAAGTATGTATCTCTCCCCCATCTCAGCCATGTAAAGTATGCACCCCCCCCCATCTCAGCCAGGTAAAGTATGCATCTCCCCCCCATCCCAGCCAGGTAAAGTATGCATCTCTCCCCCCCATCTCAGACAGGCGAAGTATGCATCCCCACCATCTCAGCCAGGTAAAGTATGCACCCCCCCCCATCTCAGCCAGGTAAAGTATGCATCCCCTCCCCCATCTCAGCCAGGTAAAGTATGCATCTCTCTCCCCCCATCTCAGCCAGGTAAAGTATGCATCTCTCCCCCCATCTCAGCCAGTTGAAGTATGCATCCCCCCCATCTCAGCCAGGTAAAGTATACATCTCTCTCCCCCCATCTCAGCCAGGTAAGGTATGCATCTCTCCCCCCATCTCAGCCAGTTGAAGTATGCATCCCCCCATCTCAGCCAGGTGAAGTATGCATCTCCCCCCCCATCTCAGCCAGGTGAAGTATGCATCTTCCCCCATCTCAGCCAGGTGAAGTATGCATCTCCCCCCCATCTCAGCCAGCTGAAGTATGCATCTCTCACCCCATCTCAGCCAGGTGAAGTATGCATCTCTCCCCCCCATCTCAGCAAGGTAAAGTATGCATCTCTCCCCCCCATCTCAGCCAGGTGAAGTATGCATCTCCCCCCATCTCAGCCTGGTAAAGTATGCATCCCCCCATCTCAGCCAGGTAAAGTATGCATCTATCCCCCCATCTCAGCCAGGTAAAGTATGCATCTCCCCCCGCCCCCCATCTCAGCCAGGTGAAGTATGCATCTCCCCCCATCTTAGCCAGGTAAAGTATGCATCCCCCCCATCTCAGCCAGGTGAAGTATGCATCTCTCCCCCCATCTCAGCCAGGTGACGTATGCATCTCTCACCCCCCCATCTCAGCCAGGTAAAGTATGCATCTCTCCCCCCCATCTCAGCCAGGTGAAGTATGCATCTCCCCCCATCTCAGCCTGGTAAAGTATGCATCTCCCCCCCCCAACTCAGCTAGGTGAAGTATGCATCTCCCCCCCATCTCAGCCTGGTGAAGTATGCATCTATCCCCCCATCTCAGCCACGTAAAGTATGCATCTCCCCCCGCCCCCATCTCAGCCAGGTGAAGTATGCATCTCTCCCCCCATCTCAGCCAGGTGAAGTATGCATCTCTCCCCCCAGTCCGGCCAGGTAAAGTATGCATCACCCCCCCATCTCAGCCAGGTAAAGTATGCATCTCCCCCCATCTCAGCCAGGTAAAGTATGCATCTCCCCCATCTCAGCCAGGTGAAGTATGCATCTCCCCCCCATCTCAGCCAGGTGAAGGATGCATCCCCCCCCCATCTCAGCAGGTGAAGTGTGCATCTCCCCCCCATCTCAGACAGGTAAAGTATGCATCCCCACCATCTCAGCCAGGTAAAGTATGCATCTCTCCCCCCCATCTCAGCCAGGTGAAGTATGCATCTCACACCCCCCCATCTCAGCTAGGTGAAGTATGCATCTCTCCCCCCCATCTCAGCCAGGTAAAGTATGCATCTCTCCCCCCATCTCAGCCAGGTAAAGTATGCATCTCTCCCCCCATCTCAGCCAGGTAAAGTATGCATCCCCCCCCCCATCTCAGCCAGGTAAAGTATGCATCTCTCCCCCCATCTCAGCCAGGTAAAGTATGCATCCCCCCCCCCATCTCAGCCAGGTAAAGTATGCATCTCTCCCCCCATCTCAGCCAGGTAAAGTATGCATCTCCCCCCCCATCTCAGCCAGGTAAAGTATGCATCTCCCCCCATCTCAGCCAGGTAAAGTATGCATCTCCCCCCATCTCAGCCAGGTGAAGTATGCATCTCTCCCCCCCATCTCACCAGGTAAAGTATGCATCTCCCCCCCCATCTCAGCCTTGTGAAGTATGCACCACCCATCTCAGCCAGGTAAAGTATGCATCTCCCCCCCATCTCAGCCAGGTAAAGTATGCACCCCCCCCATCTCAGCCAGGTAAAGTATGCATCTCCCCCCTATCTCAGCCAGGTAAAGTATGCATCTATCCCCCTATCTCAGCCAGGTAAAGTATGCATCTCTCCCCCCATCTCAGCCAGGTAAAGTATGCATCTTCCCCCCATCTCAGCCAGGTAAAGTATGCATCTCCCCCCATCTCAGCCAGGTGAAGTATGTATCTCTCCCCCATCTCAGCCATGTAAAGTATGCACCCCCCCATCTCAGCCAGGTAAAGTATGCATCTCCCCCCCATCCCAGCCAGGTAAAGTATGCATCTCTCCCCCCCATCTCAGACAGGCGAAGTATGCATCCCCACCATCTCAGCCAGGTAAAGTATGCACCCCCCCCCCCCATCTCAGCCAGGTAAAGTATGCATCCCCTCCCCCATCTCAGCCAGGTAAAGTATGCATCTCTCTCCCCCCATCTCAGCCAGGTAAAGTATGCATCTCTCCCCCCATCTCAGCCAGTTGAAGTATGCATCCTCCCCATCTCAGCCATGTAAAGTATACATCTCTCTCCCCCCATCTCAGCCAGGTAAGGTATGCATCTCTCCCCCCATCTCAGCCAGTTGAAGTATGCATCCCCCCATCTCAGCCAGGTGAAGTATGCATCTCCCCCCCCATCTCAGCCAGGTGAAGTATGCATCTTCCCCCATCTCAGCCAGGTGAAGTATGCATCTCCCCCCCATCTCAGCCAGCTGAAGTATGCATCTCTCACCCCATCTCAGCCAGGTGAAGTATGCATCTCTCCCCCCCATCTCAGCCAGGTAAAGTATGCATCTCTCCCCCCCAGCTCAGCCAGGTGAAGTATGCATCTCCCCCCATCTCAGCCTGGTAAAGTATGCATCCCCCCATCTCAGCCAGGTAAAGTATGCATCTATCCCCCCATCTCAGCCAGGTAAAGTATGCATCTCCCCCCGCCCCCCATCTCAGCCAGGTGAAGTATGCATCTCCCCCCATCTTAGCCAGGTAAAGTATGCATCCCCCCCATCTCAGCCAGGTGAAGTATGCATCTCTCCCCCCATCTCAGCCAGGTGAAGTATGCATCTCCCTCCCCCATCTCAGCCAGGTGACGTATGCATCTCTCACCCCCCCATCTCAGCCAGGTAAAGTATGCATCTCTCCCCCCCATCTCAGCCAGGTGAAGTATGCATCTCCCCCCATCTCAGCCTGGTAAAGTATGCATCTCCCCCCCCCAACTCAGCTAGGTGAAGTATGCATCTCCCCCCCATCTCAGCCTGGTGAAGGATGCATCTATCCCCCCATCTCAGCCACGTAAAGTATGCATCTCCCCCCGCCCCCATCTCAGCCAGGTGAAGTATGCATCTCTCCCCCCATCTCAGCCAGGTGAAGTATGCATCTCCCCCCCCATCTCAGCCAGGTGAAGTATGCATCTCCCCCCCATCTCAGCCAGGTAAAGTATGCATCCCCCCCATCTCAGCCAGGTTAAGTATGCATCTCTCCCCCCATCTCAGCCAGGTGAAGTATGCATCTCTCCCCCCCCATCTCAGCCAGGTAAAGTATGCATCTCTCCCCCCATCTCAGCCAGGTGAAGTATGCATCTCTCCCCCCCATCTCAGCCAGGTAAAGTATGCATCTCCCCCCCATTTCAGCCAGGTAAAGTATGCATCTCCCCCCCCCCCCAACTCAGCTAGGTGAAGTATGCATCTCCCCCCCATCTCAGACTGGTGAAGTATGCACCCCCCCCATCTCAGCCAGGTGAAGTATGCATCCCCCCCCCCATCTCAGCCAGGTAAAGTATGCATCGCCCTCCCATCTCAGCCAGGTGAAGTATGCATCTCTCCCCCCATCTCAGCCAGGTGAAGTATGCATCTCTCCCCCCTCCATCTCAGCCAGGTGAAGTATGCATCTCTCTCCCCCCCATCTCAGCCAGGTAAAGTATGCATCTCTCTCCCCATCTCAGCCAGGTAAAGTATGCATCTCCCCCCCATCACAACCAGGTGAAGTATGCATCTCTCCCCCCCATCTCAGCCAGGTAAAGTATGCATCTCCCCCCCATCTCAGCCAGGTAAAGTATGCATCTCTCCCCCCGATCTCAGCCAGGTAAAGTATGCATCTCCCCCCCCATCTCAGCCAGGTGAAGTATGCATCTCTCCCCCCATCTCAGCCAGGTAAAGTATGCATCTCCCCCCCCCCATCTCAGCTAGGTGAAGTATGCATCTCTCCCCCCCCATCTCAGCCAGGTAAAGTATGCATCTATACCCCCCGCCCCATCTCAGCCAGGTAAAGTATGCATCTCCCCCCCCCCATCTCAGCTAGGTGAAGTATGCATCTCTCCCCCCCCATCTCAGCCAGGTAAAGTATGCATCTATACCCCCCGCCCCATCTCAGCCAGGTAAAGTATGCATCTCCCCTCCCATCTCAGCCAGGTAAAGTATGCATCTCTCCCCCCCATCTCAGCCAGGTAAAGTATGCATCTCTCACCCCACATCTCAGCCAGGTTAAGTATGCATCTCTCCCACCAGTCCGGCCAGGTAAAGTATGCATCACCCCCCCATCTCAGCCAGGTAAAGTATGCATCTCCCCCCATCTCAGCCAGGTAAAGTATGCATCTCCCCCATCTCAGCCAGGTGAAGTATGCATCTCCCCCCCATCTCAGCCAGGTGAAGGATGCATCCCCCCCCCATCTCAGCAGGTGAAGTGTGCATCTCCCCCCCATCTCAGACAGGTAAAGTATGCATCCCCACCATCTCAGCCAGGTAAAGTATGCATCTCTCCCCCCCATCTCAGCCAGGTGAAGTATGCATCTCACACCCCCCCATCTCAGCTAGGTGAAGTATGCATCTCTCCCCCCCATCTCAGCCAGGTAAAGTATGCATCTCTCCCCCCATCTCAGCCAGGTAAAGTATGCATCTCTCCCCCCATCTCAGCCAGGTAAAGTATGCATCCCCCCCCCCATCTCAGCCAGGTAAAGTATGCATCTCTCCCCCCATCTCAGCCAGGTAAAGTATGCATCCCCCCCCCATCTCAGCCAGGTAAAGTATGCATCTCTCCCCCCATCTCAGCCAGGTAAAGTATGCATCTCCCCCCCCATCTCAGCCAGGTAAAGTATGCATCTCCCCCCATCTCAGCCAGGTAAAGTATGCATCTCCCCCCATCTCAGCCAGGTGAAGTATGCATCTCTCCCCCCCATCTCACCAGGTAAAGTATGCATCTCCCCCCCCATCTCAGCCTTGTGAAGTATGCACCACCCATCTCAGCCAGGTAAAGTATGCATCTCCCCCCCATCTCAGCCAGGTAAAGTATGCACCCCCCCATCTCAGCCAGGTAAAGTATGCATCTCCCCCCTATCTCAGCCAGGTAAAGTATGCATCTATCCCCCTATCTCAGCCAGGTAAAGTATGCATCTCTCCCCCCATCTCAGCCAGGTAAAGTATGCATCTTCCCCCCATCTCAGCCAGGTAAAGTATGCATCTCCCCCCATCTCAGCCAGGTGAAGTATGTATCTCTCCCCCATCTCAGCCATGTAAAGTATGCACCCCCCCCCATCTCAGCCAGGTAAAGTATGCATCTCCCCCCCATCCCAGCCAGGTAAAGTATGCATCTCTCCCCCCCATCTCAGACAGGCGAAGTATGCATCCCCACCATCTCAGCCAGGTAAAGTATGCACCCCCCCCCATCTCAGCCAGGTAAAGTATGCATCCCCTCCCCCATCTCAGCCAGGTAAAGTATGCATCTCTCTCCCCCCATCTCAGCCAGGTAAAGTATGCATCTCTCCCCCCATCTCAGCCAGTTGAAGTATGCATCCTCCCCATCTCAGCCAGGTAAAGTATACATCTCTCTCCCCCCATCTCAGCCAGGTAAGGTATGCATCTCTCCCCCCATCTCAGCCAGTTGAAGTATGCATCCCCCCATCTCAGCCAGGTGAAGTATGCATCTCCCCCCCCATCTCAGCCAGGTGAAGTATGCATCTTCCCCCATCTCAGCCAGGTGAAGTATGCATCTCCCCCCCATCTCAGCCAGCTGAAGTATGCATCTCTCACCCCATCTCAGCCAGGTGAAGTATGCATCTCTCCCCCCCATCTCAGCCAGGTAAAGTATGCATCTCTCCCCCCCAGCTCAGCCAGGTGAAGTATGCATCTCCCCCCATCTCAGCCTGGTAAAGTATGCATCCCCCCATCTCAGCCAGGTAAAGTATGCATGTATCCCCCCATCTCAGCCAGGTAAAGTATGCATCTCCCCCCGCCCCCCATCTCAGCCAGGTGAAGTATGCATCTCCCCCCATCTTAGCCAGGTAAAGTATGCATCCCCCCCATCTCAGCCAGGTGAAGTATGCATCTCTCCCCCCATCTCAGCCAGGTGAAGTATGCATCTCCCTCCCCCATCTCAGCCAGGTGACGTATGCATCTCTCACCCCCCCATCTCAGCCAGGTAAAGTATGCATCTCTCCCCCCCATCTCAGCCAGGTGAAGTATGCATCTCCCCCCATCTCAGCCTGGTAAAGTATGCATCTCCCCCCCCCAACTCAGCTAGGTGAAGTATGCATCTCCCCCCCATCTCAGCCTGGTGAAGGATGCATCTATCCCCCCATCTCAGCCACGTAAAGTATGCATCTCCCCCCGCCCCCATCTCAGCCAGGTGAAGTATGCATCTCTCCCCCCATCTCAGCCAGGTGAAGTATGCATCTCCCCCCCATCTCAGCCAGGTGAAGTATGCATCTCCCCCCCATCTCAGCCAGGTAAAGTATGCATCCCCCCCATCTCAGCCAGGTTAAGTATGCATCTCTCCCCCCATCTCAGCCAGGTGAAGTATGCATCTCTCCCCCCCCATCTCAGCCAGGTAAAGTATGCATCTCTCCCCCCATCTCAGCCAGGTGAAGTATGCATCTCTCCCCCCCATCTCAGCCAGGTAAAGTATGCATCTCCCCCCCATTTCAGCCAGGTAAAGTATGCATCTCCCCCCCCCCCAACTCAGCTAGGTGAAGTATGCATCTCCCCCCCATCTCAGACTGGTGAAGTATGCACCCCCCCCATCTCAGCCAGGTGAAGTATGCATCCCCCCCCCCCATCTCAGCCAGGTAAAGTATGCATCGCCCTCCCATCTCAGCCAGGTGAAGTATGCATCTCTCCCCCCATCTCAGCCAGGTGAAGTATGCATCTCTCCCCCCTCCATCTCAGCCAGGTGAAGTATGCATCTCTCTCCCCCCCATCTCAGCCAGGTAAAGTATGCATCTCTCTCCCCATCTCAGCCAGGTAAAGTATGCATCTCCCCCCCATCACAACCAGGTGAAGTATGCATCTCTCCCCCCCATCTCAGCCAGGTAAAGTATGCATCTCCCCCCCATCTCAGCCAGGTAAAGTATGCATCTCTCCCCCCGATCTCAGCCAGGTAAAGTATGCATCTCCCCGCCCCCATCTCAGCCAGGTGAAGTATGCATCTCTCCCCCCATCTCAGCCAGGTAAAGTATGCATGTCCCCCCCCCCATCTCAGCTAGGTGAAGTATGCATCTCTCCCCCCCCATCTCAGCCAGGTAAAGTATGCATCTATACCCCCCGCCCCATCTCAGCCAGGTAAAGTATGCATCTCTCCCCCCCCATCTCAGCTAGGTGAAGTATGCATCTCTCCCCCCCCATCTCAGCCAGGTAAAGTATGCATCTATACCCCCCGCCCCATCTCAGCCAGGTAAAGTATGCATCTCCCCTCCCATCTCAGCCAGGTAAAGTATGCATCTCTCCCCCCCATCTCAGCCAGGTAAAGTATGCATCTCTCACCCCACATCTCAGCCAGGTTAAGTATGCATCTCTCCCACCAGTCCGGCCAGGTAAAGTATGCATCACCCCCCCATCTCAGCCAGGTAAAGTATGCATCTCCCCCCATCTCAGCCAGGTAAAGTATGCATCTCCCCCATCTCAGCCAGGTGAAGTATGCATCTCCCCCCCATCTCAGCCAGGTGAAGGATGCATCTCCCCCCCATCTCAGCAGGTGAAGTGTGCATCTCCCCCCCATCTCAGCCAGGTAAAGTATGCATCCCCACCATCTCAGCCAGGTAAAGTATGCATCTCCCCCCCCCATCTCAGCCAGGTGAAGTATGCATCTCACACCCCCCCATCTCAGCTAGGTGAAGTATGCATCTCTCCCCCCCATCTCAGCCAGGTAAAGTATGCATCTCTCCCCCCATCTCAGCCAGGTAAAGTATGCATCTCTCCCCCCATCTCAGCCAGGTAAAGTATGCATCCCCCCCCCATCTCAGCCAGGTAAAGTATGCATCTCTCCCCCCATCTCAGCCAGGTAAAGTATGCATCCCCCCCCCATCTCAGCCAGGTAAAGTATGCATCTCTCCCCCCATCTCAGCCAGGTAAAGTATGCATCCCCACCATCTCAGCCAGGTAAAGTATGCATCTCTCCCCCCCATCTCAGCCAGGTGAAGTATGCATCTCACACCCCCCCATCTCAGCTAGGTGAAGTATGCATCTCTCCCCCCCATCTCAGCCAGGTAAAGTATGCATCTCTCCCCCCATCTCAGCCAGGTAAAGTATGCATCTCTCCCCCCATCTCAGCCAGGTAAAGTATGCATCCCCCCCCCATCTCAGCCAGGTAAAGTATGCATCTCTCCCCCCATCTCAGCCAGGTAAAGTATGCATCCCCCCCCCCATCTCAGCCAGGTAAAGTATGCATCTCTCCCCCCATCTCAGCCAGGTAAAGTATGCATCTCTCCCCCCATCTCAGCCAGGTAAAGTATGCATCTCCCCCCATCTCAGCCAGGTAAAGTATGCATCTCCCCCCATCTCAGCCAGGTGAAGTATGCATCTCTCCCCCCCATCTCACCAGGTAAAGTATGCATCTCCCCCCCCATCTCAGCCTTGTGAAGTATGCACCACCCGTCTCAGCCAGGTAAAGTATACATCTCCCCCCCATCTCAGCCAGGTAAAGTATGCACCCCCCCCCATCTCAGCCAGGTAAAGTATGCATCTCCCCCCTATCTCAGCCAGGTAAAGTATGCATCTATCCCCCCATCTCAGCCAGGTAAAGTATGCATCTCTCCCCCCATCTCAGCCAGGTAAAGTATGCATCTTCCCCCCATCTCAGCCAGGTAAAGTATGCATCTCCCCCCATCTCAGCCAGGTGAAGTATGTATCTCTCCCCCATCTCAGCCATGTAAAGTATGCACCCCCCCCATCTCAGCCAGGTAAAGTATGCATCTCCCCCCCATCCCAGCCAGGTAAAGTATGCATCTCTCCCCCCCATCTCAGACAGGCGAAGTATGCATCCCCACCATCTCAGCCAGGTAAAGTATGCACCCCCCCATCTCAGCCAGGTAAAGTATGCATCCCCTCCCCCATCTCAGCCAGGTAAAGTATGCATCTCTCTCCCCCCATCTCAGCCAGGTAAAGTATGCATCTCTCCCCCCATCTCAGCCAGTTGAAGTATGCATCCCCCCCATCTCAGCCAGGTAAAGTATACATCTCTCTCCCCCCATCTCAGCCAGGTAAGGTATGCATCTCTCCCCCCATCTCAGCCAGTTGAAGTATGCATCCCCCCATCTCAGCCAGGTGAAGTATGCATCTCCCCCCCCATCTCAGCCAGGTGAAGTATGCATCTTCCCCCATCTCAGCCAGGTGAAGTATGCATCTCCCCCCCATCTCAGCCAGCTGAAGTATGCATCTCTCACCCCATCTCAGCCAGGTGAAGTATGCATCTCTCCCCCCCATCTCAGCCAGGTAAAGTATGCATCTCTCCCCCCCATCTCAGCCAGGTGAAGTATGCATCTCCCCCCATCTCAGCCTGGTAAAGTATGCATCCCCCCATCTCAGCCAGGTAAAGTATGCATCTATCCCCCCATCTCAGCCAGGTAAAGTATGCATCTCCCCCCGCCCCCCATCTCAGCCAGGTGAAGTATGCATCTCCCCCCATCTTAGCCAGGTAAAGTATGCATCCCCCCCATCTCAGCCAGGTGAAGTATGCATCTCTCCCCCCATCTCAGCCAGGTGAAGTATGCATCTCCCTCCCCCATCTCAGCCAGGTGACGTATGCATCTCTCACCCCCCCCATCTCAGCCAGGTAAAGTATGCATCTCTCCCCCCCATCTCAGCCAGGTGAAGTATGCATCTCCCCCCATCTCAGCCTGGTAAAGTATGCATCTCCCCCCCCCAACTCAGCTAGGTGAAGTATGCATCTCCCCCCCATCTCAGCCTGGTGAAGTATGCATCTATCCCCCCATCTCAGCCACGTAAAGTATGCATCTCCCCCCGCCCCCATCTCAGCCAGGTGAAGTATGCATCTCTCCCCCCATCTCAGCCAGGTGAAGTATGCATCTCCCCCCCCCATCTCAGCCAGGTGAAGTATGCATCTCCCCCCCATCTCAGCCAGGTAAAGTATGCATCCCCCCATCTCAGCCAGGTTAAGTATGCATCTCTCCCACTATCTCAGCCAGGTGAAGTATGCATCTCTCCCCCCATCTCAGCCAGGTAAAGTATGCATCTCTCCCCCCATCTCAGCCAGGTGAAGTATGCATCTCTCCCCCCCATCTCAGCCAGGTAAAGTATGCATCTCCCCCCCATTTCAGCCAGGTAAAGTATGCATCTCCCCCCCCAAAACTCAGCTAGGTGAAGTATGCATCTCCCCCCCATCTCAGCCTGGTGAAGTATGCACCCCCCCATCTCAGCCAGGTGAAGTATGCATCTCCCCCCCCATCTCAGCCAGGTAAAGTATGCATCACCCTCCCATCTCAGCCAGGTGAAGTATGCATCTCTCCCCCCATCTCAGCCAGGTGAAGTATGCATCTCTCCCCCCTCCATCTCAGCCAGGTGAAGTATGCATCTCTCTCCCCCCCATCTCAGCCAGGTAAAGTATGCATCTCTCTCCCCATCTCAGCCAGGTAAAGTATGCATCTCCCCCCCATCACAACCAGGTGAAGTATGCATCTCTCCCCCCCCATCTCAGCCAGGTAAAGTATGCATCTCCCCCCCATCTCAGCCAGGTAAAGTATGCATCTCTCCCCCCGATCTCAGCCAGGTAAAGTATGCACCCCCCCCCCCCCCATCTCAGCCAGGTGAAGTATGCATCTCTCCCCCCATCTCAGCCAGGTAAAGTATGCATCTCTCCCCCCCCATCTCAGCTAGGTGAAGTATGCATCTCTCCCCCCCCATCTCAGCCAGGTAAAGTATGCATCTATACCCCCCGCCCCATCTCAGCCAGGTAAAGTATGCATCTCCCCTCCCATCTCAGCCAGGTAAAGTATGCATCTCTCCCCCCCATCTCAGCCAGGTAAAGTATGCATCTCTCACCCCACATCTCAGCCAGGTTAAGTATGCATCTCTCCCGCCAGTCCGGCCAGGTAAAGTATGCATCACCCCCCCATCTCAGCCAGGTAAAGTATGCATCTCCCCCATCTCAGCCAGGTAAAGTATGCATCTCCCCCATCTCAGCCAGGTGAAGTATGCATCTCTCCCCCCTCCATCTCAGCCAGGTGAAGTATGCATCTCTCTCCCCCCCATCTCAGCCAGGTAAAGTATGCATCTCTCTCCCCATCTCAGCCAGGTAAAGTATGCATCTCCCCCCCATCACAACCAGGTGAAGTATGCATCTCTCCCCCCCATCTCAGCCAGGTAAAGTATGCATCTCCCCCCCATCTCAGCCAGGTAAAGTATGCATCTCTCCCCCCGATCTCAGCCAGGTAAAGTATGCATCTCCCCGCCCCCATCTCAGCCAGGTGAAGTATGCATCTCTCCCCCCATCTCAGCCAGGTAAAGTATGCATCTCCCCCCATCTCAGCCTGGTAAAGTATGCATCTCCCCCCATCTCAGCCTGGTAAAGTATGCATCTCTCCCCCCCATCTCAGCCAGGTGAAGTATGCATCTCCCCCCATCTCAGCCTGGTAAAGTATGCATCTCCCCCCCCCAACTCAGCTAGGTGAAGTATGCATCTCCCCCCCATCTCAGCCTGGTGAAGTATGCATCTATCCCCCCATCTCAGCCACGTAAAGTATGCATCTCCCCCCGCCCCCATCTCAGCCAGGTGAAGTATGCATCTCTCCCCCCATCTCAGCCAGGTGAAGTATGCATCTCCCCCCCCCATCTCAGCCAGGTGAAGTATGCATCTCCCCCCCATCTCAGCCAGGTAAAGTATGCATCCCCCCATCTCAGCCAGGTTAAGTATGCATCTCTCCCCCTATCTCAGCCAGGTGAAGTATGCATCTCTCCCCCCCATCTCAGCCAGGTAAAGTATGCATCTCTCCCCCCATCTCAGCCAGGTGAAGTATGCATCTCTCCCCCCCATCTCAGCCAGGTAAAGTATGCATCTCCCCCCCATTTCAGCCAGGTAAAGTATGCATCTCCCCCCCCAAAACTCAGCTAGGTGAAGTATGCATCTCCCCCCCATCTCAGCCTGGTGAAGTATGCACCCCCCCATCTCAGCCAGGTGAAGTATGCATCTCCCCCCCCCCATCTCAGCCAGGTAAAGTATGCATCACCCTCCCATCTCAGCCAGGTGAAGTATGCATCTCTCCCCCCATCTCAGCCAGGTGAAGTATGCATCTCTCCCCCCCATCTCAGCCAGGTGAAGTATGCATCTCCCCCCATCTCAGCCTGGTAAAGTATGCATCTCCCCCCCCCAACTCAGCTAGGTGAAGTATGCATCTCCCCCCCATCTCAGCCTGGTGAAGTATGCATCTATCCCCCCATCTCAGCCACGTAAAGTATGCATCTCCCCCCGCCCCCATCTCAGCCAGGTGAAGTATGCATCTCTCCCCCCATCTCAGCCAGGTGAAGTATGCATCTCCCCCCCCCATCTCAGCCAGGTGAAGTATGCATCTCCCCCCCATCTCAGCCAGGTAAAGTATGCATCCCCCCATCTCAGCCAGGTTAAGTATGCATCTCTCCCCCTATCTCAGCCAGGTGAAGTATGCATCTCTCCCCCCCATCTCAGCCAGGTAAAGTATGCATCTCTCCCCCCATCTCAGCCAGGTGAAGTATGCATCTCTCCCCCCCATCTCAGCCAGGTAAAGTATGCATCTCCCCCCCATTTCAGCCAGGTAAAGTATGCATCTCCCCCCCCAAAACTCAGCTAGGTGAAGTATGCATCTCCCCCCCATCTCAGCCTGGTGAAGTATGCACCCCCCCATCTCAGCCAGGTGAAGTATGCATCTCCCCCCCCCCATCTCAGCCAGGTAAAGTATGCATCACCCTCCCATCTCAGCCAGGTGAAGTATGCATCTCTCCCCCCATCTCAGCCAGGTGAAGTATGCATCTCTCCCCCCTCCATCTCAGCCAGGTGAAGTATGCATCTCTCTCCCCCCCATCTCAGCCAGGTAAAGTATGCATCTCTCTCCCCATCTCAGCCAGGTAAAGTATGCATCTCCCCCCCATCACAACCAGGTGAAGTATGCATCTCTCCCCCCCCATCTCAGCCAGGTAAAGTATGCATCTCCCCCCCATCTCAGCCAGGTAAAGTATGCATCTCTCCCCCCGATCTCAGCCAGGTAAAGTATGCATCCCCCCCCCCATCTCAGCCAGGTGAAGTATGCATCTCTCCCCCCATCTCAGCCAGGTAAAGTATGCATCTCTCCCCCCCCATCTCAGCTAGGTGAAGTATGCATCTCTCCCCCCCCATCTCAGCCAGGTAAAGTATGCATCTATACCCCCCGCCCCATCTCAGCCAGGTAAAGTATGCATCTCCCCTCCCATCTCAGCCAGGTAAAGTATGCATCTCTCCCCCCCATCTCAGCCAGGTAAAGTATGCATCTCTCACCCCACATCTCAGCCAGGTTAAGTATGCATCTCTCCCGCCAGTCCGGCCAGGTAAAGTATGCATCACCCCCCCATCTCAGCCAGGTAAAGTATGCATCTCCCCCATCTCAGCCAGGTAAAGTATGCATCTCCCCCATCTCAGCCAGGTGAAGTATGCATCTCTCCCCCCTCCATCTCAGCCAGGTGAAGTATGCATCTCTCTCCCCCCCATCTCAGCCAGGTAAAGTATGCATCTCTCTCCCCATCTCAGCCAGGTAAAGTATGCATCTCCCCCCCATCACAACCAGGTGAAGTATGCATCTCTCCCCCCCATCTCAGCCAGGTAAAGTATGCATCTCCCCCCCATCTCAGCCAGGTAAAGTATGCATCTCTCCCCCCGATCTCAGCCAGGTAAAGTATGCATCTCCCCGCCCCCATCTCAGCCAGGTGAAGTATGCATCTCTCCCCCCATCTCAGCCAGGTAAAGTATGCATGTCCCCCCCCCCATCTCAGCTAGGTGAAGTATGCATCTCTCCCCCCCCATCTCAGCCAGGTAAAGTATGCATCTATACCCCCCGCCACATCTCAGCCAGGTAAAGTATGCATCTCTCCCCCCCCATCTCAGCTAGGTGAAGTATGCATCTCTCCCCCCCCATCTCAGCCAGGTAAAGTATGCATCTATACCCCCCGCCCCATCTCAGCCAGGTAAAGTATGCATCTCCCCTCCCATCTCAGCCAGATAAAGTATGCATCTCTCCCCCCCATCTCAGCCAGGTAAAGTATGCATCTCTCACCCCACATCTCAGCCAGGTTAAGTATGCATCTCTCCCACCAGTCCGGCCAGGTAAAGTATGCATCACCCCCCCATCTCAGCCAGGTAAAGTATGCATCTCCCCCCATCTCAGCCAGGTAAAGTATGCATCTCCCCCATCTCAGCCAGGTGAAGTATGCATCTCCCCCCCATCTCAGCCAGGTGAAGGATGCATCTCCCCCCCATCTCAGCAGGTGAAGTGTGCATCTCCCCCCCATCTCAGCCAGGTAAAGTATGCATCCCCACCATCTCAGCCAGGTAAAGTATGCATCTCCCCCCCCCATCTCAGCCAGGTGAAGTATGCATCTCACACCCCCCCATCTCAGCTAGGTGAAGTATGCATCTCTCCCCCCCATCTCAGCCAGGTAAAGTATGCATCTCTCCCCCCATCTCAGCCAGGTAAAGTATGCATCTCTCCCCCCATCTCAGCCAGGTAAAGTATGCATCCCCCCCCCATCTCAGCCAGGTAAAGTATGCATCTCTCCCCCCATCTCAGCCAGGTAAAGTATGCATCCCCCCCCCATCTCAGCCAGGTAAAGTATGCATCTCTCCCCCCATCTCAGCCAGGTAAAGTATGCATCTCTCCCCCCATCTCAGCCAGGTAAAGTATGCATCTCCCCCCATCTCAGCCAGGTAAAGTATGCATCTCCCCCCATCTCAGCCAGGTGAAGTATGCATCTCTCCCCCCCATCTCACCAGGTAAAGTATGCATCTCCCCCCCCATCTCAGCCTTGTGAAGTATGCACCACCCATCTCAGCCAGGTAAAGTATGCATCTCCCCCCCATCTCAGCCAGGTAAAGTATGCACCCCCCCCCCATCTCAGCCAGGTAAAGTATGCATCTCCCCCCTATCTCAGCCAGGTAAAGTATGCATCTATCCCCCCATCTCAGCCATGTAAAGTATGCATCTCTCCCCCCATCTCAGCCAGGTAAAGTATGCATCTTCCCCCCATCTCAGCCAGGTAAAGTATGCATCTCCCCCCATCTCAGCCAGGTGAAGTATGTATCTCTCCCCCATCTCAGCCATGTAAAGTATGCACCCCCCCCATCTCAGCCAGGTAAAGTATGCATCTCCCCCCCATCCCAGCCAGGTAAAGTATGCATCTCTCCCCCCCATCTCAGACAGGCGAAGTATGCATCCCCACCATCTCAGCCAGGTAAAGTATGCACCCCCCCATCTCAGCCAGGTAAAGTATGCATCCCCTCCCCCCATCTCAGCCAGTTGAAGTATGCATCCCCCCCATCTCAGCCAGGTAAAGTATACATCTCTCTCCCCCCATCTCAGCCAGGTAAAATATGCATCTCTCCCCCCATCTCAGCCAGTTGAAGTATGCATCCCCCCCATCTCAGCCAGGTAAAGTATACATCTCTCTCCCCCCATCTCAGCCAGGTAAGGTATGCATCTCTCCCCCCATCTCAGCCAGTTGAAGTATGCATCCCCCCATCTCAGCCAGGTGAAGTATGCATCTCCCCCCCCATCTCAGCCAGGTGAAGTATGCATCTTCCCCCATCTCAGCCAGGTGAAGTATGCATCTCCCCCCCATCTCAGCCAGCTGAAGTATGCATCTCTCACCCCATCTCAGCCAGGTGAAGTATGCATCTCTCCCCCCCATCTCAGCCAGGTAAAGTATGCATCTCTCCCCCCCATCTCAGCCAGGTGAAGTATGCATCTCCCCCCATCTCAGCCTGGTAAAGTATGCATCCCCCCATCTCAGCCAGGTAAAGTATGCATCTATCCCCCCATCTCAGCCAGGTAAAGTATGCATCTCCCCCCGCCCCCCATCTCAGCCAGGTGAAGTATGCATCTCCCCCCATCTTAGCCAGGTAAAGTATGCATCCCCCCCATCTCAGCCAGGTGAAGTATGCATCTCTCCCCCCATCTCAGCCAGGTGAAGTATGCATCTCCCTCCCCCATCTCAGCCAGGTGACGTATGCATCTCTCACCCCCCCATCTCAGCCAGGTAAAGTATGCATCTCTCCCCCCCATCTCAGCCAGGTGAAGTATGCATCTCCCCCCATCTCAGCCTGGTAAAGTATGCATCTCCCCCCCCCAACTCAGCTAGGTGAAGTATGCATCTCCCCCCCATCTCAGCCTGGTGAAGTATGCATCTATCCCCCCATCTCAGCCACGTAAAGTATGCATCTCCCCCCGCCCCCATCTCAGCCAGGTGAAGTATGCATCTCTCCCCCCATCTCAGCCAGGTGAAGTATGCATCTCCCCCCCCCATCTCAGCCAGGTGAAGTATGCATCTCCCCCCCATCTCAGCCAGGTAAAGTATGCATCCCCCCATCTCAGCCAGGTTAAGTATGCATCTCTCCCCCTATCTCAGCCAGGTGAAGTATGCATCTCTCCCCCCCATCTCAGCCAGGTAAAGTATGCATCTCTCCCCCCATCTCAGCCAGGTGAAGTATGCATCTCTCCCCCCCATCTCAGCCAGGTAAAGTATGCATCTCCCCCCCATTTCAGCCAGGTAAAGTATGCATCTCCCCCCCCAAAACTCAGCTAGGTGAAGTATGCATCTCCCCCCCATCTCAGCCTGGTGAAGTATGCACCCCCCCATCTCAGCCAGGTGAAGTATGCATCTCCCCCCCCCCATCTCAGCCAGGTAAAGTATGCATCACCCTCCCATCTCAGCCAGGTGAAGTATGCATCTCTCCCCCCATCTCAGCCAGGTGAAGTATGCATCTCTCCCCCCTCCATCTCAGCCAGGTGAAGTATGCATCTCTCTCCCCCCCATCTCAGCCAGGTAAAGTATGCATCTCTCTCCCCATCTCAGCCAGGTAAAGTATGCATCTCCCCCCCATCACAACCAGGTGAAGTATGCATCTCTCCCCCCCCCATCTCAGCCAGGTAAAGTATGCATCTCCCCCCCATCTCAGCCAGGTAAAGTATGCATCTCTCCCCCCGATCTCAGCCAGGTAAAGTATGCATCCCCCCCCCCATCTCAGCCAGGTGAAGTATGCATCTCTCCCCCCATCTCAGCCAGGTAAAGTATGCATCTCTCCCCCCCCATCTCAGCTAGGTGAAGTATGCATCTCTCCCCCCCCATCTCAGCCAGGTAAAGTATGCATCTATACCCCCCGCCCCATCTCAGCCAGGTAAAGTATGCATCTCCCCTCCCATCTCAGCCAGGTAAAGTATGCATCTCTCCCCCCCATCTCAGCCAGGTAAAGTATGCATCTCTCACCCCACATCTCAGCCAGGTTAAGTATGCATCTCTCCCGCCAGTCCGGCCAGGTAAAGTATGCATCACCCCCCCATCTCAGCCAGGTAAAGTATGCATCTCCCCCATCTCAGCCAGGTAAAGTATGCATCTCCCCCATCTCAGCCAGGTGAAGTATGCATCTCCCCCCCATCTCAGCCAGGTGAAGGATGCATCCCCCCCCCATCTCAGCAGGTGAAGTGTGCATCTCCCCCCCATCTCAGCCAGGTAAAGTATGCATCCCCACCATCTCAGCCAGGTGAAGTATGCATCTCTCCCCCCCATCTCAGCCAGGTGAAGTATGCATCTCACACCCCCCCATCTCAGCTAGGTGAAGTATGCATCTCTCCCCCCCATCTCAGCCAGGTAAAGTATGCATCTCTCCCCCCATCTCAGCCAGGTAAAGTATGCATCTCCCCCCCCCCCATCTCAGCCAGGTAAAGTATGCATCTCCCCCCATCTCAGCCAGGTAAAGTATGCATCTCTCCCCCCCATCTCAGCCAGGTAAAGTATGCATCTCCCCCCCCATCTCAGCCAGGTGAAGTATGCATCTCTCCCCCCATCTCAGCCAGGTAAAGTATGCATCTCTCCCCCCCCATCTCAGCCAGGTGAAGTATGCATCTCCCCCCCCATCTCAGCCAGGTAAAGTATGCATCTCCCCCCCATCACAACCAGGTGAAGTATGAATCTCTTCCCCCCATCTCAGCCAGGTAAAGTATGCATCTCCCCCCATCTCAGCCAGGTAAAGTATGCATCTCTCCCCCCCATTTCAGCCAGGTAAAGTATGCATCTCTCCCCCCCATCTCAGCGTGGTGAAGTATGCATCCCCCCCCCATCTCAGCCAGGTGAAGTATGCATCTCCCCCCCCCCCCCATCTCAGCCAGGTAAAGTATGCATCTCCCCCCCATCACAACCAGGTGAAGTATGCATCTCTTCCCCCCATCTCAGCCAGGTAAAGTATGCATCTCCCCCCATCTCAGCCAGGTAAAGTATGCATCTCTCCCCCCATCTCAGCCAGGTAAAGTATGCATCTCCCCCCCCCCGCATCTCAGCCAGGTGAAGTATGCATCTCTCCCCCCATCTCAGCCAGGTAAAGTATGCATCTCTCCCCCCCCATCTCAGCTAGGTGAAGTATGCATCTCTCCCCCCCCATCTCAGCCAGGTAAAGTATGCATCTATACCCCCCGCCCCATCTCAGCCAGGTAAAGTATGCATCTCCCCTCCCATCTCAGCCAGGTAAAGTATGCATCTCTACCCCCCATCTCAGCCAGGTAAAGTATGCATCTCTCACCCCACATCTCAGCCAGGTTAAGTATGCATCTCTCCCCCCAGTCCGGCCAGGTAAAGTATGCATCACCCCCCCATCTCAGCCAGGTAAAGTATGCATCTCCCCCATCTCAGCCAGGTAAAGTATGCATCTCCCCCATCTCAGCCAGGTGAAGTATGCATCTCCCCCCCATCTCAGCCAGGTGAAGGATGCATCTCCCCCCCATCTCAGCAGGTGAAGTGTGCATCTCCCCCCTATCTCAGCCAGGTAAAGTATGCATCCCCACCATCTCAGCCAGGTAAAGTATGCATCTCTCCCCCCCATCTCAGCCAGGTGAAGTATGCATCTCACACCCCCCCATCTCAGCTAGGTAAAGTATGCATCTCTCCCCCCCATCTCAGCCAGGTAAAGTATGCATCTCTCCCCCTATCTCAGCCAGGTAAAGTATGCATCCCCCCCATCTCAGCCAGGTAAAGTATGCATCTCTCCCCCCATCTCAGACAGGTAAAGTATGCATCTCTCCCCCCCATCTCAGCCAGGTGAAGTATGCATCTCACACCCCCCCATCTCAGCTAGGTAAAGTATGCATCTCTCCCCCCATCTCAGCCAGGTAAAGTATGCATCTCTCCCCCCATCTCAGACAGGTAAAGTATGCATCTCCCCCCCCCATCTCAGCCAGGTAAAGTATGCATCTCCCCCCCCATCTCAGCCAGGTAAAGTATGCATCTCCCCCCATCTCAGCCAGGTAAAGTATGCATCTCCCCCCATCTCAGCCAGGTGAAGTATGCATCTCTCCCCCCCATCTCACCAGGTAAAGTATGCATCTCCCCCCCCCCCATCTCAGCCTTGTGAAGTATGCACCACCCATCTCAGCCAGGTAAAGTATGCATCTATCCCCCCATCTCAGCCAGGTAAAGTATGCATCTCTCCCCCCATCTCAGCCAGGTAAAGTATGCATCTCCCCCCCATCTCAGCCAGGTAAAGTATGCATCTCCCCCCATCTCAGCCAGGTGAAGTATGTATCTCTCCCCCATCTCAGCCATGTAAAGTATGCACCCCCCCATCTCAGCCAGGTAAAGTATGCATCTCCCCCCCATCCCAGCCAGGTAAAGTATGCATCTCCCCCCCCCCAACTCAGCCAGGTAAAGTATGCATCTCCCTCCCATCTCAGACAGGCGAAGTATGCATCCCTCCCATCCCAGCCAGGTAAAGTATGCATCCCCACCATCTCAGCCAGGTAAAGTATGCACCCCCCCGCATCTCAGCCAGGTAAAGTATGCATCCCCTCCCCCATCTCAGCCAGGTAAAGTATGCATCTCTCTCCCCCCATCTCAGCCAGGTAATGTATGCATCTCTCCCCCCATCTCAGCCAGTTGAAGTATGCATCCCCCCCATCTCAGCCAGGTAAAGTATACATCTCTCTCCCCCCATCTCAGCCAGGTAAAGTATGCATCTCTCCCCCCATCTCAGCCAGTTGAAGTATGCATCCCCCCATCTCAGCCAGGTGAAGTATGCATCTCCCCCCCATCTCAGCCTGGTGAAGTATGCATCTTCCCCCATCTCAGCCAGGTGAAGTATGCATCTCCCCCCCATCTCAGCCAGGTGAAGTATGCATCTCCCCCCCCATCTCAGCGAGGTGAAGTATGCATCTCCCCCCCCATCTCAGCCAGGTGAAGTATGCATCTCTCCCCCACCCCCATCTCTGCCAGGTGAAGTATGCATCTCTCCCCAACCCCATCTCAGCCAGGTGAAGTATGCATCCCCCCATCTCAGCCAGGTGAAGTATGCATCTCTACCCCCCCATCTCAGCCAGGTGAAGTATGCACCCCCCCATCTCAGCCAGGTAAAGTATGCATCCCCCCCATCTCAGCCAGGTGAAGTATGCATCTCCCCCCACCATCTCAGCCAAGTAAAGTATGCATCTCTCCCCCCATCTCAGCCAGGTAAAGTATGCATCTCCCCTCCCCAATCTCAGCCAGGTAAAGTATGCATCTCCCCCATCTCAGCCAGGTGAAGTATGCATCTCCCCTCCCCCATCTCAGCCAGGTGAAGTATGCATCTCCCCTCCCCCATCTCAGCCAGGTGAAGTATGCATCTCTCCCCCCATCTCAGCCTGGTGAAGTATGCATCTCTCCCCCCATCTCAGCCAGGTAAAGTATACATCTCTCCCCCCATCTCAGCCAGGTAAAGTATGCACCCCCCCATCTCAGTCAGGTAAAGTATGCATCCCCCCCCATCTCAGCCAGGTGAAGTATGCATCTCCCCCCCCATCTCAGCCAGGTGATGTATGCATCTCCCCCCATCTCTGCCAGGTGAAGTATGCATCTCTCCCCCCCATCTCAGCCAGGTAAAGTATGCATCTCTCCCCCCCATCTCAGCCAGGTGAAATATGCATCTCCCCCCCATCTCAGCCAGGTGAAGTATGCATCTCCCCCCCTACTCAGCCAGGTGAAGAATGCAACCCCCCCATCTCAGCCAGGTGAAGTATGCATCTCCCCCATCTCAGCCAGGTGAAGTATGCATCTCCCCCCCCATCTCAGCCAGGTAAAGTATGCATCTCCCCCCCCATCTCAGCCAGGTAAAGTATGCATCTCCCCCCATCTCAGCCAGGTAAAGTGTGCACCCCCCATCTCAGCCAGGTGAAGTATGCATCCCCCCCCATCTCAGCCAGGTGAAGTATGCATCCCCCCACATCTCAGCCAGGTAAAGTATGCATCTCCCCCCCCATCTCAGCCAGGTAAAGTATGCATCCCCCCACATCTCAGCCAGGTAAAGTATGCATCTCCCCCCCCCCATCTCAGCCAGGTAAAGTATGCACCCCCCCATCTCAGCCAGGTGAAGTATGCATCTCCCCCCCATCTCAGCCAGGTGAAGTATGCATCTCTCCCCTCCCCATCTCAGCCAGGTGAAGTATGCATCTCTCCCCCCCATCTCAGCCAGGTAAAGTATGCTTCTCCCCCCCATCTCAGCCAGGTGAAGTATGCATCTCCCCCCACCTCAGCCTGGTAAAGTATGCATCCCCCCATCTCAGCCAGGTAAAGTATGCATCTATCCCCCCATCTCAGCCAGGTAAAGTATGCATCCCCCCTCACCCCCCATCTCAGCCAGGTGAAGTATGCATCTCCCCCCATCTCAGCCAGGTAAAGTATGCATCCCCCCCATCTCAGCCAGGTGAAGTATGCATCTCTCCCCCCATCTCAGCCAGGTGAAGTATGCATCTCCCTCCCCCATCTCAGCCAGGTGACATATGCATCTCCCCCCCCCCATCTCAGCCAGGTAAAGTATGCATCTCTCCCCCCCATCTCAGCCAGGTGAAGTATGCATCTCCCCCCATCTCAGCCTGGTAAAGTATGCATCTCCCACCCCCAACTCAGCTAGGTGAAGTATGCATCTCCCCCCCATCTCAGCCTGGTGAAGTATGCATCTATCCCCCCATCTCAGCCAGGTAAAGTATGCATCTCCCCCCGCCCCCATCTCAGCCAGGTGAAGTATGCATCTCTCCCCCCATCTCAGCCAGGTGAAATGCATCTCCCCCCCATCTCAGCCAGGTGAAGTATGCATCTCCCCCCCATCTCAGCCAGGTAAAGTATGCACCCCCCCCATCTCAGCCAGGTTAAGTATGCATCTCTCCCCCCATCTCAGCCAGGTGAAGTATGCATCTCTCCCCCTATCTCAGCCAGGTAAAGTATGCATCTCTCCCCCCATCTCAGCCAGGTGAAGTATGCATCTCCCCCCCATCTCAGCCAGGTAAAGTATGCATCCCCCCACCCAACTCAGCTAGGTGAAGTATGCATCTCCCCCCCATCTCAGCCTGGTGAAGTATGCATCCCCCCATCTCAGCCAGGTGAAGTATGCATCTCCCCCCCCATCTCAGCCAGGTAAAGTATGCATCTCCCTCCCATCTCAGCCAGGTGAAGTATGCATCTCTCCCCCATCTCAGCCAGGTGAAGTATGCATCTCTCCCCCCTCCATCTCAGCCAGGTGAAGTATGCATCTCTCTCCCCCCCATCTCAGCCAGGTAAAGTATGCATCTCTCTCCCCATCTCAGCCAGGTAAAGTATGCATCTCCCCCCCATCACAACCAGGTGAAGTATGCATCTCTACCCCCCATCTCAGCCAGGTAAAGTATGCATCTCCCCCCCCATCTCAGCCAGGTAAAGTATGCATCTCTCCCCCCCATCTCAGCCAGGTAAAGTATGCATCTCCCCCCCCCCATCTCAGCCAGGTGAAGTATGCATCTCTCCCCCCATCTCAGCCAGGTAAAGTATGCATCTCTCCCCCCCCATCTCAGCTAGGTGAAGTATGCATCTCTCCCCCCCCATCTCAGCCAGGTACAGCATGCATCTATACCCCCCGCCCCATCTCAGCCAGGTAAAGTATGCATCTCCCCTCCCATCTCAGCCAGGTGAAGTATGCATCTCTCACCCCACATCTCAGCCAGGTTAAGTATGCATCTCTCCCCCCAGTCTGGCCAGGTAAAGTATGCATCACCCCCCATCTCAGCCAGGTAAAGTATGCATCTCCCCCATCTCAGCCAGGTAAAGTATGCATCTCCCCCATCTCAGCCAGGTGAAGTATGCATCTCCCCCCCATCTCAGCCAGGTGAAGGATGCATCTCCCCCCCCATCTCAGCAGGTGAAGTGTGCATCTCCCCCCCATCTCAGCCAGGTAAAGTATGCATCCCCACCATCTCAGCCAGGTAAAGTATGCATCTCTCCCCCCCATCTCAGCCAGGTGAAGTATGCATCTCACACCCCCCCATCTCAGCTAGGCGAAGTATGCATCTCCCCCCCCCCCATCTCAGCCAGGTAAAGTATGCATCTCTCCCCCCATCTCAGCCAGGTAAAGTATGCATCTCTCCCCCTATCTCAGCCAGGTAAAGTATGCATCCCCCCCCCGTCTCAGCCAGGTAAAGTATGCATCTCTCCCCCCATCTCAGCCAGGTAAAGTATGCATCTCCCCCCCCCCCATCTCAGCCAGGTAAAGTATGCATCTCTCCCCCCATCTCAGCCAGGTAAAGTATGCTTCTCCCCCCCATCTCAGCCAGGTGAAATATGCATCTCCCCCCACCTCAGCCTGGTAAAGTATGCATCCCCCCATCTCAGCCAGGTAAAGTATGCATCTATCCCCCCATCTCAGCCAGGTAAAGTATGCATCCCCCCTCACCCCCCATCTCAGCCAGGTGAAGTATGCATCTCCCCCCATCTCAGCCAGGTAAAGTATGCATCCCCCCCATCTCAGCCAGGTGAAGTATGCATCTCTCCCCCCATCTCAGCCAGGTGAAGTATGCATCTCCCTCCCCCATCTCAGCCAGGTGACATATGCATCTCCCCCCCCCCATCTCAGCCAGGTAAAGTATGCATCTCTCCCCCCCATCTCAGCCAGGTGAAGTATGCATCTCCCCCCATCTCAGCCTGGTAAAGTATGCATCTCCCCCCCCCAACTCAGCTAGGTGAAGTATGCATCTCCCCCCCATCTCAGCCTGGTGAAGTATGCATCTATCCCCCCATCTCAGCCAGGTAAAGTATGCATCTCCCCCCGCCCCCATCTCAGCCAGGTGAAGTATGCATCTCTCCCCCCATCTCAGCCAGGTGAAATGCATCTCCCCCCCCATCTCAGCCAGGTGAAGTATGCATCTCCCCCCCATCTCAGCCAGGTAAAGTATGCACCCCCCCCATCTCAGCCAGGTTAAGTATGCATCTCTCCCCCCATCTCAGCCAGGTGAAGTATGCATCTCTCCCCCCCCATCTCAGCCAGGTAAAGTATGCATCTCTCCCCCCATCTCAGCCAGGTGAAGTATGCATCTCTCCCCCCCCCCATCTCAGCCAGGTAAAGTATGCATCTCCCCCCCATCTCAGCCAGGTAAAGTATGCATCCCCCCACCCAACTCAGCTAGGTGAAGTATGCATCTCCCCCCCATCTCAGCCTGGTGAAGTATGCATCCCCCCATCTCAGCCAGGTGAAGTATGCATCTCCCCCCCCCATCTCAGCCAGGTAAAGTATGCATCTCCCTCCCATCTCAGCCAGGTGAAGTATGCATCTCTCCCCCATCTCAGCCAGGTGAAGTATGCATCTCCCCCCCATCACAACCAGGTGAAGTATGCATCTCTTCCCCCCATCTCAGCCAGGTAAAGTATGCATCTCCCCCCATCTCAGCCAGGTAAAGTATGCATCTCTCCCCCCCATTTCAGCCAGGTAAAGTATGCATCTCTCCCCCCCCATCTCAGCGTGGTGAAGTATGCATCCCCCCCCATCTCAGCCAGGTGAAGTATGCATCTCCCCCCCCCATCTCAGCCAGGTAAAGTATGCATCTCCCCCCCATCACAACCAGGTGAAGTATGCATCTCTTCCCCCCATCTCAGCCAGGTAAAGTATGCATCTCCCCCCATCTCAGCCAGGTAAAGTATGCATCTCTCCCCCCATCTCAGCCAGGTAAAGTATGCATCTCCCCCCCCCATCTCAGCCAGGTGAAGTATGCATCTCTCCCCCCATCTCAGCCAGGTAAAGTATGCATCTCTCCCCCACCATCTCAGCTAGGTGAAGTATGCATCTCTCCCCCCCCCATCTCAGCCAGGTAAAGTATGCATCTATACCCCCCGCCCCATCTCAGCCAGGTAAAGTATGCATCTCCCCTCCCATCTCAGCCAGGTAAAGTATGCATCTCTCCCCCCCATCTCAGCCAGGTAAAGTATGCATCTCTCACCCCACATCTCAGCCAGGTTAAGTATGCATCTCTCCCCCCAGTCCGGCCAGGTAAAGTATGCATCACCCCCCCATCTCAGCCAGGTAAAGTATGCATCTCCCCCATCTCAGCCAGGTAAAGTATGCATCTCCCCCATCTCAGCCAGGTGAAGTATGCATCTCCCCCCCATCTCAGCCAGGTGAAGGATGCATCTCCCCCCCATCTCAGCAGGTGAAGTGTGCATCTCCCCCCCATCTCAGCCAGGTAAAGTATGCATCCCCACCATCTCAGCCAGGTAAAGTATGCATCTCTCCCCCCCATCTCAGCCAGGTGAAGTATGCATCTCACACCCCCCCATCTCAGCTAGGTAAAGTATGCATCTCTCCCCCCCATCTCAGCCAGGTAAAGTATGCATCTCTCCCCCTATCTCAGCCAGGTAAAGTATGCATCCCCCCCATCTCAGCCAGGTAAAGTATGCATCTCTCCCCCCATCTCAGACAGGTAAAGTATGCATCTCTCCCCCCCATCTCAGCCAGGTGAAGTATGCATCTCACACCCCCCCATCTCAGCTAGGTAAAGTATGCATCTCTCCCCCCATCTCAGCCAGGTAAAGTATGCATCTCTCCCCCCATCTCAGACAGGTAAAGTATGCATCTCCCCCCCCATCTCAGCCAGGTAAAGTATGCATCTCTCCCACCATCTCAGCCAGGTAAAGTATGCATCTCCCCCCCCCATCTCAGCCAGGTAAAGTATGCATCTCCCCCCATCTCAGCCAGGTAAAGTATGCATCTCCCCCCATCTCAGCCAGGTGAAGTATGCATCTCTCCCCCCCATCTCACCAGGTAAAGTATGCATCTCCCCCCCCCATCTCAGCCTTGTGAAGTATGCACCACCCATCTCAGCCAGGTAAAGTATGCATCTATCCCCCCATCTCAGCCAGGTAAAGTATGCATCTCTCCCCCCATCTCAGCCAGGTAAAGTATGCATCTCCCCCCCATCTCAGCCAGGTAAAGTATGCATCTCCCCCCATCTCAGCCAGGTGAAGTATGTATCTCTCCCCCCATCTCAGCCATGTAAAGTATGCACCCCCCCATCTCAGCCAGGTAAAGTATGCATCTCCCCCCCATCCCAGCCAGGTAAAGTATGCATCTCCCCCCCCCCCAACTCAGCCAGGTAAAGTATGCATCTCCCTCCCATCTCAGACAGGCGAAGTATGCATCCCTCCCATCCCAGCCAGGTAAAGTATGCATCCCCACCATCTCAGCCAGGTAAAGTATGCACCCCCCCGCATCTCAGCCAGGTAAAGTATGCATCCCCTCCCCCATCTCAGCCAGGTAAAGTATGCATCTCTCTCCCCCGATCTCAGCCAGGTAATGTATGCATCTCTCCCCCCATCTCAGCCAGTTGAAGTATGCATCCCCCCCATCTCAGCCAGGTAAAGTATACATCTCTCTCCCCCCATCTCAGCCAGGTAAAGTATGCATCTCTCCCCCCATCTCAGCCAGTTGAAGTATGCATCCCCCCATCTCAGCCAGGTGAAGTATGCATCTCCCCCCCATCTCAGCCTGGTGAAGTATGCATCTTCCCCCATCTCAGCCAGGTGAAGTATGCATCTATACCCCCCGCCCCATCTCAGCCAGGTAAAGTATGCATCTCCCCTCCCATCTCAGCCAGGTAAAGTATGCATCTCTCCCCCCCATCTCAGCCAGGTAAAGTATGCATCTCTCACCCCACATCTCAGCCAGGTTAAGTATGCATCTCTCCCCCCAGTCCGGCCAGGTAAAGTATGCATCACCCCCCCATCTCAGCCAGGTAAAGTATGCATCTCCCCCATCTCAGCCAGGTAAAGTATGCATCTCCCCCATCTCAGCCAGGTGAAGTATGCATCTCCCCCCCATCTCAGCCAGGTGAAGGATGCATCTCCCCCCCATCTCAGCAGGTGAAGTGTGCATCTCCCCCCCATCTCAGCCAGGTAAAGTATGCATCCCCACCATCTCAGCCAGGTAAAGTATGCATCTCTCCCCCCCATCTCAGCCAGGTGAAGTATGCATCTCACACCCCCCCATCTCAGCTAGGTAAAGTATGCATCTCTCCCCCCCATCTCAGCCAGGTAAAGTATGCATCTCTCCCCCTATCTCAGCCAGGTAAAGTATGCATCCCCCCCATCTCAGCCAGGTAAAGTATGCATCTCTCCCCCCATCTCAGACAGGTAAAGTATGCATCTCTCCCCCCCATCTCAGCCAGGTGAAGTATGCATCTCACACCCCCCCATCTCAGCTAGGTAAAGTATGCATCTCTCCCCCCATCTCAGCCAGGTAAAGTATGCATCTCTCCCCCCATCTCAGACAGGTAAAGTATGCATCTCCCCCCCCATCTCAGCCAGGTAAAGTATGCATCTCTCCCACCATCTCAGCCAGGTAAAGTATGCATCTCCCCCCCCCATCTCAGCCAGGTAAAGTATGCATCTCCCCCATCTCAGCCAGGTAAAGTATGCATCTCCCCCCATCTCAGCCAGGTGAAGTATGCATCTCTCCCCCCATCTCACCAGGTAAAGTATGCATCTCCCCCCCCATCTCAGCCTTGTGAAGTATGCACCACCCATCTCAGCCAGGTAAAGTATGCATCTATCCCCCCATCTCAGCCAGGTAAAGTATGCATCTCTCCCCCCATCTCAGCCAGGTAAAGTATGCATCTCCCCCCCATCTCAGCCAGGTAAAGTATGCATCTCCCCCCATCTCAGCCAGGTGAAGTATGTATCTCTCCCCCCATCTCAGCCATGTAAAGTATGCACCCCCCCATCTCAGCCAGGTAAAGTATGCATCTCCCCCCCATCCCAGCCAGGTAAAGTATGCATCTCCCCCCCCCCCAACTCAGCCAGGTAAAGTATGCATCTCCCTCCCATCTCAGACAGGCGAAGTATGCATCCCTCCCATCCCAGCCAGGTAAAGTATGCATCCCCACCATCTCAGCCAGGTAAAGTATGCACCCCCCCGCATCTCAGCCAGGTAAAGTATGCATCCCCTCCCCCATCTCAGCCAGGTAAAGTATGCATCTCTCTCCCCCGATCTCAGCCAGGTAATGTATGCATCTCTCCCCCCATCTCAGCCAGTTGAAGTATGCATCCCCCCCATCTCAGCCAGGTAAAGTATACATCTCTCTCCCCCCATCTCAGCCAGGTAAAGTATGCATCTCTCCCCCCATCTCAGCCAGTTGAAGTATGCATCCCCCCATCTCAGCCAGGTGAAGTATGCATCTCCCCCCCATCTCAGCCTGGTGAAGTATGCATCTTCCCCCATCTCAGCCAGGTGAAGTATGCATCTCCCCCCCATCTCAGCCAGGTGAAGTATGCATCTCCCCCCCCATCTCAGCGAGGTGAAGTATGCATCTCCCCCCCCATCTCAGCCAGGTGAAGTATGCATCTCTCCCCCACCCCCATCTCTGCCAGGTGAAGTATGCATCTCTCCCCAACCCCATCTCAGCCAGGTGAAGTATGCATCCCCCCATCTCAGCCAGGTGAAGTATGCATCTCTACCCCCCCATCTCAGCCAGGTGAAGTATGCACCCCCCCATCTCAGCCAGGTAAAGTATGCATCCCCCCCATCTCAGCCAGGTGAAGTATGCATCTCCCCCCACCATCTCAGCCAAGTAAAGTATGCATCTCTCCCCCCATCTCAGCCAGGTAAAGTATGCATCTCCCCTCCCCCATCTCAGCCAGGTAAAGTATGCATCTCCCCCATCTCAGCCAGGTGAAGTATGCATCTCGCCTCCCCCATCTCAGCCAGGTGAAGTATGCATCTCCCCTCCACCATCTCAGCCAGGTGAAGTATGCATCTCTCCCCCCATCTCAGCCTGGTGAAGTATGCATCTCTCCCCCCCATCTCAGCCAGGTAAAGTATACATCTCTCCCCCCATCTCAGCCAGGTAAAGTATGCACCCCCCCATCTCAGTCAGGTAAAGTATGCATCCCCCCCCATCTCAGCCAGGTGAAGTATGCATCTCCCCCCCATCTCAGCCAGGTGATGTATGCATCTCCCCCCATCTCTGCCAGGTGAAGTATGCATCTCTCCCCCCCATCTCAGCCAGGTAAAGTATGCATCTCTCCCCCCCATCTCAGCCAGGTGAAATATGCATCTCCCCCCCATCTCAGCCAGGTGAAGTATGCATCTCCCCCCCTACTCAGCCAGGTGAAGAATGCAACCCCCCCTCTCAGCCAGGTGAAGTATGCATCTCCCCCATCTCAGCCAGGTGAAGTATGCATCTCCCCCCCATCTCAGCCAGGTAAAGTATGCATCTCCCCCCCATCTCAGCCAGGTAAAGTATGCATCTCCCCCCCATCTCAGCCAGGTAAAGTGTGCACCCCCCATCTCAGCCAGGTGAAGTATGCATCCCCCCCCATCTCAGCCAGGTGAAGTATGCATCCCCCCACATCTCAGCCAGGTAAAGTATGCATCTCCCCCCCCATCTCAGCCAGGTAAAGTATGCATCCCCCCACATCTCAGCCAGGTAAAGTATGCATCTCCCCCCCCCCATCTCAGCCAGGTAAAGTATGCACCCCCCCATCTCAGCCAGGTGAAGTATGCATCTCCCCCCCATCTCAGCCAGGTGAAGTATGCATCTCTCCCCTCCCCATCTCAGCCAGGTGAAGTATGCATCTCTCCCCCCCATCTCAGCCAGGTAAAGTATGCTTCTCCCCCCCCATCTCAGCCAGGTGAAGTATGCATCTCCCCCCACCTCAGCCTGGTAAAGTATGCATCCCCCCATCTCAGCCAGGTAAAGTATGCATCTATCCCCCCATCTCAGCCAGGTAAAGTATGCATCCCCCCTCACCCCCCATCTCAGCCAGGTGAAGTATGCATCTCCCCCCATCTCAGCCAGGTAAAGTATGCATCCCCCCCATCTCAGCCAGGTGAAGTATGCATCTCTCCCCCCATCTCAGCCAGGTGAAGTATGCATCTCCCTCCCCCATCTCAGCCAGGTGACATATGCATCTCCCCCCCCCCATCTCAGCCAGGTAAAGTATGCATCTCTCCCCCCCATCTCAGCCAGGTGAAGTATGCATCTCCCCCCATCTCAGCCTGGTAAAGTATGCATCTCCCCCCCCAACTCAGCTAGGTGAAGTATGCATCTCCCCCCCATCTCAGCCTGGTGAAGTATGCATCTATCCCCCCATCTCAGCCAGGTAAAGTATGCATCTCCCCCCGCCCCCATCTCAGCCAGGTGAAGTATGCATCTCTCCCCCCATCTCAGCCAGGTGAAATGCATCTCCCCCCCCATCTCAGCCAGGTGAAGTATGCATCTCCCCCCCATCTCAGCCAGGTAAAGTATGCACCCCCCCATCTCAGCCAGGTTAAGTATGCATCTCTCCCCCCATCTCAGCCAGGTGAAGTATGCATCTCTCCCCCCCCATCTCAGCCAGGTAAAGTATGCATCTCTCCCCCCATCTCAGCCAGGTGAAGTATGCATCTCTCCCCCCCCCCATCTCAGCCAGGTAAAGTATGCATCTCCCCCCCATCTCAGCCAGGTAAAGTATGCATCCCCCCACCCAACTCAGCTAGGTGAAGTATGCATCTCCCCCCCATCTCAGCCTGGTGAAGTATGCATCCCCCCATCTCAGCCAGGTGAAGTATGCATCTCCCCCCCCCATCTCAGCCAGGTAAAGTATGCATCTCCCTCCCATCTCAGCCAGGTGAAGTATGCATCTCTCCCCCATCTCAGCCAGGTGAAGTATGCATCTCTCCCCCCTCCATCTCAGCCAGGTGAAGTATGCATCTCTCTCCCCCCCATCTCAGCCAGGTAAAGTATGCATCTCTCTCCCCATCTCAGCCAGGTAAAGTATGCATCTCCCCCCCATCACAACCAGGTGAAGTATGCATCTCTCCCCCCCATCTCAGCCAGGTAAAGTATGCATCTCCCCCCCATCTCAGCCAGGTAAAGTATGCATCTCTCCCCCCCATCTCAGCCAGGTAAAGTATGCATCTCCCCCCCCCCCCCATCTCAGCCAGGTGAAGTATGCATCTCTCCCCCCATCTCAGCCAGGTAAAGTATGCATCTCTCCCCCCCCATCTCAGCTAGGTGAAGTATGCATCTCTCCCCCCCCATCTCAGCCAGGTACAGTATGCATCTATACCCCCCGCCCCATCTCAGCCAGGTAAAGTATGCATCTCCCCTCCCATCTCAGCCAGGTGAAGTATGCATCTCTCACCCCACATCTCAGCCAGGTTAAGTATGCATCTCTCCCCCCAGTCCGGCCAGGTAAAGTATGCATCACCCCCCATCTCAGCCAGGTAAAGTATGCATCTCCCCCATCTCAGCCAGGTAAAGTATGCATCTCCCCCATCTCAGCCAGGTGAAGTATGCATCTCCCCCCCATCTCAGCCAGGTGAAGGATGCATCTCCCCCCCCATCTCAGCAGGTGAAGTGTGCATCTCCCCCCCATCTCAGCCAGGTAAAGTATGCATCCCCACCATCTCAGCCAGGTAAAGTATGCATCTCTCCCCCCCATCTCAGCCAGGTGAAGTATGCATCTCACACCCCCCCATCTCAGCTAGGTGAAGTATGCATCTCCCCCCCCCATCTCAGCCAGGTAAAGTATGCATCTCTCCCCCCATCTCAGCCAGGTAAAGTATGCATCTCTCCCCCTATCTCAGCCAGGTAAAGTATGCATCCCCCCCCCCATCTCAGCCAGGTAAAGTATGCATCTCTCCCCCCATCTCAGCCAGGTAAAGTATGCATCTCCCCCCCCCATCTCAGCCAGGTAAAGTATGCATCTCTCCCCCCATCTCAGCCAGGTAAAGTATGCTTCTCCCCCCCATCTCAGCCAGGTGAAGTATGCATCTCCCCCCACCTCAGCCTGGTAAAGTATGCATCCCCCCATCTCAGCCAGGTAAAGTATGCATCTATCCCCCCATCTCAGCCAGGTAAAGTATGCATCCCCCCTCACCCCCCATCTCAGCCAGGTGAAGTATGCATCTCCCCCCATCTCAGCCAGGTAAAGTATGCATCCCCCCCATCTCAGCCAGGTGAAGTATGCATCTCTCCCCCCATCTCAGCCAGGTGAAGTATGCATCTCCCTCCCCCATCTCAGCCAGGTGACATATGCATCTCCCCCCCCCCATCTCAGCCAGGTAAAGTATGCATCTCTCCCCCCCATCTCAGCCAGGTGAAGTATGCATCTCCCCCCATCTCAGCCTGGTAAAGTATGCATCTCCCCCCCCCAACTCAGCTAGGTGAAGTATGCATCTCCCCCCCATCTCAGCCTGGTGAAGTATGCATCTATCCCCCCATCTCAGCCAGGTAAAGTATGCATCTCCCCCCGCCCCCATCTCAGCCAGGTGAAGTATGCATCTCTCCCCCCATCTCAGCCAGGTGAAATGCATCTCCCCCCCCATCTCAGCCAGGTGAAGTATGCATCTCCCCCCCATCTCAGCCAGGTAAAGTATGCACCCCCCCCATCTCAGCCAGGTTAAGTATGCATCTCTCCCCCCATCTCAGCCAGGTGAAGTATGCATCTCTCCCCCCCCATCTCAGCCAGGTAAAGTATGCATCTCTCCCCCCATCTCAGCCAGGTGAAGTATGCATCTCTCCCCCCCCCATCTCAGCCAGGTAAAGTATGCATCTCCCCCATCTCAGCCAGGTAAAGTATGCATCCCCCCACCCAACTCAGCTAGGTGAAGTATGCATCTCCCCCCCATCTCAGCCTGGTGAAGTATGCATCCCCCCATCTCAGCCAGGTGAAGTATGCATCTCCCCCCCCATCTCAGCCAGGTAAAGTATGCATCTCCCTCCCATCTCAGCCAGGTGAAGTATGCATGTCTCCCCCATCTCAGCCAGGTGAAGTATGCATCTCTCCCCCCTCCATCTCAGCCAGGTGAAGTATGCATCTCTCTCCCCCCCATATCAGCCAGGTAAAGTATGCATCTCTCTCCCCATCTCAGCCAGGTAAAGTATGCATCTCCCCCCCATCACAACCAGGTGAAGTATGCATCTCTCCCCCCCATCTCAGCCAGGTAAAGTATGCATCTCCCCCCCATCTCAGCCAGGTAAAGTATGCATCTCTCCCCCCCATCTCAGCCAGGTAAAGTATGCATCTCCCCCCCCCATCTCAGCCAGGTGAAGTATGCATCTCTCCCCCCATCTCAGCCAGGTAAAGTATGCATCTCTCCCCCCCCATCTCAGCTAGGTGAAGTATGCATCTCTCCCCCCCCATCTCAGCCAGGTACAGTATGCATCTATACCCCCCGCCCCATCTCAGCCAGGTAAAGTATGCATCTCCCCTCCCATCTCAGCCAGGTGAAGTATGCATCTCTCACCCCACATCTCAGCCAGGTTAAGTATGCATCTCTCCCCCCAGTCCGGCCAGGTAAAGTATGCATCACCCCCCATCTCAGCCAGGTAAAGTATGCATCTCCCCCATCTCAGCCAGGTAAAGTATGCATCTCCCCCATCTCAGCCAGGTGAAGTATGCATCTCCCCCCCATCTCAGCCAGGTGAAGGATGCATCTCCCCCCCATCTCAGCAGGTGAAGTGTGCATCTCCCCCCCCCATCTCAGCCAGGTAAAGTATGCATCCCCACCATCTCAGCCAGGTAAAGTATGCATCTTTCCCCCCCATCTCAGCCAGGTGAAGTATGCATCTCACACCCCCCCATCTCAGCTAGGTGAAGTATGCATCTCCCCCCCCCCCATCTCAGCCAGGTAAAGTATGCATCTCTCCCCCCATCTCAGCCAGGTAAAGTATGCATCTCTCCCCCTATCTCAGCCAGGTAAAGTATGCATCCCCCCCCCATTTCAGCCAGGTAAAGTATGCATCTCTCCCCCCATCTCAGCCAGGTAAAGTATGCATCTCCCCCCCCCATCTCAGCCAGGTAAAGTATGCATCTCTCCCCCCATCTCAGCCAGGTAAAGTATGCATCTCCCCCCATCTCAGCCAGGTAATGTATGCATCCCCCCATCTCAGCCAGGTAAAGTATGCATCTCCCCCCCATCTCAGCCAGGTAAAGTATGCACCCCCCCATCTCAGCCAGGTAAAGTATGCATCTCCCCCCCATCTCAGCCAGGTAAAGTATGCATCTATCCCCCCATCTCAGCCAGGTAAAGTATGCATCTCTCCCCCCATCTCAGCCAGGTAAAGTATGCATCTCCCCCCCATCTCAGCCAGGTGAAGTATGCATCTCCCCCCCATCTCAGCCAGGTAAAGTATGCATCTCCCCCCATCTCAGCCAGGTGAAGTATGTATCTCTCCCCCCATCTCAGCCATGTAAAGTATGCATCCCTCCCATCCCAGCCAGGTAAAGTATGCATCCCCACCATCTCAGCCAGGTAAAGTATGCACCCCCCCATCTCAGCCAGGTAAAGTATGCATCCCCTCCCCCATCTCAGCCAGGTAAAGTATGCATCTCTCTCCCCCCATCTCAGCCAGGTAAAGTAAGCATCTCTCCCCCCATCTCAGCCAGTTGAAGTATGCATCCCCCCATCTCAGCCAGGTGAAGTATGCATCTCCCCCCCATCTCAGCCAGGTGAAGTATGCATCTTCCCCCATCTCAGCCAGGTGAAGTATGCATCTCCCCCCCATCTCAGCCAGGTGAAGTATGCATCTCCCCCCCCATCTCAGCGAGGTGAAGTATGCATCTCCCCCCCCATCTCAGCCAGGTGAAGTATGCATCTCTCCCCCACCCCCATCTCTGCCAGGTGAAGTATGCATCTCTCCCCACCCCCATCTCAGCCAGGTGAAGTATGCATCCCCCCCATCTCAGCCAGGTGAAGTATGCATCTCTACCCCCCCATCTCAGCCAGGTGAAGTATGCACCCCCCATCTCAGCCAGGTAAAGTATGCATCCCCCCCATCTCAGCCAGGTGAAGTATGCATCTCCCCCCACCATCTCAGCCAAGTAAAGTATGCATCTCTCCCCCCATCTCAGCCAGGTAAAGTATGCATCTCCCCTCCCCCATCTCAGCCAGGTAAAGTATGCATCTCCCCCATCTCAGCCAGGTGAAGTATGCATCTCCCCTCCCCCATCTCAGCCAGGTGAAGTATGCATCTCCCCTCCCCCATCTCAGCCATGTGAAGTATGCATCTCTCCCCCCATCTCAGCCTGGTGAAGTATGCATCTCTCCCCCCCATCTCAGCCAGGTAAAGTATACATCTCCCCCCCCATCTCAGCCAGGTAAAGTATGCACCCCCCCATCTCAGTCAGGTAAAGTATGCATCTCCCCCCCATCTCAGCCAGGTGAAGTATGCATCTCCCCCCCCATCTCAGCCAGGTGATGTATGCATCTCCCCCCATCTCTGCCAGGTGAAGTATGCATCTCTCCCCCCATCTCAGCCAGGTAAAGTATGCATCTCTCCCACCCATCTCAGCCAGGTGAAATATGCATCTCCCCCCCATCTCAGCCAGGTGAAGTATGCATCTCCCCCCTACTCAGCCAGGTGAAGTATGCAACCCCCCCGATCTCAGCCAGGTGAAGTATGCATCTCCCCCATCTCAGCCAGGTGAAGTATGCATCTCCCCCCATCTCAGCCAGGTAAAGTATGCATCTCCCACCCCCATCTCAGCCAGGTGAAGTATGCATCCCCCCCCATCTCAGCCAGGTGAAGTATGCATCCCCCCACATCTCAGCCAGGTAAAGTATGCATCTCCCCCCCCCATCTCAGCCAGGTAAAGTATGCATCCCCCCACATCTCAGCCAGGTAAAGTATGCATCTCCCCCCCCCATCTCAGCCAGGTAAAGTATGCACCCCCCCATCTCAGCCAGGTGAAGTATGCATCTCCCCCCCATCTCAGCCAGGTGAAGTATGCATCTCTCCCCTCCCCATCTCAGCCAGGTGAAGTATGCATCTCTCCCCCCCATCTCAGCCAGGTAAAGTATGCTTCTCCCCCCCATCTCAGCCAGGTGAAGTATGCATCTCTCCCCCCCATCTCAGCCATGTGAAGCATGCATCTCCCACCCCCCATCTCAGCCATGTGAAGCATGCATCTCCCACCCCCCATCTCAGCCAGGTGAAGTATGCATCTCCCCCCCATCTCAGCCAGGTGAAGTATGCATCTCTCCCCCCCATCTCAGCCATGTGAAGCATGCATCTCCCACCCCCCATCTCAGCCAGGTGAAGCATGCATCTCCCACTCCCCATCTCAGGCAGGTAAAGTATGCATCTCTCCCCCACCCACATCTCAGCCAGGTGAAGTATGCATCCCCCCATCTCAGCCAGGTGAAGTATGCATCTCCCCCCATCTCAGCAGGGTAAAGTATGCATCTCCCTCCCCCATCTCAGCCAGGTGAAGTATGCATCCCCCCCCCATCTCAGCCAGGTAAAGTATGCATCTCCCCCCCATCTCAGCCAGGTAAAGTATGCATCTCTCTCCCCATCTCAGCCAGGTGAAGTATGCATCTCCCCCCCCCCATCTCAGCCAGGTAAAGTATGCATCTCTCCCCCCATCTCAGCCAGGTAAAGTATGCATCTCCCCTCCCCCATATCAGCCAGGTAAAGTATGCATCTCCCCCATCTCAGCCGGGTGAAGTATGCATCTCCCCTCCCCCATCTCAGCCAGGTGAAGTATGCATCTCCCCTCCCCCATCTCAGCCAGGTGAAGTATGCATCTCTCCCCCCATCTCAGCCTGGTGAAGTATGCATCTCTCCCCCCCATCTCAGCCAGGTAAAGTATACATCTCCCCCCCCATCTCAGCCAGGTAAAGTATGCACCCCCCCATCTCAGTCAGGTAAAGTATGCATCTCCCCCCCCATCTCAGCCAGGTGAAGTATGCATCTCCCCCCCCATCTCAGCCAGGTGATGTATGCATCTCCCCCCATCTCTGCCAGGTGAAGTATGCATCTCTCCCCCCATCTCAGCCAGGTGAAGTATGCATCTCTCCCCCCCATCTCAGCCATGTGAAGCATGCATCTCCCACCCCCCATCTCAGCCATGTGAAGCATGCATCTCCCACCCCCCATCTCAGCCAGGTGAAGTATGCATCTCCCCCCCATCTCAGCCAGGTGAAGTATGCATCTCTCCCCCCCATCTCAGCCATGTGAAGCATGCATCTCCCACCCCCCATCTCAGCCAGGTGAAGCATGCATCTCCCACTCCCCATCTCAGGCAGGTAAAGTATGCATCTCTCCCCCACCCACATCTCAGCCAGGTGAAGTATGCATCCCCCCATCTCAGCCAGGTGAAGTATGCATCTCCCCCCATCTCAGCCAGGTAAAGTATGCATCTCCCTCCCCCATCTCAGCCAGGTGAAGTATGCATCCCCCCCATCTCAGCCAGGTAAAGTATGCATCTCCCCCCCATCTCAGCCAGGTAAAGTATGCATCTCTCCACCCATCTCAGGCAGGTGAAGTATGCATCTCCCCCCCCATCTCAGCCAGGTAAAGTATGCATCTCTCCCCCCATCTCAGCCAGGTAAAGTATGCATCTCCCCTCCCCCATATCAGCCAGGTAAAGTATGCATCTCCCCCATCTCAGCCAGGTGAAGTATGCATCTCCCCTCCCCCATCTCAGCCAGGTGAAGTATGCATCTCCCCTCCCCCATTTCAGCCAGGTGAAGTATGCATCTCTCCCCCCATCTCAGCCTGGTGAAGTATGCATCTCTCCCCCCCATCTCAGCCAGGTAAAGTATACATCTCCCCCCCCATCTCAGCCAGGTAAAGTATGCACCCCCCCATCTCAGTCAGGTAAAGTATGCATCTCCCCCCCATCTCCGCCAGGTGAAGTATGCATCTCCCCCCCATCTCAGCCAGGTGATGTATGCATCTCCCCCCATGTCTGCCAGGTGAAGTATGCATCTCTCCCCCCCATCTCAGCCAGGTAAAGTATGCATCTCTCCCACCCATCTCAGCCAGGTGAAATATGCATCTCCCCCCCATCTCAGCCAGGTGAAGTATGCATCTCCCCCCTACTCAGCCAGGTGAAGTATGCAACCCCCCCCCATCTCAGCCAGGTGAAGTATGCATCTCCCCCATCTCAGCCAGGTGAAGTATGCATCTCCCCCCCCCATCTCAGCCAGGTAAAGTATGCATCTCCCACCCCCCATCTCAGCCAGGTGAAGTATGCATCCCCCCCCATCTCAGCCAGGTGAAGTATGCATCCCCCCACATCTCAGCCAGGTAAAGTATGCATCTCCCCCCCCCCATCTCAGCCAGGTAAAGTATGCATCACCCCACATCTCAGCCAGGTGAAGTATGCATCTCCCCCCCATCTCAGCCAGGTGAAGTATGCATCTCTCCCCCCCATCTCAGCCATGTGAAGCATGCATCTCCCACCCCCCATCTCAGCCAGGTAAAGCATGCATCTCCCACTCCCCATCTCAGGCAGGTAAAGTATGCATCTCTCCCCCACCCACATCTCAGCCAGGTGAAGTATGCATCCCCCCATCTCAGCCAGGTGAAGTATGCATCTCCCCCCATCTCAGCAGGGTAAAGTATGCATCTCCCTCCCCCATCTCAGCCAGGTGAAGTATGCATCCCCCACCCCATCTCAGCCAGGTGAAGTATGCATCTTCCCCCCCCATCTCAGCCAGGTAAAGTATGCATCTCTCCCCCCATCTCAGCCAGGTAAAGTATGCATCTCCCCTCACCCATATCAGCCAGGTAAAGTATGCATCTCCCCCATCTCAGCCGGGTGAAGTATGCATCTCCCCTCCCCCATCTCAGCCAGGTGAAGTATGCATCTCCACTCCCCCATCTCAGCCAGGTGAAGTATGCATCTCTCCCCCCATCTCAGCCTGGTGAAGTATGCATCTCTCCCCCCCATCTCAGCCAGGTAAAGTATACATCTCCCCCCATCTCAGCCAGGTAAAGTATGCACCCCCCCATCTCAGTCAGGTAAAGTATGCATCTCCCCCCCCATCTCAGCCAGGTGAAGTATGCATCTCCCCCCCCCCATCTCAGCCAGGTGATGTATGCATCTCCCCCCATCTCTGCCAGGTGAAGTATGCATCTCTCCCCCCATCTCAGCCAGGTGAAGTATGCATCTCTCCCCCCCATCTCAGCCATGTGAAGCATGCATCTCCCACCCCCCATCTCAGCCAGGTGAAGCATGCATCTCCCACTCCCCATCTCAGGCAGGTAAAGTATGCATCTCTCCCCCACCCACATCTCAGCCAGGTGAAGTATGCATCCCCCCATCTCAGCCAGGTGAAGTATGCATCTCCCCCATCTCAGCAGGGTAAAGTATGCATCTCCCTCCCCCATCTCAGCCAGGTGAAGTATGCATCCCCCCCCCATCTCAGCCAGGTAAAGTATGCATCTCCCCCCCATCTCAGCCAGGTAAAGTATGCATCTCTCTCCCCATCTCAGCCAGGTGAAGTATGCATCTCCCCCCCCCATCTCAGCCAGGTGAAGTATGCATCTCCCCCCCATCTCAGCCAGGTGAAGTATGCATCTCTCCCCCCCATCTCAGCCATGTGAAGCATGCATCTCCCACCCCCCATCTCAGCCAGGTGAAGCATGCATCTCCCACTCCCCATCTCAGGCAGGTAAAGTATGCATCTCTCCCCCACCCACATCTCAGCCAGGTGAAGTATGCATCCCCCCATCTCAGCCAGGTGAAGTATGCATCTCCCCCCATCTCAGCCAGGTAAAGTATGCATCTCCCTCCCCCATCTCAGCCAGGTGAAGTATGCATCCCCCCCCATCTCAGCCAGGTAAAGTATGCATCTCCCCCCCATCTCAGCCAGGTAAAGTATGCATCTCTCCACCCATCTCAGCCAGGTAAAGTATGCATCTCCCCCCCATCTCAGCCAGGTAAAGTATGCACCCCCCCCCATCTCAGCCAGGTAAAGTATGCATCTCCCCCCTATCTCAGCCAGGTAAAGTATGCATCTATCCCCCCATCTCAGCCAGGTAAAGTATGCATCTCTCCCCCCATCTCAGCCAGGTAAAGTATGCATCTTCCCCCCATCTCAGCCAGGTAAAGTATGCATCTCCCCCCATCTCAGCCAGGTGAAGTATGTATCTCTCCCCCATCTCAGCCATGTAAAGTATGCACCCCCCCCCCATCTCAGCCAGGTAAAGTATGCATCTCCCCCCATCCCAGCCAGGTAAAGTATGCATCTCTCCCCCCCATCTCAGACAGGCGAAGTATGCATCCCCACCATCTCAGCCAGGTAAAGTATGCACCCCCCCCCCATCTCAGCCAGGTAAAGTATGCATCCCCTCCCCCATCTCAGCCAGGTAAAGTATGCATCTCTCTCCCCCCATCTCAGCCAGGTAAAGTATGCATCTCTCCCCCCATCTCAGCCAGTTGAAGTATGCATCCCCCCCATCTCAGCCAGGTAAAGTATACATCTCTCTCCCCCCATCTCAGCCAGGTAAGGTATGCATCTCTCCCCCCATCTCAGCCAGTTGAAGTATGCATCCCCCCATCTCAGCCAGGTGAAGTATGCATCTCCCCCCACATCTCAGCCAGGTGAAGTATGCATCTTCCCCCATCTCAGCCAGGTGAAGTATGCATCTCCCCCCCATCTCAGCCAGCTGAAGTATGCATCTCTCACCCCATCTCAGCCAGGTGAAATATGCATCTCTCCCCCCCATCTCAGCCAGGTAAAGTATGCATCTCTCCCCCCCATCTCAGCCAGGTGAAGTATGCATCTCCCCCCATCTCAGCCTGGTAAAGTATGCATCCCCCCATCTCAGCCAGGTAAAGTATGCATCTATCCCCCCATCTCAGCCAGGTAAAGTATGCATCTCCCCCCGCCCCCCATCTCAGCCAGGTGAAGTATGCATCTCCCCCCATCTTAGCCAGGTAAAGTATGCATCCCCCCCATCTCAGCCAGGTGAAGTATGCATCTCTCCCCCCATCTCAGCCAGGTGAAGTATGCATCTCCCTCCCCCATCTCAGCCAGGTGACGTATGCATCTCTCACCCCCCCATCTCAGCCAGGTAAAGTATGCATCTCTCCCCCCCATCTCAGCCAGGTGAAGTATGCATCTCCCCCCATCTCAGCCTGGTAAAGTATGCATCTCCCCCCCCCAACTCAGCTAGGTGAAGTATGCATCTCCCCCCCATCTCAGCCTGGTGAAGTATGCATCTATCCCCCCATCTCAGCCACGTAAAGTATGCATCTCCCCCCGCCCCCATCTCAGCCAGGTGAAGTATGCATCTCTCCCCCCATCTCAGCCAGGTGAAGTATGCATCTCCCCCCCCCATCTCAGCCAGGTGAAGTATGCATCTCCCCCCCATCTCAGCCAGGTAAAGTATGCATCCCCCCCATCTCAGCCAGGTTAAGTATGCATCTCTCCCCCCATCTCAGCCAGGTGAAGTATGCATCTCTCCCCCCCATCTCAGCCAGGTAAAGTATGCATCTCTCCCCCCATCTCAGCCAGGTGAATTATGCATCTCTCCCCCCCATCTCAGCCAGGTAAAGTATGCATCTCCCCCCCATTTCAGCCAGGTAAAGTATGCATCTCCCCCCCCAAAACTCAGCTAGGTGAAGTATGCATCTCCCCCCCATCTCAGCCCGGTGAAGTATGCACCCCCCCATCTCAGCCAGGTGAAGTATGCATCTCCCCCCCCCCATCTCAGCCAGGTAAAGTATGCATCACCCTCCCATCTCAGCCAGGTGAAGTATGCATCTCTCCCCCCATCTCAGCCAGGTGAAGTATGCATCTCTCCCCCCTCCATCTCAGCCAGGTGAAGTATGCATCTCTCTCCCCCCCATCTCAGCCAGGTAAAGTATGCATCTCTCTCCCCATCTCAGCCAGGTAAAGTATGCATCTCCCCCCCATCACAACCAGGTGAAGTATGCATCTCTCCCCCCCCATCTCAGCCAGGTAAAGTATGCATCTCCCCCCCATCTCAGCCAGGTAAAGTATGCATCTCTCCCCCCGATCTCAGCCAGGTAAAGTATGCATCTCCCCCCCCCATCTCAGCCAGGTGAAGTATGCATCTCTCCCCCCATCTCAGCCAGGTAAAGTATGCATCTCTCCCCCCCCATCTCAGCTAGGTGAAGTATGCATCTCTCCCCCCCATCTCAGCCAGGTAAAGTATGCATCTATACCCCCCGCCCCATCTCAGCCAGGTAAAGTATGCATCTCCCCTCCCATCTCAGCCAGGTAAAGTATGCATCTCTCCCCCCCATCTCAGCCAGGTAAAGTATGCATCTCTCACCCCACATCTCAGCCAGGTTAAATATGCATCTCTCCCGCCAGTCCGGCCAGGTAAAGTATGCATCACCCCCCCATCTCAGCCAGGTAAAGTATGCATCTCCCCCATCTCAGCCAGGTAAAGTATGCATCTCCCCCATCTCAGCCAGGTGAAGTATGCATCTCCCCCCCATCTCAGCCAGGTGAAGGATGCATCCCCCCCCCATCTCAGCAGGTGAAGTGTGCATCTCCCCCCCATCTCAGCCAGGTAAAGTATGCATCCCCACCATCTCAGCCAGGTAAAGTATGCATCTCTCCCCCCCATCTCAGCCAGGTGAAGTATGCATCTCACACCCCCCCATCTCAGCTAGGTGAAGTATGCATCTCTCCCCCCCATCTCAGCCAGGTAAAGTATGCATCTCTCCCCCCATCTCAGCCAGGTAAAGTATGCATCTCTCCCCCTATCTCAGCCAGGTAAAGTATGCATCCCCCCCCATCTCAGCCAGGTAAAGTATGCATCTCTCCCCCCATCTCAGCCAGGTAAAGTATGCATCTCCCCCCCCATCTCAGCCAGGTAAAGTATGCATCTCCCCCCATCTCAGCCAGGTAAAGTATGCATCTCTCCCCCCCATCTCAGCCAGGTAAAGTATGCATCTCCCCGCCACATCTCAGCCAGGTGAAGTATGCATCTCTCCCCCCATCTCAGCCAGGTAAAGTATGCATCTCTCCCCCCCCATCTCAGCTAGGTGAAGTATGCACCCCCCCCCCATCTCAGCCAGGTGAAGTATGCATCTCCCCCCCCCATCTCAGCCAGGTAAAGTATGCATCTCCCCCCCCCCCATCACAACCAGGTGAAGTATGCATCTCTTCCCCCCATCTCAGCCAGGTAAAGTATGCATCTCCCCCCATCTCAGCCAGGTAAAGTATGCATCTCTCCCCCCCATTTCAGCCAGGTAAAGTATGCATCTCTCCCCCCCATCTCAGCGTGGTGAAGTATGCATCCCCGCCCCATCTCAGCCAGGTGAAGTATGCATCTCCCCCCCCCATCTCAGCCAGGTAAAGTATGCATCTCCCCCCCATCACAACCAGGTGAAGTATGCATCTCTTCCCCCCATCTCAGCCAGGTAAAGTATGCATCTCCCCCCATCTCAGCCAGGTAAAGTATGCATCTCTCCCCCCATCTCAGCCAGGTAAAGTATGCATCTCCCCCCCCCCATCTCAGCCAGGTGAAGTATGCATCTCTCCCCCCATCTCAGCCAGGTAAAGTATGCATCTCTCCCCCCCCATCTCAGCTAGGTGAAGTATGCATCTCCCCCCCCCCATCTCAGCCAGGTAAAGTATGCATCTATACCCCCCGCCCCATCTCAGCCAGGTAAAGTATGCATCTCCCCTCCCATCTCAGCCAGGTAAAGTATGCATCTCTCCCCCCCATCTCAGCCAGGTAAAGTATGCATCTCTCACCCCACATCTCAGCCAGGTTAAGTATGCATCTCTCCCCCCAGTCCGGCCAGGTAAAGTATGCATCACCCCCCCATCTCAGCCAGGTAAAGTATGCATCTCCCCCATCTCAGCCAGGTAAAGTATGCATCTCCCCCATCTCAGCCAGGTGAAGTATGCATCTCCCCCCCATCTCAGCCAGGTGAAGGATGCATCTCCCCCCCATCTCAGCAGGTGAAGTGTGCATCTCCCCCCCATCTCAGCCAGGTAAAGTATGCATCCCCACCATCTCAGCCAGGTAAAGTATGCATCTCTCCCCCCCATCTCAGAGAGCTGAAGTATGCATCTCACCCCCCCCATCTCAGCTAGGTAAAGTATGCATCTCTCCCCCCCATCTCAGCCAGGTAAAGTATGCATCTCTCCCCCTATCTCAGCCAGGTAAAGTATGCATCCCCCCCATCTCAGCCAGGTAAAGTATGCATCTCTCCCCCCATCTCAGACAGGTAAAGTATGCATCTCTCCCCCCCATCTCAGCCAGGTGAAGTATGCATCTCACACCCCCCCATCTCAGCTAGGTAAAGTATGCATCTCTCCCCCCATCTCAGCCAGGTAAAGTATGCATCTCTCCCCCCATCTCAGACAGGTAAAGTATGCATCTCCCCCCCCCATCTCAGCCAGGTAAAGTATGCATCTCTCCCACCATCTCAGCCAGGTAAAGTATGCATCTCCCCCCCCATCTCAGCCAGGTAAAGTATGCATCTCCCCCCATCTCAGCCAGGTAAAGTATGCATCTCCCCCCATCTCAGCCAGGTGAAGTATGCATCTCTCCCCCCCATCTCACCAGGTAAAGTATGCATCTCCCCCCCCCATCTCAGCCTTGTGAAGTATGCACCACCCATCTCAGCCAGGTAAAGTATGCATCTATCCCCCCATCTCAGCCAGGTAAAGTATGCATCTCTCCCCCCATCTCAGCCAGGTAAAGTATGCATCTCCCCCCCATCTCAGCCAGGTAAAGTATGCATCTCCCCCCATCTCAGCCAGGTGAAGTATGTATCTCTCCCCCCATCTCAGCCATGTAAAGTATGCACCCCCCCATCTCAGCCAGGTAAAGTATGCATCTCCCCCCCATCCCAGCCAGGTAAAGTATGCATCTCCCCCCCCCCAACTCAGCCAGGTAAAGTATGCATCTCCCTCCCATCTCAGACAGGCGAAGTATGCATCCCTCCCATCCCAGCCAGGTAAAGTATGCATCCCCACCATCTCAGCCAGGTAAAGTATGCACCCCCCCGCATCTCAGCCAGGTAAAGTATGCATCCCCTCCCCCATCTCAGCCAGGTAAAGTATGCATCTCTCTCCCCCCATCTCAGCCAGGTAATGTATGCATCTCTCCCCCCATCTCAGCCAGTTGAAGTATGCATCCCCCCATCTCAGCCAGGTAAAGTATACATCTCTCTCCCCCCATCTCAGCCAGGTAAAGTATGCATCTCTCCCCCCATCTCAGCCAGTTGAAGTATGCATCCCCCCATCTCAGCCAGGTGAAGTATGCATCTCCCCCCCATCTCAGCCTGGTGAAGTATGCATCTTCCCCCATCTCAGCCAGGTGAAGTATGCATCTCCCCCCCATCTCAGCCAGGTGAAGTATGCATCTCCCCCCCCATCTCAGCGAGGTGAAGTATGCATCTCCCCCCCCCATCTCAGCCAGGTGAAGTATGCATCTCTCCCCCACCCCCATCTCTGCCAGGTGAAGTATGCATCTCTCCCCAACCCCATCTCAGCCAGGTGAAGTATGCATCCCCCCATCTCAGCCAGGTGAAGTATGCACCCCCCCATCTCAGCCAGGTAAAGTATGCATCCCCCCCATCTCAGCCAGGTGAAGTATGCATCTCCCCCCACCATCTCAGCCAAGTAAAGTATGCATCTCTCCCCCCATCTCAGCCAGGTAAAGTATGCATCTCCCCTCCCCCATCTCAGCCAGGTAAAGTATGCATCTCCCCCATCTCAGCCAGGTGAAGTATGCATCTCCCCTCCCCCATCTCAGCCAGGTGAAGTATGCATCTCCCCTCCCCCATCTCAGCCAGGTGAAGTATGCATCTCTCCCCCCATCTCAGCCTGGTGAAGTATGCATCTCTCCCCCCCATCTCAGCCAGGTAAAGTATACATCTCTCCCCCCATCTCAGCCAGGTAAAGTATGCACCCCCCCATCTCAGTCAGGTAAAGTATGCATCCCCCCCCCATCTCAGCCAGGTGAAGTATGCATCTCCCCCCCCATCTCAGCCAGGTGATGTATGCATCTCCCCCCATCTCTGCCAGGTGAAGTATGCATCTCTCCCCCCCATCTCAGCCAGGTAAAGTATGCATCTCTCCCCCCCATCTCAGCCAGGTGAAATATGCATCTCCCCCCCATCTCAGCCAGGTGAAGTATGCATCTCCCCCCCTACTCAGCCAGGTGAAGAATGCAACCCCCCCATCTCAGCCAGGTGAAGTATGCATCTCCCCCATCTCAGCCAGGTGAAGTATGCATCTCCCCCCCATCTCAGCCAGGTAAAGTATGCATCTCCCCCCCCATCTCAGCCAGGTAAAGTATGCATCTCCCCCCCATCTCAGCCAGGTAAAGTGTGCACCCCCCATCTCAGCCAGGTGAAGTATGCATCCCCCCCCATCTCAGCCAGGTGAAGTATGCATCCCCCCACATCTCAGCCAGGTAAAGTATGCATCTCCCCCCCATCTCAGCCAGGTAAAGTATGCATCCCCCCACATCTCAGCCAGGTAAAGTATGCATCTCCCCCCCCCCATCTCAGCCAGGTAAAGTATGCACCCCCCCATCTCAGCCAGGTGAAGTATGCATCTCCCCCCCATCTCAGCCAGGTGAAGTATGCATCTCTCCCCTCCCCATCTCAGCCAGGTGAAGTATGCATCTCTCCCCCCCATCTCAGCCAGGTAAAGTATGCTTCTCCCCCCCATCTCAGCAAGGTGAAGTATGCATCTCCCCCCACCTCAGCCTGGTAAAGTATGCATCCCCCCATCTCAGCCAGGTAAAGTATGCATCTATCCCCCCATCTCAGCCAGGTAAAGTATGCATCCCCCCTCACCCCCCATCTCAGCCAGGTGAAGTATGCATCTCCCCCCATCTCAGCCAGGTAAAGTATGCATCCCCCCCATCTCAGCCAGGTGAAGTATGCATCTCTCCCCCCATCTCAGCCAGGTGAAGTATGCATCTCCCTCCCCCATCTCAGCCAGGTGACATATGCATCTCCCCCCCCCCCATCTCAGCCAGGTAAAGTATGCATCTCTCCCCCCCATCTCAGCCAGGTGAAGTATGCATCTCCCCCCATCTCAGCCTGGTAAAGTATGCATCTCCCCCCCCCAACTCAGCTAGGTGAAGTATGCATCTCCCCCCCATCTCAGCCTGGTGAAGTATGCATCTATCCCCCCATCTCAGCCAGGTAAAGTATGCATCTCCCCCCGCCCCCATCTCAGCCAGGTGAAGTATGCATCTCTCCCCCCATCTCAGCCAGGTGAAATGCATCTCCCCCCCATCTCAGCCAGGTGAAGTATGCATCTCCCCCCCATCTCAGCCAGGTAAAGTATGCACCCCCCCCATCTCAGCCAGGTTAAGTATGCATCTCTCCCCCCATCTCAGCCAGGTGAAGTATGCATCTCTCCCCCCCCATCTCAGCCAGGTAAAGTATGCATCTCTCCCCCCATCTCAGCCAGGTGAAGTATGCATCTCTCCCCCCCCCCCCATCTCAGCCAGGTAAAGTATGCATCTCCCCCCCATCTCAGCCAGGTAAAGTATGCATCCCCCCACCCAACTCAGCTAGGTGAAGTATGCATCTCCCCCCCATCTCAGCCTGGTGAAGTATGCATCCCCCCATCTCAGCCAGGTGAAGTATGCATCTCCCCCCCCCATCTCAGCCAGGTAAAGTATGCATCTCCCTCCCATCTCAGCCAGGTGAAGTATGCATCTCTCCCCCATCTCAGCCAGGTGAAGTATGCATCTCTCCCCCCTCCATCTCAGCCAGGTGAAGTATGCATCTCTCTCCCCCCCATCTCAGCCAGGTAAAGTATGCATCTCTCTCCCCATCTCAGCCAGGTAAAGTATGCATCTCCCCCCATCACAACCAGGTGAAGTATGCATCTCTCCCCCCCATCTCAGCCAGGTAAAGTATGCATCTCCCCCCCATCTCAGCCAGGTAAAGTATGCATCTCTCCCCCCCATCTCAGCCAGGTAAAGTATGCATCTCCACCCCCCCCATCTCAGCCAGGTGAAGTATGCATCTCTCCCCCCATCTCAGCCAGGTAAAGTATGCATCTCTCCCCCCCCATCTCAGCTAGGTGAAGTATGCATCTCTCCCCCCCCCATCTCAGCCAGGTACAGTATGCATCTATACCCCCCGCCCCATCTCAGCCAGGTAAAGTATGCATCTCCCCTCCCATCTCAGCCAGGTGAAGTATGCATCTCTCACCCCACATCTCAGCCAGGTTAAGTATGCATCTCTCCCCCCAGTCCGGCCAGGTAAAGTATGCATCACCCCCCATCTCAGCCAGGTAAAGTATGCATCTCCCCCATCTCAGCCAGGTAAAGTATGCATCTCCCCCATCTCAGCCAGGTGAAGTATGCATCTCCCCCCCATCTCAGCCAGGTGAAGGATGCATCTCCCCCCCATCTCAGCAGGTGAAGTGTGCATCTCCCCCCCCATCTCAGCCAGGTAAAGTATGCATCCCCACCATCTCAGCCAGGTAAAGTATGCATCTCTCCCCCCCATCTCAGCCAGGTGAAGTATGCATCTCACACCCCCCCATCTCAGCTAGGTGAAGTATGCATCTCCCCCCCCCCCCCATCTCACCCAGGTAAAGTATGCATCTCTCCCCCCATCTCAGCCAGGTAAAGTATGCATCTCTCCCCCTATCTCAGCCAGGTAAAGTATGCATCCCCCCCCCATCTCAGCCAGGTAAAGTATGCATCTCTCCCCCCATCTCAGCCAGGTAAAGTATGCATCTCCCCCCCCCATCTCATCCAGGTAAAGTATGCATCTCTCCCCCATCTCAGCCAGGTAAAGTATGCATCTCCCCCCATCTCAGCCAGGTAATGTATGCATCCCCCCCATCTCAGCCAGGTAAAGTATGCATCTCCCCCCCATCTCAGCCAGGTAAAGTATGCACCCCCCCCATCTCAGCCAGGTAAAGTATGCATCTCCCCCCCCCATCTCAGCCAGGTAAAGTATGCACCCCCCCATCTCAGCCAGGTGAAGTATGCATCTCCCCCCCATCTCAGCCAGGTGAAGTATGCATCTCTCCCCTCCCCATCTCAGCCAGGTGAAGTATGCATCTCTCCCCCCCATCTCAGCCAGGTAAAGTATGCTTCTCCCCCCCATCTCAGCCAGGTGAAGTATGCATCTCCCCCCACCTCAGCCTGGTAAAGTATGCATCCCCCCATCTCAGCCAGGTAAAGTATGCATCTATCCCCCCATCTCAGCCAGGTAAAGTATGCATCCCCCCTCACCCCCCATCTCAGCCAGGTGAAGTATGCATCTCCCCCCATCTCAGCCAGGTAAAGTATGCATCCCCCCCATCTCAGCCAGGTGAAGTATGCATCTCTCCCCCCATCTCAGCCAGGTGAAGTATGCATCTCCCTCCCCCATCTCAGCCAGGTGACATATGCATCTCCCCCCCCCCCATCTCAGCCAGGTAAAGTATGCATCTCTCCCCCCCATCTCAGCCAGGTGAAGTATGCATCTCCCCCCATCTCAGCCTGGTAAAGTATGCATCTCCCCCCCCCAACTCAGCTAGGTGAAGTATGCATCTCCCCCCCATCTCAGCCTGGTGAAGTATGCATCTATCCCCCCATCTCAGCCAGGTAAAGTATGCATCTCCCCCCGCCCCCATCTCAGCCAGGTGAAGTATGCATCTCTCCCCCCATCTCAGCCAGGTGAAATGCATCTCCCCCCCCATCTCAGCCAGGTGAAGTATGCATCTCCCCCCCATCTCAGCCAGGTAAAGTATGCACCCCCCCCATCTCAGCCAGGTTAAGTATGCATCTCTCCCCCCATCTCAGCCAGGTGAAGTATGCATCTCTCCCCCCCCATCTCAGCCAGGTAAAGTATGCATCTCTCCCCCCATCTCAGCCAGGTGAAGTATGCATCTCTCCCCCCCCCCCATCTCAGCCAGGTAAAGTATGCATCTCCCCCCCATCTCAGCCAGGTAAAGTATGCATCCCCCCACCCAACTCAGCTAGGTGAAGTATGCATCTCCCCCCCATCTCAGCCTGGTGAAGTATGCATCCCCCCATCTCAGCCAGGTGAAGTATGCATCTCCCCCCCCATCTCAGCCAGGTAAAGTATGCATCTCCCTCCCATCTCAGCCAGGTGAAGTATGCATCTCTCCCCCATCTCAGCCAGGTGAAGTATGCATCTCTCCCCCCTCCATCTCAGCCAGGTGAAGTATGCATCTCTCTCCCCCCCATCTCAGCCAGGTAAAGTATGCATCTCTCTCCCCATCTCAGCCAGGTAAAGTATGCATCTCCCCCCATCACAACCAGGTGAAGTATGCATCTCTCCCCCCCATCTCAGCCAGGTAAAGTATGCATCTCCCCCCCATCTCAGCCAGGTAAAGTATGCATCTCTCCCCCCCATCTCAGCCAGGTAAAGTATGCATCTCCCCTCCCCCATCTCAGCCAGGTGAAGTATGCATCTCTCCCCCCATCTCAGCCAGGTAAAGTATGCATCTCTCCCCCCCCATCTCAGCTAGGTGAAGTATGCATCTCTCCCCCCCCCCATCTCAGCCAGGTACAGTATGCATCTATACCCCCCGCCCCATCTCAGCCAGGTAAAGTATGCATCTCCCCTCCCATCTCAGCCAGGTGAAGTATGCATCTCTCACCCCACATCTCAGCCAGGTTAAGTATGCATCTCTCCCCCCAGTCCGGCCAGGTAAAGTATGCATCACCCCCCATCTCAGCCAGGTAAAGTATGCATCTCCCCCATCTCAGCCAGGTAAAGTATGCATCTCCCCCATCTCAGCCAGGTGAAGTATGCATCTCCCCCCCATCTCAGCCAGGTGAAGGATGCATCTCCCCCCCATCTCAGCAGGTGAAGTGTGCATCTCCCCCCCCATCTCAGCCAGGTAAAGTATGCATCCCCACCATCTCAGCCAGGTAAAGTATGCATCTCTCCCCCCCATCTCAGCCAGGTGAAGTATGCATCTCACACCCCCCCATCTCAGCTAGGTGAAGTATGCATCCCCCCCCCCCCCATCTCACCCAGGTAAAGTATGCATCTCTCCCCCCATCTCAGCCAGGTAAAGTATGCATCTCTCCCCCTATCTCAGCCAGGTAAAGTATGCATCCCCCCCCCATCTCAGCCAGGTAAAGTATGCATCTCTCCCCCCATCTCAGCCAGGTAAAGTATGCATCTCCCCCCCCCCATCTCAGCCAGGTAAAGTATGCATCTCTCCCCCATCTCAGCCAGGTAAAGTATGCATCTCCCCCCATCTCAGCCAGGTAATGTATGCATCCCCCCCATCTCAGCCAGGTAAAGTATGCATCTCCCCCCCATCTCAGCCAGGTAAAGTATGCACCCCCCCCATCTCAGCCAGGTAAAGTATGCATCTCCCCCCCATCTCAGCCAGGTAAAGTATGCATCTATCCCCCCATCTCAGCCAGGTAAAGTATGCATCTCTCCCCCCATCTCAGCCAGGTAAAGTATGCATCTCCCCCCCATCTCAGCCAGGTGAAGTATGCATCTCCCCCCCATCTCAGCCAGGTAAAGTATGCATCTCCCCCCATCTCAGCCAGGTGAAGTATGTATCTCTCCCCCCATCTCAGCCATGTAAAGTATGCACCCCCCCCATCTCAGCCAGGTAAAGTATGCATCTCCCCCCATCCCAGCCAGGTAAAGTATGCATCTCTCCCCCCATCTCAGACAGGCGAAGTATGCATCCCTCCCATCCCAGCCAGGTAAAGTATGCATCCCCACCATCTCAGCCAGGTAAAGTATGCACCCCCCCCATCTCAGCCAGGTAAAGTATGCATCCCCTCCCCCATCTCAGCCAGGTAAAGTATGCATCTCTCTCCCCCCATCTCAGCCAGGTAAAGTAAGCATCTCTCCCCCCATCTCAGCCAGTTGAAGTATGCATCCCCCCATCTCAGCCAGGTGAAGTATGCATCTCCCCCCCATCTCAGCCAGGTGAAGTATGCATCTTCCCCCATCTCAGCCAGGTGAAGTATGCATCTCCCCCCCATCTCAGCCAGGTGAAGTATGCATCTCCCCCCCCATCTCAGCGAGGTGAAGTATGCATCTCCCCCCCATCTCAGCCAGGTGAAGTATGCATCTCTCCCCCACCCCCATCTCTGCCAGGTGAAGTATGCATCTCTCCCCACCCCCATCTCAGCCAGGTGAAGTATGCATCCCCCCCATCTCAGCCAGGTGAAGTATGCATCTCTACCCCCCCATCTCAGCCAGGTGAAGTATTCACCCCCCCATCTCAGCCAGGTAAAGTATGCATCCCCCCCATCTCAGCCAGGTGAAGTATGCATCTCCCCCCACCATCTCAGCCAAGTAAAGTATGCATCTCTCCCCCCATCTCAGCCAGGTAAAGTATGCATCTCCCCTCCCCCATCTCAGCCAGGTAAAGTATGCATCTCCCCCATCTCAGCCAGGTGAAGTATGCATCTCCCCTCCCCCATCTCAGCCAGGTGAAGTATGCATCTCCCCTCCCCCATCTCAGCCATGTGAAGTATGCATCTCTCCCCCCATCTCAGCCTGGTGAAGTATGCATCTCTCCCCCCCATCTCAGCCAGGTAAAGTATACATCTCCCCCCCATCTCAGCCAGGTAAAGTATGCACCCCCCCCATCTCAGTCAGGTAAAGTATGCATCTCCCCCCCATCTCAGCCAGGTGAAGTATGCATCTCCCCCCCATCTCAGCCAGGTGATGTATGCAACTCCCCCCATCTCTGCCAGGTGAAGTATGCATCTCTCCCCCCCATCTCAGCCAGGTAAAGTATGCATCTCTCCCACCCATCTCAGCCAGGTGAAATATGCATCTCCCCCCCATCTCAGCCAGGTGAAGTATGCATCTCCCCCCTACTCAGCCAGGTGAAGTATGCAACCCCCCCGATCTCAGCCAGGTGAAGTATGCATCTCCCCCATCTCAGCCAGGTGAAGTATGCATCTCCCCCCCATCTCAGCCAGGTAAAGTATGCATCTCCCACCCCCCATCTCAGCCAGGTGAAGTATGCATCCCCCCCCATCTCAGCCAGGTGAAGTATGCATCCCCCCACATCTCAGCCAGGTAAAGTATGCATCTCCCCCCCCCCCATCTCAGCCAGGTAAAGTATGCATCCCCCCACATCTCAGCCAGGTAAAGTATGCATCTCCCCCCCCCATCTCAGCCAGGTAAAGTATGCACCCCCCCATCTCAGCCAGGTGAAGTATGCATCTCCCCCCCATCTCAGCCAGGTGAAGTATGCATCTCTCCCCTCCCCATCTCAGCCAGGTGAAGTATGCATCTCTCCCCCCCATCTCAGCCAGGTAAAGTATGCCTCTCCCCCCCATCTCAGCCAGGTGAAGTATGCATCTCTCCCCCCCATCTCAGCCATGTGAAGCATGCATCTCCCACCCCCCATCTCAGCCATGTGAAGCATGCATCTCCCACCCCCCATCTCAGCCAGGTGAAGTATGCATCTCCCCCCCATCTCAGCCAGGTGAAGTATGCATCTCTCCCCCCCATCTCAGCCATGTGAAGCATGCATCTCCCACCCCCCATCTCAGCCAGGTGAAGCATGCATCTCCCACTCCCCATCTCAGGCAGGTAAAGTATGCATCTCTCCCCCACCCACATCTCAGCCAGGTGAAGTATGCATCCCCCCATCTCAGCCAGGTGAAGTATGCATCTCCCCCCATCTCAGCAGGGTAAAGTATGCATCTCCCTCCCCCATCTCAGCCAGGTGAAGTATGCATCCCCCCCCATCTCAGCCAGGTAAAGTATGCATCTCCCCCCCATCTCAGCCAGGTAAAGTATGCATCTCTCTCCCCATCTCAGCCAGGTGAAGTATGCATCTCCCCCCCCCCATCTCAGCCAGGTAAAGTATGCATCTCTCCCCCCATCTCAGCCAGGTAAAGTATGCATCTCCCCTCCCCCATATCAGCCAGGTAAAGTATGCATCTCCCCCATCTCAGCCGGGTGAAGTATGCATCTCCCCTCCCCCATCTCAGCCAGGTGAAGTATGCATCTCCCCTCCCCCATCTCAGCCAGGTGAAGTATGCATCTCTCCCCCCATCTCAGCCTGGTGAAGTATGCATCTCTCCCCCCCATCTCAGCCAGGTAAAGTATACATCTCCCCCCCATCTCAGCCAGGTAAAGTATGCACCCCCCCATCTCAGTCAGGTAAAGTATGCATCTCCCCCCCCATCTCAGCCAGGTGAAGTATGCATCTCCCCCCCCATCTCAGCCAGGTGATGTATGCATCTCCCCCCATCTCTGCCAGGTGAAGTATGCATCTCTCCCCCCATCTCAGCCAGGTGAAGTATGCATCTCTCCCCCCCATCTCAGCCATGTGAAGCATGCATCTCCCACCCCCCATCTCAGCCATGTGAAGCATGCATCTCCCACCCCCCATCTCAGCCAGGTGAAGTATGCATCTCCCCCCCATCTCAGCCAGGTGAAGTATGCATCTCTCCCCCCCATCTCAGCCATGTGAAGCATGCATCTCCCACCCCCCATCTCAGCCAGGTGAAGCATGCATCTCCCACTCCCCATCTCAGGCAGGTAAAGTATGCATCTCTCCCCCACCCACATCTCAGCCAGGTGAAGTATGCATCCCCCCATCTCAGCCAGGTGAAGTATGCATCTCCCCCCATCTCAGCCAGGTAAAGTATGCATCTCCCTCCCCCATCTCAGCCAGGTGAAGTATGCATCCCCCCCCATCTCAGCCAGGTAAAGTATGCATCTCCCCCCCATCTCAGCCAGGTAAAGTATGCATCTCTCCACCCATCTCAGGCAGGTGAAGTATGCATCTCCCCCCCCCCATCTCAGCCAGGTAAAGTATGCATCTCTCCCCCCATCTCAGCCAGGTAAAGTATGCATCTCCCCTCCCCCATATCAGCCAGGTAAAGTATGCATCTCCCCCATCTCAGCCAGGTGAAGTATGCATCTCCCCTCCCCCATCTCAGCCAGGTGAAGTATGCATCTCCCCTCCCCCATCTCAGCCAGGTGAAGTAATCATCTCTCCCCCCATCTCAGCCAGGTAAAGTATGCACCCCCCCATCTCAGTCAGGTAAAGTATGCATCTCCCCCCCATCTCCGCCAGGTGAAGTATGCATCTCCCCCCCCATCTCAGCCAGGTGATGTATGCATCTCCCCCCATCTCTGCCAGGTGAAGTATGCATCTCTCCCCCCCATCTCAGCCAGGTAAAGTATGCATCTCTCCCACCCATCTCAGCCAGGTGAAATATGCATCTCCCCCCCATCTCAGCCAGGTGAAGTATGCATCTCCCCCCTACTCAGCCAGGTGAAGTATGCAACCCCCCCCCATCTCAGCCAGGTGAAGTATGCATCTCCCCCATCTCAGCCAGGTGAAGTATGCATCTCCCCCCCCCATCTCAGCCAGGTAAAGTATGCATCTCCCACCCCCCATCTCAGCCAGGTGAAGTATGCATCCCCCCCCCCATCTCAGCCAGGTGAAGTATGCATCCCCCCACATCTCAGCCAGGTAAAGTATGCATCTCCCCCCCCCCCCATCTCAGCCAGGTAAAGTATGCATCACCCCACATCTCAGCCAGGTGAAGTATGCATCTCCCCCCCATCTCAGCCAGGTGAAGTATGCATCTCTCCCCCCCATCTCAGCCATGTGAAGCATGCATCTCCCACCCCCCATCTCAGCCAGGTGAAGCATGCATCTCCCACTCCCCATCTCAGGCAGGTAAAGTATGCATCTCTCCCCCACCCACATCTCAGCCAGGTGAAGTATGCATCCCCCCATCTCAGCCAGGTGAAGTATGCATCTCCCCCCATCTCAGCAGGGTAAAGTATGCATCTCCCTCCCCCATCTCAGCCAGGTGAAGTATGCATCCCCCCCCCCCCATCTCAGCCAGGTAAAGTATGCATCTCTCTCCCCATCTCAGCCAGGTGAAGTATGCATCTCCCCCCCCATCTCAGCCAGGTAAAGTATGCATCTCTCCCCCCATCTCAGCCAGGTAAAGTATGCATCTCCCCTCCCCCATATCAGCCAGGTAAAGTATGCATCTCCCCCATCTCAGCCGGGTGAAGTATGCATCTCCCCTCCCCCATCTCAGCCAGGTGAAGTATGCATCTCCCCTCCCCCATCTCAGCCAGGTGAAGTATGCATCTCTCCCCCCATCTCAGCCTGGTGAAGTATGCATCTCTCCCCCCCATCTCAGCCAGGTAAAGTATACATCTCCCCCCCATCTCAGCCAGGTAAAGTATGCACCCCCCCATCTCAGTCAGGTAAAGTATGCATCTCCCCCCCATCTCAGCCAGGTGAAGTATGCATCTCCCCCCCATCTCAGCCAGGTGATGTATGCATCTCCCCCCATCTCTGCCAGGTGAAGTATGCATCTCTCCCCCCATCTCAGCCAGGTGAAGTATGCATCTCTCCCCCCCATCTCAGCCATGTGAAGCATGCATCTCCCACCCCCCATCTCAGCCAGGTGAAGCATGCATCTCCCACTCCCCATCTCAGGCAGGTAAAGTATGCATCTCTCCCCCACCCACATCTCAGCCAGGTGAAGTATGCATCCCCCCATCTCAGCCAGGTGAAGTATGCATCTCCCCCCATCTCAGCAGGGTAAAGTATGCATCTCCCTCCCCCATCTCAGCCAGGTGAAGTATGCATCCCCCCCCATCTCAGCCAGGTAAAGTATGCATCTCCCCCCCATCTCAGCCAGGTAAAGTATGCATCTCTCTCCCCATCTCAGCCAGGTGAAGTATGCATCTCCCCCCACCCATCTCAGCCAGGTAAAGTATGCATCTCTCCCCCCATCTCAGCCAGGTAAAGTATGCATCTCCCCTCCCCCATATCAGCCAGGTAAAGTATGCATCTCCCCCATCTCAGCCGGGTGAAGTATGCATCTCCCCTCCCCCATCTCAGCCAGGTGAAGTATGCATCTCCCCTCCCCCATCTCAGCCAGGTGAAGTATGCATCTCTCCCCCCATCTCAGCCTGGTGAAGTATGCATCTCTCCCCCCCATCTCAGCCAGGTAAAGTATACATCTCCCCCCCCATCTCAGCCAGGTAAAGTATGCACCCCCCCATCTCAGTCAGGTAAAGTATGCATCTCCCCCCCATCTCAGCCAGGTGAAGTATGCATCTCCCCCCCATCTCAGCCAGGTGATGTATGCAACTCCCCCCATCTCTGCCAGGTGAAGTATGCATCTCTCCCCCCCATCTCAGCCAGGTAAAGTATGCATCTCTCCCACCCATCTCAGCCAGGTGAAATATGCATCTCCCCCCCATCTCAGCCAGGTGAAGTATGCATCTCCCCCCTACTCAGCCAGGTGAAGTATGCAACCCCCCCGATCTCAGCCAGGTGAAGTATGCATCTCCCCCATCTCAGCCAGGTGAAGTATGCATCTCCCCCCCATCTCAGCCAGGTAAAGTATGCATCTCCCACCCCCCATCTCAGCCAGGTGAAGTATGCATCCCCCCCCATCTCAGCCAGGTGAAGTATGCATCCCCCCACATCTCAGCCAGGTAAAGTATGCATCTCCCCCCCCCCCATCTCAGCCAGGTAAAGTATGCATCCCCCCACATCTCAGCCAGGTAAAGTATGCATCTCCCCCCCCCATCTCAGCCAGGTAAAGTATGCACCCCCCCATCTCAGCCAGGTGAAGTATGCATCTCCCCCCCATCTCAGCCAGGTGAAGTATGCATCTCTCCCCTCCCCATCTCAGCCAGGTGAAGTATGCATCTCTCCCCCCCATCTCAGCCAGGTAAAGTATGCCTCTCCCCCCCATCTCAGCCAGGTGAAGTATGCATCTCTCCCCCCCATCTCAGCCATGTGAAGCATGCATCTCCCACCCCCCATCTCAGCCATGTGAAGCATGCATCTCCCACCCCCCATCTCAGCCAGGTGAAGTATGCATCTCCCCCCCATCTCAGCCAGGTGAAGTATGCATCTCTCCCCCCCATCTCAGCCATGTGAAGCATGCATCTCCCACCCCCCATCTCAGCCAGGTGAAGCATGCATCTCCCACTCCCCATCTCAGGCAGGTAAAGTATGCATCTCTCCCCCACCCACATCTCAGCCAGGTGAAGTATGCATCCCCCCATCTCAGCCAGGTGAAGTATGCATCTCCCCCCATCTCAGCAGGGTAAAGTATGCATCTCCCTCCCCCATCTCAGCCAGGTGAAGTATGCATCCCCCCCCATCTCAGCCAGGTAAAGTATGCATCTCCCCCCCATCTCAGCCAGGTAAAGTATGCATCTCTCTCCCCATCTCAGCCAGGTGAAGTATGCATCTCCCCCCCCCCATCTCAGCCAGGTAAAGTATGCATCTCTCCCCCCATCTCAGCCAGGTAAAGTATGCATCTCCCCTCCCCCATATCAGCCAGGTAAAGTATGCATCTCCCCCATCTCAGCCGGGTGAAGTATGCATCTCCCCTCCCCCATCTCAGCCAGGTGAAGTATGCATCTCCCCTCCCCCATCTCAGCCAGGTGAAGTATGCATCTCTCCCCCCATCTCAGCCTGGTGAAGTATGCATCTCTCCCCCCCATCTCAGCCAGGTAAAGTATACATCTCCCCCCCATCTCAGCCAGGTAAAGTATGCACCCCCCCATCTCAGTCAGGTAAAGTATGCATCTCCCCCCCCATCTCAGCCAGGTGAAGTATGCATCTCCCCCCCCATCTCAGCCAGGTGATGTATGCATCTCCCCCCATCTCTGCCAGGTGAAGTATGCATCTCTCCCCCCATCTCAGCCAGGTGAAGTATGCATCTCTCCCCCCCATCTCAGCCATGTGAAGCATGCATCTCCCACCCCCCATCTCAGCCATGTGAAGCATGCATCTCCCACCCCCATTCTCAGCCAGGTGAAGTATGCATCTCCCCCCCATCTCAGCCAGGTGAAGTATGCATCTCTCCCCCCCATCTCAGCCATGTGAAGCATGCATCTCCCACCCCCCATCTCAGCCAGGTGAAGCATGCATCTCCCACTCCCCATCTCAGGCAGGTAAAGTATGCATCTCTCCCCCACCCACATCTCAGCCAGGTGAAGTATGCATCCCCCCATCTCAGCCAGGTGAAGTATGCATCTCCCCCCATCTCAGCCAGGTAAAGTATGCATCTCCCTCCCCCATCTCAGCCAGGTGAAGTATGCATCCCCCCCCATCTCAGCCAGGTAAAGTATGCATCTCCCCCCCATCTCAGCCAGGTAAAGTATGCATCTCTCCACCCATCTCAGGCAGGTGAAGTATGCATCTCCCCCCCCCCCATCTCAGCCAGGTAAAGTATGCATCTCTCCCCCCATCTCAGCCAGGTAAAGTATGCATCTCCCCTCCCCCATATCAGCCAGGTAAAGTATGCATCTCCCCCATCTCAGCCAGGTGAAGTATGCATCTCCCCTCCCCCATCTCAGCCAGGTGAAGTATGCATCTCCCCTCCCCCATCTCAGCCAGGTGAAGTAATCATCTCTCCCCCCATCTCAGCCAGGTAAAGTATGCACCCCCCCATCTCAGTCAGGTAAAGTATGCATCTCCCCCCCATCTCCGCCAGGTGAAGTATGCATCTCCCCCCCCATCTCAGCCAGGTGATGTATGCATCTCCCCCCATCTCTGCCAGGTGAAGTATGCATCTCTCCCCCCCATCTCAGCCAGGTAAAGTATGCATCTCTCCCACCCATCTCAGCCAGGTGAAATATGCATCTCCCCCCCATCTCAGCCAGGTGAAGTATGCATCTCCCCCCTACTCAGCCAGGTGAAGTATGCAACCCCCCCCCATCTCAGCCAGGTGAAGTATGCATCTCCCCCATCTCAGCCAGGTGAAGTATGCATCTCCCCCCCCCCATCTCAGCCAGGTAAAGTATGCATCTCCCACCCCCCATCTCAGCCAGGTGAAGTATGCATCCCCCCCCCCATCTCAGCCAGGTGAAGTATGCATCCCCCCACATCTCAGCCAGGTAAAGTATGCATCTCCCCCCCCCCCCATCTCAGCCAGGTAAAGTATGCATCACCCCACATCTCAGCCAGGTGAAGTATGCATCTCCCCCCCATCTCAGCCAGGTGAAGTATGCATCTCTCCCCCCCATCTCAGCCATGTGAAGCATGCATCTCCCACCCCCCATCTCAGCCAGGTGAAGCATGCATCTCCCACTCCCCATCTCAGGCAGGTAAAGTATGCATCTCTCCCCCACCCACATCTCAGCCAGGTGAAGTATGCATCCCCCCATCTCAGCCAGGTGAAGTATGCATCTCCCCCCATCTCAGCAGGGTAAAGTATGCATCTCCCTCCCCCATCTCAGCCAGGTGAAGTATGCATCCCCCCCCCCCATCTCAGCCAGGTAAAGTATGCATCTCTCTCCCCATCTCAGCCAGGTGAAGTATGCATCTCCCCCCCCATCTCAGCCAGGTAAAGTATGCATCTCTCCCCCCATCTCAGCCAGGTAAAGTATGCATCTCCCCTCCCCCATATCAGCCAGGTAAAGTATGCATCTCCCCCATCTCAGCCGGGTGAAGTATGCATCTCCCCTCCCCCATCTCAGCCAGGTGAAGTATGCATCTCCCCTCCCCCATCTCAGCCAGGTGAAGTATGCATCTCTCCCCCCATCTCAGCCTGGTGAAGTATGCATCTCTCCCCCCCATCTCAGCCAGGTAAAGTATACATCTCCCCCCCATCTCAGCCAGGTAAAGTATGCACCCCCCCATCTCAGTCAGGTAAAGTATGCATCTCCCCCCCATCTCAGCCAGGTGAAGTATGCATCTCCCCCCCATCTCAGCCAGGTGATGTATGCATCTCCCCCCATCTCTGCCAGGTGAAGTATGCATCTCTCCCCCCATCTCAGCCAGGTGAAGTATGCATCTCTCCCCCCCATCTCAGCCATGTGAAGCATGCATCTCCCACCCCCCATCTCAGCCAGGTGAAGCATGCATCTCCCACTCCCCATCTCAGGCAGGTAAAGTATGCATCTCTCCCCCACCCACATCTCAGCCAGGTGAAGTATGCATCCCCCCATCTCAGCCAGGTGAAGTATGCATCTCCCCCCATCTCAGCAGGGTAAAGTATGCATCTCCCTCCCCCATCTCAGCCAGGTGAAGTATGCATCCCCCCCCATCTCAGCCAGGTAAAGTATGCATCTCCCCCCCATCTCAGCCAGGTAAAGTATGCATCTCTCTCCCCATCTCAGCCAGGTGAAGTATGCATCTCCCCCCACCCATCTCAGCCAGGTAAAGTATGCATCTCTCCCCCCATCTCAGCCAGGTAAAGTATGCATCTCCCCTCCCCCATATCAGCCAGGTAAAGTATGCATCTCCCCCATCTCAGCCGGGTGAAGTATGCATCTCCCCTCCCCCATCTCAGCCAGGTGAAGTATGCATCTCCCCTCCCCCATCTCAGCCAGGTGAAGTATGCATCTCTCCCCCCATCTCAGCCTGGTGAAGTATGCATCTCTCCCCCCCATCTCAGCCAGGTAAAGTATACATCTCCCCCCCCATCTCAGCCAGGTAAAGTATGCACCCCCCCATCTCAGTCAGGTAAAGTATGCATCTCCCCCCCCATCTCAGCCAGGTGAAGTATGCATCTCCCCCCCCATCTCAGCCAGGTGATGTATGCATCTCCCCCCATCTCTGCCAGGTGAAGTATGCATCTCTCCCCCCATCTCAGCCAGGTGAAGTATGCATCTCTCCCCCCCATCTCAGCCATGTGAAGCATGCATCTCCCACCCCCCATCTCAGCCATGTGAAGCATGCATCTCCCACCCCCCATCTCAGCCAGGTGAAGTATGCATCTCTCCCCCATCTCAGCCAGGTGAAGTATGCATCTCTCCCCCCCATCTCAGCCATGTGAAGCATGCATCTCCCACCCCCCATCTCAGCCAGGTGAAGCATGCATCTCCCACTCCCCATCTCAGGCAGGTAAAGTATGCATCTCTCCCCCACCCACATCTCAGCCAGGTGAAGTATGCATCCCCCCATCTCAGCCAGGTGAAGTATGCATCTCCCCCCATCTCAGCCAGGTAAAGTATGCATCTCCCTCCCCCATCTCAGCCAGGTGAAGTATGCATCCCCCCCCATCTCAGCCAGGTAAAGTATGCATCTCCCCCCCATCTCAGCCAGGTAAAGTATGCATCTCTCCACCCATCTCAGGCAGGTGAAGTATGCATCTCCCCCCCCCCATCTCAGCCAGGTAAAGTATGCATCTCTCCCCCCATCTCAGCCAGGTAAAGTATGCATCTCCCCTCCCCCATATCAGCCAGGTAAAGTATGCATCTCCCCCATCTCAGCCAGGTGAAGTATGCATCTCCCCTCCCCCATCTCAGCCAGGTAAAGTATGCATCTCCCCTCCCCCATCTCAGCCAGGTGAAGTAATCATCTCTCCCCCCATCTCAGCCTGGTGAAGTATGCATCTCTCCCCCCCATCTCAGCCAGGTAAAGTATACATCTCCCCCCCCCATCTCAGCCAGGTAAAGTATGCACCCCCCCATCTCAGTCAGGTAAAGTATGCATCTCCCCCCCATCTCCGCCAGGTGAAGTATGCATCTCCCCCCCCATCTCAGCCAGGTGATGTATGCATCTCCCCCCATCTCTGCCAGGTGAAGTATGCATCTCTCCCCCCCATCTCAGCCAGGTAAAGTATGCATCTCTCCCACCCATCTCAGCCAGGTGAAATATGCATCTCCCCCCCATCTCAGCCAGGTGAAGTATGCATCTCCCCCCTACTCAGCCAGGTGAAGTATGCAACCCCCCCCATCTCAGCCAGGTGAAGTATGCATCTCCCCCATCTCAGCCAGGTGAAGTATGCATCTCCCCCCCCCATCTCAGCCAGGTAAAGTATGCATCTCCCACCCCCCATCTCAGCCAGGTGAAGTATGCATCCCCCCCCCATCTCAGCCAGGTGAAGTATGCATCCCCCCACATCTCAGCCAGGTAAAGTATGCATCTCCCCCCCCCCATCTCAGCCAGGTAAAGTATGCATCACCCCACATCTCAGCCAGGTGAAGTATGCATCTCCCCCCCATCTCAGCCAGGTGAAGTATGCATCTCTCCCCCCCATCTCAGCCATGTGAAGCATGCATCTCCCACCCCCCATCTCAGCCAGGTGAAGCATGCATCTCCCACTCCCCATCTCAGGCAGGTAAAGTATGCATCTCTCCCCCACCCACATCTCAGCCAGGTGAAGTATGCATCCCCCCATCTCAGCCAGGTGAAGTATGCATCTCCCCCCATCTCAGCAGGGTAAAGTATGCATCTCCCTCCCCCATCTCAGCCAGGTGAAGTATGCATCCCCCCCCCCATCTCAGCCAGGTAAAGTATGCATCTCCCCCCCATCTCAGCCAGGTAAAGTATGCATCTCTCTCCCCATCTCAGCCAGGTGAAGTATGCATCTCCCCCCCCATCTCAGCCAGGTAAAGTATGCATCTCTCCCCCCATCTCAGCCAGGTAAAGTATGCATCTCCCCTCCCCCATATCAGCCAGGTAAAGTATGCATCTCCCCATCTCAGCCGGGTGAAGTATGCATCTCCCCTCCCCCATCTCAGCCAGGTGAAGTATGCATCTCCCCTCCCCCATCTCAGCCAGGTGAAGTATGCATCTCTCCCCCCATCTCAGCCTGGTGAAGTATGCATCTCTCCCCCCCATCTCAGCCAGGTAAAGTATACATCTCCCCCCCATCTCAGCCAGGTAAAGTATGCACCCCCCCATCTCAGTCAGGTAAAGTATGCATCTCCCCCCCATCTCAGCCAGGTGAAGTATGCATCTCCCCCCCATCTCAGCCAGGTGATGTATGCATCTCCCCCATCTCTGCCAGGTGAAGTATGCATCTCTCCCCCCATCTCAGCCAGGTGAAGTATGCATCTCTCCCCCCCATCTCAGCCATGTGAAGCATGCATCTCCCACCCCCCATCTCAGCCAGGTGAAGCATGCATCTCCCACTCCCCATCTCAGGCAGGTAAAGTATGCATCTCTCCCCCACCCACATCTCAGCCAGGTGAAGTATGCATCCCCCCATCTCAGCCAGGTGAAGTATGCATCTCCCCCCATCTCAGCAGGGTAAAGTATGCATCTCCCTCCCCCATCTCAGCCAGGTGAAGTATGCATCCCCCCCCATCTCAGCCAGGTAAAGTATGCATCTCCCCCCCATCTCAGCCAGGTAAAGTATGCATCTCTCTCCCCATCTCAGCCAGGTGAAGTATGCATCTCCCCCCCCCATCTCAGCCAGGTAAAGTATGCATCTCTCCCCCCATCTCAGCCAGGTAAAGTATGCATCTCCCCTCCCCCATATCAGCCAGGTAAAGTATGCATCTCCCCCATCTCAGCCGGGTGAAGTATGCATCTCCCCTCCCCCATCTCAGCCAGGTGAAGTATGCATCTCCCCTCCCCCATCTCAGCCAGGTGAAGTATGCATCTCTCCCCCCATCTCAGCCTGGTGAAGTATGCATCTCTCCCCCCATCTCAGCCAGGTAAAGTATACATCTCCCCCCCCCATCTCAGCCAGGTAAAGTATGCACCCCCCCATCTCAGTCAGGTAAAGTATGCATCTCCCCCCCCATCTCAGCCAGGTGAAGTATGCATCTCCCCCCCCATCTCAGCCAGGTGATGTATGCATCTCCCCCCATCTCTGCCAGGTGAAGTATGCATCTCTCCCCCCATCTCAGCCAGGTGAAGTATGCATCTCTCCCCCCATCTCAGCCATGTGAAGCATGCATCTCCCACCCCCCATCTCAGCCATGTGAAGCATGCATCTCCCACCCCCCATCTCAGCCAGGTGAAGTATGCATCTCCCCCCCATCTCAGCCAGGTGAAGTATGCATCTCTCCCCCCCATCTCAGCCATGTGAAGCATGCATCTCCCACCCCCCATCTCAGCCAGGTGAAGCATGCATCTCCCACTCCCCATCTCAGGCAGGTAAAGTATGCATCTCTCCCCCACCCACATCTCAGCCAGGTGAAGTATGCATCCCCCCATCTCAGCCAGGTGAAGTATGCATCTCCCCCCATCTCAGCCAGGTAAAGTATGCATCTCCCTCCCCCATCTCAGCCAGGTGAAGTATGCACCCCCCCCCATCTCAGCCAGGTAAAGTATGCATCTCCCCCCCATCTCAGCCAGGTAAAGTATGCATCTCTCCACCCATCTCAGGCAGGTGAAGTATGCATCTCCCCCCCCCATCTCAGCCAGGTAAAGTATGCATCTCTCCCCCCATCTCAGCCAGGTAAAGTATGCATCTCCCCTCCCCCATATCAGCCAGGTAAAGTATGCATCTCCCCCATCTCAGCCAGGTGAAGTATGCATCTCCCCTCCCCCATCTCAGCCAGGTGAAGTATGCATCTCCCCTCCCCCATCTCAGCCAGGTGAAGTATGCATCTCTCCCCCCATCTCAGCCTGGTGAAGTATGCATCTCTCCCCCCCATCTCAGCCAGGTAAAGTATACATCTCCCCCCCCATCTCAGCCAGGTAAAGGATGCACCCCCCCATCTCAGTCAGGTAAAGTATGCATCTCCCCCCCCCATCTCCGCCAGGTGAAGTATGCATCTCCCCCCCCATCTCAGCCAGGTGATGTATGCATCTCCCCCCATCTCTGCCAGGTGAAGTATGCATCTCTCCCCCCCATCTCAGCCAGGTAAAGTATGCATCTCTCCCACCCATCTCAGCCAGGTGAAATATGCATCTCCCCCCCATCTCAGCCAGGTGAAGTATGCATCTCCCCCCTACTCAGCCAGGTGAAGTATGCAACCCCCCCCATCTCAGCCAGGTGAAGTATGCATCTCCCCCATCTCAGCCAGGTGAAGTATGCATCTCCCCCCCCCATCTCAGCCAGGTAAAGTATGCATCTCCCACCCCCCATCTCAGCCAGGTGAAGTATGCATCCCCCCCCCCATCTCAGCCAGGTGAAGTATGCATCCCCCCACATCTCAGCCAGGTAAAGTATGCATCTCCCCCCCCCATCTCAGCCAGGTAAAGTATGCATCACCCCACATCTCAGCCAGGTGAAGTATGCATCTCCCCCCCATCTCAGCCAGGTGAAGTATGCATCTCTCCCCCCCATCTCAGCCATGTGAAGCATGCATCTCCCACCCCCCATCTCAGCCAGGTGAAGCATGCATCTCCCACTCCCCATCTCAGGCAGGTAAAGTATGCATCTCTCCCCCACCCACATCTCAGCCAGGTGAAGTATGCATCCCCCCATCTCAGCCAGGTGAAGTATGCATCTCCCCCCATCTCAGCAGGGTAAAGTATGCATCTCCCTCCCCCATCTCAGCCAGGTGAAGTATGCATCCCCCCCCCCATCTCAGCCAGGTAAAGTATGCATCTCCCCCCCATCTCAGCCAGGTAAAGTATGCATCTCTCTCCCCATCTCAGCCAGGTGAAGTATGCATCTCCCCCCCCATCTCAGCCAGGTAAAGTATGCATCTCTCCCCCCATCTCAGCCAGGTAAAGTATGCACCCCCCCATATCAGCCAGGTGAAGTATGCATCTCTCTCCCCATCTCAGCCAGGTAAAGTATGCATCTCCCCCCCATCTCAGCCAGGTGAAATATGCATCTCCCCCCATCTCAGCCAGGTGAAGTATGTATCTCTCCCCCCATCTCAGCCAGGTAAAGTATGCATCCCCCCCCATCTCAGCCAGGTAAAGTATGCATCTCCCCCCCATCCCAGCCAGGTAAAGTATGCATCTCTCCCCCGCATCTCAGCCAAGTGAAGTATGCATCCCCCCCATCTCAGCCAGGTATGCATCCCCCCATCTCAGCCAGGTAAAGTATGCACCCCCCCATATCAGCCAGGTAAAGTATGCACCCCCCCATCTCAGCCAGGTAAAGTATGCATCTCTCTCCCCCCATCTCAGCCAGGTAAAGTATGCATCCCCTCCCATCTCAGCCAGGTGAAGTATGCATCCCCCCATCTCAGCCAGGTGAAGTATGCATCTCCCCCCCCATCTCAGCCAGGTGAAGTATGCATCCCCCCCCCATCTCAGCCAGGTGAAGTATGCATCCCCCCCATCTCAGCCAGGTGAAGTTTGCATCTCCCCCCCCCATCTCAGCCAGGTGAAGTATGCATCTCTCCCCCCATCTCAACCAGGTGAAGTATGCTTCTCTCCCTCACCCCCATCTCAGCCAGGTGAAGTATGCATATCTCCCCCCCCCATCTCAGCCAGGTGAAGTATGCATCTCCCCTCCCCCATCTCAGCCAGGTGAAGTATTCATCTCTCCCCTCATCTCAGCCAGGTCTAGTATGCATCTCTCCCCCCATCTCAGCCAGGTAAAGTATACATCTCTCCCCCCATCTCAGCCAGGTAAAGTATGCATCCCCCCATCTCAGCCAGGTAAAGTATGCATCTCCCCCCCCATCTCAGCCAGGTGAAGTATGCATCTCCCCCCCATCTCAGCCAGGTGGAGTATGCATCTCCCCCCCCATCTCAGCCAGGTGAAGTATGCATCTCCCCCCCATCTCAGCCAAGTAAAGTTTGCATCTCCCCCCCATCTCAGCCAGGTGAAGTATGCATCTCCCCTCCCCCATCTCAGCCAGGTGAAGTATGCATCTCCCCCCCATCTCAGCCAGGTGAAGTATGCATCTCCCCCCCCATCTCAGCCAGGTGAAGTATGCATCTCCCCCCCCCCATCTCAGGCAGGTGAAGTATGCATCTCCCCCATCTCAGCCAGGTGAAGTATGCATCTCCCCCCCCCATCTCAGCCAGGTGAAGTATGCATTTCCCCCCCATATCAGCCAGGTGAAGTATGCATCTCCCCCCATCTCGGTAAAGTATGCATCCCCCCCCCATCTCAGCCAGGTAAAGTATGCATCCCCCCCATCTCAGCCAGTTGAAGTATGCATCCCCCCCTATCTCAGCCAGGTGAAGTATGCATCTCTCCCCCCATCTCACCCAGGTAAAGTATGCATCTCCCCCCATCTCAGCCAGGTAAAGTATGCATCTCCCCCCATCTCAGCCAGGTGGAGTATGCATCTCCCCCCCATCTCAGCCAATTGAAGTATGCATCTCTCCCCTCCCCATCTCAGCCAGGTGAAGTATGCACCCCCCCATCTCAGACAGGTAAAGTATGTACCCCCCCATCTCAGCCAGGTGAAGTATGCATCTCTCCCCCACCCCCATCTCAGCCAGGTGAAGTATGCATCTCCCCCCCATCTCAGCCAGGTAAAGTGTGTACCCCCCCATCTCAGCCAGGTGAAGTATGCATCTCTCCCCCACCCCCATCTCAGCCAGGTGAAGTATGCATCTCTCCCCCACCCCCATCTCAGCCAGGTGAAGTATGCATCTCCCCACATCTCAGCCAGGTAAAGTATGCATCTCCCTCCCCCATCTCAGCCAGGTGAAATATGCATCCCCCCATCTCAGCCAGGTAAAGTATGCATCTCCCCCCCATCTCAGCCAGGTAAAGTATGTACCCCCCCCATCTCAGCCAGGTGAAGTATGCATCTCTCCCCCACCCCCATCTCAGCCAGGTGAAGTATGCATCTCTCCCCCACCCCCATCTCAGCCAGGTGAAGTATGCACCCCCCCATCTCAGCCAGGTGAAGTATGCATCTCCCCCCATCTCAGCCAGGTAAAGTATGCATCTTCCTCCCCCATCTCAGCCAGGTGAAATATGCATCCCCCCCCATCTCAGCCAGGTAAAGTATGCACCCCCCCATGTCAGCCAGGTAAAATATGCTTCTCCCTCCCCCATCTCAGCCAGGTGAAGTATGCATCCCCTCCATCTCAGCCAGGTAAAGTATGCATCTCTCCCCTCCATCTCAGCCAGGTAAAGTATGCATCTCTCACCCCCATCTCAGCCAGGTGAAGTATGCATCTCTCCCCCCATCTCACCCAGGTAAAATATGCATCCCCCCATCTCAGCCAGGTAAAGTATGCATCTCCCCCCCATCTCAGCCAGGTAAAGTATGTACCCCCCGATCTCAGCCAGGTGGAGTATGCATCTCCCCCCCCATCTCAGCCAATTGAAGTATGCATCTCTCCCCTCCCCATCTCAGCCAGGTGAAGTATGCATCCCCCCCATCTCAGCCAGGTAAAGTATGTACCCCCCCCATCTCAGCCAGGTGAAGTATGCATCTCTCCCCCACCCCTATCTCAGCCAGGTGAAGTAGGCATCTCCCCCCCATCTCAGCCAGGTAAAGTATGTACCCCCCATCTCAGCCAGGTGAAGTATGCATCTCTCCCCCACCCCCATCTCAGCCAGGTGAAGTATGCATCTCTCCCCCACCCCCATCTCAGCCAGGTGAAGTATGCATCTCCCCCCATCTCAGCCAGGTAAAGTATGCATCTCCCTCCCCCATCTCAGCCAGGTGAAATATGCATCCCCCCATCTCAGCCAGGTAAAGTATGCATCTCCCCCCCATCTCAGCCAGGTAAAGTATGTACCCCCCATCTCAGCCAGGTGAAGTATGCATCTCTCCCCCACCCCCATCTCAGCCAGGTGAAGTATGCATCTCTCCCCCACCCCCATCTCAGCCAGGTGAAGTATGCAACCCCCCCCATCTCCGCCAGGTGAAGTATGCATCTCCCTCCATCTCAGCCAGGTAAAGTATGCATCTTCCTCCCCCATCTCAGCCAGGTGAAATATGCATCCCCCCCCATCTCAGCCAGGTAAAGTATGCACCCCCCCCCATGTCAGCTAGGTAAAATATGCTTCTCCCTCCCCCATCTCAGCCAGGTGAAGTATGCATCCCCCCCATCTCAGCAAGGTAAAGTATGCATCTCTCCCCTCCATCTCAGCCAGGTAAAGTATGCATCTCTCCCCCCTTCTCAGCCAGGTGAAGTATGCATCCCCCCCCCCATCTCAGCCAGGTGAAGTATGCATCTCTCCCCTCCCCATCTCAGCCAGGTGAAGTATGCAACCCCCCCATCTCAGCCAGGTGAAGTATGCATCTCCCCCCATCTCAGCCAGGTAAATTATGCATCTCCCTCCCCCATCTCAGCCAGGTGAAAGATGCATCCCCCCCATCTCAGCCAGGTGAAGTATGCATTCCCCCCCATCTCAGCCAGGTGAAGTATGCATCTCTCCCCTCCCCATCTCAGCCAGGTGAAGTATGCATCTCTCCCCCAACCCCATCTCAGCCAGGTGAAGTATGCATCCCCCCCATCTCAGCAGGTGAAGTATGCATCTCCCCCCATCTCAGCCAGGTAAAGTATGCATCTCCCTCCCCCATCTCAGCCAGGTGAAATATGCATCCCCCCCCATCTCAGCCAGGTAAAGTATGCACCCCCCCATGTCAGCCAGTTAAAGTATGCATCTCCCTCCCCCATCTCAGCCAGGTGAAGTATGCATCCCCCCCATCTCAGCCAGGTAAAGTATGCATCTCTCCCCCCCCATCTCAGCCAGGTAAAGTATGCATCTCTCCCCCCATCTCAGCCAGGTGAAGTATGCATCCCCCCCCCTATCTCAGCCAGGTAAAGTATGCATCTCTCCCCCCCATCTCAGAGAGGTAAAGTATGCATCTCTCACCCCCCATCTCAGCCAGGTAAAGTATGCATCCCCCCCACCATGTCAGCCAGGTAAAATTTGCATCTCCACCCCCCATCTCAGCCAGGTGAAGTATGCACCTCTCACCCCCCCCATCTCAGCCAGGTAAAGTATGCATCTCCCTCCCCCATCTCAGCCAGGTGAAGTATGCATCCCCTCCATCTCAGCCAGGTGAAGTATGCATCCCCCCCCATCTCAGCCAGGTGAAGTATGCATCTCTCCCCCACCCCCATCTCAGCCAGGTGAAGTATGCATCCCCCCCATCTCAGCCAGGTGAAGTATGCATCTCCCCCCATCTCAGCCAGGTAAAGTATGCATCTCCCTCCCCCATCTCAGCCAGGTGAAATATGCATTCCCCCCCATCTCAGCCAGGTAAGGTATGCACCCCCCCATGTCAGCCAGGTAAAGTATGCATCTCCCTCCCCCATCTCAGCCAGGTGAAGTATGCACCCCCCCCATCTCAGCCAGGTAAAGTATGCATCTCTCCCCCCCATCTCAGCCAGGTAAAGTATGCATCTCTCCCCCCATCTCAGCCAGGTGAAGTATGCATCCCCCCCATCTCAGCCAGGTAAAGTATGCATCTCCACCCCCCATCTCAGCCAGGTGAAGTATGCACCTCTCACCCCCCCATCTCAGCCAGGTAAAGTATGCATCTCCCTCCCCCATCTCAGCCAGGTGAAGTATGCATCCCCCCCCATCTCAGCCAGGTGAAGTATGCATCCTCCCCCCCATCTCAGCCAGGTGAAGTATGCATCTCTCCCCCACCCCCATCTCAGCCAGGTGAAGTATGCATCCCCCCCATCTCAGCCAGGTGAAGTATGCATCTCCCCCCATCTCAGCCAGGTAAAGTATGCATCTCCCTCGCCCATCTCAGCCAGGTGAAATATGCATTCCCCCCCATCTCAGCCAGGTAAAGTATGCACCCCCCCATGTCAGCCAGGTAAAGTATGCATCTCCCTCCCCCATCTCAGCCAGGTGAAGTATGCATCCCCCCCATCTCAGCCAGGTAAAGTATGCATCTCTCCCCCCATCTCAGCCAGGTGAAGTATGCATCTCTCCCCCCATCTCAGCCAGGAAAAGTATGCATCTCCCCCCCATCTCAGCCAGGTAAAGTATGCATCTCTCCCCCCATCTCAGCCAGGTGAAGTATGCATCTCTCCCCCCATCTCAGCCAGGAAAAGTATGCATCTCCCCCCCATCTCAGCCAGGTGAAGTATGCATCTCTCCCCCCATCTCAGCCAGGTAAAGTATGTATCTCCCCCCCATCTCAGCCAGGTGAAGTATGCATCCCCCCCATCTCAGCCAGGTAAAGTATGTATCTCCCCCCCATCTCAGCCAGGTGAAGTATGCATCCCCCCCCATCTCAGCCAGGTAAAGTATGCATCTCCACCCCCCATCTCAGAGAGGTAAAGTATGCATCTCTCACCCCCCATCTCAGCCAGGTAAAGTATGCATCCCCCCATGTCAGCCAGGTAAAGTATGCATCTCCCCCCCCCATCCCAGCCAGGTGAAGTATGCATCTCTCCCCAATGCAACCAGGGATGCCGGCCACTGAATGGAAACCGACTTTGGTGTTGGAGATCTCCTGGGCTGTCCGTGGTTGGAAAATGTGGTTGCCTGTGTGCTTCATAAGGGCATCGAGCACTTGCTTCAGTGTACGTGAGAATAGTGGTTGTGATATGACATGCATGTGCCACACTGTGTGCTTGTAGTTGCCTGTGGCAAGGAAGTGGAGAACGGACACTACCTTCAGTAGAGGTGGGATGGCGGTGCGTATTTCAAACAGGCTGACGATGTCGTCATGTATCATGTCCACAATGGTGGTGATGGTGTCCCGGTCAAGATGGTACAGGGTATGGATCTGCTCAGGGGTTAGATTGAATGGACTGGCTCTGATGCAAGGGATTGGGGGCTGCCTGCGTGGTAACACTGGCTGCACTGGTGGTGCATGCTGGGCCTGCCTCACCCTCCTTCTCCTCCTGTGTCTCCTCTGTGCTGCTTGTTGCTGTTGTTGTTGTTGCAGCAGCAGTTCCATTGCAATCATGTCCTCCAGCCCCAGCATTGCTAGTAGTATTGGAATCATTTTGGTGTGTGACTGGGTGTGGGAAGGGGTAGAGTGTGCTCCTTTTGTGCTGGCCCAGTCTATATTGCCTCCACCTGTGCTGATTGTGTGCACCTGTGTCATATGGGAACACTGCACATGGCCGTTTACTGGTGGTCCGCGATGCCGGCATTTACTTCATGCCAGTAAGGTACTTTTCGGGCTTCAGTAGGCCGTTATTTGCATGTCCGCCTGACTTGTGATGTCCTCCTGTTTACGCCATGCCGATATTGCCGGCATGAAGGGTCGCGTGCCTGCGCCCATGCCGCGATTAGAGGCACTGTTAATTACGGTGCCGCTAATAGCGAGTTGGTGGGTCGTAATGGCCAGGAGCGGTAAACGATGCCGGTAATCGTTTATCCCTTACCTCCAACCTCATAATGACCCCCATGGTGTGTTTTGCATCCCAGCACCCTCTACCTTGTAATGCAACTTGCGCTGTCTTGGACATTGGAATCATTGTGTGTTCTTGTTCATCTGCACCCTTCCCCTGTACTGCATCTTTTCTTATTCACCTTTGCTAACCTGTCCTATCTCGCTACACTGTCTTCCCTTCCCCTCTGCTCCCTCCCACTTTGCTTATTATTATGTCACAGAACCTGCACTCTCCTCTCGTTGTCTCGTCTGCCCCTCTCCCACCCCCTCTGTCCTCCCTCTATGTCACAGCAGCTGCACTCTCCTCTCTTTTTCTCGTCTGCCCCTCTCCCGCCCCCCTCCTCCCTCTTTGTCACAGCAGCTGCACTCTCCTCTCGTTGTCTCGTCTGCCCCTCTCCCGCCCCCTCTCTCCTCCCTCTATGTCACAGCAGCTGCACTCTCCTCTCGTTGTCTCGTCTGCCCCTCTCCCGCCCCCTCCCTCCTCCCTCTATGTCACAGCACTTGCACTCTCCTCTCGTTGTCTCATCTGCCCCTCTCCTGCCACCCTCTTTATGCCCTCGATGTCACAGCAGCTGCAGTCGCCTCTCGTTGTCTCGTCTGCCCCTCTCCCGCCCCCCTCCCTCCTCCCTCTATGTCCAGCACATGCGCTCACCTCTCGTTGTCTCATCTGAGGCTCTCCCGCCCCCTCTCTCCTCCCTCTATGTTACAGCACTTGCCCTCTCCTCTCGTTGTCTCATCTGAGGCTCTCCCGCTCCCTCTATCCTCCCTCTATGTCACAGCACCTGCATTCTCCTCTCGTTGTCTTGTCTGCCCCTCTCCTTCCCCCTCTCTCCTCCCTCTATGTCACAGCACTTGCGCCCGCCACTCGTTGTCTCGTCTGCCCCTCTCCTGCCCCCTTTCTCCTCCCTCTATGTCACAGAAGCTGCACTCTCCTCTCGTTGTCTCGTCTGTCCCTCTCCCGACCCCCTTTCTCCTCCCTCTATGTCACAGCACCTGCACTCTCCTCTCGTTGTCTCGTCTGCCCCTCTCCCGCCCCCTCTCTCCTCCCTCTATGTTACAGCACTTGCCCTCTCCTCTCGTTGTCTCATCTGACGCTCTCCCGCCCCCTCTCTCCTCCCTCTATGTCACAGCACCTGCACTCTCCTCTCGTTGTCTTGTCTGCCCCTCTCCTTCCCCCTCTCTCCTCCCTCTATGTCACAGCACTTGCGCCCGCCTCTCGTTGTCTCGTCTGCCCCTCTCCTGCCCCCTTTCTCCTCCCTCTATGTCGCAGCAGCTGCACTCTCCTCTCGTTGTCTCGTCTGTCCCTCTCCCGACCCCCTTTCTCCTCCCTCTATGTCACAGCACCTGCACTCTCCTCTCGTTGTCTCGTCTGCCTCTCTCCTTCCCCCTTTCTCCTCCCTTTATGTCACAGCACTTGCGCTCGCCTCTCGTTGTCTCGTCTGCCCCTCTCCCGCCCCCTCTCTCCTCCCTCTATGTCACAGCAGCTGCACTCTCCTCTCGTTGTCTCGTCTGCCCCTCTCCCGCCCCCTCTCACCTCCCTCTATGTCACACCACTTCCGCTCTCCTCTCATTGTCTCGTCTGCCCCTCTCCCGCCCCTCTCTCTTCCCTCTATGTCACAGCACTTGCGCTCGCCTCTCGTTGTCTCGTCTGCCCCTCTCCCGCCCCCTCTCTCCTCCCTCTATGTCACAGCACTTGCGCTCGCCTCTCGTTGTCTCGTCTGCCCCTCTCCCGCCCCCTCTCTCCTCCCTCTATGTCACAGCACTTGCGCTCGCCTCTCGTTGTCTCGTCTGCCCCTCTCCCGCCCCCTCTCTCCTCCTGCTATGTCACAGCACCTGCACTCTCCTCTCGTTGTCTCGTCTGCCCCTCTCCTTCCCCCTCTCACCTCCCTCTTTGTCACAGCACTTGCGCCGGCCTCTCGTTGTCTCGTCTGCCCCTCTCCCGCCCCCTCTCTCCTCCCTCTATGTCACAGCAGCTGCACTCTCCTCTCGTTGTCTCGTCTGCCCCTCTCCCGCCCCCTCTCTCCTCCCTCTATGTCACAGCACTTGCGCTTGCCTCTCGTTGTCTCGTCTGCCCCTCTACCGCCCCCCTTTCTCCTCCCTCTATGTCACAGCACTTGCACTCGCCTCTCGTTGTCTCGTCTGCCCCTCTCCCGCCCCCTCTCTCCTCCCTCTATGTCACAGCACTTGCGCTCGCCTCTCGTCTCGTCTGCCCCTCTCCCGCCCCCTCTCTCCTCCCTCTATGTCTCAGCACCTGCACTCTCCTCTCGTTGTCTCGTCTGCCCCTCTCCTTCCCCCTCTCACCTCCCTCTATGTCACAGCACTTGCGCCGGCCTCTCGTTGTCTCGTCTGCCCCTCTCCCGCCCCCTCTCTCCTCCCTCTATGTCACAGCACTTGCGCTCGCCTCTCGTTGTCTCGTCTGCCCCTCTCCCGCCCCCTCTCTCCTCCCTCTATGTCACAGCACCTGCACTCTCCTCTCGTTGTCTTGTCTGCCCCTCTCCTTCCCCCTCTCTCCTCCCTCTATGTCACAGCACTTGCGCCCGCCACTCGTTGTCTCGTCTGCCCCTCTCCTGCCCCCTTTCTCCTCCCTCTATGTCACAGAAGCTGCACTCTCCTCTCGTTGTCTCGTCTGTCCCTCTCCCGACCCCCTTTCTCCTCCCTCTATGTCACAGCACCTGCACTCTCCTCTCGTTGTCTCGTCTGCCCCTCTCCCGCCCCCTCTCTCCTCCCTCTATGTTACAGCACTTGCCCTCTCCTCTCGTTGTCTCATCTGACGCTCTCCCGCCCCCTCTCTCCTCCCTCTATGTCACAGCACCTGCACTCTCCTCTCGTTGTCTTGTCTGCCCCTCTCCTTCCCCCTCTCTCCTCCCTCTATGTCACAGCACTTGCGCCCGCCTCTCGTTGTCTCGTCTGCCCCTCTCCTGCCCCCTTTCTCCTCCCTCTATGTCGCAGCAGCTGCACTCTCCTCTCGTTGTCTCGTCTGTCCCTCTCCCGACCCCCTTTCTCCTCCCTCTATGTCACAGCACCTGCACTCTCCTCTCGTTGTCTCGTCTGCCTCTCTCCTTCCCCCTTTCTCCTCCCTTTATGTCACAGCACTTGCGCTCGCCTCTCGTGTCTCGTCTGCCCCTCTCCCGCCCCCTCTCTCCTCCCTCTATGTCACAGCAGCTGCACTCTCCTCTCGTTGTCTCGTCTGCCCCTCTCCCGCCCCCTCTCACCTCCCTCTATGTCACACCACTTCCGCTCTCCTCTCGTTGTCTCGTCTGCCCCTCTCCCGCCCCTCTCTCTTCCCTCTATGTCACAGCACTTGCGCTCGCCTCTCGTTGTCTCGTCTGCCCCTCTCCCGCCCCCTCTCTCCTCCCTCTATGTCACAGCACTTGCGCTCGCCTCTCGTTGTCTCGTCTGCCCCTCTCCCGCCCCCTCTCTCCTCCCTCTATGTCACAGCACTTGCGCTCGCCTCTCGTTGTCTCGTCTGCCCCTCTCCCGCCCCCTCTCTCCTCCCGCTATGTCACAGCACCTGCACTCTCCTCTCGTTGTCTCGTCTGCCCCTCTCCTTCCCCCTCTCACCTCCCTCTTTGTCACAGCACTTGCGCCGGCCTCTCGTTGTCTCGTCTGCCCCTCTCCCGCCCCCTCTCTCCTCCCTCTATGTCACAGCAGCTGCACTCTCCTCTCGTTGTCTCGTCTGCCCCTCTCCCGCCCCCTCTCTCCTCCCTCTATGTCACAGCACTTGCGCTCGCCTCTCGTTGTCTCGTCTGCCCCTCTACCGCCCCCCTTTCTCCTCCCTCTATGTCACAGCACTTGCACTCGCCTCTCGTTGTCTCGTCTGCCCCTCTCCCGCCCCCTCTCTCCTCCCTCTATGTCACAGCACTTGCGCTCGCCTCTCGTTGTCTCGTCTGCCCCTCTCCCGCCCCCTCTCTCCTCCCTCTATGTCACAGCACCTGCACTCTCCTCTCGTTGTCTCGTCTGCCCCTCTCCTTCCCCCTCTCACCTCCTTCTATGTCACAGCACTTGCGCCGGCCTCTCGTTGTCTCGTCTGCCCCTCTCCCGCCTCCTCTCTCCTCCCTCTATGTCACAGCACTTGCGCTCGCCTCTCGTTGTCTCGTCTGCCCCTCTCCCGCCCCCTCTCTCCTCCCTCTATGTCACAGCACCTGCACTCTCCTCTCGTTGTCTCGTCTGCCCCTCTCCTTCCCCCTCTCACCTCCCTCTATGTCACAGCACTTGCGCCGGCCTCTCGTTGTCTCGTCTGCCCCTCTCCCGCCCACTCTCTCCTCCCTCTATGTCACAGCAACTGCACTCTCCTCTCGTTGTCTCGTTTGCCCCTCTCCCGCCCCCTCTCTCCTCCCTCTATGTCACAGCACTTGCGCTCGCCTCTCGTTGTCTCGTTTGCCCCTCTACCGCCCCCCTTTCTCCTCCCTCTATGTCACAGCACTTGCGCTCGCCTCTCGTTGTCTCGTCTGCCCCTCTCCCGCCCCCTCTCTCCTCCCTCTATGTAACAGCACTTGCGCTCGCCTCTCGTTGTCTCGTCTGCCCCTCTCCCGCCCCCTCTCTCCTCCCTCTATGTCACAGCACTTGCGCTCGCCTCTCGTTGTCTCGTCTGCCCCTCTCCCGCCCCCTCTCTCCTCCCTCTATGTCACAGCACCTGCACTCTCCTCTCGTTGTCTCTTCTGCCCCTCTCCTTCCCCCTCTCACCTCCCTCTATGTCACAGCACTTGCGCCGGCCTCTCGTTGTCTCGTCTGCCCCTCTCCCGCCCCCTCTCTCCTCCCTCTATGTCACAGCAGCTGCACTCTCCTCTCGTTGTCTCGTCTGCCCCTCTCCCGCCCCCTCTCTCCTCCCTCTATGTCACAGCACTTGCGCTCGCCTCTCGTTGTCTCGTCTGCCCCTCTACCGCCCCCCTTTCTCCTCCCTCTATGTCACAGCACTTGCGCTATTGGAAATGTCGTCAGGCCTAGTACGGTAGTTCTGTTCTCTATTCCCTCGGTCTATCAGTTGTATATCACTGGCCGGTCTGTTATGTGTCTGTACCGTTAGAGCACTTTAGCACTTGCTTATTCTGAATGACTCAAGGCCCAGTAAGAAGGTTGTCTGAACGCTTCAATGCAACCCTCTGTAACATGGATAGTTATGTGATATTTTGTTACATTATGTTACGTTATCGGTTACAAGGCACTCAAACCGAAAGGCGTGGGAGCTCTGTAGGAGACAGCATTTTCAGAACTAAGAATATGACTACCATGCTGACCCCCCCTCTTGTGTGGAGACCACTGGGCCACCTGTGGAGTGTGTGCAGATGTGGAACAAATGCTGCTATGTGCCTCACTTCTCGTTTCTCATTAAAATGTGTTTATTTCACATTAAATACACAAGAATCAAATATATAGACTTCTTAAGATAAAACTAAGTATAACAAAATGTACACAAGCAAACAATATTCTAAATACATTTAACATAACATATTATTTGGCAGGCAGAGTGCAGACTATATCGATTCCCTCTGCTCATTTAAGTCCTAAGTGCATTGTGGGGTTAATACTGAAAAGTGCCTTACATGCAATCAACATTATTTGAATAATTCTTCATGTTGGTCAATGTGGGTATGTGAACACTACCACGAACATGTGTTAAGTACAAGCAGATGTTTTCACTGGTATTTACGAATGAGAGACATAGCTCTCAAATGCGCCAGAGCCAGATAGTATGGGATCTTGTTCCATTCTCAGTTCACACAGGGGCTTATGTGTCGATACATTGCCCAGTGGATAAATACTCAGTCTTTTTTCCGCTTTTATTACAGAAGTGTTATCACACAGAATGTTCTGTCGACAACAGGTGTTTCGGCCCTTTAGTGAGGATCTGACCATCCTTGGTGGTCTTCTTTTACAACATTCAGTTGGGCCTTCATCAGGACATACACAGATTTCAAATACACGACAGTCAAATCGCTCGAATACCCCTTATTCTTTCTTTCCGATTATGAGTCTTCTTTAGCCCACTGGGAAGACAAATATTTCTTTTTCATACTCTTTCTTTAACATTTCACGGTTTTCTCATGATGTTTACTCGGTCCACATTTAGTTGTTTTGTAGCTCCTTAGCTTTTAGGGCAGCCAGTGTGTGCCTGGTATCTCTGTTTCTTTTCTTCTTGTTACTGCCCTCTATCAATGGGACTTAATGTGTTCAAAACGGGAGTCCTCCTGGTGGGTTCCTAAAACTTGAGTTTTAGGAGCCCTGCTTGTGGTTAACAAATGTTCTGTATGTGTGATTCGTGTGCAGTTAATGTCTTTTGTCTCTTCCTTTGATTAGAATTAAAATACGCAATGTTTTAATGAGAAACGAGAAGTGAGGCACAGTGCTGCATTTAGTCCACATCTGCGCACACTCCACAGGAGCCCGGAGGGTCTCCACACAAGAGGGAGGGGCAGCCTAATACTCGCAATCTTAGTTCTGTTCATTATTCCCCGTAGTTCCAGTAAAGTCCCCCGAAAACATTAAATGCGGGATGACACATTTATTTAAAAGGAGACATTTTTTCATGAAAGTACAGAAGTTAGACTCGGATCTCAAAGAGTCAGCGAGTGCATTCCAAATTCTTGGTGCCTGAACGGAGACACATCTGCCTTACAAATTGGAAAACTAATGTCAATGATGAAGAAGCGTAAAGAGAACAAGTTTCATTTTACTGACTAAATAATTGGGGTCTTTCCTGTAAATATATTTGTGCAACAGAGCAGCAGCTTTGAATGGTGTGCCAGCATAAACTGGTAGCCAGTTAATTTGGCATATATCTGGTGTAAGATGGGAGCTAAATGGGTCATTGAAAATTATCCTAGCAGTGTTGTTCTGTAGCACCTAGAGCTTTGACAAAAGATGATGGGTAAACCCATATATGGGGGATTAGCACCCGGGGGGGGGGCAGCAGCCAATCAGATTCCTTGGAACGTGGGCTGAATCTGCCAATTAAAGGCTGCTTCCAAGGAATGCAGGGCTGCTCCCCCACCCCTGCACTGCCATCTTCCCTACTGTTGCCTAGGGATCTAGGCCCAATGAAGGACGCACACACGGAGAGATAGGAGGAACTTCTTTATTCTTCTACAACCAAGCAGGAACTGGCGCTTGCTGCGCACGTGCCCCATAACTCCCTTGCCCACTCCAAACTCCGCCTTTACAACGGAGGGGGCTCATGAGCATTAACCCCTTGAGCCCCGGGTAACACTACCCCCGGACAATATGTCCAAACATCAACTTGACACTCTGTGTCCAAACAATAACTCAGCACTCTTCAACAAGTCTCATCGGCTTCTTTATGAGTCGTCTCGGCCTCTCACCTCGAGTCCCAAGATCTGGCTCCTCTTCAGTCGCCCCACTCTGGCCCATGTCCCCGGGATCTCCTTCCGGGGGAAACCACTCATCATCCCTCTGCCTCCATGGTTCTGGTGAAAGTGCCCTCTGAGGTCCTTCTGTGTTTTCTCTTCTTGCATATTGCTTGAACTGCTGACAGTTTCTGGTGACGGTCCTATTCTGGTCTTCAGCCGTCACCATTGTACCTTTCACTGCAACGATCCTCATGGGGCTTGGAGCAAACCGCGAATCTGTCTTTCTATTCACCGGCTGTTGCACCAGAACTTCATCTCCTACCTGGAGCTCCGGCGGCACCGCTCCTCTCCGTGCATCGGTACGGAGCCTTGCATTTTCCTTTGCCGCCGCGTCTCTCTGGAGTAGATCATGGTCGGCCGGCTCTGCCTGCGCCGTACTTCTCGGGATGCGGGTTCGCACCTCATATCGGAACATGAGCTCGGCGGGCGTCTTATTTGTGACCTCATGGGGAGTGTTCCTGTAGTCTCTTAACAGGCGGCATAGCGCTTGGTGTGTATCGACTGCGTCAAGCCGTGCTCTCTGTAGGGTCTTCTTGATCGACGCCATGAAGCGCTCCGCCATTCCATTTGCCTGGGGGTGGCGTGGTGTGATCTTCATGTGCCTGAACCCCAGGTGCTCTGCCAGTGTTCCAAACTCGTGTCCACAGAATGGTGGTCCGTTGTCGGACTTGACCCACTTGGGGATCCCCCACTCACTGAAGACCTCTTCTATCGTCGCCGCCACTTGAGTGAACGCCGTGGAATTGACCACCTTGGCAATCGGGAACCTTGAGTGCTCATCTATGAAGAGTAAAATGTAGTCACCCGCTTCAGTCGGCCCGTAGAAGTCCATGGCTACTCGTTCCCATGGGTGATCAGGTATTTGAGTATGTTGGAGTGGGGGCGGACGTTCTGCAGGGGCTGTGCACTGACAGGCGTGGCAGTTCCTTACCCACTCGTCAACGGCCACATCCAGGAGGGGGAACCACACGTGGCACCTGAGCTGCTTCTTCGTGTTCTCGGCTCCTCTGTGACCTTCGTGCGCTATGCTGACCACCTCGCTCCTGAGTGTGGCGGGGATGACGATCCTGCATCCTCTGAGCAGGATATTATTGTCCTTCACCGCAAGTTCACCATGTACACGGGCTAGCCGTTCGATTTCTTGTTTGTTCACCCCCGGGTGAGCTAGGATGGCTCTGTGGTGATCTTTCCACTTGCTGGCCGTCGTGAGGCTAATCGCCAAGGCTGTCGTTGGGTCTGCTGCCGATGCGGCCGCTACCCTTTCAAGGGACAGCGCCGGAGGCAGCGCCTGGGCCGCCACGTACTGCACATACGCGACGTCGCCCTTCCGTGCAAGTGGGGCCCCTACGGGGTGTCGGGAGAGGTAGTCTGCGGGGTTGAGGTCGCCCCCCGGGCGGTGTACAATGTCATAATCATATTCCTGGAGGCGGATGCCCCACCTCTCAATCCTCGGTGGCATCTTGGTGTGCGGGTTCCCGAACAGTGATAGAAGTGCCTGGTGGTCGGTGACCAGCGTGAACCTTTTGCCGATTATGAAGTTGTGGAAGTGCTCACACGCCCAGACCGCTGCCAAGCTCTCCTTCTCGGCCTGGGAGTAGGCTAGTTCAGGCGTCGACAGCGCCCGGCTCGCGTATGCAACCACGTGTCTGGGGTTAACATCCGCACCACTGGTCTGGGCCAGGATGGCACCGAGGCCTACGGGGCTGGCATCCACTACCACCTCGGTGTGCCACAGCGGGTTGAAGTATGCTAGACGGTGAGCCTCCGCAAGGGCTTGCTTGATGTCCGCAAAGGCCTGTTGGCAGGCCGGTGTCCATTCGAACGACGACTCCTTCTGCAGCAGTTTCCTCAGCGGGTCTGTGATGGAGGCGTAGTGGGGGATGTACCTCGCGCAGTATCCTGCCATACCGAGGAACGAGCGGACGTCCGCCACCTGCCGGGGCTCGCCGAGGTTGGAGATCGTCTCGACCTTCTCGGGGTCAGGCATCATGCCATCCTTGGAAAAGATGTGTCCAAAGAATTTGAGTTTCGTTTTACTGAACCGGCACTTCAAGATGTTAAGCGTGAGGCCGGCTCTCTGAAGGGCTTCGCACGTGTCGTGTAGTGCCCTGTCATGGGCTTCCTTGGACGATCCAAAGACGAGAATGTCGTCGCTGTAATTAAGCGCCCCTTTTATAGGTCGGATGATCTGGCGTATTGCCTCCTGGAAAATCTCAGCGGCCGATGAGATTCCAAAGTTCAGTCTCCGGTCTCTGAAAAGCCCATCGTGTGTCGCAAACGTGGTTATGGGCCGGGAATCAGGGTGGAGCTCCAACTGATGGTATCCCTGATTTAGGTCCAGTTTGGAGAACATTTGGGCACTGTTCAGCAGCACAATCATGTCCTCGATACATGGTCCCGGGTGTCTCTCCCGTTGAATCGCCGTGTTGGCCACCCTCATGTCCACACACAACCGGATCTTTCCCCCTTCCTTGGGTACTACCACGAGGGGGGACACCCACGGCGTCGGCCCCGTCGCCGGTTCGATGATGCCGTCGTTGAGCAGTTGCTGGAGTGCCTCCGACACTGTCTCCTGGAGGTGGAAACCAACCCTTCTGGGATGTTGCGGCACTGGCCGTACGTCGGGGTCGATGTGGAGCCTGATGGGGGGTCCCCGGAGCTTTCCTAGCCCCTCGCATAGCTTGGGGAAAGCACCCACGATGTCTTCTTGTGAGACGAGCGATTGAGTCTGATGAGAAGCTATCGATCCTACAGCGTTCCCCAGGCTGGGGTTGGCCGCTGCGGCGGTGATTACGTCTCCCACATTCACGTGGATCTCGATCAGCCCCAGAAGCGACGCCGTGTGGTAGCTGAGGAGGCATCGACTCCTGGCGAGAGACCGTATCACGTGAATGGTCGCTTCCACTTGCCGCCCATTCAGGAGAAGGCATTGGGTGAATTGGCCCACCGTCTGTAACGGGGTGGCAGCTCCCCACTGGAAAATTCTGGAACGGGACGGATTGAGCTGTGGTGGGCATGGTATACGATCATAGTCTTGTTCACCCATGATGTTCACTGTGGCCCCGGAGTCAATCATAAATTGAAATTGGCAGTTCCCCATCTTGAGCGGGATTTGCGGGGCCTCCCTGGCCTCTTTGTTGTCGAGTATGAGGTTCACAAACTCGTCGTGGACGTATTGGTCCTGCGGTGCGTAGTAGGCCATCGCCTGGTCTTCTTGGTAGAGGGTCTCAGGCCTGTAATCTGCAGGAGGGTTGTCATATTCGTCTGTGAAGTGTCTAGGCTGATCAGCCTGATCATACGGTGGGGCGTATCCTGTCGCTTGGTATTCATCCATCGCTCGAACGTAGCGCCTCTGCCCGAAATCCTGTTGGTATGGTCTAGGCTGACTGTACTGCAGGGGCTGCGGCCGGAAAAGCATTCTGGGGGCCGCCTGGGGTCGCATCGGAAAAGGTACGCCCTCCCTGCAGACGGAGTGAAAGTGTCCTTCTCTCCCGCAGTTGGTGCATCGCTGGGACAGGGCTGGGCAGGACCCCGAATGGGGGAAGGACATCCCGCAGCGGTAGCACTGTCTTTGTAGACGCGGGGTGGACGTCGAAGAGGGTGTCGGCGGCCTGTATGGCTGAGGGCCCCTGTCGCCTTGACGGGGGGGCAGTATGGCGGCCACAAGTTCCCCCGTGTCTGCTTTAGGGTTGCTGGAGTGTCCCATGGCTGAGGCCTGTGCATCCACTCTCTCATGGATGCGGGCAAGTTCGCTGACCTCGGGCATGGTGAGCGGTTTTTTGAGTAGCTGTTTCTTGAGTGCGGGGGAGAGGCACCCTTCGATTACCCTCAGTCGAATGGCTTCCTCTAGCGAGAACGCATCAAATTGGCAGTTCGCCCCTTTCACTCGTAGGCGTGTGATGAATTCGTCGACAGTCTCTTGCGGGAGTTGGGTGCACTGGTTGAACAAATATCTTTCATAGTCCCGGTTGACCTCAATAATCAGCAGTCTGTCCAACGCACCAATCAACTTGGGAAATGTGTCTTGGTCTGCGGCCGGAATGGCCTTGACGACCGTTTTGATTTCCCCCCCTACCAGGTTGAGGAAAATGTCTCTCATGTTGGGGGAGTCCCTGTCGCCGGATCCTCTCACGAAATGACGAAAATCATCCATCCAGTCGGTCCAACTGGGGCCTTTGGTGGCTTGAGGAGTCATGGTGAACGGCGGCAGACGTAGTTGAATCGACTTCGCCGCCCGCGGCAGTTGAGGAGAGCCCTGGCTGGACCCAGGGTTGGAGATGCTCATGGCGCCTGGGAGACGAGGCCCGCACGTGCGTAGGCGACGCGTGGGGCGAGGTAGTCGGGCCTAGGCCGAGCCTACGTGCACCCGGCGCCCGGAAAAGGGAGTCCGCCGCCTTTGCCGATTCAGGCCTCTTCAACGGCCAGGTGTCAACAGGCAGGGTACAGGACGGAGGCGTGGGCGGTATCGCTTCCGCGGAGCTTCGGTGGAGGAGGTCCGGCGAGGCGGAACCGGCGGAGTGCCGTGTTGCGTGGAGGTGGAGCAGGAGGAGGAGGTTCGCTGGGTTGCCCACCACGAGCGGGCTGCTGCAGGAGGAGGACTCCAGTGTGCGGGAGAAATCCTCGTCGCCAAATGTTGCCTAGGGATCTAGGCCCAATGAAGGACACACACACGGAGAGATAGGAGGAACTTCTTTATTCTTCTACAACCAAGCAGGAACTGGCGCTTGCTGCGCACGTGCCCCATAACTCCCTTGCCCACTCCAAACTCCGCCTTTACAACGGAGGGGGCTTATGAGCATTAACCCCTTGAGCCCCGGGTAACACCTACACCCCCCATTCTCTTTTAATGTACCCATACCCCCTACCCCGCTGCCCTCTTTTCTCCGGCATCTGCTGATAAGCGGCTGCCATGGAACTGCAAGAAGGTCTCAGTAGGGAGCCCCGCCTTCCAAATCCACGCCGGCCATTTTGTGCCAGTATTTTCATTCTATGAACGTGACACATGGGCGACATCCCGTACAATGAATAAAAATACAATTTTCTTAGCACCGTGAGTTTACGGATCGGAAACCCAGGGTGCTAATGGCGTTAAGCACCCATTCCAAGGGCTGGAACGAGTGATGATGTCCTTCGGCCCTCGTTAAATGCTTTTACTACTCTCAGGCATTGAACTCGGGCCCTGGGCCATTATCACCCATTCCAGCCCCTGGAGCGGCTGTTTAACGCTTAATTGGCGTAATCAAGCAATAGTGGCCAGATGGGCAGTTTTGTAGAGTGGATACATTTGATTATTAAAATTCTGGATGTAAATATTTATTTTAATTATTTTATTTATTTAGCATACAGTGTAAATACATGCAAACTTTTGCTATACAGGTTTCCATCTTACAAGGCACAGCCAAGCCACGCCGTTCATGGTTAATCCCGACTTCCGAGAAAGTTTGCTCTAGGCACTTGCGTCCATTGGTGTCGTTTCTAGGAATACACTTGGCCCGATTGCTATAGGCTTGGCTGTGGCTACAAGCCATAACACTTACTATGATTGGCTTTTTCCTTTACAGACTTCATCCCTGCCCTTCATATTTTTTAGCAGCACTTCCAGGAAAATACCCAAAAGTCTGGTTACCTGCTGGTTTGGGTTGTCATACAAGGCTTCCCACCATCGGGTTGCATCAACCCCACAAGTTGGGCTTAACGCATCGTGTAGCAACTTAGTTTAGTTCTTGGCAAAACAATATTAAGTGCTGCAAGGTTTCTTCCTCTTGATTGCATAAGCAGCAAATATTGTCTTTAACCAGCCCATATTTTAGCAGATTTTCCTTTGTTCGTAAAATGTTAAGTCTAAAACGCACTATCAGGTCCCTATGATGGGGGTTGGCGCTCTTCTTGAGGTATAGCGGCAAAATTCCCTGACAATTTGTTAAGTTATGTCGCTTCGACGTTGCTTGCGCAACTTCTGATTGCATCCAGTCTACCTCTTATAGAAGCTTTTTACTCTCTTTGGGTTGTTACACAGGCAATTTGTAGCTGATCCTATATTAGACAAGATCTCAATACATTTGTTTCCCCATTCGTTTAGAGGCCAGAATGGTAGTTGCTCAGTTTCAGACTTCATAATTTTGTATTGTGGTGGCCAATCTGGTGATGCTATTTTCCTGTAGGTTGAGAGAGCTTTCCATACAACATGAACGTGAAGGGAGTGAAGACCCAGTTTGTGTCTGATCCAACTTATCGGCACAGCATTTGGTCGACTTAATACTCGCCTCCAAAATCGTGCCTCAACTTTGTCCTAGGTTTCCCAAGGGATTCTCAGACTGGTGTCCCCTTCATATGGTATTGTCGGCGTTACTTTTGCGTTGTAAAAATCCACTATTGGTTTTGTTGTCAATTTGCGATATGTCTTCTTCAGTATTAAGGCGCTTTATTGATTAAAGCCAATATTTCTGGTCTTTCAAAAGGTAAATTCCATGATTTTATGATTTTGCTTCAGGTTTTGATTGCAGATATCTCTCAGTATCGTTCGTCTGTGTATACATGTTATTGAAATGCTCTATCCCTTGTGCTTCATGGATGGGGTTTATTTTTTCCGATCCTTGCAGACTTAAGTGCCATGAGCATTGATGCAAATATGAATTACCATTAAGTCACCTGCCCAGCATCAGAACGGCACAAGGCTTTAGGCGCGCACATACTGCTGTAATTATTTTTAACACAAATCATTATCGCACGTGCACATACATTAAAGACCCAAAGCACCGACTCATTGTGGGATCAGGCAGTGAAAACAGGCAAACATGGTGCGTGTTCAGCTGACGTGATGCATTTTATTTACCTAGCATGTTGTCTTTATTTTATAAACACCTTATTAAACAATGTGTGACTTAACATGTTCCTTGTGTTGTGACACACTGTAAATGCTGCCTGCAAATCTCAGGCTCTACAAACGTGTCCGGAAGTCCTATAAACACAGAGGTTCCCAGATGCTCCCACTAATTACTACTTTACTCAACCGCATCCTAATCCCTGCTAAGTCAACATCAGCACAGCTCAGGCTTTCTCCTGAATCAGAGCTCAGTTATATCAGAAGGACCTCTGAGTCTTTTCCTGATACCCTCCTGGGTTAGTCCAAACATCACTCAGGAACCTTTTAAAGTACTGCCGGAACTGCCCTCCCCCTTGGCGTTAAGGAAATCCATTGTTCTGTTGCAGTTTATTATACGGTCACACGCAAGTCAAGGATCTCCTTCCCCTACAATGAATGTGGCATACAATAAAAATGCCTTTATTTATATCATTTAGGTACTTTTGATACGGCCTCCAACCCGTGCCACAATGGACTAGGAATGAGGCCGGTGTGTGTGAAAATGATGTTTATTAATTTATTTATTTAGACAAATTACAACTAACAGAATACAGCAGCCACCAATGTTGTGGCAACACAAAGACAAAATATCCTATTTAGTAAAGTGCCACTAGAGAGCTGACATCAGTCTAGGCAGTTACAATAACTACCTCTTACGTCACACCCCAATACAAGCGCAGAACAGTTCAAAGCACACCAAGAAAATGAATGCAAATAGACAGGAAAGTGACTGCACACATAATTATGTTTTGGTCCCAGCAAACCTCACCCCCCCCCCCAAAAAAAACATCCACTAGGCTTGACTCTTTTGGATGGAAGGTAGTGGCAAGGAGTGGGAACACAAGGGAAAAATCGGATTTGGGATACAACTCACAGAAACAATATGGGGAGCAGGAAATAATGGGGACATTCATTTTTAGAGCACAAAGCTAAATTCGGTTTGAATGATTTAGCACAACTGCTATGGGGAAGAATGGACAGAAATGGAGAATTTGTTTTTCTTATGAGTGAAAGGCCAGGCCTGGCTTTGGGGAATATTAGTCATCACACAATGAGAAAATCAGATTTTAGCAGACATGATCACAGAAGCAACAGAGACAGAAATGAAATGGGAAAAATGTGTTTTTCTACACCTGACAATAACACACAGGGCTACACGGTTATTACCAAAACAGAATGGGAACATCGATTTTAATGATGTTTGGCACAATTTCAATGTGGGAAAGAAAATGCAAATGGGAATTCGTTTTTACCTTACAATGGGAAAATGGGGACAATTTTGTTTTGCACCCTACAATGGGACACACGTGGAAACAGGGCTTTTTTAAGTTACTTCTTTTGACAAATCTTTAGGACTGTCTCGGGAGGATAGCTCAGCGGCAACGTGCTCATCTTTGAAACAAGACGCCACGGAGCAGCACAGGTTCGATCCCCGGGTCCGTGCTTAGAAACCTCTGGGTATAAAGCGCGTTATAAATAACCTATCATATACTGGCTGGGAAGAGATTGTTTGTTTCGAATGCCAAAAATACAGATCCCGTGAATTAAATGGGGGAATTAATTGATTTACTTTGATAAATAGGCTAAGGATCTACACAGGCCAGCAGGGATTTTTCAATGTGGAAAGAACTAAGAGACACAGGCAGACATGGGCTTCTGCAATGAGGAAGTATCTATGGCAATGCTGAAAGAATACAGGGCTTATACAATCTATGGCTTGGGGTATTTCTATTTACAGGAGAGGTCAGGATAGGACATCAGAGAGCATCAGGGCACACTGCTGGGGACAGCCAAAGGGGATCAATCAAGTTCTCCTCTCCTTCCTCCAAGGGTCCCAGTCAGTCTCTATGGTTCCTGCATCCACTGTAAAGTTAGGCCTCTCTGTTGGGATGGTCACGCCAGATTTCTGCAGCAGATCCTGCTGCTGGGATTGGTTAATGCTCCATTCCCCACACCCCCTGTGTGCTGATAGGACAAGGGAATGTGGGAGTTCTTTGGGACACTAGGGGAGGAGAGCACTTCATCATCTCACTTCGACAGGGGGCTCGGTCTGGTCCGGGGACATAGAAATCTCACTACATGGCAAGAGCCCTTAATCTTCACAATGTAATATTTATGAATACATTTTTGAGCACTCAATCTTTTTTAAATGTGTTTCTATTGCATTTCTTAACCATAACATTTGGATCAAACATTTCTATGACAGTCCCCCCCCCTACAGAAAGTCTCTGCATGTGTGGCAGACCATGTGCCTGAGTCCGGTACTTTCTATGTGAACATGTCCAATATCCTGATTTGATGCAGGCACCAATGTTCCATGTGGTCGCCCTGCAGGTAGTCAAGGACTGACCCAAAATCTGTTCTAAATTTCTGGCGATCTCCTTGAATATTGTATGTGATGCGTTCTATCGCTATATGTAACCATATCGTTTTCAGCCATTCGATCAATGTTGGTGGGGTTCTCTGTTTACACTTTTGGGCAATGGTCAGCCATGCCGCTATTAGCAGGCCCATCAAGTTCTGTTTCTGTGTCTTTGTCAGGGTTTTGTCTCTTGGGTTCCAGAGGCCACACAGCAACACCTCGTCTCCTCGGTCCCCTACTCCGGCAAACATAAACTTCATTTGAGTTTTTACATCTGTCCAGAATTGCTGGAGTGCTGGGCAATCCTGCCAGATGTGTCTCCAGTTCCCTTCCGCAATGCACTCTCGCCCTCCTTTGTTAGGGGGAATTTTATACATTGTGTGTAGTCTTTCTGGGGTGTAGTGCTGTTGCATAAGGATCTTCGTCCACATCTCCCTTGTCGGTACGGCCCGCGTCAGTTTGGGGATTGCCCCCCATATGTATTCCCATTGACATTTTGAATCTTTAACCCTGAGTTTGGTTTCCCACCTTTTCATGTATAGCAATTTGATCTCTTCGGGTTGGGCGGTAAGGTGTTTATAGGTGTCTGAAACAAATTTCTTAGTCCCTGCATGTGTCATGATATATGATTCAAACTGAGTCAGTTTGCTTGTCGCTGCAAGTTTGATCCGTGGGGAGCTCAGTCAATGGTGCAGTTGCTCGTACTTGTATCTGTCGTTGTTGGTGAGGCCGAATTGTGCAGTGCAGTCTTCGAAGGTTCTAATCTCCGGGGTCAGGTACATGTCGCCTATCTTTGTGCAGCCCCACTCCGCCCACTTTCGATATGCACCTTTCTCCATACCCGGTTGGAACTCTGGGTTCTTAAACATTTGCATAAAGGGCGCCAGGTCTATTGTCAGTGTCACTTTTTGGGTGGCGCTGTCCCATATCGCTAACGTTACTTTCATTATCTTGCTTATTTGGATGTTCGGGTGCCTATGCTCTTTTTTTTATCTAGAGCAGATGGCAGAGTCGGGTCGTGGCCACCACTCTATCTTGGGCTATCCACATTTTCCGGGAGGAGTCCAGGATCCACTCTTTCAAGACCCAAAGTTGAGCTGCCTCATAATATTTATGGAAGTGGGGAAGGCGCAACCTCCGTTCATTCTCTGAGCCGTAAGGACTGCGCTTGACACCCTCAGGGTCTTTTTTCACCAGATATATGAAATTATTGTTTTGGCTAGTTTTTTGAAGCAGGCGGCGGGACTCTATTCGGCAGCACCTGGAATAAGTGTATGATTCTGGACAGTATTGTCATTTTTATTGCAGTGATCTGACCCCACCACGATGTTGATAGGGGGTTCAACCTCTCTATGTCCCTCTTGATTTTTTCTAGCTGTCCGTTGCTTGACTTGCGTTATTGTCTTTGTCTGTGTTGTGGGGTCTGTTCTTCAGATTTGTGCTAGGCTTGGTTCCTGTGTTGGTTGTGTGGTCTGCGATGCAGTTTGTGGTTGTTTCCCCCTGGATTTTGACATGTGTGCCAATCTTCTGTGTTACGCAAGCTTCTAGGAGAGCTCTGTGGGCCCACTCTTGAACTGGTTTGCTGTGTGCGTGTGTGTGGTTCAATTGTTCTGCTGGTAGGGCAGCTATTGACGTGGAGGTGGTTGCCGCAAGGGGGTCCTCGTATTTGGGTGGGTCTGTGTTGTCTGAATCCCCTCGGTTTATTGGTCTGGACTCACTTCGTTTTGAGTTCTGGGATCTGGTTTCTGCAATGGTGAGAATTGGGGTGCCGGCAGGTTTACAGTCTTTCTTTCCTTGGTTGCGCTGTCGGCTCTCCCCCGGTTGTTTGTGGGGCCTTTGTTTGCTTGAAGGCCTTGGGCGGGGCAGAAATTGTGCCTTCCTTTCCAGTGCTTTGGCCCCCGGCTTCTGGCTATTTTGGGCTACTTTTGGGGCTGGTGCTTTTAGGGAGGCCCGTGTCTTGGGCTCCCGATAGTTTTCTCTGCCTCTACTTCTGCGTCACTCCCCGTCTGCTGTCGGGGTGTCCAGTGGGCCTTGTGCATATGGTATATTGCAGAGCTGTATTGTCCGTGCCTTTTTTGTCTCACCCAGCTGCCCTTGTGTTGGTGTATGGCTTCGGGTTACCCGCTGTGTTGAGCGCCTCACCTTATAGCTCATTGTGTTCCTCTTAGCTCTCTGAGTCCCGACGAAAAGTGGTTTGGTCGCCTCCTTCTCTCCTCTTTGAAGCGTGTTGAGCAGGGGAGTAGGGTCGTGGTCCGACCATCCCGTCTACACGCCTGCCTCTGGGTTCCCTCTCCGTCGCTGTAGTCGGTGCTGTGAGGCTGGAGCTTATCCGCCTTTCTTCCTGTCCCGATGCTGGTCACAGCGGGTGGGGTAGCGGGGGTCTTCCTTATGGTGCGCAGGTTTAGTGGCATGGATTTGCTTTGTCCCCACCTGCTGGTGCGCTTACCGGCTCTGCGGCCCTGTGCTTCTGCTATGTTCTTCCTTGACCGGTCGGTCCTCACCTTCTGGGGTGGAGAGATCCTCCGTGCTGGTTCTTCGTGTGTCAGTTCCCTCTCTGGGATCCTTTTGCCCCAGCCTTCAGGAACCTGCAACTAAGAAATCAATGGGTAGACCTTTGGGTGGGCTATTAATCGCGATATAAGAATAATATAGCCTTTACAACCCAAAAGGAGCTCCATATAAATAAAGGGTGTTTAGCAGTACTAGTGAAAATAGATTGTAGGAGATCCCCCACGATCCTATTAATTATAAACATCTACTGGCAACCTGAATGTGACTTAAAGGCAAACATAGATGCAATTGATTCTGTAATACATGAGTGCCAGGCTATGAACAGGGATCTACATATGATCGTGGCCGGGGATTTCAATGCTGCAATATGCCTAGATGAAGGCATAAATGATTGCAGGTTTGGTCGACTGATTGGAGAAAGAATCGACCAACGGAAATGTCACCAGGGGGACATATGGGCCCTCTTCCTGGGTGGTTGGGGCTTGCAGGGGGTGAATGAACTGCTGGATGACTCTGTGGACAATTTTACATGGTCTAATGGAAGATGGTCATCTACCATAGATCATATTTTTGTCTGCACGCATACATTTGACCTTGTTCACGATTTCGGCCTGTTGGATACGAAGGAAAGCGATCATAGATTGCTTAAAATGTCTCTAGTGGTAGATATGGACAGGAGAGAGGTAGAAAAATGGGAAACTCAGGTCACAGTGAATGTCCAATCGAACAGAATTGCTTGGCATATTAATAACATTGAGAAGGTTAACCTATTTTTCCAGGCTGACTTTGATAATAATGTTTTTGCCGAGAAAAAAAAGATGTACTGTCAGGTTTCCTTTGAGAATTATGTTGAATCGGTAATCCGAGGAAAGGCCGGAATAAAGGAAAAGGCCAAAAGTGACAAAAGACACAGACATATCTACTCTGTGGAAGTGAAATCACTCAAACAGAGTAGAAATAGCGAAATTCGAGTGTTCCGCAGATGCCACCCAATACCCCATACAGTTGCGGAAGCACGTGATTTCCACGCAATAAAAAATAAATGGAAAAATAATTTAAGATTTTTGCGGGCAAAGCTCTATCAGGGAGAGGCGGAATCTATGTTGAGTGCGGTGTGCAATGTCAATACACGCAGATTTTGGTCCTTGATCAAAAATGATGAGCAGGAACAAATAAAGTCCCAAACCTCTTGTATAAATTCAAATATATGGGAAGGGCATTTTTCGAGTATTTATTGCCCCCCCCAGTGTGGCATGGGTTGTTCCGTCAGAGATCGAAAATGCCTCATGGAATATTTCGTTTAGTGTAAAAGAAATTGAAGATATCATTGTAAAGAGTTCACCCTCTAGGGCATCTGGACCGAATTTGCTCTGCAACCGGGTCTTGAAGGAGAAACCAAATTTATGGGCCAAAATACTATTTCTTTTATACAAAGACATTGTTAAGATCCACCTTCTTCCAAACAGCTGGAGAATGTCCTATATTACACCGATTTATAAGAAAGGGGACAGGGCCCTACCTACTAGCTATAGACCTATTGCCCTGTTGGATGTGGACTCCAAAATCTTTGCCAGCCTCGTTCTAGAGCATATTCGGTGCTGGATGGACCAACATAAAATTCTATCGTCCCTGCAGTTTAGTTTTAGAAAAATGTGGGTACCGATGCGGGTGGCCTGTTAATCAATGTTATGCAAAAGGCAGCCTGGACCCCTGGAAATCTCCCCATATATTTAGCATCAATTGATCTTACATCCACCTTTGATCTAGTGCACAGAACAATTTGGTGGAGCAAACTAGCTAATCTGGGGGTGCCTGCCCCGCTTCTTTCAATTGTATATTTCATGCACCAAAACTCCAAAGTAAAGGTTCAAATGAGCATGGAGGGAAATCTGTCTCAGGAAATCAAAGTAACTAATGGTCTGCGACAAGGATGCATCTACGCCCCGACATTATTCAATCTATATTTTTGTGATTTAGGAGCGTGCTTCAGTAAACTTGTTACAAACTCACCTAAAGTGGAGGACATCAAGGTAAAGTGGACCGCTTATGCTGACGATGTAACTCTGTATGATCATACACCCATTGGTCTGCAACGTTTGCTAACTGCTTTCAAAGAATACATCCTTATAAACGCCCTTAAAATCAACTACTAAAACAGTGATATTATGTTTGACGCACAAGAAAAATCAAAAAATAACTGCATTGTTTCTTAATCACGTGAAATTACCAACAAAGTCAGCAATTAGATATTTGGGTTATCCAGTGTTCGGAAATAAGAACAAGGTCAACTTCCGGGCTATACTGGAAGCAAAAATTGCCCCTATGAAAGCACAATTATGTAAAATCGACTCAAAGTATGGAAAATTCTCTCTAATGCCATGTGTTCGTTTGTACACAAATAGACTAGTGCCTCAATTCTGCTATGGCCTGGAACTCGCACCTCGATGGTGCAGAAAGGAGGTGTCGATGTGCGAATCCAAAATCCTGAAATCCATGGTTAAGTGTTTGCCGAAGTGTGTACCATTGGCGGTAATAAGATATGAGTTTGGTTTACATTCAATTAGAAGTACCATTGAATGGCGTAGAATGGCACTAGTCAGGAAACTGTTAACCTGCAAAGACACCACCCTTTATGACATCATGGGTAGGGGTTTCAGGAGCGGTGCTCCTACTTCTAAGTACCTCAGGGGCATGTTGGAAGAGGCAAATGAGGTTCTGGACAATCTGGGGGTCCCTAGAGATATGCTTATCGCAAACCCCATGAAAGTAAAAAAATTACTCCTTCATGCTGACTGGAACTTAACTGTTCAAGAAGTCAAAATGTCTAAATTATATAATCACATTGCTTCTGATTGTAAAAAGATGGGGGAATTGGAACCATATCTATCTAAATTTCCTGATAAAAAGTGGAGGCAGGAATATATGCAATACCGATTTAATGTCTTGAGTATGGGACAAATTGCTGATATTAGAAGTAGACAGAGTGTCGGATCCTCCATTTGTAAACACTGTAAACAGGGGGAGAATCTAGAGACTTTGCAGCACTTACTGACTGAGTGTGAAGGTTTGAGGAGTGAACGCATCAGTCACTTCAGTAAATATGTGCCAAACAGCGAGTGCGTGGATCTGGATTTGCTATGGTTAGACATGTTGCATGGTAATCGTGTTAAGCTTCAGATCGCTGTTGTCAGGTTTTTGAAGCAGTATTGTTGTCTTTAACTTATGCAAAAGATGTAGATGGTGAGTGAGTATCAAGTCCCTTTATGAATACTGAGAGTAATTTTTGTTTTTGGTTGAGGATGAGTTAGTTTTTTAGGTATATGAATTCTTTTAAATGAATTTCTTTTAAATTGTATACTGATGTTTTGTTATTTAGCAAAAAAAAATGAACTGAAATGGCATGTGGTAAATGTGAACTCATGTGTCTGCATATTAACTTGTGTAATATAATGTGATATATTTAAAAAAAAAATACCTTTTGTAAAAGTTACTATGTAACTATAAACAAATTAAAAAAAAAGAAAAAAAAAAGTATGTCATTCCTGTGCAGAGCTACAGTTTTTCTTCATTTACTCCAGAATCATATACGTGAAAAATCTGCCATTTTACGGGCGTCATAGGAATTATGATTGGCATGTTTTATCAAACTTTCACATCGCTGGTAAACACAAGGAGGGCCACACCACATTATCATGTATAGCTTTAGTTGTGTTTGTCCCACCAAAATCCTTTGGTATGGTCAGAAGGAGTTCACTGTCATCTTCCCAAAACTCCTACAATGACTGTGGTGGGAGGAATATTGTCAATTTTACACGATAAAAAGCATTTCTCACATTGTAGTCAATGTGCAATCTCACTCCTCATCTGGCTAGGCCCCCACCCTCCTGGAGCACATGACGTCAGCAGAGGGATCTGTATTTCGAGTAGCCTACCCATTCGAGGGCTATTGACTAAGGTAATGCACTTTTATTGAGGCTTGTGACCTGGAAGTCAGAAGTGCGGCAGAACAGACCTGCTTCTCTGGTTGGGCCTGCATTTCCCATCTAAGAGCATATTATCTCTTGTATTTAGGCTTGTTTTTTTAATACATAGCGCTGATTGATGGTGATTCTGAGGCCTGTCTTCAGGACAGCAAATGGGAAAATAATGCAGGGGGTTTCATGAACCATGGACATAGCCCCTTCTGGTCTTCTTGGTCCTGGTCCAGACGGAGAGTGTGCTCCTTGATACTTCCAACATGGCCGTGCCCAGTGCCGTGTTCCGTACTAGCCTGTACGTCGGACATGGCACGTTCTATAAATGGGCCACGCCCCCGCGCCTTCGCGCGTCTCAATGCTATCTCTAGGTAGTGTCTCGACGTGTGTGTGCTGCTCGGCGTTACCCTTCCAAGTTCCTGGCCAACTCCCTTATTCTTTCTTCCCTTTTCCCCTGTTTCCAGTATCTCTTACCTTTCTTCGGTCCTCTTCCTGGACGTCCTGGAACACGTGACTTCCTGGAACTTTGAACGCTCGCTCTGGAGTCAGACTCGACTCGCGCGCACTTATACAAGTCCCGGTACGGCCGGGTGAAGGAGTCCTCCGCGGAACGCCACAAGAAGAGAACTCAGGTGAGCCGGGGGGAAACCTTTGACAGATTGAGACGCCAAACGATCAACACTGATACCGCTATGGAGAAAGTGGTCCAGGACCTCATGCGCGGCATGCAGGAGCTAACAACCGAGGTACAGAACTTAAAGGCAGAGAACGCAGCCTTGAAACAATTAGTGCTGTCACGTAACTCTGCCAATAAGGAAAGCGTGATACTGGGTGGAGTGGTAGACAAATACGATGGCTCGCCAAAATCCTTACGCGGATTTCTGGATTCCTGCTTGGTGCATTTTACATTCAAGCCCTATTATCTTTCAACTTCCAGGGCCAAGGTGGGCTTCATAATCTCCCATCTTACAGGGAATGCGTTATCTTGGGCCACTCCCCTAGTGAACTCTGGAGACATCCTCCTGGATGATTATGATGCATTTATCCAGGCGCTCAAGTCTATGTTTGACCGCCCCGAACAAGTGTTCAGCGCCCAGGAAGGCCTACTTGATTTTCGGTAAGGATCCCAGGATATGCTAACGTTCGTTACCAGATTCAAACAGCTGGTAAAGGAGGCTGATTGGGGCCCTGAAGCGAGTTTCACCTTATTTCGCAGGGGTCTAAATGACGATATCAAGGATGAATTAGCCAGAGTGGCTCGCCCCAGTTCGTTTCAGGCTTTGGTAGATCTAGCCTTACAAATAGACTTTCTCATCCAGGAAAGAAGGGCTGAAAGGAAAAAGGCTAAGACTGCCTTTCAACGAACCCCTCCACAGTCGACTGTGAAATGCGATCCTGTCTCAACCCCTGATAACGACTCCGAAACAATGCAAATAGGCGCCTTTCGTGGGCCAATTACTCCACAAGAAAGGATGAGAAGAATTCACACCGGCCTGTGTATGTATTGTGCCTCAGACAAGCATCTCGTTAGAGAATGTCCTTTAGCCCCTCCACGGCGTTCGGGAAACGCCAGCTCCCGGCCCTAGATGGAGCGAGGTTTTGGGAGAAAGATGTCTGCTCCACATCAATCACATCCTTGAACTCTCCTGGATAGAATAACCTGGTGGTGCTACAGGCCTTTCTATCGCCCTCCAAGCACAAGACCTATCCCATACTGGCCCTGGTGGACTGTGGAGCTATGGGAATTTTCATTGATCAAGACTGGGTTATCAGACATAAAATACCATATGAGTCATGGAACATTAAACAGCCTGTAGAAGCAATTGATGGGAGACCTCTCTCTTCAGGACCCATAACCCTACAGACAAAAGAGGTCTGTCTCTCCATAAACCACCACCAAGAGCAGATTACATTCGACATCATCAAATCAGCACATTACCCAATGGTTCTGGGTATGTCCTGGCTTGAAAGACATAATCCGTACATTAATTGGACAACAGGGTCATTGTTTCTGGGCTCTGAGTTTTGTATGTCCCACTGTTTATCCCTGGATCTCTCCTTAACATTAGCTATTGAACATTCAGGAGAGCAAAAAACCTCACTCATGGTTTCCAACATTGTACAAGTCCCAGAGGTCTACCAAGGATATACTGATGTCTTTTCGACTGCCATAGTCCAGGCTTTACCCCCTCACAGACCCGAAGATTGTGCCATTGAGACAGATCCCTTGGCAGTAATCCCCTTTGGCAGAATGTTTATCCTTTCAGAACCTGAGAAAAAGGCCCTCCGAGAATACCTGGACATCAATTTGGAAAATGGCACCGTAAGACCCTCAAAATCTCCAGCGGGTGCCACATTGTTCTTTGTTCCTAAGAAGGATTCCAAGGAACTCAGACCCTGCCTCGACTACCGTGGTCTAAATCAATGCACCCTCAAAGATCGGTACCCTTTGCCTCTGATTTCAGATATCCTGGAAGCTGTCAGAGGCGCCGTAATATTCACGAAGTTGGACCTCCGGGGTGCCTATCACTTAATCCGTATCCGGGAAGGGGACGAATGGAAGACCGCCTTTAGAACGCCCTTTGGTCACTTTGAATATCTAGTCATGCCCTTTGGATTAGCTAATGCCCCTGCAGTTTTTCAACGTTTCATGGATAGGGTCTTTTCTGACATGCTTTTTCTCTTTGTCATTGTCTATCTAGACAACATTTTGATTTATTCGAAGGATCCCTTGAAACATGAAGAACATGTCATGGCGGTACTACAACGGCTCCGTGAAAACAAGCTCTTGGTCAAACCTGAGAAATGTCTTTTTCACGTGACTTCAGTTCATTACCTTGGATTCATCCTCAGCCCAGAAGGAGTTGGAATGGACCCTTCAAAGGTAAAGGCCATACTGGCCTGGCCTGCTCCTACATCGGTGAAACAGGTTCAGTCTTTCTTGCGACTTGCTAACTTTTATCGAAAGTTCATTCCTACCTTTTCTGAGCTCGTCCAACCGATCGTTGCTCTGCTGAAGAAGGATGTTCCCTTCCTCTGGTCTTCCTCGCAAGAGAAGGCTTTTCAACGCTTGAAGACAAGATTCACGCAAGCCCCTGTCCTGGCTCAGCCTGACTTAGATCGCCCTTTCATAGTGGAAACGGATGCCTCCAACCATGACATAGGAGCAGTCTTGAAAAAGGTGCTTGAGGACAAGATGGACCACCCAGTGGCTTACCTCTCTAGAACCCTAACAACCAGTGAAACCCATTACTCCGTCCTGGAAAAGGAGCTGTTGGCAATCCGCCAAGCCTTCACAGAATGGCGACATTTACTCCTGGGTGCTAGATATCCAGTCCAGGTCCGTACGGACCATCGAAATCTACAAATTCTCCAATCTATGGAGTGCAGGAACAGTCGTCAGGCGCGTTGGGCCTACTTCTTCGCCCAGTACCAATTCCAAATCACTCATGTTCCTGGATCACAAAACGTGATTGCGGACGCCTTCTCCTGACTATTTAACCACTGAAGATAGGACCTATCCTACAATGTTTCCCAACACAATCTTTATAGCTCAAGCGATCAACCTCTTGGAAGAGATTCGAGCCAAAACCCAGTCCTCTGACCTCTGGAAGGACGTCTCTAGGAAGAATCCCTGGAACTTAAGAATCAAGGAAGGATACTTATTCAAGGACAATGCCTTGGTCATTCCCACACCGAAACTTCAACATAAAATAATAACTCTCTGCCATGATACTTTTCATTCTGGACATCGTGGTGTAACCAACACGCTCCGTGTTATACAAAGACAGTTTTGGTGGCCGGAAATGAAATGCAAGGTACAAGAGTACATCAAGACCTGTACTGTATGCAGTCAGAATAAGCACGACAATAAGAGACCAGCGGGCCTTCTATTGCAACCTACACTGCCAACAAGACCATGGGAATGTATAGCTACAGACTTCATCGTGAAATTACCACCTTCCCGGGGTTACACAACCATCATGGTAACCATAGACTTGTTTACTCATACGGCACATTTCACGCCTCTCTATAAACTTCCTTCCTCTTCAGAGCTCGCAGGAATTTTCCTAGAACACATTTTCTGTCTTCATGGACTCCCTTCCAAGATCATATCGGACCGAGGACCGCAATATATTTCACAATTCTGGAAACATCTGTATCGTGTTCTAGGGATTCAACGCGCTCTTTCATCTGGATATCACCCACAGACCAACGGGGCCACAGAACGTGTTAATCAAACCCTGGAGCAATATCTTCGTTGTTTCGCAATCAAGGTACAGGATGATTGGTCCCTCCTTATACCCTTGGCCGAATTTGCCTATAACAATGCAGATCACTCAGCAATCAACGTTAGCCCCTTCTATTGCAGTCAAGGTTTTCATCCCTCCGTGTTACCTTCAGTTCTACCACATCCAACTCCAGTACCTTCACTTGATTCCTGGATTGAAACTCTCCTCAACATCCACAAGGAAGCCAAGGAACAATTGGGAAAGGCCCAGATTCTCACTAAGCGATATGCTGATTCTAAAAGAAGACCAGCACCCTCCTATTCTATTGGTGACCAGGTCTGGTTGTCCTCTAAACTATTACCACGACATCTACGCCCTAACAAGTTAGCCCCCCGATATTATGGTCCATTTTTCATAAAAGAAATCATCAATCCTGTTTCTTATCGGTTCAAGCTACCAGACTCCTGGAAGAGAATACATCCAGTTTTTCACACTTCTCTACTCAAACCCTACATCCACTCCACCCGGAAAACCAGCAGACCCAGTCCTGTGATTGTGGACAATCAGCTGGAATATGAAGTATCCAGAATATGTGATTCCAGGTACAAACGGGGTTGGCTTCAATACCTGGTCGAGTGGAAAGGCTATCCTCCTAGCGAGAGAACATGGGAACCACTATCCAACCTAAACACCCCTTGATTGCTGAGAAGATTCCATCTCATACACCCTGGCAAGCCTGGTGGGACGGGGTTTCGGAGGAGGCATGCTGTCATGAACCATGGACATAGCCCCTTCTGGTCTTCCTGGTCCTGGTCCAGACGGAGAGTGTGCTCCTTGATACTTCCAACATGGCCGTGCCCAGTGCCGTGTTCCGTACTAGCCTGTACGTCAGACAGGGCACGTTCTATAAATGGGCCACGCCCCGCGCCTCCGCGCGTCTCAATGCTATCTATAGGTAGTGTTTCGACGTGTGCGTGCTGCTCGGCGTTACCCTTCCAAGTTCCTGGCCAACTCCCTTATTCTTTCTTCCCTTTTCCCCTGTTTCCAGTATCTCTTACCTTTCTTCGATCCTCTTCCTGGACGTCTTGGAACACGCAACTTCCTGGAACTTTGAACGCTCGCGCTGGAGTCAGACTCGACTCGCGCGCACTTATACAAGTCCCGGTACGGCCGGGAGAAGGAGTCCTCCACGGAACGCCACAAGAAGAGAACTCAGGTGAGCCGGGGGAAACCTTTGACAGGTGGCAGTTTCAGTACTTAAGAAACTGAACTTTCGAGCACCCTGCCACAAATTGCCTTTAAACTCTCATTTTACTTTTAAATAAGCTCTTAGAAGGCACATAGTGTCAGAATATATTACATGGATGCGGTAGCGTCCATGTAGTTATGGTTAATTTGGTGTTTCCACAGGAAGAGCATTTTATGGGTGGCTTATAACTTTGCTCCCTCTGGACGAATCCTCACCAAACTTTGCAAAGAAAGAATATGGCCCACTCTGAATTATTTTGCAAAGATTGGAGAGGTTTGGTCAAGGGGGGGCAAAGTTATAGGAGGGGTCCCAAAACTTTTGTTTTTTCGCATAGACATAATGGGAAAGAACTTTGCGCACGCCTACAGCCCAAACCGCTGGACGGATTTACACCAAATTTGTGGCAGGAGTGGGGGCTTGGTCCCGAAAGTGTGCTTTTGCAAATTTGGTGTAAATCCGTCCAGTAGTTTTTTTTAAAATGACCAAAATGTAAGGCAAAAAAATTAGTGATATCTCTGTTCACTCCGCGGACGGACTTCCCGTTTCGCTCCAAGGACAGTGCCCTGATTGGCCGAGCGGCTTGCGTGATGTCCGCGGACATGCAACGTGTTTGCTGATTGGACGGCGTGGTGCATGAAGCACATCAGATTTTCTGTGGCGCCCGCCATCTTGCATTCGCGGACGACCGCGGACAGCGCTGTGAAACTTGGATTAGAAATTGTATTTAGTGGAGTGTGTTGGTGTGTAAGAGTGTTTAGGGAGGGTGGGGGAGTATGAGGTTCAATGTTCTGTTTTTTTTATCTGCTAGACACTTTTGTTGTGTTCGATTTTACTGTGGACAACACGGCTGTTCTGAAATGTTCGTAAATAAACAGAATGTTGTGTATTTGTGTTCAAAGAGACTGTGGGGGTCATTACGACCCAGGCGGTAAGTACGCCAACTTTACCACCATGGTGTAAACTACGTTTACACCATGGTGGATGGCGGATTTACCGCCCCATTCCAAGGTGAGTGGGGCGGTAAATCCCCATTTCCCATTTACCCTTCCCCATTCCCAATTTTGCCCCATAGGGCATAATGGGACTGGGCAAGGCGCTAATTACGGCACCATAAATTACGGTGCCGTAATTAGCACCAAGGCGGGTTAGCGTCATGGGTTTTAACGGCTGCTAAAAGCAGCCGTTAAAATTGGAATCAGGCGTTAAGGGTTAACGACGGCGTTAACCCTTAACGCCTGGGTCGTAATGAGGCCCTGTGTGTAGTGAAGATGGCAGAAGTTGAAAAAGTCAGGGTGTTGGTGCTTGGAGATATGTTTGTGCATGGTTTACAACAGTATGCTCAATGCAGGCATGTTGCAAAGAATTTTGATGTTAAAGGAGTGGAGGTGGTGTGGAGCACTGTGCCTGATTGCAATGTACAGGGAATTGTACAAGTTTGTGAAGATATGGGCAGGATCAACAGTCCCCATGTGGTAGTTTTGCACTATGGTGCTTTCCATTTGGGCTATGTCAGTGCCCCTACTTTGTTTGCAGATTTTGAACACTTGGTTCAAGCAGTAATGAACATTCTTCCAAATGCCAAAGTAATTTTTTCTGGATTAGTACCTAGGGCAATATGGGACAATAGCTCATTTTTTTTCTTCAGCAAAACAATGCTAGGTGTGTAATCAACCGAGGCATGTGTGCCTTCATGCTTAGAGCTGGTATGTTCTTCTGTAATAATGAGAATATTGATTCCAGTAATGCTGTTTATTTTAAAGAAGATGGCATTTCCTTATCTTTTATGGGAAATGCCATTCTGTTTTCGAATGTAAGGGTTGCTTTGGAGAAGGTTATGTGCAGATTCTGGGAGTAAAGTAAGAAAACTAAAATAAAAAAAATACAAAATAACAGGTGTCTGTCAAGCATCTGCAAAAAAAACCAAAAAAACAGCTCTTTTCAGAGCCAACCTCAAAGGGGAAATGGGCACACTATTTAAATTTACATTCACCACGCTCAGATTTTCGATATGTCCGCAGACATGGCAGTAGTCCGCGGACATCGAAATCACTAGCTAGGAGTTCAGTAGGCTCTATGTTACATGTATATAAAGTCAGGGATATTATGGTTAAGTTGTGCTACTAAAAACATATGAAATTCAGTAAAAAAACTTTGTTAAAGGGACATTATGGTTAAGTTGCGATACTAAAACCTATGAAATTCAGTGAAAAAACTTTGTTAAAAGGGACGTTATGGTTAAGTTGCGCTACTAAAAACCTATCAAATTCAGTAAAAAACGTTGTTAAAGGGACATTAAGGTTCAAAGTAAAACCGAAAAACCCCTGAAATTGGGCAGTTATGGTAAGATGAGCAACCATAACTCACACCACCGTGTACTGCTAACACTAACACCCAGGACATCAAAGATGACAAGCGGGGAAGCTCACCACTTGGGCCAATCACACCAGAGTGCGACCGGAGTAGGCAAGGCAACTCGGTCCAGGGTGCCTAAACCCCCTCCCACACCCCTCTGGTAACCCAGGCAGAATGGCACCACTTTGGAGGGTCTCTGTACAGAAGCCCGCCAAAAGTGGAACAAATGGCTCGACCTTTGGTTTAGGAGTCACAGAGACAAACACAGACGCCATTTTAAAAACTGAGTTTTGGCAGAAAATACCATCCGATAGACTTATTTAAGATAAGTAGACCGGTGGTATGTTAGAGACTAACGAGAAAAAGTATCAATCTCTAACAATGGGAAGAATCCCATAGGGTTATATTCGGGGTCGAACATAACAAGTAGTTTCCACTGCCACCAGCCAAAACTCGACGAGGGGGGACGGGACAGTGCCCCCTCGAATAACAGACCCAGGAGTAATCAAATTACCCCTACTAGTACGTCCACAATAGGATGGTTTGTACTAGTCTGTTAGTAAATTTAGGTCTAGTAAAGCCATTGGGGACTTTACATGCCCGGGGAGACAGTAGTCAGTCCCCGGGTATGGAGTCTATGAGGGAGGTCCGGTAGGACGCCCCAGTGTTACGGCACGGAGGGTGCGGTGTAACACACATAGCACAACATATGAGACCCTATGGAGTAAAGGACCCCATAGCCCATAGAACACATTGACATTCGAAGGAATTACACACATTCATGCCCAAGAGTGGGAGAAAAAGAGTCTCACTCTTGGCAGGATGGAAAAAAACAAACTCCAGAAATCCAGCAAAGCTGCTGGGGGACTCACTAGGTTAGGAAATTCAGCCTAAACAGAGAATTCTCCCTAACACTCGCCCCCCCCCAGACTAAGGGACAGGAGGATTTAATCCACTCCTGGATGCATCTCATACCTCTAGTCGATGACATACATCCTAGAGAGACCATCAGCATTTTGGTGGTGACACCCTGACATGTGCTCAATGGTGAAATCAAATCCTTGCAGGCAGATCGACCATCTCAATAGTTTTGGGTTTTCCCCTTTCATTTGCATTAACCATCTCAAGGGTTGGTGGTCAGTCTGAATGACAAAAGTAGAACCATACAAGTATGGCCTAAACTTCTTCAGAGCCCACACGATAGCAAAGCACTCTCTTTCGATTGTTGCCCACCTTGTTTCAGGATCCTTCAGCTTGCGGCTGATGAAGCAAACGGGGTGCTCCCTACCTTTCCCATCCAGTTGACTGAGTACGGCACCTATTCCTACATTTGAAGCATCTGTCTGCACAATGAAGTGTTGGCGGTAATCAGGAGCTCTGAGTACTGGGGCTTGGCAAAGAGCCTTTTTCAGGTTTTCAAAAGCCTGATTGCACTCCTTGTTCCATCTAACCTTTTTAGGGAATTTGGGCGAAGAGATGACATTCAGTGGAGAAGCTATGGTCCTATAGTTCTCTATGAAATTCCTGTAGTACCCAGTGAGGCCTAGGAAGGCTCTCACTTGGGTTTGAGTAGTAGGTGTTGACCAATTTTGCACAGCTTCAATCTTACTGAGCAAAGGCCTTATTTCTCCACCTCCTACCTCATGTCCAAGATAGACGACCTTACTCTGTCCAATTTGGCATTTACTCGCCTTTATGGTAAGATTGGCTCGTCCAAGAGCCTGCAAAACATCTCTCAGGTGGGTTACATGTTCTTCCCAGGAATTGCTGAACACTGCGATGTCATCCAAGTATGCCATGCAGAAGTCCTCCATCCCATTCAGAACCTGGTTTACCATCCGTTTAAACGTAGCAGGTGCATTCTTGAATCCGAAAGGCATTACCTTAAAATGGTATAAGCCAACGGGGGTAGAAAATGCAGTTTTCTCCTTGGCATGGTCTGTCAGGGCTATTTGCCAATAGCCTGACGTCAATTCAAATGTGCTGAGCAACTTGGCGGCGTCATGTTTATCCACCAACTCATCTGTTCTTGGCAAAGGGTGGGCATCAGTCTTGGTGACTGCATTAAGAGCTCTATAATCCACGCAGAATATAAGTTCTTTAGATCCGGCCTTTGGTACTAACACAACTGGGCTAGACCATGGACTAGTAGAGGGCTCTATTACCCCGAGATCGAGCATCTTGCTGACCTCACCTTTGATGTGGGTTCGTACGTTTTCTGATATTCTGTATCCTCTGCTTTTGACCGGCAGACAGTCACCAGTGAGTATGTCGTGCTGGCCCCAAGGGGTCAAGCCTGGTGAAAGCGAGAACAGAGAGGCAAACTGATTCAACATAGATTTGCACTCTTCTTGTTGCTCGTGTGTCAGATTGGAGGAGAGATTTACTCCTTCAATGTTTTAGTCTAAAGGTAAGCCTCTGAGGAGATCCGGAAGAGCTTCACTCTTCTTCTTCTTCCTCGGATGATGCTAGAAGCAACGCTCCTACATCGGGTCTCGAGACATACGCTTTGAGTCGGTTGGTGTGAAAGACTGTCGGAGCCTCCTTGGGATTGCCCAAGTCCACCAGATAGTTGACCTCTCCGAGTTTACCCACAACTCTGAAGGGTCCCATCCACTTGTCTTGCAAGGCCCTCTGCCTTGTTGGGATCATAACGAGAACAAGCTGGTCTTGAGTGAACTCAACCATGTTAGCTTTTTGATCGTGCCAGTGCTTGACCAATGCTTGTCCAGCTTTCAAGTTATCGCTTGCTTCCGTCATCATGTGCGACATTCTCCTCCGGAGACCTATCACGTAGTCAGTCACTCTGACTGGCTTGGGGGAAGGAGCACTCTCCAACCCCTCCTTAATCAGGGCCAATGGACCTCTGACGGGATGACCATAGAGAAGCTTGAAGGGAGAGTAACCTACTCCCTCCTGAGGGACATCTCTATAAGCAAAGAGAAGGCATGACAGTAGAAGGTCCCACTTACGCTTAAGGGGTTCTTCTAAAGCACCTATCATGCTCTTCATGGTTTGGTTGAAGCGTTCTACCAACCCATTGGTTTGTGGGTGGTAAGCTGTTGAGAACTTGTAAGTAACTCCACAGGTTTTCCACATGGCTTTCATGTAGTGGGACATAAAGTTTGACCCCCTGTCAGAGATTACTTCCTTAGGAAACCCGACCCTGGTAAAAATACCAAGGAGGGCCTTAGCCACAGCCGGAGCTGTCACAGTTCTCATAGGAATTGCCTCAGAATACCTAGTAGCATGGTCTACTACAACAAGTATAAATCTGTTGCCTGAGGAGGTTGGAGGATCAAGGGGACCAACAATGTCAATCCCTACTCTCTCAAATGGGACTCCCACAACTGGGAGAGGCACTAAAGGTGCCACATTCTTGGAGCCAACCTTACCAGAGGTCTGGCAGGTGTGGCAGCTCCTGCAGTGTTTTTCTACTTCGGCCCCCATCTTTGGCCAATAAAAGTAGAGAGAGAGCCTTTCCTTAGTCTTCTTGAAACTCAAGTGACCAGCCAAAGGAATCTCGTGGGCTAACTGCAAGAACTGTGGTCTGTTCTCTTGGGGTACTACAAGTCATTTGTAGTCTCCAGGTGCAGACTCGGTCGGTTCACTGTAGAAGAGGTCATCTTCTCAGTGCAACCTGTATTTCCCAGGCTCTTGCCCTTCAGCCTGAGCTTCTGCCTGGTGGCGAAGACCTTCCAGAGTTGGACATTCTCTCTGTCCCTGACTGAAATCTGCCCTGCTGGGTCCACCTTCTGCCAGTAAAGACTGCAGCTCAGGATGGTCAACAGGATCCAGATCTCCAATGAGTTCCTGGCCTTCTATTAGCTCTTCCGCAGAGTCTAATTCTACCACACAGGGTTGTACCTCTCTCTCAGCCTCAGCCGGAGGTGGAGTTACGGGTGTAACTTTGGACAACCGCGGGGAAGTCCGTGTTGGCTGCACTGTAATGCTGGCTGCTGGTTTTGGGGCAGAAGTCTTAGGTTTCCCTTTCGCTTCTGTTTTCTTCAAGACAGCAGCCGATATTTCCAGTGGAGCAGGAGTGATTTCTTTCTTCATCATCTCCTGTAGAGTACCACGCATGGTCCTCTCTCTTGCGGGTCTGGTTAGCTCCTGTAACCGTTTACTAGGAGGTCTGGGAGTATGCGAGACAACTCCGAGAGTTTTCAAATCGTTACCCAACAGTGCGCGTCCTGGTACCTCACTCTGTATGCTGACAGGTATCTTCACAGTCATGTCGTTACACTGGATGAGAACTGGTAATTGGGGAAGCATCTGCACAGGCCCTCCAGCTAACTTGGTGAGGCGTTTGTGTGCCTTAGCAACATCCTCAGCCTGAAAAAACGATTTATCCACCAGTTATGCTGGCCCCAGTGTCCCTAATGGCAGGAGTCTCCTGACCATTCACTTGGACACTGTCCTTATAATACTCTTTAGTATTATCGGGGATAGATTATAGACATCTAAATTCTGCTGTTCCCACAACCCCAGAGATACTAAAGAAACGCTGGCTGAGACTCCAATGGGTTCGTCAGCTAGCAGTAGAAAGTTTCCACTTGCCATTTGGACATCCTCCTCTGGAGCGAACGCTAAGGAGACAAGCTGGACCCCTGAATGTTTTCCCTTACATCTGGGATCTCCTTTCACGTGGTTATTCGAGCCACAAACAAAGCATTTACCGAATGCTTTCTGGAATGGTGGCTTGTTCTGGCCTCCTTCCGGTTTGGCACCAGAAGACACACTATTCTTCTGTGGTTTTCCTTTTGGCTTACCCTTCTGGTTTTGTTTGGGGCCCTCTTTGGAATTTGAGTTATTAGAATTCTCTTTTGAGTCTTTTTTAGGCTGTTTTCCCTCATCCTTTTTCTGAGTTGCCCCAGAATCCTTATGGGTAGCCCTGTTGGCAACCCATAAATCAGCAGCCTTAGCTAGCTTCCGGGAATCCAACTCCTTCTAATCAGCCAAGTGCTGTCTGAGCTCAGGAGAACAGGCATCATAAATAGACTCCAACATAAAAAGATTCTTCATACCCTCATAAGTGTTCACTTTGTAACTCTTAATCCATCCCTCTAAGTTGTTCAACCCTTCACTCACCCAGGTAGCCCAAGGGCTACCATCTTGCTTTTTGAGGGTTCTAAACCTCTTAAGATACTGGGAAGGGGTCTTCCCAAATCTAGCTATCAAAGCTAGTTTCACACTTTCATAATCCATATTATCCGCCTCCCCCAATTCCATTACCACATCAGTCGCAACAGGAGGGAGCCTAGAGAACAACCAGTGAAGTAAATCGTTCCCGGTGATGTCCTGGAGCCCATGATTGTATTCAAACAGTTTTAACCAATCCAACACATCCAATCTCGGTTCATACATACCCACTAATTCCTTCGGCATCCGGGGTCTTTTGGGACTGGAGCTCCTAGAGGAACCAGAGGAGAGAGAAGCATTTTCCATAGACAACTTTTTCATCTCTAACTCGTGATTAAGTTCTATTTCCCTGAGTCTTAACTCAGCTTGCTTCTGCTCAGCCTGGGCATTCATCCGTCTGAACTCGAGCTCTTGGTTTCGTTCAGATTGAGCCAAGAACCGTTTGTATTCTAATTCGAGCTTCATTTTTTCAAGTTCAAAATAAGCGGGGTTACATGTGGGACCTGGTATGCACCCCGTAGGTACAGCTGGTAAGGCAGGTAGAGGAGCAGGGGAGACAGTTTCGTTAGCCTCTCCTTCCTCTTCAGCCTCTTCATCACTATCATCAGAATTACGATTTAGATCAACACCATCACTGTTATCTACATTTGCTGGAGAAATTGGTTCCTCTGAACCAGTACCCAGACTTTGGTTCGCCAGCAATCTCTCTATTAGTTCTAACTTCTTGCCTTTTACAGAAAGATTCTCTTGCCTACAGAGAGCTCGCAAACTCTCAGTATTTTCACCTGACAAGGACTCTTGACTGTAAGTTTCCATAGTAGACATGTTTTTTTGAAAGTTGCTTTTTAGTGCTACGTTTTGTGGTTAGTTATCCTAAAGTATCGAAAAGCACTCTAAACTGTATACTCGATACAAATCCCACCGCTGTACACCAGTGTTAGGCGGAAACCTGTGCAGTTCCCTCTGGGACCACTGCAAAAGATTTAGGACTACAGGTGTTTGGCAGTAAACCCACTTGGTAGCAGTCTGTATCACACAGATTCACTTGGTAGCTGTGGCTGAGCAGTCAGACTTTCCTCAAGAAGAGTTAGACAGTATGTGGAGTATACAACATAGGGCAATTCTTCACAGTAAGACAAGGAAACACGCAACAAGGCTTCAGTGTAAAGATATAAAGGTATTTTTTTATAACGACACATCTATAGAAAACACTCTGGCACTATTACGGCAAACACTTTAATTACAATTACCCTACGAAGAAAAAGATCAATCCCCCTAACAACAGTTCGACAAGTCTAGGTTTTACCAGCATCACTTATTTGCAGACAGAGGTGTATGCTTCAACCTAGATGGCACTCTAGTATTCGTTAGGACGGGAGAGAAAAATAAGCAGGTTACGAAATCAACACGGTTCCAATACTTAACGGACAAATGCAAGGCAAGAAGACAAGAACCACGGTAGATCATAAAGTTCAGAGGCCAGGCCCACTCGGAGAGAGGCGAGGCGATATGTCCCAAAAAGTATCTTAGTGGAAATGCGTTCGAGTCTTTGTAGCAAATTGTTATCGGCAGATTGGACCAGTTCAGAACAACACGCTAGAGAAAGCTTGGAGGCGACCCTATGGAGAGGCGAGGATTAAGACACCTCACTCTATCCGGCAACAAGGGAAGCCAGGCGGACACAGTACCTTGATTGTGGGGAGAGAGCTCCGGCGGGGGCAGTTGTTCCTGGTGGTGGGTGCACGTCCAGTCTTTGCCAAGAGAAGAGAGGATCTCGTCGTCGAAGGAAAGTTGAAGATCGTTGCACCACCAGGGAAGAGACCAGCCGTGGAGTGCTCCGTCACAAGGCACCACCTTTTGGTCGCAGTAAAGGGGTAGTGGCTATCCGGTTGCCGAGGTGCTCTGCATGGGAAATTCGACCACTGCGTCCTGAGGTGAAGAAAAAGCAAAAGGGACTGGTCGTTCCCACCAGTCAGGGGAAGAGACTCTCCGGCAGGGAGATCTCCTCTGTCGTCGGGAAGTGGTGAGTCGGTTCAGCAGGGCTCCACCGGAGGTGTCGTCGTTGCAGGTCGGCTCAGCTTTACCCTCGTCGGATTCTTAGGTCCTATGGCGACTTCTGAAGATCCAGTCCAAAAGCCCTGCTTTTATGCAGAAAACCCCCATTCATTCAGCCTAGCTGTCAATCAACACACGCTAAGTGGTGAGCGGGGAGGCTCACCACTTGGGCCAATCACACCAGAGTGCGACTGGAGTTGGCAAGGCAACTCGGTCCAGGGTGCCTAAACCACCTCCCACACCCCTGTGGTAACCCAGACAGAATGGCACCACTTTGGAGGGTCTCTGTACAGAGGCCCGCCAAAAGTGGAACAAAGGGCTCGACCTTTGGTTTAGGAGTCACAGAGACGAACACAGACGCCATTTTAAAAACCGAGTTCTGGCAGAAAATACCATCCGATAGACTTATTTAAGATAAGTAGACCGGTGGTATGTTAGAGACTAACGAGAAAAAGTATCAATCTCTAACAATGGGAAGAATCCCATGGGGTTATATTCGGGGTCGAACATAACAAGTAGTTTCCACTGCCACCAGCCAAAACTCGACGAGGGGGGACGGGACAGTGACCCCTCGAATAACAGACCCAGGAGTAATCGAATTACCCCTACTAGTACGTCCACAATAGGATGGTTTGTACTAGTTCTGTTAGTAAATTTAGGTCTAGTAAAGCCAATGGGGACTTTACATGCCCGGGGAGACAGTAGTCAGTCCCTGGGTATGGAGTCTATGAGGGAGGTCCGGTAGGACGCCCCAGTGTTACGGCACGGAGGGTGCGATGTAACACACATAGCAAAACATATGAGACCCTATGGAGTAAAGGACCCCATAGCCCATAGAACACATTGACATTCAAAAGAATTACACACATTCATGTCCAAGAGTGGGAGAAAAAGAGTCTCACTCTTGGCAGGATGGAAAAAACAAACTCCAGAAATCCAGCAAAGCTGCTGGGGGACTCACTAGGTTAGGAAATTCAGCCTAAACAGAGAATTCTCCCTAACAATACTCAAATCTGACATATGAGCCACCACCATATACTACTACCATATACTAAGGAGGAGAGGCCGAAAGGTGCACTGCAGGCAGTGAGGCACAGAAGGGTGCAAGGGAGGAGCTTGGAATCATAGCAACCAACAAGTGGATAGGAGGACAGATACTCCTGAAGCTGGAAGGGAAAACAGATGGAGAGGCAGAAGGGGCGACTAAGGCAATGGAGGGTCTAAAGAGAAGCAGCAAAGCATCACACTGGGTAAGATAATGGATGAGGAGGATAGGAGGGAGAAGGACCGCGAGGAGAGATTAGAATGCGAGGACAGAGACAGGAGGAGAGAAGAGAAGCTGGAGAGGGAGGATAGGGAACAAAGGAAGGAGGAAGAGAAGGAGCACATAGAAAAGGAGAGAGAGGGGAGGATTGAAAGAGATCTCAAGGAAAGGAAGAGAGCAGAGCAAGAGCAGCATAATAGAAATACAAGGGAAGTGGAAGAGACCTAAACGCGAAGAGGAGGAGTAGCAGTGCGTGAAAAATGCAAGTTAGCTGAGAGGGAACAGTGGAAATTACAGTTGGATAGATTTACAAGGGAATGAGCGTGCAGGGAGGAGGACAAGCAAGCAAATAGGGCAGTAAATACACAAGGATGTCCAGACAGGGGAAGCAACAGACTCAAGGATGACAGAAGGACAGAACCAGACAACACAAGCTCACGAGGCAGGAGAAAGCAGGTATGACTTGAGGGACATCGGCCTCAGCACAAAGCCTAACATAGATTTGAAATAAAGAAGACTGAATTTCACAGACTAATTTTGTAGTAACATGGACACAGGGACTGACAATGAGGACAGGTACAGTGGGGATGGGAGGGGGGAGCAGTTCTGATCCCAGTCAATGGGGACAGGAACAGACAGGTGGGTGTCATGGGAGTTTAGGACGCATACAGGGGGAGGAGGAGGGGGCAGCTTGAATGAGCAGACATTACTGGCAACAAACTTCCACACCCAACATGACACCACTACATATATCGATAGACTTAGAAACCTCCCAGGATGAAGGAAAGGGGAGACAGCGATGGCTTGTTCAAGGGGATAGTGAACAAGGAGATATGACAACAGCACCAGAGTACCCATACTAGAGCCAATAGATGTATGCACAGGCATTGAGAGTGAGCGAGGGGACCAACAAGTCAGCCTGACTAGAAGGACACATGAGGAGGAGGCATGGAACACACAGATACCCTTATTAGAGAGAGGAGGTGTACAGCCTCAGTATGTACCATGGACTCATACAGACAAAGAGAATGTGAAGTGTAGTCTACCATCGTTGAGTGCAGGGGCTGGAAAGTGGATCTATGAGATGGAGAAAATGACAGCAAGACATATGTTAGCTGTGGGAAATGTAAAGAGTCTCCAAGTGTTCATCTTAGGAGATGCAGCTGATGACGTATGGAGAAGGGTGTGATTCCCGGCAGTGACAACACAAAACGTACACAATACCCAGACACACCAGACATTGGTCGATTACGTCTCAGAAGATGAGGGAAGTTGAAGACCCCATGCAGTACATTCAGGAGATTCAAGAGCTTTAGCGCCTGGAAACTCGAGTGCCTTGGGACAAAACAGTAGCAATATTCTATCACATACAGATATGGGGGCTGCCAGAGCCTGTCTAGATGAGTTTCAGAAAATTGGTAGGGATGGAAGCAAATGAGTGACCAGAAATACAACTCGATAGTTTATCAGCGTTTTGGTATACAGTGCTATATAAGATTAGTAAATACAAATACAAATCATTGTAGGCTTTGGAAGGAGAAGATTAAGAAAAAGACAGAGGACGGGAAGATAGATGAAGTGAAACTAGTACAGAGAAAACTCTCTAAGTACAGGATGGAAGGGGCGATCTTAACCAGCCCCACCCCACAGGCACAGCAGCTGCAGCAGCAGCCACAAACACAACAGTTTGCACCGCCCATTGGGGGAGGGTTAATGAAGCAGGGTGGTCCCCAGCAAGGGTTCCGCGGGAGGGGGGCCAACAGAGAGGGCATGGCTTCGAATTAAAGATGCATCACAACCAAGGGGGGTTTCAAGGATATGGGCAACAGGTGCAGCAGAACCCAGGGGATTTTTGTGGGGGGGAGGGGTTTGAAGGGCAATGGAGAGAGCCCCCACAGTATTGGACGTGTGAGCAGTTAGGACACATTTTGGGAGTGTGTAGGTAAAGGGGAATACAGCAGAATTGGGAGGGCAGGGCCAGCAGCCCTATCAAGGGGACCAGGATGATTACTATGCCAAGGACCAACAACAACAAGGACGGATGCAGGGCACACACCAACAGATGCCACAAACACAAATGCAGGTACCACAGATGCCAGCACTGGCACTGCAGTATTTACAAGCACCACCAATTCATATGAATACAAAGCAGATAGCACAGATACAGAGCAATGACACAGCAGCATACGTGGACTCAATGGTCCTCTTTTGAGTCACCAATAGGACTGTCAAAACTAGGTGCCTTGCTGTAGCATGTATGCACTTTAGTCCGGAATAGGATTGTCAAATCTAGGCGCCTTGTAGCGTGTTTGCATTTTTAGTCACAAATAGGATTGTCAAATCTAGATGCTCTGCTGTAGCATGTATGCATTCTTAATCTTGAATAGGATTGTCATATCTAGGTGCCTTGCTGTAGCGTGTATGCATTTTAGTCCTGAATAGGATTGTCATATCTAGGTGCCCTGCTGTAGCATGTATGCATCTTTAGTCCTGAATAGGATTGTCATATCTAGGTGCCTTGCTGTAGCGTGTATGCATTTTAGTCCTGAATAGGATTGTCATATCTAGGTGCCTTGCTGTAGCATGTATGCATTTTAGTCCTGAAGAGGATTGTCAAATCTAGGTGCCTTTTAGCGTGTTTGCATTTTTAGTCACGAATAGGATTGTCAAATCTAAATGTCCTGCTGTAGCATGTATGCATTCTTAATCCTGAATAGGATTGTCAAATCTAGGCTCCTTGCTGTAGCATGTATGAATCTTTAGTCCTGTATAGGATTGTCATATCTAGGTGCCTTGCTGTAGTATGTATGCATCTTTAGTCCTGAATAGGATTGTCAAATCTAGTCGCCCCTGCAACAGCATAACTGCATTTTAGTCCCCACTGGGTTTGTCAAATCTAGCTTCCACTTTGCTATTTTCGCCCAACGTGCGCACTACCAATACTTGCCTCTTATACACACTCTGGTCCCTAGCCTGGACCTTTCTAAATATCACCACAACAACGGCCCTCACCAACTCTACTCCTTGCAACTTGCAAGAGAGAAACTCGTGACTTAGAGCAACGTTGCCACGACTCTATGACCTCAAAAACAAAAGAACTAGTCTATCAGGCCCTACATCCATTCCAACTACCACCAACCCTAACCCTTTTGCTTTAGCGACTGCAAAGCGTCCTAAATCACAAATCGGCTCGTACCACAAACTGAAGAGACCAAACCACCCCAGTCCTAGACTCTTCCAAGACACAGTCACAACTCCTACCCTATTAGGAGCCCTTATCAATGCAAAGTCCCTCATAGCACATAACACGGAAATTGCTGACATACCTCCTATGGATAACCTAGATCTGTAACGCTCACCTGATTCCCGCAGAGGCGCCGGTCTTGACTGGGTGAATGCCGTATCTTCAAAGGTGATGTGTAACACACGGTTGGCTCTTTGGGCTGGACCTCTGTGCACTGTATGTCTGACTCGAAGAGTAAGATGTCTGCAGATAGAAAATATGGGATTAATGAACTGGGGTTATTGGGTGCCTCTCTCCTCTTCCCTTTCTCTTCTCCTGTAGAACCCCAAAGGTTAACACCCTCACCTTAGGTAAGTGAACGCCGAGCTCTCCATCTGCCTCGGGGCAGGGTGCCGTAACCAGTTTCTTCACTGGATAAGGGTGCAGGCCTCTTGACCTCAGAGGACTGCTGTCCGTCGTTAACTGCACGAACGGTAAGTTCTGGGCACTTCAAATGTCTTAAAAGTCTTTTGTAATGATATCTCTTGTTTTGCAGGGTTCCGGCGATGGCGGATGGCGGGCTGATGAGAGTTGAGGATCGAACCCGCGTGAGGAATAGAAGCGGCTGGAAGCACGTAAGTAAGCGCTTGTAGCCTGCTTCACGATGCGCACTAACTGTCCCTTTTATCTTGCAGGTACAAGTTCGGAGCTTTAGAGAAGCTGAAGGGTGCTGGAATACCCACTGGATTCGGCGTGGGAAGGAGTAATGGCACGTGAGTAATAAAGTTGCCCAATGTCTTTAAACGCACCTTCTTTTGTCTTTCAGATGCGGGATGCAGCGCCGAAGGCCTCCGGAGCGTGCGAAGAGCTGGTAAGCTTTTGTCTTTCAGATGCCGGAATGCAGTGCGAAGTCCTCCGGAGCATGCGAAGAGTAGGTAAGCCTTTGTCTTTCAGATGCCGGAATGCAGCACGAGGCGTTGGTGACAGCCGATGGACCAGGTAAGAGATGCGCTGCCACTGAAGGCCGTAGTGCTAACCTGTTCTTTCTTTGTCTTTACAGGTGCTGCTGAAGACTGGATTCCAGGATGGTAAGCCTTTGTTCCCTTAGGCCCAGGATCAGAAGCAGAAGACACGATGAGCGTTCTGCTGCAGAGAATGCAGAATAACACAAAGCAAGATTCATCCATCGGGTGTGGTTTAAATAGCCTCCTGTAGTGCTTAGGTGTCTCCTTCCACAGCCATGCCTAGGTAAGAAAAGAGTTCCTGCTTTCCAGAAGAGTTCCAGTGTTCTGAACCTAGGGAGTGGCTCCTGCCCCACCCAACAGGAAAAGTAGTCCCAAACAGAAGATGATCAGGGGTTCAACTGGCAGGTAAGTAAGCAGCATGGTCTGCTGCAGGTAAGTCCACCCAAGCATTATGAGCCCGGCGCTTCCAGCGCTGGGACTGGGCATCTTTATGAGCCTGGTGCCACTGGCGCCAGGACAGGGTCCTGGCACTCGGAACCGGGGTTATGGGTCTGCTTCCAAGGGAGTCGGGCAAGTCCTGATCTTTTGGAAGCAGAGATCATGACAAGATCTTCTTGCTGTCTCTGAGACCTGGCTCCACGAGGCCGCAGGCCCCGCACCCATGATTGCCATACCAGACAACTACAATATACTAAGAGTTGATCTGCCTATCTCCAGAGGAGGTGACCGGGCCATCATTGCCAAAATGAAGCTAGCTGCAAGACTTACCCCACCCCCAGCAATTACCTCGTGCAAACTTCTTTTTGCTAAAATACCCATCTCTAACTATAGTACACTAACTATTCTCCTAGTGTACAGACCACCAGGCCCACTAGGTAACTTTGAGGAAGACCTATCCAGCCTCCTCACTAATAGCATCAAAGATTCCACCCAGCTCCTCTTACTAGGTGACTTAAACTTGGGATTGAATGATGTTGACGATAAACAGGCCCACCCTATCCAATCAATCGTAGTCGATCACGGTCTTACCCAAAAAGTCTTAGCCCCTACACATATAAAAGGACGTACCTTAGACTGGATAGCCAACCGTAACTGTGACAACACCATTTCTAATATGTTACCACAAACCTGGACTGACCACCACCTCATATGCTTCTCAGCCACCATAGAGCCTCCTAAACTAAATAACACAGAAATAGTACGTCCTATGCCAACAAGTAAAAAATAAATCACTGTTGAAAAACTACTCCCACTACTCTTACCAGATCTCACTGCTAGCTCTATTAACTCCGACCCTAACACGCTAGTCGAGACATTCAACAATTCTATGTCAAAAGCCTTGGACATGATTTCCCCTATCAGACTTCGCAAAAGTAAACTAGAATCTCACCTCAACTCATGGTTCACCCCTCACCTCAAAGCACTACGTATCCAAAAACGCAAACTCCAAGCTATCTGGAGGCACACACCCTCAGCTGAGAATAAAACCCTACTTGCCAACTTTGCCAAATAATATAAGAAGGAAATTATCCAAACTAAAAAAGACACTTTTAATGAGAGAATAAATAAACCAAACTCTAATTCCAAAGAACTCTTCTCCATTCTCCGGGAAATGGAAAAGCCTATTGCTCCCACAGACAATGTCCCCAAGGACAAACTATGGTGCACTAGCATCCAAAATGCCTTAGCAAATAAAATCACAACCTTACAATCCAGAATCGCTAAGAAAAAAGCTGCCCTGAGCTCTACTGGAACACATTGCACCCTCCTGACAGACACACCAAGTACTAATACACAAAACAATTGCAAACCATTCAGGTTTACCAACATATCCATACTGGAAACTGAAAAGGTTATATTATCCCTGAAACCTTCAAACTGCCAAGTGACAGTGGCCCTGCACAAGTTATCAAGGACGCAGCCAGAGATTTAGCACCCTTGATCTCGAAACTAATCAATGCCTTCTTTAGCTCGAGTACTGTACCCACAAACCTCAAAGAATCTTGGGTACTGCCTCTCCTCAAAAAACAGACCTTTGACCCAGCCATCCCCACTAATTATAGGCCTATTACCATGGTCCCGTTTCTCTTTAAAATTATTGACAGAGTAGCCTACCTCCAGAACTATCTGGAGTCAAACCAACTGCTAGGATCTCGAAAATCTGGATTCAGACCACTACATGGTACTGAAACGGCCTTAATTGACCTCAAGACACAAATTGACGAGTTGAAGGACAAAGGTAAAACAGCTATGCTCCGCCTCCTTGACCTATCGGCGGCTTTTGACCTGGTGGATCATGCAGTGTTATGCAACCATCTAGCGTCTGGCGCCCATTTCTCAAGTGAAGCTATAGCCTGGGTATAATCCTTCCTAGCTAACCGTACGATGAGAGTGTTCTCCCCTTTAGCTTCAGCGGACTGAATACACATCACTTGGTTCATGTGTCTCCCCAAACTATCTCGTTTTCAACATAGATGGCAAAATAATTAAGGTGGCAACTGAGGTAAAAACACTAGGTTTCTACCTTGATTCCACTTTATCTCTCAAAAAAACAAGTTAACACCTTGGCTTCCTCTACAGCGTACACCTGCAAATTATTCAGGACCTGTAGACCCTACCTCTTCAAAACCAATTGTATCACACTAGCGAACGCATTAAGAATGTCTAAGCTGGACCAATGTAACGCCCTTTATGCAGGTGCCAACAAAACTGTCATAAACAAAATGTAAATATTGCAAAATAATTCTCTTAGAGCAGCCTTGGACATACCTCGCAGAGCGCACATTTCTAACATCAGGAACAGAGTTCCTCTCAAGACGTTATCTCTCACCCATAAAGGACTGAACAATACTGCACCTCCTTACATCTCGGCCAGACTAACCAGAAAATCCTCCAGTCACACACTAGAGCCTCTAACCATTTCCTACTAGAAACTCCTAGATTTAGGCAAACAAAAGCAGGTGGAGCTAGCTTCCCTGTTAGAGCTGCCCAAGCCTGGAACGCACTTCTTATTGCAGTGAGAGCCAATCTACCCTACTCTAGATTTAGATGCAAGGTGAAAAGTTGGCTCTGGACCAATGACAACTAACAAACTGAACCCTTGCACTAGGCCTGGATTACTGCACACTGCTGCCATGATACTTTTGAAATCTGGTCTACAGACAATCTCACTGCCCTCTGTGGGTTGTGAGGTACCCTTACCTTGTACTTTTTGTATATGTGTACTGTAAATATGGTAACATGACATGTATTGCATCAGCTGTTTGTATCCTCTGTATGTAAACTAAGCTTAAGTAATCTTGTACCTGCTGCGCCCGGCTACCTCTGGGTTTGGAGTGCATTATCAAATAATAAACACATAAACATAAACATAATGGCGACAGTTCCTATCAGACAATTGACAGGAGTTACCATGGTGGGGAACAACCCCGTTAGAGGGAATGGGATGTCCTTGTACCCTCACTAGGACATCCCACAGATGAACTTGATGTGTTGCATCCTGACGATCACACCCAACCCTGTGGAGGAATTTCACATAGGAGTGGAGATAGGTGACAACACATGTTCCTTTCTTCTTGACACCGAGGTGACTAGGTCCTGCCTTAGGGAAGGAGCATTTACATTGTCAGCCGATGCCATGACACTCAAGGATTCTCTGGGGCTCGGTAAGTGGTTCCTTTAACAGACAACATCTCACTTTCTATAGGAGATCATGATCTATCAATGCCTTTACTTTACTCTTGACAGACACCTGTAAACAAACTGGGGCGAGACATTATGAGCAGACTGAACATGACCATCTCTTTCACAGACAAGGCAATTGTGTGCTCCACACCAGGAATACACATGTTCAATGTAAGACAGATTTTCCAAGCATATTGTGGATGCACGGTACAGAGGGAGGTGCCAGTGGGCGCAGAAAGGTTCAGGTATGGAACTGACATTGCCATTGCATGGCTTCCAGGAATTACAGGGAAATTGTGGCAAGTTCCAAACGAGTAACTACTCTGCCCTGAGCTACCAATGGTTGAGGAAGAGGGAAACATAGTGTCAATCGAAATAGAGACAGTTTTTGTGAGAGAGTATTGGATGGCAGTACATGGGATGGGTGACACAGGACAGGCATGGAGAGCAGTGATTGCAGTGTCAGAAGGGTACAGGTTAACCACAGTGACAGATGGATGGCTTTTCAGGGAAGAAAGTCTAGAAAAAAAGATGGTGTTCGAAATTAGTGTGACCTATTGATTACAAATACACTACGGGGAAATACCACAGAGAATGGCAATAGTGCTTGAGGCGCCACCCCCATTCTGGGAGAAGGACATGACCAAGGTACCTAGCACCCTATGGACCACAAGACCCTATGACTTGGGTCACAGAAAGAGTTTATGGGGAGTGAAGATGAAGCTGAAGCCAGGAGCAATTTTACCAAGAGTGAAACAGTACCCCCTAACTAAAGAAACAGATGAGGGCATTTCTGAGACAATAACAGCCTTGATTGAGAGAGGCATTCTTGTACCATCAGAGTGCCCATGCAATACCGCAGTGTATCCTCTGAGGAAAAGAAAAGGGGGGTCATGGCATTTCATACCGGATTTAAGACCTTTTAACCACATTGTAGAAGTATAGTATCCTTTAGTTGCAAACCCAGCAACACTTTTGTGCAGCATTCTGCGGGAAGCTGCCTGCTTATCGGTCATTGACTTGAAGAGAGCAGTCTTCTCAGTAACACTACACCCCAACTCACAAGACTTGACCAGCTTTATCTATAGAAACCAGAAGTGTAAACATACTTGTCTCCCACAACGGCACTGCAATTGACCACCTATCTTTAACAGAGTGATACAGATGGACTTGAGCAACATACAGATGTAAAGCACAGATTTACAGTACATAGATGACATTTTGATTTGCAGCATAACAGGAGATCATTGTAGGAGGGACTCAGTGTATATGCTGACTGTGTTAGCTGACAAAGGATTCAAGGTGGACAAGGACAGGTTACAGTACTGTCAGAAGGAGGTGCTGTACATTGGACAGACAATATCCCAAGATGGCCAACAGATCACCCCAGAGAGAGCAGAGACAATATGCAAGGCACCTAAACCCATGAAAGTGAGTGAAATGCAACAGTTCTTGGGTTTATACAACTAGTGCAGAGCATGGGTCTTTGACTACAGCACATACACAAGATCACTCCTGGGTGCTCATATGGAAGCATAGAAAGGAAACAAGACACTGACATGGACCTCTGAGATGACTGAGGCATTCGAGAACTGAAGGAAGCAATAACCACAGCACCAGTGCAAGGGATCCCAGACTACAAAAAGGAAATACTCCTATTCTCTCACACTGATGGTGTAGTGATGAAGGCAGTACTGACACAAAAGACAAGCATGGGACAAACACCAATTGCCTACTACAGTGGGCAACTCGACCCAGTATTGAGAGGACGCTATCATTGCAAACAAGCTTTGGCAGCTGCCACATTTGCAGTGGAGAAGTCAGTAGCAACCACCATGGGGTGCACCACCACTCTTTACGTGGAGTACACCCTCTTTGCAATACTGCAGAAGCCAACAAGCACTCCGACTACACAAAGGACATCAGTTTATGAGGTGATACTTTCTGATGTAGGCCAGAAAATAGTGAGCTGCAGGATTGTCAACCCAGCAACATTTCTAGCAGACGTTCTACAAACAGGAGACTTTGCACACAACTGTACAGCAACATAGAGAGGTTCAGTGGTACTCGCAAGGTGGAGGAGGATGCACTTGAGGGGGAGACATGCGCTATATTGATGGGTCATCAACAATTGACCAGGCAGATGGGGTCAGGCGTACAGGAACTGCAGTAGTAAGACTGAAGGAAGACGGGACAAGTGAATTAGTAGCAAGTGCACGACCGCCATCCCATTACTCAGCACAGGCAGCAGAAATAGTGGCCCTAATACTAGCACTGGAAAACAGCATAGAGAAGGACGTGCCAATATATTTAGACTCCACCTATGTGATGTCCACAGTACACTCTGGTCTGTCACAATGGCTCGGGAGAGTGTTCAGAAGGTCGGATGGGACTCCAGAACAACATACACTTTTACTGGGCAGATTGATTGAAGTATTGCTTATCAAAGACAGATAGAAATAGTGAAGTGCCAAGCACGCACGAAATGGGAGAAACGAAGCAGCATACTTTGAGGCAAAATGCGCAGCATACTTTGGGGAGCCATGGGAACTAGGAGGAGCTCCAAATGTAAGAGAGGGCACCAGAAATATGGTACTCAAGGAGGGGTACAATGTACTGCCAGAAGCACAGATTATGGAGTTGCAGGAAGCAGCACCCAAGGAAGAGAAGGAACTGAGACAAGGAGGGGATGCACAATGTCTCCGACCGATGCCCTATGTTCCAGCACATTGCAGCATTGTTGGGCATTCAGCACAAGTTCGCCTGTGCTTACCACCTGAAAGCAAATGGAGTGTGTGAATGCCTGAATGGCCTCCTGAGGGAGTGCGTAGCCACGACACAGCCGAGCACAAAAAGGAACTGGCTGAAATGCTTACCACTCGCGCTGCTTGCATTGCGCAATAAGCCTGGGTCCGACCACCATTCAACACCACATGAGGTGGTGACGGGATGACGCATGTATCTCCCCCTGACTCCTCCCACAAGAGTACTGAAGAATTGTGAGAATAGGGCAAGAGATGCATGACTATGTTTCTTCTTTGGTGGCTAGCGCTTCTTTTATCTCTCGCCAGATAAAACGACACCGGGGAGGCCCAGAAGACAGTGAAGAGAGCAACTGCTACAGCACACCACAAGAGTCTGAATTTATAAACCCTGTGAGTGTGGGGACATTGTCCTCCTCAGAAATGTTGTCAGCGGCTGGAATGCGCCATGGTTCATCGGTCTGCACATCGTGGAGAAAGTGGCTGGCCATGCTGTCAAACTCAAGTGGAAGCCGGTCTGCAACCACTTGGCTGATGTCAAGCCCTACAAAGTAGTGGCCTCTTCTGGCAACAAGGTCACCTTGACCAACGTGGCCAACATTCAGCACCTAGGAGAGCTACAAGCACGTTCTGAACTTACCTGACCCAGAGGAGGGCATCCAAAGGTCACACACTCGTGAGCAGCCGAAGTCGAGACCGGACTCCTTGTGGACATAGATTAGGGCACATAACCAACGTGAAAACCTATGTAATTGATGATTGTCCGTGAAACCCAGCAGATTCCGAGCGTGATACCTCAGAGTGTACTATCTTGATTTTATAGAGTATTTGGCGCAATCCTCCCATACTCGCCACACTGAGAGACCCATCAGTAAGAAAAGTGTGGGAAGAAGTGTTTAAATTTGCCATAAGCAATTATTTGGTCCGCAGGGCTCAAGAGCATTTACAATACAAATAAAATAATGCATTTCTTCAGCGCATTTCAGGCGGGCAACTATATCTTCAAGTTGCAAGGACCGAGCAGCGTAAGTGAAAATGAATGACATAAAAAAAAATATGATGGTTCTGTTGCTCTGACTTATTCCTAGCGGTGTTATTATATTCATATCTTGGAACATGACTTGCATTGCCAGTGCTACTGCTGTACCCTCTACTAACATCCCCCAACCCGAGCAGGTGGAATGACCATGTCAGATGGCCAGGAGTACACTGCTGATAAGGTAAGGAGAGGTAAGCACAGTGTTGACACTGACATGAAGGGGTAGACATGTATCTCCCCGACACTGCTTGAGTGACTAATAATATGTGGTAAAAACACATGACCAAAGTAGGTAAGGAAGCCACCGGGGAGAGCTGTTATGTCTGCTCCTTAATACCCTATTCAATCAGTGCCTGCAGAACGTTCATAGCAACTGATATACCAGCAGCAAGAGCACAATCCCTAATGTATCTTTCGATGGTTACAACTCGGGGAAGATTTTAAGGGAAGACAGCAACCCTGAGATGGATATCTAAAGCAACGTTCCCATATGAAGATAATTGTATAAAGACATTAGACATGATGAACAATACTTGGCAGCTAGATGAAGCTATACAGTACATAACTGATGGACCTGGCAAAGGAGAAACAAAGATTATCACAATGAAGGAGTTGCCATGTCCGTGGACAAGAGTGAAGGAGACAGGATTAGAGCCAGGTTGCTGGGAAAGACCACAGATACTGGTGTATGGCCAAGTGTACACAGAAGGTGGGTGGAAGGATGGAGTGGTGGGAAGCAAAGCACTGACACTAGCCCAGTCGCCAGTGAACAAGGAACAGGAAGAAAACAACAAGTGCCTGAAGGAATGGGACTCAAGTGCCAAGCTACTGACATGGGTGAAAAATGAAGTTGGTCCGATGCCGATAATACCTCTGAAGACACCAGCACTGTGCTCTCAGAACAATGGTAAAGTTGAAGTTGGCGAAAATGTTGCATGCAGAAGCATTGAACAGCACACAGCTATGAAGGTGGGAACCACTGTACTGATGGACCACTACTGGGCTTGCGGATCGAAAACATACGATAAGCTGCCACCCGACTGGGGACGAGTTTGCTCATTGGTACACATCAACATGCCTTTGTTGGTTGTGCAAAAGAAGAATGTGAAGCTTGATTAGTTCCCGAAAATGGACAATAGCATAATGAAGAATAGAGTCTATGGAAGTGGTACCAACAGCCAAGAAGAGAGAAGCCAGCTGAACTGAGCAGAGTAAAGAGAGGAGAACATTACTTCTCAAAAACATCAGAAAGACCACTAGATGAAATTCCAGCAGAACACAGGCTGTTCAGCAGGACACAAATGTTCTGTGCATCAATAATGCCATCTATATAGAAGTACACAAACACAAAGTGGTTACAAATAGCCCGCTGGCAGCTGATGGTGATGATCAACTCCACAGTGAATGGGTTCAACACAACAAAGGAAGAGCTCAGAGCAATAAAGTTGGTGGTGCTCCAGCATAGATATGTTCTTGACCTCCTCCTAGCCATGGAAGGAAGAGTTTGCGCAAAGATAGGGAGTTCCTGTTGCAGATTCATACCTGCCAATGATGAAGATAACAGAACACTATTGGATGCAGTGGAACAGCTGGCGCGGATGTAGGACAAAATGGAAGAAGAAGCATGGGGGACAAGAAAGGACCAGAGCTGGATAGCGTCTATATGGTCATGGATGACATCATGGTTGTCAGATGGACTAAAAGTGATAATGGGAGTACTAGTGCTGACAGCCACATCAATGTGTGAGATTAAAATCTGCATGGCAAGGTGCAGGAAAACAGCAGAGGAAGGTATCGGGATGCAGGTCCTGATGGATGTGAATATAGGAGCAAACGACAAGATTATGGCAGAAAGGAACAAAATAACGGAAAGGATTGCACAATGCGAACTTTTCCCACTTGGAGCAATGGAGCTGGACAACCCATTTAATGTAAAGTACTATGAAGGGAAGTGGGTTTGGTGTAACCCCGAAGGAGCGTGCTGTTACATAAAGTGGTTGTTTGATGAGCACACAAATTACTATCGGCACCTCTGAGGAACAACGAAGATCTGGCAGCCAAGAGCAAAAGGACAATCGTATAAGGATGTGGTTAACAGGTCAACCTGAGGGGGGACTGAAGTTGGATGGGAAGTCTACCACCACCGCCACAACTACTAAATTCATGACAACGAAGAAGGCCAGCAAACACCACAATCACCCATTCTATTTTGGATGAATCCCGAATGGACCCATGATTGAGAAGTACGTTGAGAGGTATCCTGTCAGCCAGCCATACCGACCACGGGAACATACAGATCTATCCATGCTTGGATGAAGATCCACAGGCTATGATTAAAGACACCTGTATGGAAAGCTTGGACTAAACTCCAAGAAGCCATGATGCTGATGTCATTAGGGACACCTCAACCTAGCAGCGTTAGACATGAAGAACAAGTGCCACCCACATTTTGGGACACAAACACGCACTTGAATACATAAAGAACATGAGCGTTCAATTTTATAGTTAGAGGACAGATGTTTATACATTCGGTCATTGCTTTTATTATTTTTCCTTTAGCCAAATGCAGCAATGCAAAAAACGCGAGGCGCAAGAGGTCCGAGCAGAGTTTGTAGATGCTTAAACACAAATAACCATATGGAACTGCATGAGCACCTATGGGACCTGACAGTGGCAAGTTTGACTAACCTATGGAAATGTAGTACAACATGGACACTGTAGGAACAGCATTATAAGGTTTAGGAAATTTACAGCAGGCCTCTGAGTAAAACACCAGCTGTGCTGATTCAGGCTGGACAGAGAGCAAGACGTGTGAGACAGGACCCACAGCCAAGGCCACGAGATACGGAGGACAATCCAATCTGAGATGGCAAAGTAACCAGCTGCAGAAAATACTAATAAATCCTAATAATTCAGAGCAGCACAGCTCAAATCCGAGGTCTCTGAATGTGCCGCCGCCGAAGCAGACAATGGAGAGCGATCAGTGGTGGGAAAGGAGATCAGAGCCCAGGCTGCCAGACAAGAATGCAACAGTATCCAGCAAGTGTTGCACTGGACAGGAGAGCACTCTCATAAGCAAAGGTGGTGTACACAAGTTACAATACAGACACATAATCATTCTCATCACCCTGAAGAGGTACACAGTGAGCTGAGAACCTTTGCGGATTCAAGGCCTGGTGACGTCAGCTCAAGCCAGTCACAGTTTAGTGCCCTAGTGGTGGGTAGCAATGTCAAAGAACCAATGGTAAGTCCACAGCACTGCAACAATGTTATAGTTAGTGACTTTGGAATGGAACTGGCCAGCCACTTGATATGTGAGGGTCAGTAGAATAACATCTACATATGGGTAATAGAATACGCAATACCCAATCACATTCTGCAATAGGTGTCCTGGAGAAGGGCCCAAGCTGTGACGAAGTGCTGATGCCATCTGGGAGAAAAACCGGCCAGTGAGCCGAGAAAGAGCGAAATGTGCATGAATATTTTATCTTCCTGTGCAGATCCCTGTTGGTTTTCTCTGTAATAAACCGCAGTTTGAACTTGCTGTTGACTGAGTCTTCTGTGCATCCTGGGGGTGGGTGTTGGGCCCTCCAAATCTGTGGACTTCCAGTGTCCATTTAGCATACCTGGTGGTCCGTACTCAACAGGAAAGAGCGAAGGGGAGAAGTGCCAGGGGGGAGGTGAAGGGGGAAGTGTAGTTAACACACAAGTGCAGCCAGCGGGTGGCTCATGAGTGCAGAGAGAAGGGACTGTAGGGTTGCAGATACAGACCATTAAGTGCTGGGGAGCCTGGAGGTGGTGCAAGGGCAACTGGACATGCATGAGCCTGGGCCTGTGTTCAGAGGGTGACCCGGTGACCAGTGCACAGAGCGGTCAGGTACATCAGCATGGGTGAGGAAGAGAGAAAGCAGAAGCAAAAAGGAAAGTCTTGAGTTGCTTCCGGAACCAGAAGTGGTTCTTCTCAAGTTTCAGAAAGGCAGGGAGGATGTTCCAGATAGAGGCCCCAGCAGAGGATATGAATCTTCCCCCAACTCTCTGATCGGAGAGGTGTTTGAGCCTCTGGGAGCTGGAGGTGGTTGAGCAGAGAATTTGAGAAGGAAGATGTTTTGGAAGAGAGGGTTAGAGGTAGGGTTGTCCCGGGCATCCTGGGACCACCTTACCTCTAACCCTCTCTTCCAAAACATCTTCCCGCTGGCTGCACTTGTGTGTTAACTACACTTCCCCCTTTACCTCCCCCCTGGCACTTCTTCCCTTCGCTCTTTCCTGTTGAGTACGGACCAGAAAGCCTTGTGGACAATTCAGAGGGTCTTGAAGTTGATCCTTGCAGCCATGGGGAGTGTGATACTGGAAATGCATTGGAGGGACAGGGCCTCCCTGTCCTTGTCCTGTAATCCTTTTTCATTCGTGTTCTGTATTGTTTTCTACCCAGGAGTCCATATGGGACTCCTGGCAGTGCAGCTCTTCCAATTTTTGGTTTGGTGTACAGACCCATGGGATACCCCTATGGCACCCATGGGTGGGGGTGCACCACTGTGCCCCTAGTATATGTTTTTAGGGCACCTTTGTGTGGCCCACAGAGCAGGATATGGGCTGGTGGCAACTCCATGTTGAATTTGACAGGTGCTCTGGGTGTCCTCCATTTTGGGATACCCAGACCCTGCCATTGTGTTGGAATTGAAATAATATTACGCCTCCTATCGCAGTATTTGAATGTGTGTTGGCCTACGCCAAGTTGTCTAAAATATCATGTAAATAGATTGCGGGGCAAAGTCTTGACCTTAACGAAAACTGTGTAAGTCGCCATCTTGGATTAAGCCGCCATCTTAGGTTCTCTTGTACAGTGGAAGTCACCCTGAACATCAAAATGGAGGCCGAATGACATTCCGAGTGAGATTCTGGCCGTTGTGACCTCCGCACACATGAATAAGTAATATGCCTGCAGGCCACTTGTCAGGGTCGCGAACTGAGACCTTGTCCTATCCCTGACCTATGTGTAAATGAACAACTGTATCAGCGGAACTGATCAAAATGCATACATTATGGGATTGACCTGGCAAGGAACCCTAGGCCTGGTCTTAAGAATGGTAACCCGCGAGGGGGTTGGCCAGAGCTGGATAAAGAGTATAAAAACACAAGTATTCCAATGTACGGTCTCTCTCACTAACGCAGTGAACTCTCGTTGAAGTTCGTTATGTTACTCTGAGAGCCGAATAGCTATCCGTTTGTCAATTGACTTTTTGGTAACTGTTGTAGCTTTTAAATAAAGCACTTTGTATGTTCTTTGTAACCTGTGTTTGTGTGTTTCCTTTGGGCTTCCCAGCCTCATATCCATTTCTTTGTTTTCACAGTTGGCGCCCGAATAGGGACCCTCAAGATTGATGCCGGATCATTGAAGGTTGATGCAGACTATCGAACCGAGATCGGACGGTGTGATTCTGCGGGCCCGACCGATCGAGACGCGATACCTCGGCAGCGCTGCACGATCCGATCCTTGGACGATAGTCGTGTGGTCTGACACGGCATCTTGACGAGGGTCCATTTTTGATGCGGGCAGATTTGTCGAAACAACCAAACACAAGGTAAAATTTGTTAGGTAAGTTCTTTGATAAACCGTACGTTCCTCCTTAGGTTTGGTCAGGTGCAGTTGTGACCCGGCTCTTAATTTAACCCTGACAATTTGAATTTGGCGTATTGTATCTGCAGACACAATTATTGGCCAGGTAACACCAATTCTTTGTGAAATGCCTGGTAAATTGTCTAGCTGCTTTAGGGCTCTGTTCCGCAGCGATCGACAATCCTTGGAATTTAGCCGCCCGGCACCACAGAAGGGGTCGCCGGCATGTACTATGTACTGTAAGTATGGCATTGGTAGTATAGTATTTAATGATATTTGGCACAGACAGACCAGACATGCCTCCGAATTTCAGTGGCCAATCAACGGTAGTTTTGAGATCCCCCGTATTGAATACCTAGAATCAATCTTGTTAAAAAAGAAGGCTAGACCTGCAGCCTTTGATGTTTTACAGAATTGGAAAAAAGAAGCGTTACAGCAGCTTAAAAGTAGGGACAAACATGCACGCCGTCATAAAACAAACGCCGAAAAAGCGTTGTTATATGATAAAGAAAAACGTTCAGAATCAGTTAAAAATATGGATAGGGCTTTTTCACTTGGAATCCAGAAAATGTACCCCTCTAAAGATTTCCATGTTTCCGAGGAATTTATTGAGAAATTGTTAAACGAACGCAGGCCTGATGCCTCAGCGCCACCTCCGTATGTTCCTATTTTGGGCACTCTGCCCATTCCTGCTGTTGTTCCTGCCGTTATTCCTGTTCCTCCTGTACAACCTATTGTTCCAAGTCCCATAGTTGTTGTTCCTCCACCTATCGCACCGCCCCTTCCTTCTGCACCGATAGTTGCACCTTTATTAAATTTACCTACACCTCCACTCCCGAGTGGCCCCATATTGACTGAAGTTGATCCAGGTGCAGGATCGAAGATCGTCAATCGTAATACTGTTTCTGCAGATAAGAAACAGGAATTGTTTGCATGGGCTAAGCATTGTATGGAGAAAGGTGATCAAGCTAATGTTTTTTCCACATTATCTAATTTGAATAGTTTTCCCAAGAAAAATGTTTTTATCGAAGGTTTGGAGACTCATTTATGTGTGATGTCGGGTAGATTACAAAATTCGGATCTTCCACAAGGAGTGAGAGATCTGAATGCTTTGGCACTTTCGAGGGACACAGAGCAGAAAGTATATGAGCATGTGGAAAAATTGTTTGAGTTTAGGAAAGACTTTGAAAAGTCACTAGATGAGGACGACGAAGACGATAGAATATATGTACAGAAACGGTTCCTTCCGTGCCGTAGATCGGCACCTGAGGAAATACGAATTTGTACTAAAGATGCGGTTCGATGAATCTCGGATTCATCGATTCCGCCAGATGAAGTATATGACACGTATAGTCAGTATACAGTATAAATATCAAAGAAAGGTAATTCAGGTAATGATACAGTACCTGCAAGAAGAATGTGTAAGAAAGAAGGTTAGTTGCCCCATAGAATTATTGGGGATTTGTGAAAGGGCTTTTTCGCCCGACACTTCTTCAGCTGCCTTAGCGCTCGACCTGGCTCTGTTGCTTAGTAAGCGGCCGGAGGTACCTATATCTCAGTTGCCTATGAGAGAGGTCCCTCCGACCTTTGTCCCAAAAGTTGAGATCCCCGCCAACGCTGGGACTGGTGCCCCCGCTGTGGATATCCCTGCACATTATGTATCGCAATTCGTTCACGTCCCGTTTTCACGACAGGAAGTGAACACCATTAGACAATCAGTTCCCGATATCAGGAAAATCCCGACGGGGTTTTACAAAGAAATAGAGTCCGTCTTGCAGTCTTCTGTGTTCACCTTGAGTGATATTGACTTGCTATTTCCTGTACTCCTACCCGTAGATGTATGGAAACAGGTTCAGACAGTAGACGATGTGCCAGGGTTGGGAGATACGTGGGCTAATATGATTAGGATTGATGGGGAAAGACCAGCTGGTGAGAAACCACCACAGGTAATACTTACTTTGCCTGATAGAATTGTCGCAAAATTAAAAAATAAATTCCAGAGAAAAGAATTATTTGGGACAAGCTTACGGCCTGTGTCCAAGGAAAAACTGAAGGCGCCACCGAATTTTTTAATAGATTCGAGCAGGTATTTTCTGACTTCAGTGGACAGGATTTAGGTACAGAGTGTGGGAAAAGGTTGTTCGTGGACAAATTTGTACGTGGATTGTTGCCTGACATCCAGTCACAGATTATGTCCTCTGAGAGCGCTTGGCAGGCAAAATCTCAATCTGAGGTTTTGCACATGGCTCAGTATTATGAGAACCGTGTTAATAATGAGAAGGAAAAAATTGAAAAGAGGAAAGGAGATTTGAAAACCAAAGTATTATTACAGCAAATTGTTAGGAACCCCAGTGGAGTCACGACGGTCAGTATGTCCCAAAAGGAAATGCTCCTCTGGGTCCTGTGAATATTAATCAATGTGCTTATTGCCGCCAGGAAGGTCATTGGCGAGCACAGTGCCCCATCCTTCGCCAAAGGTCAAACAGTGCATTTGGGAGTATGGGTAGACGACCTAGAGGACGCCCTGGAGCAGGGGGCCCTGATAGAGGTAAGTTTTTACAAGATCCTCAGCAACCTTTTTCACGGGAAAATCAGACCTCGAGTGTGGACTCGAGGAACATATTTGATCACCCTTCTGCTGCCTACCTTTCTGAAGAGCTTCCTTCCGACAATACACTATTTCATTAGGATTGCCCGAAGCAGGGTTTGGAACCTTCACCTATTCCCGTTAATCAGAAAGGCCCCTACGTTGAATTATTAGTAGGGAATAGGAAACACCATTTTTTGATAGACACTGGAGCGCAGAAGTGCTCCATTGATCATTCTCGGGTTCCAAACATTCCACTGTCAGGGCAAAGAAATGTTTCCGTAGGGTTTTCTGGTATACCAACCGTCTGTCCGGTTTCTGCACCGGTGCCTGTTTCTTTGGGTCCCTTAACGGACCATTGCCCTTTTCTTCTCACTTCAAACTGTGGAGAGAATTTGCTGGGGTTGAATTTGTTAAAGAAATTGAACGCAATAATCCATTGTTCTTCTGATGGAGTACGGCTGACAGTTTCACCACAGAAACTTCCTAATTCTCAGTTCTTGATTCGACCTTTACCTCCTGAGTTTAGCATTGTCCCGGAATGTTTATGGGCTGTAGACGACAATGATGTTGGGGTATTACAGATTGAGCCCGTTAAAATAGTTCTGAAACATGGAGTGAAACTACCACACATTCCGCAGTGTAAAATATCAGTTGAGGGCGAGCGTGCTTTGAAATGCATTGTCTCCGATTTTGTGCATCGTGGGTGATCGAGGAGATTACAGGTAGTTTGTGTAATAGTCTGATCTTGCCTGTATATAAGAAAGGCGACAATGCAATTTCATACCGGTTCGTAATTGATCTTCGTGCTATTAACAGAGTGGTCGCTCCACAATTTCCAATTGTGCCCGATGTGACGACGATATTGACAATGATCCCTGCTACGGCTACGCACTTCAGCGTTGTGGATTTCAAAAACGCTTTCTTTAGAATTCCTATACATGAGGAAAGTAGATATCTGTTTGCGTTCACCTTGGGGGGACGCTCATTTACATTTACATGGGCACCTCAAGGGTTTACTGAAAGTCCTAGCATTTATAGTAGAGCTTTGAAAGAGCAGCTCGACACCCTTGAATTGCCACCTACTTGTACGCTGCTTCAATATGTTGATGATTTGCTTTTGGCTGCAGACTCTGAGAGTGCTTGTGAAGAAGGCACTGTACTTTTGCTTGTTCATTTAGCTAAAAATGGTCATAAAGCTTCGCTTAAAAAATGTCAATATTGTTGTCAGGAGGTCGCCTATTTAGGCTACCTCCTGTCAAAGGAGGGGAGAAGATTGACACCTGAAAGAATAAAACACATTTCTGGCATGTCTGTTCCAAATACACAGAAGGAAGTCAGAGCCTTAATAGGTATGGCTTCTTACTGTAGGTTGTGGATCCCGAACTTTTCGCTAGTGATAAAACCGATGTTGGCTCTGACGAAGAAGGGCATTTCTCTGCCACTGCCATGGAAATCGGAACATCAACGATCATTTGAGCTTCTCAAAATCACGTTATGCTCTGCACCGGTTCTGGATACTCCAAATTATGACAAGGCCTTTGTGTTGTTTGTGCATGAATGTGATGGATGTGCTTTGGCTGTGTTAACACAGGAACATGGAGGGAAGAATAGGCCGTGCGGCTACTACTCCTCCGCCCTTGATCCTGTCGCATGCGCTTTGCCAAGATGTTTGCGCGCTGTCGCTGCTGCTGCCGCGTCTGTAAAACAGAGTGAGGGAATGGTCCTAGGCCATGATTTGATTTTGATGGTACCTCACTCTGTTGATATTCTATTGAACAAAACTCAAACGCAACACCTCACCTCTGCGTGGTTAACAAGGTATGAATTAATTCTGTTCGCCCCTCACATCCAAATTAAGAGGTGTTGTGTTCTTAATCCGGCTGAACTCTTACCTTTCCCGCAAAACACTGTTTGCGGTGACGAAGAATTACATGACTGCCTGTAAACCACTGAACAAGAAACGAAGGGCAGGATAGATCTCATAGATACTCCTTTGGATAATGCAGAAGGGGAGCTGTTTTGCGATGGCTCCTGCTTCAAACTTTCGGATGGTACATCTACAGCTGCTTATGCAGTTACTACATTGAGCAAAGTTGTTGAAACTAAGATAATTTCGCATAACTCCGCGCAGTCCGCAGAGATTATAGCGTTGATCCGAGCTTGTGAACTCTCCCAAGGGCGTATAGTAAATATATATACTGATAGTCAGTATGCATTTGGGGTGGCTCACAACTTTGGAAGGCTCTGGTCGGAAAGAGGGTTCCTGACCTCACATTGGACCAAGATCCAGCATGGCCCCTTGATAGTGCAATTACTCTCGCCACTCTCACTCCCTAAACAGTTAGCGATCATGAAATGTGCAGCACATCATAAGGTCATAGATGATGTGGGCAAAGGGAACGCTTTTGCGGACTTGATAGCCAGACAAACGGCCACAGACCTTAGCACGGACATGTATGCTTCGAGGGAAATGAGAGATGCTTATATAATGGATGAAGGTATTGGGTCTGTGCGAGATATTCAAACTGATGCCACAGTAGAAGAATCTAAAAGGTGGGCTGAAGGAATGGGGAAATTGGATGATGAAGGGTGTTGGGTGGATACATCTGAAGGAAAATGGTTGCTCCCTGATTCATATGTATTGGCAATGGTTACAATGGCACACGGTCCTACACATGTGTGTGCCCAGCAGATCACGAAAATGTTAGAACAAGTTTGGGTGAATGACAAGATTCTGGAGACTGCGAAGAGGCATATCCAGAACTGTATGATCTGCTTACAGCACAATGTGGGTAAGGGGACAGTAACTCCAAGGGGAAGCTTTGGGCCCCCTTCTGTTCCCTCCGAGGTCATTCACTTTGATTTTATTGAAATGGAACGATGTAATAATCTGAAATATGTTCTTGTAGTTATTTGTGCCTTCAGTAAATGGGTCGAGGCTTTCCCCGTTAAAGATGCTACCGCCATGACCACTGCAAAGATTATGGTAAAAGAATTCTTTCCTCGATTTGGGCTCCCGAGGATAATTTGGTCGGATAATGGTCCCCACTTTATTGCAGCAGTAATTTTGCAGATATGCACAGCTTTATGTATTGAAAAACGATTTCACTCAGCTAGACATCCTCAAAGTGCTGGGTTGGTGGAAAGACACAATGGTATTTTAAAGAATAAGCTTGCAAAAACATGTGCTAATACCAAACTGAAATGGCCAGATGCCTTACCTATTGTATTATTAGCTATGCGCACCACACCTCAGACTAAGACTGGGCTTTCTCCATTTGAGGTAGTGATGGGGAGACCTGCTAACATTTGGGATCTCCCAAAACCTAAAGCCCTGAGAGAGGTGGAAAATGTATTGCTTGTAGACTACTGTAACCAGTTAACTAAAAACCTGTATTTCATTTATCACCAGGTGCACTCAGCTTTACCTGTACGGTTCACGGGCCCAGGACACGATATACAGCCTGGAAGTTGGGTCCTAGTGAAGGCCTACGAGAGGTCTTCCTGTCTCGCTCCTCGCTGGCGGGGACCCTACCAGGTGTTACTGGTCACCAGGACAGCAGTGCGGGTGGCTGGAAAGAATCACTGGATCCAGGCGAGGCATGTCAAGAAACTTCCTCACCCGACGCCACACTTTACAGAAAAAGCAGAACCCCTCACTGATGCTACAGTCTCTGATCCTGGTGTAGCAAACAGCGCTGTGAGTGCGTCGGAGGATTTCTCTGAGCCCGAGGAGCTTGGGGAACAGTCCATTTCGTCTCTGCACTCTCTTGAAAAATCACGTCCGGAAAACACTGTTTCAAGCTCTTCGACTTCCGTCGCCTCCGATACGTCGCTTCCCTCAGGAAGTGACGACACTTTATTTCCGGATCAGACAATTCTGGGTACCACCAGGTACAACCTTCGACGAAGGAAATAGAACTACGGCACAGGTTTTTCCGTGAATCTGGAAAAAGGAAGTGATTGGAAGTTTTCCTTTTTATAAGAAAGTTCTGTTGAACAAAAGGGATTCTGCTGGCTAGGGTTGGGAAGGACTAAGAAATCGCGCGACCGTAGCGTCGCCAGCAACGAACATTGGGGTCGTCAATTGAGGAACTACAATGCCTGCCACCTCCGCTGCTGCTCCCCGCACTGGACTTGTGAATAAGGGAGTGACCAACTTGGACAATGACAATGTGCCTGGGCCCCGAAAAAGTACTGCTGTGTTTTGATAATGATAATTGTTATTTTTGCAACTGCTGCTGTAGGACTTTGGTATTTTGAAGAAATCTATCCTCTGAAACCTTTACTACCGACCGAGATTGTACCAACTGTTTTGACTCCCTCTCTACACCTTCACACTCTGTCCCCTAGAGACTCCCAACATAGACAAAAGTATCATAATAACACTCTAATGATAGTAATGAATGCAACTCATGCCATTTTTAATAAGAGTAATTGTTGGATTTGTACTCATTTACCGCAACATGGGAACAAGGGACTGGGATGGTATATACATCCCTTACCTTTAACGACTGCTTGCTATGCCTCTCTTAGAGCACTATTTTTTGGCCGATGGAATGATAGCATCTCAGGGAACTTTGATGGAACTAATCTGAATGAATTTGAAAAACGTGAATTGACTCCCCTGGGATGCTCGCTTTTCGCAAATAGGAGTAAACCTAACGTTGCTTCTATTAGGCCGTCTGATAAACTATCTCTTCCTTTTCAAACTCTGATTTCCTTTAAAATGGCTCCGATAGGCAATAAGGACGCTGTACCTCCTTCTTATTCTATAAATCATAGTCCTGACTCGGTTCCCTTCTGTGTACAGAGAAATGGCACTAGGCCAACGGGAGATTTTGAAGGTTGTAAAAACATTGTAAATTTGACTGGGGAAAACAGGCCTCTGTACGTAGGGGGGCCTGTTTATTTTGTTTGTGGTAGTTTAGCATTTCCCTGGTTGCCCAAGGATTGGCAGGGAACCTGTTATTTAGGAATATTGTTACCCGGGGTATTTGTAGCTAGTACATTGGAGGTTTCTAAGGCTCGCCCACGGCGAGACGAGAACGGAGATACCCCTGGGCAAGTATTGGGAGACATAGCGAAATCAGTTGTGCCCTTTTGGGGACAAATAACAAACTCAGAGAACATTAGGGGATTAGCAAGGATACTGGAGAGAACGATCAACCGGACCACAGACATACTCTACAATATGACCTTAGAGCAAAAAGCAATAAGATTGGTAGCACTCCAAAATCGGATGGCATTAGATGTCATTTTGGCAGAACGAGGTGGAGTATGCAAATTAGTGGGGTCCGCTTGCTGTGTTTTCATACCGGATTCCTCGCCAACAATTTTTAAAGCAATACAGAACTTGCATAATCTTAGTTCTGAAGTACATATCCCTGTAGGAGATTGGAATCTTAGCACTTGGTTCTGGGATTCTTTACGATCTTGGGGTTGGAAGGTGCTTTCTGTTATTCTGGTTATTTTGGGGATCCTGCTATTCCTTTGTTGCTGTTTTCAATGTCTTCCGAGTATATGTGGAATGCTAGGGGGATGTTGTGCCAAGCAGTGAGCACAATAGGGCATAAAATATATGCCCCAGATACAGCATCTAAAGAATTTGTGTTACAAGAGGTTTCGATGAACGACCTAATGGCTATAGATATTACAGAAATTGATTCGGGATCTATGGATGACAACACATGGAGCTATTTTCAAAAGTAGTAGAAATTATGTTAGCACTTGGCATAGGCCAAAAGGAGGCTCTGTTGGAATTGAAATATTATTACGCCTCCTATCGCAGTATTTGAATGTGTGTTGGCCTACGCCAAGTTGCCTAAAATATCGTGTAAATAGATTCCGCGCCAAAGTCTTGACCTTAACGAAAACTGTGTAAGTCGCCATCTTGGATTTAGCCGCCATCTTAGGTTCTCTTGTACAGTGGAAGTCACCCTGAACATCAAAATGGAGGCCGAATTACATTCCGAGAGTGTTTATGGCTGTTGTGACCTCCGCACACATGAATAAGTAATATGCCTGCAGGCCACTTGTCAGGGTCGCGAACTGAGACCTTGTCCTATCCCTGACCTATGTGTAAATGAACAACTGTATCAGCGGAACTGATCAAAATGCATACATTATGGGATTGACCTGGCAAGGAACCCTAGGCCTGGTTTTAAGAATGGTAACCCGCGAGGGGGTTGGCCAGAGCTGGATAAAGAGTATAAAAACACAAGTATTCCAATGTACGGTCTCTCTCACTAACGCAGTGAACTCTCGTTGAAGTTTGTTATGTTACTCTGAGAGCCGAATAGCTATCCGTTTGTCAGTTGACTTTTTGGTAACTGTTGGAGCTTTTAAATAAAGCACTTTGTATGTTCTTTGTAACCTGTGTTGGTGTGTTTCCTTTGGGCTTCCCAGCCTCATATCCATTTCTTTGTTTTCACAATTGGAATCATATGATTCCTGATGGAAAACAAGATGGCCCCTGGGGCCTCTTGCTTTCTATTGCCTATTACCTTGTTTTCCCAAAGTCCTGGGAAGCCCCGACTCTGTCCCTTCCCCCTGACTGGCTGTTGGGTAGAAGTTCCACATATGGTGTTGTTGTTAAGTCCAGGCCAGACTGGCTGGAGCCTTCCCAGTGACTGTATGTTGTGGGTACACCCCGTGGGTGGGACCTGGGTGAATGTAGTGTGTGACCAATATGCACCTCTTGTTGTGGATGTCTGGTTTCTGATGTTTGACACAATGACTGAGAGAGCCCTGCCCAAAACTGGTATGAATGCAGTGTGTAGTGTTGAATGGCTGGGTACTTGTCCCAATACACATTCCTTGTTGTGAGTGTCTGAGAGGGAGGAGAATGGCCTGAATGCACTGTATGCCTGATTGGCTGACTGACTGCATGAATGCCCTTCTGTATGATTGGCTGCTGAGTGTGACCCAGCAGTGTGGATGAGAGACAGAATAGTATATCTGGGGACCTCTCACCCCTGGAAATTGTTCAGAAGCTGAGTCAACACTTGTGAGTAACTGGAACTGCTTATCCTCGACGCCCGGCAGGAAGAAGAAGAACTGCTGCTGCATTTGCTTCGACCCAATCCGAAAGCTGTCGAGTTCATCAAGGACTGATCCGAGAGAGGACCTGGTTATGCACCCTCTTCCCATGTTCTGAGGGACCATCGAGCAGCGCTAACCTTCGCCGAAGCTCCCTCGAAGTCAGACCCTCAAAAGGCTTCCGACCTGAGATGGGGACCGCCGAGGAGAACGATTAAAGCACCCGGACATCGACCTGTCGAAGTACATTGCTGTCAACCGCCGACGACCAGAGGCACACTCTCCTTTGCCTAAGACTTTTGATTCATGGAAGCGCTTGTCCGCACCACCACCTGCCTTATCCCGCCAGAGAAGGCCAGGCCGTTGATGCGCCAAAGTGCATCCACCGGCGGGTTTCCCGCCACCCAAAGACCACAAAGACTTCGACGACTCGACACCCTTGTCGGGCCACAGTTCTTCAGAAACACTTTTCAGTCCTGAACTATCAAACACTGAAGTGCCCCGCACACCTCATCCTCGCAGAACGTTGCCGACGAGCACCGCCTGGATCCATGCCGTGGTATCGGCACCATCAAACTTTTCATCGATGTCATCAACGTCAAGTTCACCTTCTTCGACGCCTCTTGAGGTTCCGTTGCTCCTGCTTTAAAGGGAGTCACTCAAGCAGGATCCATTGACGCCTCATTGAAGAACTCTGCTCTACCAGGTACATTGGTGGGGCAGAAACCTTATAGAAGGACATAAGACTTATAGAACAAAATATGGACTGGGCGTGTGATATATCTTTAATTTACAGGTTGCCCAGGTGGGTGATCTCCACACAGAATTGTGCCTACTTGGTAGGGGTCAATATTCTGCCCATTGTTCTAACCAACTGCTTTCCTCCTATATCTATTGCTGTTTACTTTTATTCCTTGATCTGTGTGACATCTGACCAGAGTATAATTGTTAAGAAATAGTGACATGCCACACACTCTGTTGCCAGTCAAGTTTTCCTGCATTGACTTCTCCTCCAAACGCAGGTTTTCATGACTCCATCAATTTTCAGGCGTGTCTTCATTTCCTTTTCAGGTGTAGCAAGTTAATTGACTTTAGTGTCTCTAAGGATCCTGGTACTTGTATTTTTCGCATTTAATTTCTCTTGCAGGTGACTGGAAACAACTCCCTCCATAGCACACATTTTAATCCTGATAGCGGGAGGGGGAAAGCCATGATTGTGGCTCTCCATTGTAAGTCATGGTCGCCCTGGTGCTGCAGACTTTTGAGCCCGGCACTCCTGGAACATAATTGCTAAGAAATAGTGACAGGCCACGCACTCTGTTACCAGTCAAGTTTTCCTGCGTTGACTTCCCCTCCAAACGCACGTTTTCATGAATCCATCAATGTTCAGGGAGGCTATGTTTCTTTTCCTTTTCAGGCGTGTCTTCATTTCCTTTTCAGGTGTAGCAAGTTAATTGACTTTAGTGTCTCTAAGGATTCTGGTACTTGTAATTTTCGCATTTAATTTCTCTTGCAGGTGACTGGAAACAACTCCCTCTATAGCACACATTTTAATCCCAATAGGGGGAGGGGGGAAGCCATGATTGTGGCTCTCCATTGTAAGGCATGGTCGCCCTGTTGCTGCAGACTTTTGAGACCGGGACTCCTGGAACATAATTGTTAAGAAATAGTGACAGGCCACGCACTCTGTTACCAGTCAAGTTTTCCTGCATTGACTTCCCCTCCAAACGCACATTTTCATGACTCCATCAATCTTCAGGGAGGCTGTGTTTCTTTTCCTTTTCAGGCGTGTCTTCATTTCCTTTTCAGGTGTAGCAAGTTAATTGACTTTAGTGTCTCTAGGGATTCTGGTACTTGTATTTTTCGCATTTCATTTCTCTTGCAGGTGACTGGAAACAACTCCCTCCATAGCACAAATTTTAATCCCGATAGGGGGAGGGGGAAAACCATGATTGTGGCTCTCCATTGTAAGGCATGGTCGCCCTGGTGCTGCAGCCTTTTGAGCCTCAAAGAAACTCAGCCTCCCTGAAAGTTGATGGAGCAATGAAAACGTGCGTTTTTGGAGAAGCTAATGACTGGTAACAGAGCGCCTGCCTTACCAATCTTTAAACATTGTTCCAGGAGTCCCGGGCAAAGGCAGCAGCAGCAGGGCCATCATGCCTTACATTGGAGAGCCACAACCATGTCTTTCCCCCTCCCCCCATCAAGGGGAACATTTGTGCTATGGAGGGAGTTGTTTCCAGTCACCTGCCAGTAAAATCAAGTGCGAAAAATACAAGTACCAGGATCCTCAGAGCTAATTAACTTGCCACACCTGAAAAAGAAATGCAGACCCACCTGAACAAAAACAAAGAAACTCAGTCTCCCTGAAGATTGATGGAGTCATGAAAATGTGCGTTTGGAGGAGAAGGTAATGACTGGTAACAGAGGGCCTGCCTTACCAATCTTTAAACTTTGACCAGAGTATAGTTGATGCACTTCAATGAGATCTGATAATAATTGGGGTACCACTTTAGAACTGTATATATTTGCCATTGTGGATTTTCTGAGCACAAGTGACTTATTGTAATAGTGTACATAACCTTGAATATGAATTATATAAAGACTGTGTTTTAACTAATACAGTGTGTGGATATTCCTTTGTGGGGGCTTGGGGACTACACTGTACTTAAGAACCAGCCTGCATCACCTCCTGAGAAGCTAGGCCTTGATTGCTCGACCAGCGCTACAGTATAGAGAAGAGGGGACTGCTTGATGCCGTGCCACCGACGACCGGTCCTCTCTTCGCTTGGCTGGGGTCTTCTGTGCCTCTCCTCTGCCATATAGAGAGCAGGAGTACAGACACTCCCCTCCAGTTTTTACAGGGAGCCAGTGAAGAAATTTCAGAGCTGGAGAGATACGATCCCCGGGCTTGAGGCCATTGAAAAGTCTCTCAGTCCTGTTCTGGATAAGTTGTAAAGATCGATGAGTAGAGACAGGAAGATTTAGAAAGAGGTTGTTCCAGTAGTCCTGCCTAGAAAGGACGAGATATCTGGAGACAGTGAGCTTCTGGGGGTAAGTGAGAAAAGGAACAATACCTCTGAACAGGTGCAGCTGATAGTTTGACTTCTTAGAGACATCAGAGATCTGAGGAGAGAAGGAGAGAGTGGAGTCGAAGATGACACCAAGGTTCTTAGCCTCACAAGAAGGAGCAGGAAGAGGGCCCAGTGTGGGCGGCCAGAGAGAGAGAGGAAATGAGGGAGCATTAACCAAAATATCACAGTATGTTCTGTGAACGAAGGGCCTTATAGTTTGAGAGCCAATTATTTTCTATGTTCTTAGTAGTGTTGAAGATGACATGTTTTAGAGGTAGGCATAAGTTGTCCACCTGACAGTAGACATCCAATCACAATCCCACCCCTTATAGAAAGTATACTTAGATGTTCCCCTTTACCGTATCAGAGCCCCTCATAGGTTGTTTTTCTCCTTCATTTGCCACATAGTATGACATCACCTATGATGGATGCTTGGAATATACATGTGTTTTTTATGAGATTTGCAGAGAGCTCGAGCGAACGTCCGTTGATGTCTGTTGTAACTCCCTATTTAAGCTAATTGTTAATAAAACAGCAGCACTTTGCCATCTTCCTGAGTTGGTTCGATTATTTGGTGTCAAAGTTATTCTGCATCGCATCCATTGCATGCCTGTTATCCAACCTATTGCCATTCCGGAATCATGCCAAATGCCACAGCCAGAACCTGACCTCAAAAGCGCATTAATAAATGCTCGGTCCTTAGTCGCCCATGCTACTGACATAGCAGAGACCATCCTGGAAAATGACCTTGACTTCATCGCCATCACGGAATCCTGGCTCCACGACGCTGCAGGCCCAGATAATTATACTATCCTTAGAGCTGACAGACTTGATTCACATGGCGGAGGAATAGTGATTATCGCCAAAACTAATCTCTCTATGAGAATTACCTCAACACCCAACGCCAAATCCTGTGTGTCACTTTCCATTAAACTACCCACCGCAAACTCTCAAACACTAACCATTCATCTTATTTACAGACCCCCAGGCCCCATCAGTACCTTTAACGAAGACATTACTACTATTATCTCTGAGAAGCTAAAAAACTTGTCACAAACCTTAGTGCTAGGCGATTTTAACCTAGCTTATGACGATATTAATGATCACCAGGCTACTTCCGTAGCTAACATCTTGACAGAATTAGGTTTCACTCAGAAAGTGAATATTTCCACCCATACCAAAGGGAGAATCCTTGATTGGATTGCCAGTCACAATTGCAATCTAGCCATCACATCCATCTCCCCCCAAATACGGACAGACCGCCACCTAATCTCCTTTACTCTCAAAACGAAAAGACCCATCGCACCAACTCCTACTCCCGCCTTACCGACTTGAACTAGAAATAAGAAGAATATCACAGCTGACAATATCCTACCCCATCGGCTACCCAATCTTAACTCCCTACCTGACCGTACAGACCCAGACTTATTAGTGGAAGAATACAAGAATGCTATGAGGACTGCTCTTGACAGCACTGCTCCGCGGAAACTTAGGAACAGCAAACCTAAAAAACATCTTAACTCTTGGTTCACACCCCACTTAAAAAACCTGAGATTACAGACAAGAAAATGTGAAACAGCTTGGGATCTACATCCCAATACAGAAAATGAAACTAATCTAACAAATATCTCAACAAAATACAAAAAGGATGTCATCATGGCCAACAAGAAACATGTAACAATAGGATTACAAAAGCTAACTCTAGCATGAAGGAGCTCTTCTCTATTCTAAAAGAATTGGAAACACCTATTGCAGTACAGGATGACTCTAATAAAGATAAAACTTGGTGTACAGACATCCAGCTGGCGCTAACAAATAAAGTAGCCAATCTCCAAAACAAACTAGCCCTAAAAACGGCTTCACTATCAGCCCATACTCAAATTCCCCTCAACAAAACACTGAAGTCTAAACCTAAAGAACTTACACAATTTAACTTCTCTAAGGTCTCAGTTATTGAGGTAGAGAAAACAATACTTGCGCGCGAACCGTCCAATTGTAAAGGTGACCTTTGCCCAGCACAACTGATTAAGGACGCGGCCAGAGATCTAGCCCCTTTTATCACCAAACTCATCAACGCCTCCTTCACTACTGGCACCATCCCGCGTAATCTATAAGAATCATGGGTACTCCCTCTTCTGAAAAAACAAACACTGGACCCCAACATACCCACCAACTACAGGCCCATTACCACGGTGCCATTTCTCTTAAACAATCTAGACAAGGTAGCATGCACCCTAATTCAAAACTTCCTCAAGGCGAACCTACTCCTGGGCGCTCGCCAATCTGGTTTCCGTCCACAACATGGGACAGAGACAGCTCTCATTGATTTAAAGGCCCAAATAGACTCACTAAGAGGCGAGGGACAATTAGCACTTCTCCTCCTACTAGACCTATCAGCCGTCTTTGACTTGGTGGAACATAAAGTCCTGTGTAGTCATTTGGACTCAGCAGCCCATTTTTTCTAAAGAAGCCATAGTCTGGATTCAGTCTTTCCTCAGTCACAGGACCATGAGGGTCTTCTCTCCTTTAGCCACAGCAGACCCGATACGTATTACCTGTGGAGTGCCCCAGGGTTCATGTGTCTCGCCAACACTCTACATTATCTTCACCAAGCCACTCTTTGACGATCTTGACAATCTGGGTATCACGTATACTAACTACGCAGACGATACCCAGATTCTCTTACCACTCATTGGAGATTATGGCAAAGATCTGGCTATGGTGAACTGAGTCTATAGCATCATTCAGGCATGGATGGCCAACCATGGCCTATGGCTGAACGATGACAAAACAGAACTTATCATCTCGGGTACCGCAGCCCACATCTCAAAACTCAACCCTAACTACTCAGTGTTCACTATTGATGGGAATACTATCAAGGTCGCCAGAGAAGTAAAAACTCTAGGTTTTTACCTTGACTCAACCTTATCTTTTACTAAACAGGTCAATTCATTGGCTTCCTCTACGGCTTACACATGTAAATTAATATGAGCCGGAAAACAATTTCTGTCAGCCGGCAGTTGCTTAATCTTAGCCGGAGCCCTTATCCTATCAAAACTTGATTATTGTAATGCTCTCTATATAGGGGCAAACAAACAAACCATCAACAGAATGCAAGTGCTGCAAAATAATGCTCTTAGGGCGGCCTTAAGCATCCCTAGAAGAGAACACATATCTGAAATAAGAAGGAAACACAAATGGCTCTAAACCCAAGAAAAAATCAATCTTAAATCGGCTTCCCTCATCCACAAATGCTCAAACAACAAAGCCCCTTGGTACCTAACAGAACGATTAATCAGAAAAAAATCTGTTAGACTGCTAAGATTAGCCAACCCCAACTGTCTTCAAGTGCGAAGATTTAAACTCTCTACCATTGGAGGGTCCAGCTTCCCAGTGAAAGCAGCACAACTGTGGAACTCCCTACCCCACACACTCAGATCTGAACAAACATTCATCAAATTCAGAAAGAACATAATTCAATGGCTCTTAGAGAAGGATATGCAACCTACACCTTCATACTGAACTCACTCAGCCTGGCCTACATGTAATATGTATTTTTGAGACATATTCACTGCTATGTAAATATCTCTTTATTAGGTCATGTTATCTATAGTAGCATCCTGCTATACATGTACCATTTTGCTCCACCCTCATCATGTAACGCTTGAGGTAACTGTTTTACCCAGCCTCACTGTTTTACCCTGTTTTGCAACACTGTACTTAGCTGTAAATTCTCTTTTGTTCACATGCACCCTAATACACCTCGGTCCAGCGTGCACAATAAATAAACAAACAAACAAACAAAGGGCCTTATGCTCAGAAGGTTAACTGTCCAATCCTAGTGGCCGGCATTATTGCAGGGCACTTCCACAAGATTGTAACATTGGTGGTGTCATCACTGCTGTATAAGGGGGTTGCACTAGGACAGGGGACAAAGAAAAAAGAGACAGAGAGAAGAGACAGACCATCAGGAAGGCTGCTGGAACTTAATCTGACAGCTGTAAGGAGACACCAGAGGAGACTGCTGGGAGTGCATCTGGGCAGAGCTGTCTATCTCTAGTAAAGCCTAAAAGCTGCCTAGGTCCTGTGGTGGAGAGCGGGAGGCATCTCTGAGAGTGGAGTGACCAGACCCCTGCACCATCTTTCCAGAGTGCCCTGAGATGCAGCTGGCTTTCCTGAACCTTAAACAGACGCTTGCTATGTAAGTAGAATAGACCCCTGGGAAACCAAAAGGAGGCAGAGTCAGCTTGCCTTGAATCGCTTACTTTTTTAGTGGGTGGGGGGCAAAAGTGTCTAGATCCTTAGCCTATTTAAATAAAAAAATATTAATTTAATTAGTTCCCCTTTTGGCTGAACGCTATGGAGTGAATTTTGTTAAAATTCAAAACTGAAAAAGCTCCCTGCCCAGTATGTGCTGAAAACAATAGCCTATAATGTAATTGGGTAATCCTTGTGGTCCAGCTGACCCAGACTTCTATAAGGAAGAGGGGTGTCAATGTTCTTAAATCGATCCAACCTGTTTATCCAGCTTCCCCAACACAGGCCTTCCAGTAATGGGAAAAGACGGTTGAAATCCAAAATTCCACAAAAGCATTGCAATTTTACCGTCTGTCTTCCCAACCTGGATCAAAGCACGGGGTGGGGGGGAGTTCTGAAAGACAGGGCAATAAATCACCATTTTCTTTATGTTAAACCAAAAGTGTGGGCAAACTTATAATTGCCATATGTGTTTTTACGAATTTTGAAATCCTACTGCTAACCTTTCAAGCCGCAGGAAAAGCAAAATCGCACAACATTCTATAAGTGCCTGTGTTATTGATCAGTGTAATCATTTTGCGAAGTGAAATTTGCAGAAAGTAAGAATTGTGTCTGAGTTCTTTTTATCTCACTTATGTGATTGATTTATGCTGAGAGAAGTTGATTGTGTTGTGCCACAGATAAAGTGGTGTTTACTTTTAATTTAAATAAATACAACTATATTTCCTAGACACCAGCGTGGTTCTCCCGTGTTGAGGGTTTGAACTCCCCTGTGTTGAGGGAAGGATCTCCCCTGTGTTGAGGGTGGCTTCTCAATAAACCCTTACACACCTGCCTGGTCTGCTCCTCCGCAAGTACTGTAGGTTAGTGGAGGGCATTCGAGAGGAAACCAGAGCTTGCTGTGGAACCTGCCCAGGTAATGCAACTGGAAAGAGTCCTCCCAACTCTACCTTGAGTTTCCACTCTTGAGCTCACCACCCCCTTTGCTGGCCGGAGTCAGCTCCATGGAATGCCGGCCACTCAGCACTTTTCCCAGATTGCAAGTATTTCAGTTTAGGAATTCAGTGCGGGCATTTCCCCACACTGCAGGGCAGCCAGCACTGAGGTGTGCCGCTGGAACTCATCCCTGAGTCAGCAAATGTTATGATGATATAACAGGCCCCGCTGAGCCGGTGCTCGCTGGATGTCGCAGGCCTGTTTCTATATTTATGAAGCAAATGGAGCTAAAAATAGGACTGGTAATGTCACAAGCAGGGGTGGTTCCTTGGCATGCTGATGGTGACACAATGGTGTCTTATGAAATCTGGTGATTTCTTTGAGTGCGGAGCCTGCGGCTTCTTACGCGCCTGACACCACCCTCTTCCTGGTGGCAGGTTGGCCCCACCCTGGCCATGCACCCAGCCATATAAATAGGTGTCCATTCCATGACTCCATCATGAGCTTCAGAAGACGGTCTGCGTAGGAGGATATCACCTGCGCGGAGGCTTGCGACTGACTTCAGAGGTACCGTATGGGGCAGGATGGGGGTCCTACAGAGGTCACGTGACTGTTCTCTGCTGTGGTGGAAGGCCCACCACAGGGGTCTCTCGTGAGAGTGGGGTCATGGTCCTGGGTGAAGGGAAAGATCCTGGTAGAGTTGAGGGGGGTGGATCTCTGCAGGTGGTGCCTCCACTCCCGGTCCTCCCTCGTGGTTTCCCGGGTGCAGCCACGGGCACTGCGCAGTCACGTGGAATGTGGGTGCTTATCTCCCTGCAGGTGTCAGGCACCATGAGAAGGGAATGGAAAGCTTGATCCATAAGTAACTGCCTTACTCTCATTGCACCCCAAAATAACCTGTATTTGCTTCAGCAGACCCGCGAGGCAGGCTCCGGGCCGCCTCCACTCCAGTGATACTCGACTCTGTCCAATTTCATGTGGATGTTCTGAGCACTGATCCCTGCTGTGACCTAAATCTCAAAGTCATCCTAAAAGAAGGGACGTCATTTAGGGGTCACCAAAGGTTGCAAATGCGACCCCTGAAGTCTCCCTTGCTGCGACCCCTGTAGTCTCCCTTGCTACTCCTAAAAAAGAAAAACAAAATCGTTTTTTAATATTTTTTTTTTTTCATTGTGGCTCCTGAGCTCTGGCCAGCAGCATATGGCTTTTTTGGACCAGCAGAATGTGGCTCTTTGTTTCTGGAGTGGCTGGTTTTCTGATAGCTATAGCCATCAAGACAGCCCAGTGGGTACAGTGCTCACTGCTGCAATGTATGCGTGATCTGCAGGTTGCAGGTTCGGCTCGCGGCAAGGTCAGCTCCGCCTTTCATCCTGCTAAGGTTTATAAATGAGTACCAACACAGGTTGGGTGACATTGCATGTATATTTGTTCTATATGATGTGCTTAAGCGTACGTGCAATATAATAACACATCGTTATCATTTGGCCTTGGATGTCTTCTTGCATTCACAGTAATTTTAAAATATGGGCCTATACGCACTGATGTTAATGATACATATGGTGATCCTTTCTTGTATGAAATATATATCACATTACAGCGATATCATAACCATATTTTTCATGGTGTACTTAGAAACAATGCTATGTGCTGCCACTTCCTGTTTTGTCAAGGGGTGAAAGGTCATGTTCCATCGCTTTCTGTGATCTCATGTCAGGGTGGGTCAAATACCATCACTTCCTGTGATGTCATCAGAGGTCAAGGGTCGTGTAATGTCACTTCCGCGACCCCTGGCATTTTGGTGAAATGACCTCCCTGCCTAGAAGGACTGCTCTTCACCCTGAGGCCCATATAGTCGAGAACCCGCTTAGATGTTATGGAATGTGCAGTGTAAGCTTCCTTTGCATAGCTCCCAGGATAATGCTTTTAGGAGCTTTGCTGAGCAGAAAACCCTTTACTACGTAATGTTTAAGGCTAGGCAGCAAACAGTGCACCCATTGGACTCTGTGAAATGGCAACGCTTTGATAACCCTCCCCCTGCTGGGCCTGGCAGGTGGTAAAGGGCCGGGACCTGTAGGTTGGCGCTGGACATCTGCTAACGGGAATCAGCGCCCTGCTACTGGAGCTGGGATGGGTCGTTGGGATGAGCTGGGATGGGTCGCTGGGATGAGCTGGGATGGGATGGGGGACTGGGATGAAGTGGGATGGGTAGCCGGGATGAGCTGGGATGCGTCACTGGGATGAGCTGGGATGGGTCGCTGGGATGAGCCGGGATGCGTCAGTGGGATGAGCTGGGATGGGTCTCTGGGATGAGCCGGGATGGGTCGCTGGGATGAGTTGGGATGACCTGGGATGGGTCGCCGGGATGACCTGGGATGGGTGACTGGGATGAGCTGGGATGGGGGACTGGGATGAGCTGGGTTGAGCTGGGATGGGTCGCTGGGATGAGCTGGGATGACCTGGGATGGGTAGCCGGCATGAGCTGGGATGGGTCACTGGGATGAGCTAGGATGGGTCGCTGGGATGGGTCGCAGGTATCAGGCCACAGGGCCGAGCTAGAAGCTTGCCTCCACTATTACTGGAGACACAAGTTTTTCCTTCAGATTCTCTCTGCAATGTCTGACACAGTTCAGGGCTTGTTTAGCCATTGCTGGCTGTGTTCCACCTGAGGGCGCGCGCTGTGCCCGGCTGCCTCTCTTCCCAGCATCCCATCCGCGGTGTGAGGGCCACACCTGGAATTCTGCTCCGAGGGTGGGAAGCATTCAAGGCGCATAGCTTCAGGGCACTCTCACCTGACAAAGAGTGCTCACCTCAATCTGTCTAGACAGGAGCGGGAGATCCTGGGAGGGGATCGGCTTTCATGCCTCGCGTAGCTCAGCTACTGTGTGCCAGGCACATGCCAGGTGCCAGGCACATGCCAGGTTCTGCAGGTGCTTAGCTATGTACCGGCCCTTGCCTAGCCCTCGAGTGAGACGCCAGCGGTGCCCGCTATCCTCCTGCAGCCCTAGGAAAGGTGGCAACATGCCAAGGCAATGGCGTGTATGAAACACCAGAGGTCACCCCCACTCTTGCCCATCAGCCTCCAGCCCCACCATCTTCATCAACTGGAACCCCCAAAGGAGTGGGCAACAACACTCCCGGGTCAACAGCCAACGCGAAGATACACAGCCCAGCCTGGTGTCCTCTTCAATCCCTACTCTCCCCTTCTGCCCCCACATATCTGACTCTCTCTCCCACCACCATAAATGACCCATGAAGACCACTCTACTAATGCCATGCAGTCCTCTGCGGAGTGATGCCAGAGCTCGCCCTGGCAGCGGAGTGACACCCCCTGTGCATATGCCCAGCCTAAGCTACCAGGCTGCCATAGGATAGAGGGAGGGTTCTCTCCTCTGCCACCAGGAACCACCGCCACATGAGCAAGAGGCAGCACAGGCAGGCAGGGACAACAACCACATGAGCAAGAGGCAGCACAGGCAAGCAGGGACAACAACCACATGAGCAAGAGGCAGCACAGGCTGGCAGGGACAACCACCACATGAGCAAGAGGCAGCACAGGCAGGCAGGGACAACAACCACATGAGCAAGAGACAGCACAGGCAGCAAGGGACAACCACCACATGAGCAAGAGCCAGCACAGGCAGGCAGGGACAACCACCACATGAGCAAGAGGCAGCACAGGCAGGCAGGGACAACCACCACATGAGCAAGAGGCAGCACAGGCAGGCAGGGACAACCACCACATGAGCAAGAGGCAGCACAGGCAGGCAGGGACAACCACCACATGAGCAAGAGGCAGCACAGGCAGGCAGGGACAACCACCACATGAGCAAGAGGAAGCACAGGCAGGCAGGGACAACCACCACATGAGCAAGAGGCAGCACAGGCAGGCAGGGGCAACCACCACATGAGCAAGAGGCAGCACAGGCAGGCAGGGACAACAACCACATGAGCAAGAGGCAGCACAGGCAGTCGGGGACAACCACCACATGAGCAAGAGGCAGCACAGGCAGGCAGGGACCACCACAGCATGAGCGAGATGCAGCACAGGCAGGCAGGGACAACCACCACATGAGCAAGAGGCAGCACAGGCAGGCAGGGACAACAACCACATGAGCAAGAGGCAGCACAGGCAGGCAGGACAACCACCACATGAGCAAGAGGCAGCACAGGCAGGCAGGGACAACCACCACATGAGCAAGAGGCAGCACAGGCAGGCAGAGACCACCACAACATGAGCAAGATGCAGCAAAGGCAGGCAGGGACCACCACTGCATGAACAAGATTCAGCACAGGCAGGCAGGGACCACCACCTCATGAGCAAGATTCAGCACAGGCAGGCAGAGACCACCACAACATGAGCAAGATGCAGCAAAGGCAGGCAGGGACCACCACTGCATGAACAAGATTCAGCACAGGCAGGCAGGGACCACCACTGCATGAACAAGATTCAGCACAGGCAGGCAGGGACTACACCGCATGAGCAAGATTCAGCACAGGCAGGCAGGGACTACACCGCATGAGCAAGATTCAGCACAGGCAGGCAGGGATCACCACCTCATGAGCAAGATTCAGCACAGGCAGGCAGAGACCACCACAACATGAGCAAGATGCAGCAAAGGCAGGCAGGGACCACCACTGCATGAACAAGATTCAGCACAGGCAGGCAGGGACCACCACTGCATGAACAAGATTCAGCACAGGCAGGCAGGGACTACGCCGCATGAGCAAGATTCAGCAAAGGCAGGCAGGGACCACCACAACATAAGCAAGATTCAGCACAGGCAGGCAGGGATCACCACCTCATGAGCAAGATTCAGCATAGGCAGGCAGAGACCGCACAGGCAGGCAGGGACCACCACAACATGAGCAAGATTCAGCACAGGCAGGCAGGGATCACCACCTCATGAGCAAGATTCAGCACAGGCAGGCAGAGACCGCACAGGAAGGCAGGGACCACCACAACATGAGCAAGATTCAGCACAGGCAGGCAGGGATCACCACCTCATGAGCAAGATTCAGCACAGGCAGGCAGAGACCGCACAGGCTGGCAGGGCCCACCACCGCATGAGCAAGATTCAGCACAGGCAGGCAGAAACCGCACAGGCAGGCAGGGACCACCACCGCATGAGCAAGATTCAGCACAGGCAGGCAGGGACCTCCACCGCATGAGAAGGTGCAGCACAGGCAGGCAGTGACCACCACAGCATGAGCAAGATGCAGCACAGGCAGGCAGAGCCCGCACAGGCAGGCAGGGCCCACCACCGCATGAGCAAGATGCAGCACAGGCAGGCAGAGACCGCACAGGCAGGCAGAGCCCACCACCGCATGAGAAGATTCAGCACAGGCAGGCAGGGATCTCCACCGCATGAGAAGGTGCAGCACAGGCAGGCAGGGACCACCACCGCATGAGCAAGGTGCAGCACAGGCAGGCAGAGCCCGCACAGGCAGGCAGGGCCCACCAGCCTCATGGCTCATGCCCTTCTAAACGCCCACTCATTCTGCCTGTGGTGGCATGAGGACTGAGGGCTCACTGTGTTTCTGTTCTGTTCCACAGACACTCACTGGATCGCCGCAGCCAGCGTGAAGCCATGCTGCCCACCCTCCTGCTCCTCTCGCTGTGCCTCAGTGGGGTGCTGAGCCTGTTCCCCAAGGCCTGCACCACAGAAGAAGCCCTGAAGGAGAGGTGCTGCTGCCCACGAGCTCAGGACGGCAGCATGTGCGGGGCTGCGTCCAGGAGAGGGCGCTGCAAGTTCATGCATGCGGCCCCCCACACCCACAGGAAGAGCTACAGGCAGCAGAACGATGACCGCCTGGACTGGCCCCGGGAGTTCTATGACAGCGTCTGCGTCTGCAGTGGCAACTACGATGGCGCAGACTGCGGGGACTGCAAGTTCGGATACACCGGGGAGCGGTGCGAGACGAAGAAGATGACTGTCCGCAAGGAGGTCCGCGAACTCTCCCGGCAGGAGCTCCTGAAGTTCTTCAGCTACCTCAGCCTGGCCAAGATGAAAGTCAGTGCCCGCTACCACATCATGACTGCCAGCAACAGGCACGAGCGCAGCACCTTCCGCTTCCACGAGGCCTCCGTCTACGACGTCTTTGCCTGGGCCCACTACTACTCCTTCCAGCCCCTGCTGCAAAACGACGAGTTCAACCTGACCACCAACTTTGCCCACGAAGGCCCTGCCTTCCCGCCCTGGCACCGCTGGTACCTCCTCTTCCTGGAGCGCGAGATGCAGATCCTGACCAAAGACCCCGACTTCTTCATCCCCTACTACGACTGGAGTCGCGATAACTCCACCTGCACCATCTGCACCAACCCCATAATGGGCGCCAGCGACTCCCAGGGGGTCCTGACCTCCTCCTCCTACTTCGCCAGCTGGAAGGTAAGCGCTCGGAGCAAGGTGGGCCTGCCTCGGAGGGCCTTTCCTGGGACCCCATCCTGCGCCATACACTGAGTTCCTAATAATGCCTTGAATCTCCAAACGCTGCATGCGCGACCCTCACTCAACATGTGCTAGAGCCATGCCACAGCAGCTGGCCGTGGCCTACTGTGGGCGAGGGAGACACAGCATGCCAGGGTGCCAGAGAGCAGAGGGCATTTACTGCACCTCAGAGTATAAGGATGGGAAGCTTCTCCTGGCCCCCTCTAAGCGCACTCTCTGTTTCACTAACTCTAGACCACCAGGGATGCATGTTGGTGATACTTCAAAACACCAGTGATTGCCCTGCCCTATGTGCCAGGAAGAGTAGGGCGCTTACTGCTCCCTCTGGTACTCGCCCGGGCATTACGCAGAGCTTCATACCCTGCTGTGGGGGTCTCAGCTCCCAGGAAAGCGCGATCCTTCATTTCAGAAGCTCCTCCATGAAAGAACAGAACTCATCCCCTGGCCACTCCTTCTCGGAGTCCCATCTCAACCAGGGAAGAGTTCATCCCCTAGCCACTCCTCATCCCCTGGCCACTTGCTTCTCAGAGTCCTATCTCATCCCGTGAAGAGTTCATCCCCTAGCCACTCCTCATCCCCTGGCCACTTGCCTTCTCGGAGTCCCATCTCAACCAGTGAAGAGTTCATCCCCTAGCCACTCCTCATCCCCTGGCCACTTGCTTCTCAGAGTCCCATCTCAACCAGTGAAGAGTTCATCGCCTGGCCACTCCTTATCCCCTGGCCACTCTTTCTCTGAGACCCATCTCAACCAGTGAAGAGTTCATCCCCTGGCCACTCCTCATTCCCTAGCCACTTGCCTTCTCAGAGTCCCATCTCATCCCATGAAAAGTTCATCCCCTGGCCACTTCTTATCCCCTGGCCACTCCTCATTCCCTAGCCACTTGCCTTCTCAGAGTCCCATCTCACCCCATGAAAAGTTCATCCCCTGGCCACTTCTTATCCCCTGGCCACTCCTTCTCAGAGTCCCATCCCATCCTGTCAAGAGTTCATCCCCTGGCCACTCGTTATCGGAGTCCCATCTCATCACGTGAAGAGTTCATCGCCTGGCCACTCCTCATCCCCTGGCCACTTGCCTTTTCAGAGTCCCATCCCATCCCGTGAAGAGTTTATCCCCTGGTCACTCCTTATCCCCTGGTCACTCCTTATCCCCTGGCCACTCTTTATCAGAGTCCCATCTCAACCAGGGAAGAGTTCATCCCCTAGCCACTCCTCATCCCCTGGCCACTTGCCTTCTCAGAGTCCCATCTCATCCCGTGAAGAGTTTATCCCCTAGCCACTCCTCATCCCCTGGCCACTTGCCTTCTCGGAGTCCCATCTCAATCAGTGAAGAGTTCATCCCCTGGCCACCACTTATCCCCTGGCCACTCTTTCTCTGAGTCCCATCTCAACCAGTGAAGAGTTCATCCCCTGGCCACTCCTCATTCCCTAGCCACTTGCCTTCTCAGAGTCCCATCTCATCCCTTGAAGAGATCATCCCCTGGCCACTCCTTATCCCCTGGCCACTACTTCTCGGAGTCCCATCTCAACCAGTGAAGAGTTCATCCCCTGGCCACTCCTCATTCCCAAGCCACTTGCCTTCTCGGAGTCCCATCTCATCCAATGAAGAGTTCATCCCCTGGCCAATCCTCATCCCTTGGCCACTTGCCTTCTCGGAGTCCCATCTCAACCAGTGAAGATTTCATCCCCTGGCCACTCCTCATCCCCTGGCCACTTGCCTTCTCAGAGTCCCATCTCATCCCGTGAAGAGTTCATCCCCTAGCCACTCCTCATCCCCTGGCCACTTGCCTTCTCGGAGTCCCATCTCAATCAGTGAAGAGTTCATCCCCTGGCCACTCCTTATCCCCTGGCCACTCCTTCTCGGAGTCCATCTCAACCAGTGAAGAGTTCATTCCCTGGCCACTCCTCATTCCCTAGCCACGTACCTTCTCGGAGTCCCATCTCAACCAGTGAAGAGTTCATCCCCTGGCCACTCCTTATCCCCTGGCCACTCCTTCTCGGAGTCCATCTCAACCAGTGAAGAGTTCATCCCTGGCCACTCCTCATCCCCTGGCCACTTGCCTCCTCAGAATCCCACCCCATGAAGAGTTTATCCCCTGGTCACTCCTTATCCCCTGGCCACTCTTTCTCTGAGTCACATCTCAACCAGTGAAGAGTTCATCCCCTGGCCACTCCTCATCCCCTGGCCACTTGCCTTCTCAGAGTCCCATCTCATCCCGTGAAGAGTTCATCCCCTGGCCACTCCTCATTCCATAGCCACTTGCCTCCTCAGAGTCCCATCCCATCCTGTGAAGAGTTTATCCCCTGGTCACTCCTTATCCACTGGCCACTCTTTCTCTGAGTCCCATCTCAACCAGTGAAGAGTTCATCACCTGGCCACTCCTTATCCCCTGGCCACTACTTCTCGGAGTCCCATCTCAACCAGTGAAGAGTTCATCCCCTAGCCACTCCTCATCCCCTGGCCACTTGCCTTCTCAGAGTCCCATCTCATCCCGTGAAGAGTTCATCCCCTAGCCACTCCTCATCCCCTGGCCACTTGCCTTCTCGGAGTCCCATCTCAATCAGTGAATAGTTCATCCCCTGGCCACTCCTTATCCCCTGGCCACTCTTTCTCTGAGTCCCATCTCAACCAGTGAAGAGTTCATCCCCTGGCCACTCCTCATTCCCTAGCCACTTGCCTTCTCAGAGTCCCATCTCATCCCTTGAAGAGATCATCCCCTGGCCACTCCTCATTCCCTAGCCACTTGCCTCCTCAGAGTCCCATCCCATCCCGTGAAGAGTTTATCCCCTGGCCACTCCTTATCCCCTGGCCACTACTTCTCGGAGTCCCATCTCAACCAGTGAAGAGTTCATCCCCTGGCCACTCCTCATTCCCAAGCCACTTGCCTTCTCGGAGTCCTATCTCATCCAATGAAGAGTTCATCCCCTGGCCAATCCTCATCCCTTGGCCACTTGCCTTCTCGGAGTCCCATCTCAACCAGTGAAGAGTTCATCCCCTGGCCACTCCTCATCCCCTGGCCACTTGCCTTCTCAGAGTCCCATCTCATCCCGTGAAGAGTTCATCCCCTGGCCACTCCTCATTCCATAGCCACTTGCCTCCTCAGAGTCCCATCCCATCCCGTGAAGAGTTTATCCCCTGGTCACTCCTTATCCACTGGCCACTCTTTCTCTGAGTCCCATCTCAACCAGTGAAGAGTTCATCGCCTGGCCACTCCTTATCCCCTGGCCACTACTTCTCGGAGTCCCATCTCAACCAGTGAAGAGTTCATCCCCTGGCCACTCCTCATTCCCAAGCCACTTGCCTTCTCGGAGTCCCATCTCATCCAATGAAGAGTTCATCCCCTGGCCAATCCTCATCCCCTGGCCACTTGCCTTCTCAGAGTCCCATCTCATCCCATGAAGAGTTCATCCCTGGCCACTCCTCATCCCCTGGCCACTTGCCTTCTTGGAGTCCCATCTCATCCCGTGAAGAGTTAATCCCCTGGCCACTCCTTCTCAGAGTCTCATCTCATCCCGTGAAGAGTTCATCCATGCCCACTACTTCTCGGTGTCCCATTTTATCCTGTGAAGAGTTCATCCCCTGGGAACTCCTTATTCCCTGGCCACTCCGTCTTGGAGTCCCATCTCACCCTGTGAAGAGTTAATCCCCTGGCCACTCCTTATCCCCTGGCCACTCCTTCTCAGAGTCCCATCTCAACCAGTGAAGAGTTCATCCCCTGGCCACTCCTTCTCAGAGGCCCATCTCAACCAGTGAAGAGTTCATCCCCTGGCCACTCCTCATACCCTTGCCACTTGCCTTCTCAGAGTCCAATCCCATCCCGTGAAGAGTTTATCCTCTGGCCACTCCTTCTCAGAGTCCCATCTCAACCAGTGAAGAGTTCTCCCACTGGCCACTCTTTCTCGGAGTCCCATCTCATCCCGTGAAGAGTTCATCCCCTGGCCACTTGCCTTCTCAGAGTCCCATCCCTTCCCGTGAAGAGTTTAACCCCTGGTCACTCCTTATCCCCTCGCCACTCTTTCTCTGAGTCCCATCTCATCACGTGAAGAGTTCATCCCCTGGCCACTCCTTATCCCATGGCCACTCCGTCTCGGAGTCCCATCCCATCCTGTCGAGAGTTCATCACCTGGCCACTCATTATCGGAGTCCCATCTCATCCCGTCCAGGTGCATTTCTAAGCAAATTCTCTGTACTGGTGCCACCAATGGATTCCGCCATTTTGGAGAGAATCCTGCATGCTCCATGCTTTGCTTGGCCATGCATTTGGAATGTTCTATGCAGTGCAGCGGCCCGAAACTCTCCAAACACTGCCATGCTCCATCACATGCTTTGCTTGGCCATGCGTGGGAATGTTCTATGCAGTACAGTGCCCCAGGACTCTCCAAACACCGCCATGCTCCATCACATGCTTTGCTTGGCCATCCATTGGAATGTCCTATGCAGTGCAATGCCCCAGGACTCTCCAAACACTACCATGCTCCATCACATGCTTTGCCTGGCCATAGATTTGCATGTTCTATGCAGTGCAGTACCCCAGAACTCTCCAAACACTGCCATGCTGCATTGCATGCTTTGCTTGGCCATACATTGGAATGTTCTATGCAGTGCAACACCCCGGAACTCTTCAAACACAGCCGTGCTCCATCACATGCTTTGGTTGGACGTGCATTGGAATGTTCTATGCAGTGCAGCGCCCTAGAACTCTCCAAACACTGCCATGCTCCATCACATGCTTTGTTTGGCCATGCATTGGAATGTTCTATGCATTGCAGTGGTCCCAGAACTCTCCAAACACCGCCATGCTCCATCACATGCTTTGCTTGGCCATGCATTGGAATGTTCTATGCAGTGTTGTGCTCCACAACTCTCCAAACACTGCCATGCTCCATCACATGCTGTCTAGGCCATGCTTGAATGTTCTATGCAGTGCAGTGCCCCAGAACTCTCCAAACACTGCCATGCTCCATCACATGCTTTGCTTTGCCATGCATTGGAATGTTCTATGCAGTTCAGTGCTCCACAACTCTCCAAACACTGCCATGCTCCATCACATGCTGTCTAGGCCATGCTTGAATGTTCTATGCAGTGCAGTGCTCCAGAACTCTCCAAACACTGCCATGCTCCACCACATGCTTTGCCTGGCCATGCATTGGCATGTTCTATGCAGTGCAGTTCCCCGGAACTCTTCAAACACTGCCATGCTCCATCACATGCTTTGCCTGGCCATGCATTGGAATGTTCTATGCAGTGCCCCAGAAATCTCCAAACACTGCCATGCTCCATCACATGCTTTGCTTGGCCATGCATTGGAATGTTCTATACAGTGCAGCGCCCCAGAACTCTCCAAACACTGCCATGCTGCATCACATGCTTTGCTTGGCCATGCATTGGAATGTTCTGTGCAGTGCAGTGCTCCACAACTCTCCAAACACTGCCATGCTCCATCGCATGCTTTGCCTGGCCATGCATTGGAATGTTCTATGCAGTGCAGCACCCATGAACTCTCTAAACATTGCCATGCTCCATCACATGCTTTGCGTGGCCATGCATTGGAATGTTCTATGCAGTGCAGTGCCCCAGAAATCTCCAAACACTGCCATGCTCCATCACATGCTTTGCTTGGCCATGCATTGGAATGTTCTATACAGTGCAGCGCCCCAGAACTCTCCAAACACCGCCATGCTGCATCACATGCTTTGCTTGGCAATGCATTGGAATGTTCTGTGCAGTGCAGTGCTCCACAACTCTCCAAACACTGCAATGCTCCATCGCATGCTTTGCCTGGCCATGCATTGGAATGTTCTATGCAGTGCAGCACCCATGAACTCTCCAAACACTGCCATGCTCCATCACATGCTTTGCGTGGCCATGCATTGGAATGTTCTATGGAGTGCAGCACCCCAGAACTCTCCAAACACTGCCATGCTCCATCACATGCTTTTCTTGGCCAGGCATTGGAATGTTCTTTGCAGTGCAGCGCCCCAGAACTACTCTCCAAACACTGCCATGCTCCCTCACATGCTTTGCTTGGCCATGCATTGGAATGTTCTATGCAATGCAGCGCCCCAGAACTCTCAGAAATGGCCATGCTCCATCATTTGCTTTGCTTGGCCTTGCATTGGAATGTTCCATGCAGTGCAGTGCCCCGGAACTCTCCAACCACTGCCATGCTCCATCACATGCTGTCTAGTCCATGCTTGAATGTCCTATGCAGTGCCCCAGAACTCTCCAAACACTGCCATGCTCCATCACATGCTGTCTAGGCCATGCTTGAATGTTCCATGCAGTGCAGCGCCCCAGAACTCTCCAAACGCCGCCATGCTCCATCACATGCTTTGCTTGGCTGTGCAGTGGTTTGTCCTATGCAGTGCAATGCCCTAGAACTCTCCAAACACTGCCATGCTCCATCACATGCTGTCTAGGCCATGCTTGAATGTTCTATGCAGTGCAGTGCCCCGGAACTCTCCAACCACGGCCATGCTCCATCCATGCTTTGCCTGGCCATGCATTGGAATGTTCCATGCAGTGCAGTGCCCCAGAACTCTCCAACCATGGCCATGCTCTATCACTTGCTTTGCTTGGCCTTGCATTGGAATGTTCCATGCACTGCAGCGCCCAGAACTTTCCAAACACTGCCATGCTCCATCACTTGCTTTGCTTGGCCTTGCATTGGAATGTTCCATGCAGTGCAGCGCCCCAGAACTCTCCAAATACTGCCATGCTCCATCACATGCTTTGCTTGGCTGTGCAGTGGAATGTCCTATGCAGTGCAATGCCCTAGAACTCTCCAAACACTGCCATGCTCCATCACATGCTGTCTAGGCCATGCTTGAATGTTCTATGCAGTGCAGTGCCCCAGAACTCTCCAACCACGGCCATGTTCCATCCATGCTTTGCCTGGCCATGCATTGGAATGTTCCATGCAGTGCAGTGCCCCGGAACTCTCCAACCAGGGCCATGCTACATCACATGCTTTGCTTGGAGATGCATTGGAATGTTCCATGCAGTGCAGCACCCCAGAACTCTCCAAACACTGCCATGCTCCATCACATGCTTTCTTTGCCCATGCATTGGAATGTTCTATGCAGTGCAGAGCCCCGGAACTCTCCAACCACGGCCATGCTACATCACATGCTTTGCTTGGAGATGCATTGGAATGTTCCATGCAGTGCAGCACCCCAGAACTCTCCAAACACTGCCATGCTCCATCACATGCTTTCTTTGCCCATGCATTGGAATGTTCTATGCAGTGCAGGGCCCCAGAACTATCCGAACACCGCCATGCTCCATCACATGCTTTGCTTGGCCATGCGTTGGAATGTTCTATGCAGTGCAGTGCCCCAGGACTCTCCAAACACTGCCATGCTCCATCACCTGCTTTGCTTGGCCATGCATTTGCATGTTCTATGCAGTGCAGTGCCCCAGAACTCTCCAAACACTGCCTGCTCCATCACATGCTTTGCTTGGCCTTGCATTGGAATGTTCCATGCAGTGCAGTACCCCAGAACTCTCCAAACACTGCCATGCTGCATTGCATGCTTTGCTTGGCCATACATTGGAATGTTCTATGCAGTGCAGCACCCCAGAACTCTTCAAACACAGCCATGCTCCATCACATGCTTTGCTTGGACGTGCATTGGAATGTTCTATGCAGTGCAGCGCCCTAGAACTCTCCAAACACTGCCATGCTGCATCACATGCTTTGCTTGGCCATGCATTGGAATGTTCTATGCAGTGCAGTGATCCACAACTCTCCAAACACTGCCATGCTCAATCACATGCTTTGTTTGGCCATGCATTGGAATGTTCTATGCATTGCAGTGGTCCCAGAACTCTCCAAACACCGCCATGCTCCATCACATGCTTTGCTTGGCCATGCATTGGAATGTTCTATGCAGTGTTGTGCTCCACAACTCTCCAAACACTGCCATGCTCCATCACATGATGTCTAGGCCATGCTTGAATGTTCTATGCAGTGAAGTGCCCCAGAACTCTCCAAACACCGCCATGCTCCATCACATGCTTTGCTTGGCCATGCATTGGAATGTTCTATGCAGTTCAGTGCTCCACAACTCTCCAAACACTGTCATGCTCCATCACATGCTGTCCAGGTCATGCTTGAATGTTCTATGCAGTGCAGTGCTCCAGAACTCTCCAAACACTGCCATGCTCCATCGCATGCTTTGCCTGGCCATGCATTGGCATATTCTATGCAGTGCAGTGCCCCGGAACTCTTCAAACACTGCCATGCTCCATCACATGCTTTGCCTGGCTATGCATTGGAATGTACTATGCAGTGCAGTGCCCCAGAAATCTCCAAACACTGCCATGCTCCATCACATGCTTTGCTTGGCCATGCATTGGAATGTTCTATAGAGTGCAGCGCCCCAGAACTCTCCAAACACCGCCATGCTGCATCACTTGCTTTGCTTGGCCATGCATTGGAATGTTCTATGCAGTGCAGTGCTCCACAACTCTCCAAACACTGCCATTCTCCATTGCATGCTTTGCCTGGCCATGCATTGGAATGTTCTATGCAGTGCAGCACCCATGAACTCTCCAAACACTGCCATGCTCCATCACATTCTTTGCGTGGCCATGCATTTGAATGTTCTATGCAGTGCAGCACCCCAAAACTCTCCAAACACTGCCATGCTCCATCACATGCTTTTCTTGGCCAGGCATTGGAATGTTCTATGCAGTGCAGCTCCCCAGAACTCTCCAAACACTGCCATGCTTCATCATTTGCTTTGCTTGCCCTTGCATTGGAATGTTCCATGCAGTGCAGTGCCCCGGAACTCTCCAAACACTGCCATGCTCCATCACATGCTGTCTAGGCCATGCTTGAATGTTTTATGCAGTGCAGTGCCCCAGAACTCTCCAAACACTGCCATGCTCCATCACATGCTGTCTAGGCCATGCTTGAATGTTCCATGCAGTGCAGCGCCCCAGAACTCTCCAAACACCGCCATGCTCCATCACATGCTTTGCTTGGCTGTGCAGTGGTTTGTCCTATGCAGTGCAATGCCCTAGAACTCTCCAAACACTGCCATGCTCCATCACATGCTGTCTAGGCCATGCTGGAATGTTCTATGCAGTGCAGTGCCCCGGAACTCTCCAACCACGGCCATGCTCCATCCATGCTTTGCCTGGCCATGCATTGGAATGTTCCATGCAGTGCAGTGCCCCGGAACTCTCCAACCATGGCCATGCTCCATCACTTGCTTTGCTTGGCCTTGCATTGGAATGTTCAATGCAGTGCAGCGCCCAGAACTCTCCAAACACTGCCATGCTCCATCACTTGCTTTGCTTGGCCTTGCATTGGAATGTCCCATGCAGTGCAGCGCCCCAGAACTCTCCAAATACTGCCATGCTCCATCACATGCTTTGCTTGGCTGTGCAGTGGAATGTCCTATGCAGTGCAATGCCCTAGAACTCTCCAAACACTGCCATGCTCCATCACATGCTGTCTAGGCCATGCTTGAATGTTCTATGCAGTGCAGTGCCCCGGAACTCACCAACCACGGCCATGCTCCATCCATGCTTTGCCTGGCCATGCATTGGAATGTTCCATGCAGTGCAGTGCCCCAGAACTCTCCAACCATGGCCATGCTCCATCACTTGCTTTGCTTTGCCTTGCATTGGAATGTTCCATGCAGTGCAGTGCCCCGGAACTCTCCAATCATGGCCATGCTCCATCCATGTTTTGCTTGGCCATGCATTGGAATGTTCCATGCAGTGCAGTGCCCTGGAACTCTCCATCCACGGCCATGCTCCATCACTTGCTTTGCTTTGCCTTGCATTGGAATGTTCCATGCAGTGCAGCACCCCTGAACTCTCCAAACACCGCCATGCTCCATCACATGCTTTGCTTGGCCATGCATTGGAATGTTCTATGCAGTGCAGTGCCCCAGAACTCTCCAAACACCGCCATGCTCCATCACATGCTTTGTTTGCCCATGCATTGGAATGTTCTATGCAGTGCATTGACCGGGACCTCTCCAAACACTGGCATGCTCCATCACATGCTTTGTTAGGCCGTGCAGTGGAATGTTCTATGCCTCGTCATGTTCCAGATCATTCTATAGCCTCCTCGGGTTCCAGATCGCTTGGGCCCTGTCCTGGATTTCTTCTGAATTCTCTCTTCTCTCTTCCATTCCCAGAGCATCTGCAGTGGGTTTAACTACATAGACAAGTACTGCCCCGTGGCTGAGGACCCCTGCCGGATGGAGCCGCTGCACAGGAACCCTGGCGCGGACCCCAGTAACAACAGGCTGTCCTCCTTCCAGGACGTGGAGGATGCACTAAAGTGGAAGGACTTCGACACACCGCCCTTCAACATCTCCGCCAAGCGCAGCTTCCGCAACTGCCTGGAAGGTACCTGCCAACCCCACTCGCCCACAGTCGACTATCCTAGAGAGTGGGCTTCCTGCCATGACTCCTCACCTTGCCCCATCACCCTCCCAGCCCTGCATTTCAATGTGAATAACATGCAAGAATGCATAGGAAGCACGACTCGCACCCAGCATAGCGCATAGTCAGATCTCTTGGGCTTCTAGCCGCTGCACACAGCACATCTTTCATTGTGCTCTGAAACATCCTCTGCATATAGTAGAGGCAACTCAAGCTGTGCAACGTCACGCACGAGCAATGGCCACCTTCATTTTCTTGCATTTTGGCACCTGTAGTTGTGTACTTCTTGTGGCATAAAAACAAAGTGTGTGTGCAATAAGCACACAAGGCAGCATTAACTGCTCACACCACACGTATATTTGTGTATATGTGTAGGGTTTAGTTAGTTGCATTTACTCCCCAAGGTTAATGTCAGATTTGTGAGTCACTGTTTTTTTCCGGTTTTTATTTGTCCTGCCCTGGTCTATCTTCCAAGCCTGTTGCCTTGCTCTATTTGCCTTGGGTAGCCATGATGCTTCTCACTGATGAAGCCCAACGTGGCTGAAACATGCCTCGGGTATCTCTTGTTCACGTGCAGGAGGGATATGGCATAGCAGTTGGGGCTGGGCTGCTCCCGTAGGCGGCAGAATACAGACTGATATGCACATGGCTAGACCCCTCAAGTAAGGGAAGAGTGGAGACAGAAAAGGAGAAATGACAGCTGCCCATTGGAACTTCCAGTGGTCATGATTAATGTAACCCCTTCCTGTCATTTGCAAGATGGTTTTCACTCAGAGAAGGGACAGTGCAACGCTGACATCTGTTATTCTTGTCATTGCTCGAGGTTCTCTCCTCCTTTTTCTTGTGTGGGTCCGTTTGGTACTTTCTCACTTGTGCTTGGAGACCAGACCTTAACTGTCAGCCATTTTGTTTCCTCCCAACGTCCAGGCTTCATGGATCCAACCAATGGGGTGGTGAGGAGGAGAAGCATGCACAACCTCTTCCACATGTTCATGGGCGGGACCATGAGCCAGGTGCCGCTGTCCAGCAACGACCCCATCTTCCTTATGCACCATGCCTTCATCGACAAGTGAGTCCATGCTGTTTCCATGCTCGCTCAGTCTGTGCATGCTACTCACCGGGGAGTTAAGGGGGTCCAGGTCATACTCACGAGACCAAGTACTATTCGCGCCACTCAGGAACTGCTGGGGAATGCAGACAGCAGCCCTTTGCACGGGCATCGTCCCATGACCATTATGCAAAGCAACCTCCAGGGTGTCCACAGAGCTATGCGCCCACTAGGTGACAGAACTGCCAGGTGGTAGGAGGGGGGCTTAAGGCCTTGCACTTGTTGCTTCATGAGCGGTTCGGGAGTCTCCAATGGCAAGGGGCACGCCTAAATAACATACATGTGCGCCAATGTACCACCAAGAGTGTGTGTATGTTTGCGTGAGTCTCTGTGTGTGTGCAGACATGTATACATGTAATATGCATGTGTACAATGTATCTGCTTTTATGTGTGTGGTTGAGAGAGAGGTGGTGTGTCTGTTCATGAGTCAGTGTGTGGGCGTGCATACATGAGTGTATGTTTTGGTTCATGTGTTTCAATATACCAGCCTCTGTGTGTGTGGTGGAGGGTGACAGAGAGGGAGGTGGGGTGTATGCTTGTGTGGCTATGTGTATGTGTGTGTGTGTGTTTGTATTCATGCAGACGTGTTTATGTAACAGTGTATGTGCGATGGTTTGCATACATAGCTTGTTTAAGAGATGCTAACTGTGTTGGCATGTTTACATGAATGTCTTATTAAATGGTCCACGTTTGTGCGTTTGTGCATGCAATTGTTAGTTTGCTTGTGTGTGTACATATTTATCTGTGTGTCATGTGTGCAGGTGCATGAGATTGTGTTTGTGTGCGCACACATGTAGGTTTATAATGCCAGCCCCCAGAAGCTCATGGTATCTCAAGCTCTGGTTCTCTCTAGGTTGGACTATTGTAACAGCATCTTTCTAAATGTACCTGCCTCTACTCTCCGCCCTGTGCAACTCATCCAGAACAGGGCTGCGAGACTTGTCCTTGGCTTCAAGCCCTGGGATCGTAATTCTCCAGCTCTGAAATCTCTCCATTTGCTCCCAGTGGATGCGAGAATTTAATTCAAAACCCTCTGCATTGTCCACAAGGCTTTCTGGGGCTTGGGTCCAAAATACCTTCAGCTATTCCTCCGAAAATACCTCCCCTCTTGAGCTCTTCACTCCTCTACCTCTAACTCCCTCAGGGTCAGTCGTTTTTCAAAGAAACGAGCTGGGGGTAGATCTCTCTTCGGCTGGGGTATCCCTTTGGAACAGCCTCCCTGCCACTCTAAAACTTGAGGAGAACCATCTCCGGTTCCGGAAGCATTTCAACACCTTCCTCTTTGCTTCTGCCTTCGCTCCCCTCTCCCCTGCTCATCTGTTCTCTCTTGGCACCGTGCACCTTGCCACCCTCTTTCCTCCGGTCCCAGGTACCTGCTCACCCTGCCGCCCTTCTGCAAGCCACCCCCTGCACTGGGGCCTGTATCTGTACCCATACAGCCCCCCCCTTTTCCTTCCTGCAATTATTAGACCTACCCTGTCTGCTGCCCTAAACCAAGCACTTGCACATTTCTGGCTGCACTACCACTGTTTGTGCCTTTATTATTTATTTATTTATAATTATTTATCTATTTCTCCTCTGCTTCGCACTTTCCACTTCTCCCCCCTTCCATGCACTTTTCCCCTCCCCCTCTCCCAAGCAATTGCGCATTCTCAATGTCACTGGGCCTAGTAAGATCGTTGTTTTTTTCTCCCCTGTTTCCCTCCCTTGTCTTTTTACGCTCTGAAACTTTTGTGTATGAGCGCGATAGAAATAAAATATGAATATTAATATCTGTGTGTGTGTGTGTGTGTGTGTGTGTGTGTGTGTGTGTGTGTGTGTGTGTGGTGTGTGTGTGTGCGTGCGTGTGTGCGTGTGTGTGTGTGTGTGTGTGTGTGTGTGTGTGTGCGTGCGTGCGTGCGTGTGTGTGTGTGTGTGTGTGTGTGTGTGGTGTGTGTGTGTGTGTGTGTGTGTGTGTGCATACGTGTTTGAGATAGTGTTCTTACATGTGCAGTACATATGTGCAGGGCATGCTGCATATGGGTATATGTGTGTGCAGGCACGTGTTTCTCTCCTCCTCACTCTATGTTCTGAACCCCTTCCTTGTGTCTAGGTCATGCCCACCATGGTGCCATCTCCCACTGGCATCTAGGATTCAGAGTTAATGCTTCTCTTCTCTTCCCCTGCAGAATATTGGAGCTGTGGATGGAGAAGACGAATGCTACCAGCGAGACCTATCCCCAGAACAACATTTTTGGGCACGGCCCAGAAGACAACATTGTGCCCTCCATGCCACCAGTGAGGATTAAGGACTATTTTCAAAGTACGAAAGTGTTTGGGTACACATATTCCAATTATACGCCTCATGCCAACGGTTCACCTAACTCACAATACTGAACCCTGAGGCCCTGGAGAGACAACCTTCTTCAACGTGCTATCTTCACTTCTCTTAAACTATCTCAAGGAACCATCAGATAATTTCCAGACAAGCCCTCCACATGAGGTGAGGCCTCAGCCAGAGCCTCAGCTCTCGTGTCGGCACGTGTGGTCTTTGGTAGGTTTAGATGAAGTTGGGGAGAAGGTTTAGATGAAGTTGGGGAGAGAACCTGTGAAAGGATTGATATGGCCTGTCTCTGAGCAATTCAGCCTTAAGGACATAGCCCCCTCCAATAACAGAGCCCTGTACTCTCCAGAGAGCCTCATAACTGTAGGGGGCAGTAGAGAGCTGCACTAGCAACGTCGCATCCACGTTCTACCTGCTTCAACAGCTTCTCCACTACCTGGGAAATTGTAAGTTGCGGGAGATAACATTTTTCTGCATTTGCTGTACGTTGGAGGGCATGGCAACATGCCTGCAAGACCATAATATGTTTATTTTTTGGCGTAAATATTCTTCCGTTGACATAGGGAACACCTGCCCAGTCCTGCATACACACACCTACCTCACTAGTCCTTGTCTGCTCTGGGCAGTGCTTCCAGACCGGTCCAGCCATGCCGCTGTCACGGCACTGTTAGAGTTCCTTTGGACAATAAGCCAATTATCTATTTCCTCTACCTGCCCCTCAGTGGCAGCTGCTGTAAAGCTGGACATCATGACTTTAAACCTGATTCCTGTACTTTTACTCAACCAACTAGTAGTTTTTAAAGTTATTGTCGGTCGTTCATGTTTGTTTGTCATTGCATTTACTCACTGTATTTCCTTGAATGTTTTATGTATGTGTTTTTTATAGCGCTTTCCCTCTAGCTTGAGCTGGAGCGTTATACATTATTTCAATAAATTATTATTTGCTGCAAGTGCACCTTAGCTCTCTATGCGATTATTTAGCTGGTACATATCTCAGGCTGCCTGCCTTATGAACTTGTTTGTATGTCTCTGTGCTGTCGTTCACTGAAGTATTGAAGCGGGCGGCAGCAGCTTCCTGGTCCGAGCCGCCCAACTTTGGAACTCTCTCCCCTTAACATTAAGAACTAATCAATCCTTACACAACTTTAGGAAAAATATGAAAAACAGGCTCATTACTAACGATGCTCCCTAGAATCTGTCGTGCTCTCTGTCTCCACCTGCTGGTGGCTATGCCTGCTTCTGGAGCCCTGTGCAGGGGCATACCTAAGGAAGCCACACAGCACCGTGGACATCCATGAACTGCTGAGTGAAAGCCTCCGGCAGAATTCATTCTCAATGGAAACCCTCACCAGAAGCAACCCACAAGAAAGCCCCCAGGACCTTAGAAACCCCCCACAAAAACCTCTCTGTACTCCCTCATTCAAGCTCCGTCCAGTAGAGAGAGGTCACACAGCAAGCTCAGGAGTCTGTGAAATGCATCAAGCTCCATAACAGCTAGTATGGCTTCAGGCCCACAAGAGGCATTTAACACATGTTAGTGCCATGTCCAATGTAGCGTCAGGGGCTTGAGGGCCAGGGTGGTGTTTAAGGGGTTCACGGTCAGTTATGAATGTATATGCTGAACAATTAAAAATATCAAGGCTTACTAGCATATAATAGAAATACGCCAGTTACAAGGTCAATGTTACAATTGTATTTGTTAGCAAGTGGCCATTTGGTTCTCAACACCCCACAATGTGTGCACGTAGACACTGTGAGATGAGAGACTACAGAACATTCCAAAAGTACACATATTTATAGAAATCCTTCACAGCCTTGAACACATCGTCCAGGCCCACTACACATAATACATAACCTAGGGTTCATGACCTAACTACATTACTAATTCATATTTAAACATCATAGAATAATTTGCTGTTTTCCATCAAACAATTGACATGTTTTCCAAATACAAGACACAAGGTAACATTCCTCATTTTACTCGCTTATATCTGACTACCATTTGTTTTTTGAGTTTAAAGTCAGTTAGTTGCAAGGAGAGAAACCACGGTTTTCTGCAGAAGAGCACGTTCAGCTATTCATTATTCTACTTTACTGTTTGAACAGGGAAGGTACTAAATTACTGATTAGTACAGATTTGTTTAGCTTCAAGGTTACTTCAGTGCTGGATAACCAATCCATTTTAGCAGCTTCAACATTCTTATCTAGGTTAACATCATAAAGCATCACAAAGTTCATCTTGCTCTGTTGAAGCTGAAAACACAAGTTCTGAACATGGAAAAGAAAGCAGGAGGTGATGAAAATGGTGGACAACTCAAAATGGGCGGCATAGTCAGCCTGTTCAGGTTCATTCAATGTCATATTGCAGTGTGATGCGAATGTGCTTAGGACAATATTTACTATCAGGCGGTATTATAGAAAATATATTTTCACAAACTCTCCATTTGGCCTAAGCTAAGAGCATTATTCAAACATAAATCTCATCCAATGAACATTTATCATCATCAGAACATCCTGAATCATCATTTTCATAAACATTGATTGCCATGAATTCCTTTATGGTGACATCCTGCATTACCAAGGCATTAGTAACATTTTCCTGCAGATGTGTATTAGTTTCTAGTTTACCAATGGCTTGTGCACAGCTTCCCCCTATCATGGAACAACTGGCAGGAAGACACTGCATGCAGCTACAACAAAAAAGTACAATGCTAAGAATCACCATCAGAACTGCAAATATTTTCCAGCCCCAAGTTCGTAACAGGTCCCAGAACCATGTGCCAAACCAGCAGTCTGTCTTATTCAAAAAATGGCATGTCTGGCATTCATAGTCATCAAGAGGGTGTTGTCATGATAACCCCCTCTATATCGGTGGTCCCAAAGACCAAGAGTATGCGAATGCACATATGGTGGAGACATGGTAGATAAACTTGCAGTCAGCAATAGAGTATCAAGTGGATGCATACTTTCCAAATACCAAAATACGAGTGTCAATGTAATTACAATACAAGCTGTTATTATGATCTGTATCCTTTTAGTCCTAGGAGACCATTGCCTTTGCCTTTGATGGACAGGCCTATTGTCGGCAAAATGGTCAATGTTATCATTAGTACGAGCAGCCCCAATCACAGGCATAGTTTCTCAGTGTCCGTCAAGAAGCCTCACTGTTAGGCCTTTTCTTTTCCATTCATCCGTTGGTGGCACTTCACTACGTGGCCAATCTTGCTTGATGGTAACTTAGCCAGTCCCTGCCTCTTATCGTATGCAGAAGAGGAATGATGAGGGACTGGCTCAATGTTGGTTTCTTGTAGGTTTCTTGCAGCTGCAGAATCCTAGCCACACTTTCCTATTCTATTACATTAACATAATGTCAAGCCTTAAATCTAAATCCTGTTTTGTGGTCGTAAATTGTACCTTGAAACTCCAAGAACAGTATTGTCAGAAAACAGTGCGTTGTCGCTCTCTGAAAAGGATGCAGAAGCAACATCGGTCGAAGAAGAAAATGAAGAAGAAGCTGCGGTCTGCCCAGGACCTATGGGCTCAGGAAGCAATTTTGTAGTAAACTTGGAGTGTTGGGATCATCAATTTCCTTATCATCCCCTTTATCATACGACAAAGTAAAATGAACTATTTTCACATGCGTTGCGTGAATCCAGTGTCGCTTGCCGTTCACTCGTACAGCTGTTTGCGTAGCCAAAAGGATCTGGTAGGCCTCCTTCCAGCGAGGTGCAAGACAGGTGCCCCTCTCAATAATTCTTCACCAAGACCCACTCGCCGGGTCAGGGTCGGTGACCTGGACCCTCATATTTTACAGGGAGGGCAGCTCGTACCTGTTGGTGAATCAAACGCAAGTTTGAGTCAACGGATCACAATAATCAGACAAAAGCAGATATTGGATGTCCCTCAATTGTTTTGGTCTTGGTGCATTCCATACAATGGCTGGTCTCCCCATGACAATCTCATAGGGGGAGAGCCCTGTCTTTGATTGTGTGGTCGCCCGCATCGATAGCAAGGCTATTGGTAAAGCGTCAGGCCATTTCAGATTGCTGTGTGCACATACTTTAGCAAGTTTATTCTTTAAAATAACTACCCTTTGGTGTTCCCTTTCCGATGTTATGGTTAAACATATACAACTCTGAACCAAGCATTCAGCAGCTTTCTGGATATTCGCATTATGCCAGACGGGATCTAACTGTTAACAAATGTATTTAGCACATATGTGCGTTGGGCCATGAGCCATGGAAACTATAGCAGTAACATAGGCATTGGGCAGCATCTATCTGTTACGCTCACCTGGTATCCACAGGAACGCCACCCAGCCGGGTTACTCGCTGGTATGCTTCTCAGCTTTGCCCTGATGTGGTCTGCAGGGAAGGTTCTGCCTGAAAATACAGGAGGACTGTGTTCAAGACTGACCGACTGGGGTAAGTATCCTCCCTCCACCCCGTATGATTTCAGTCTCTCTGGCGCCCTCTCCTCACCTTGTGGTAGAATTAGACGTGCTGTCTGTCCTGCCTTCTTTGCAGGGGCGCATTGTCTTTCATGTGTGAGTGCGGTCCAGTTACTTCACTGACGCTGGCCCGTTTGATATTGTTGATATAGGTCTTATTGCTGTTCTTTAGTTTTGTTGCTATCCTGCATGCCTTTCTTTGTTTAAAATGTCTCTCTTTTCTCCCTTAGGTATGCAGAGCTTCAGTGCTGCAAAATGGCTTGGTTGAGCCCCGCTGGTAAATGATGGTGCATTAAGAGCACTATGATACGGTAAGTAAGCGCTATGCGCAGCGCTGCAAAGTCTTGTCTTTGCTAACCTGTGTTTTCCTTCCTTGTAGGTCGCAGTGTTCTTCAGCGCGAGTGGAATGTCCGGAGTGGTGCCAGCTGAGAGGCGACCAGCCAGGTAAGCCTTTTGAGCAGTTCGTAACTTGCAAATGTCTCTACTGCTTTCTTTAATGTTGCCTCTATCTTCCTCTTTCAGGTTGTTCTGTCCGGGAGGTGGGCAGATTCGAGGAAGCTGTTCTCAGTAGCTGCGAGTGCTTAAAGATAAAGACTACAGGTAAGATGCTGCTGCTAATGATGTTCCTTTTGTCTCCTTGCAGGTTCTGCTTCTCCGAGGTTCGAGGGAATAGCTGGACACGGTGAGCGTCACGCTGCAAGCTGCAAAGTAACGCGAAGCGTGTTGTCTTGCTCGGGTGTGTTTTAAATAGCCCCAACAAAATAGTCTAGGTAAAGTAGTTCCTAGGCTACCACACCCAAAAGACTAGACCGCATAGCTTGGTTCTTAGGAACCAAGCTATGTGGATGCCTCCATGTTGGCTGACAATACAATAAAATAGTTCCCAAGAACATTGTTTTTCATGGTGTATGAGCCTGGTGCCATAGGCAACAGGACTGGCCCCATGAGGGCTTTTGAAGAGGATGCCAGGCTCTAGAGGCCCGAGTCCTGACTCCACCTGGCCAATGGGTTTGCCAGAGGGGGTTTTGGGCGAGGGTCGTGACAGCACTTCCCCCTAAGGCCCCTCCCATGGTGTTCCTTCTGTCTGGCCCAGGTTTGGTTGGGAAGTTCCGATTGAATTTCCTGATTAGACGTGGTGCGTGGATATTCTCACTGGGCTCCCAGGATCTATCTTGTGGTCCAAATCCTTTCCAATCGACGAGATATTATAGCTTGGTCCTAGAGTATTTAGATTGCAAGATATCTTTGACTTCGAATTCTGGTTCTCCGTCAACAAGTATGGGCTTAGGTGGTGTCCTAATCCGTGTGCCGGGTTGCATTGGTTTCAGGAGGGACACATGGAATACCGGGTGGATGTGTAGATTAGGTGGTAAATCCAGTTTCAGGGCTGCTGGGTTGATAATTGCCTTAATGGTATAGGGTCCTAAGAATCTGGGATGAAAGGTCCAGGGTTCCCTTGATGGGTACGAATTTAGCGGCTAACCAAACTTTGTCTCCTACTTGATAATCAGGGGCCTTTTTCCGGTGTTGCTCGGCGAATCTCTTTTGTTTTTCTTTGGCATGAATAAGGTGTTCCTTTGCCCTCTTGAAAGCCTGAGTAATGGTTGTTTGTAGAGTCTTTACCGCTGGCATTTTCAAGCTGGCTGGAAGGTCTATTTCAGAGGTACGTGGATGTCTGCCATAAAGGGTATAGAAGGACGTTTGTCCCGTGCTTGAATGCAAAGAATTGTTATATGCATATTCGGCTATCCATAGTAGGTCTTTCCAATTCCTTTGTTCGTGGTGCAGCATGCACCGTAAATATTGCTCGAGTGTCTGATTGGTTCTCTCGGTTTGGTCGTCCGTTTGTGGATGGTGACTGATAGATAGCCGAACGTCGATCTGCGCCATTGCACAACATTTTTTCCAGAAGTTTGAAACAAATGGCTCCCTCGATCAGAGTCCAGAACCGAAGGGAAGCCATGTAGCCTAACCACACCCTCCAGGAATACTTTTGCTAAAGTGGCTGCGTCTGGGAGGCCTTTGAGAGGAATAGAATGGGCCATCTTCGAGAATAAGTCCACAACTACAAGGATGGTGTTGAACCCTTGGCTTGGAGGTAGATCAGTGATGAAGTCAAGGGAAAGAGTGTGCCATGGAACTGGAAGAATGTCCAGTGGTTGTAGGAGACCAGATGGTTTTTGTTTCTGAGATTTATTTTGTGCGCAGACACCGCAGGACTGAATATACTGAATGATGTCCTTATGCCAGGTGGGCCACTAAAAGTTCTCTTTCACTTTAGCTAGGGTTTTGGCGATCTCAGGATGCCCTTCCATCAGTGAATCATGATAGTTTCAAATAATATGCTGTTCTAATTCCTTGGGTTCATATAGACGATCCCTAAAAAAGGGTAGATTGTCCTTGATGGTAAATATTTCTCCTTGAGTTTGCCATGCGAGGTAGGCATCAGAATTCATTGTCCGTTCGATTTCTTTTCGTAGTTCTGCTTGTGTTAAGGCTCTTGTGATACCCAAGAGTTTGTCTTCAGGTATAATAGGTACTGGGTCTGGAGTTGCATATACTATTTCATCTATGCCCATGTGAGATAAGGCATCCGCCGTTCCGTTTCTGACTCCTGGTCGAAATGTGATTACATAATCATATTCAGCGAAGAAAAGGGCCCACCCTAATTGGTGCAAGGACTGGGCCTTGGCTGTTTTGAGATATTGCAGGTTTCGGTGGTCTGTGATGACTGTAATTGTGTGTCTGGCCCCCAGAAGGTAGTGCCTCCAGGCTTTAAAGGCGGATTAGATAGCCAGGAGTTCCTTGTCCGTGATAACATAATTAATCTCTGGTGGTGAGAACCTTTTCGACCAGAAGGCCACAGGATGTAGCTGGCCGGTTTCTGGGTCTCTCGTGAAAGGACAGCCCCCATTGCGAGACTGGACGCATCAGTTTCAACAATATAAGGGAGGTCTGGACGAGGATGTCACAGGATTGGAGTGGAGGTAAACCTTTGTTTAAGTTCCTGAAAGGCTTCTTCTGCTTCTTCGGTCCAAGCAAACTTTTTATTGTTTTTTTGTAATAGTACTGTGATTGGGTGCACAACCTGAGAGAAGTCTGGGATGAACCGGTGGTAGAATTTTGCAAAGCCCAACATGCTTTGTACCCCTTTCAGTGACGTCGGTGAAGGCCATTTCAGAATGGCATCTACCTTGTGCACGTTCATTCTGATGCCTCCTGGAGTAAGGATAAAACCAAGAAATTCTACTTCGGTGACGTGAAAAAAGCATTTTTCAATCTTGCAAACAAGCGATATTGAAGGAGCTTGGTGAGGACTGAACGAACGTGCCTGACATGATCTTGTTCCGAAGCTGAGTATACTAAGATGTTGTCTATGTACAGTAAGGTGCACACATCAATTAACTCCCATAAGACGTCATTCAAGAAATACTGGAATGCTGCAGGAGCATTGCATAACCCGAAGGGCATTATTTGATATTCTAACAAGCCATACTTAGTACGGAAGGCGGTTTTCCATTCATCTCCTTTTCGGACTCGGACCACGTGGTACGCTCCTCGAAGGTCCAATTTGGTATAAATATGGGCATCTTTAACTTGGTCTAGCATCTCAGGGATAAGTGGCAAGGGGTAGCGGTTCTTCACAGTGATCTGGTTCAATGTGCGGTAGTCAATACAGGTTCTCAAGTCTCCTTCCTTTTTTGGTACGAGGAACAAAGGACTGGCTGCACAGGATTTCGAAGAACGGATAAATCCGTTTGCAAGGTACTGGTTTAAAAAGGATTTCAAATGAAGGTTTTCTGGTTCTGTGAGAGCGTAGATCCTGCCGCAAGGGATTTGTGCACCAGGAACAAGGTCGATCTGACAGTCATAGGGCCTGTGCAGCGGCATTGTATTGGCTTGGTCCTTTCGGAAAACATCCTGGAAATCATGGTATTCACTTGGCAAGGTATTAGTTGCTCCCAGGGTTCATACTGTCGCTCCGGGAGTCATGGGGATACAGACATCGGGTTTCTCCTCTTGGTAATAGCAGGGAGCGGAGCAGTCACCGGGGAATGTTCATTTTCGTGCCCACCAGTCTATCAAAGGGTTGTCAGCAACCAACCATGGCATCCCTAGTATTAGCCTGAACTGAGGTGCCTTGATGAGATCGAATGAAATAGACTCCCGATGTCCATCCTGGCACAGCAAGGTTACCCTGGCTGTGCACTGGGTTACTGGTCTGGAAGCGATTTCTGTCCCATCCACAGTGGTTACCTTGTCTATAGTTGGCTTAGAACACAAAGGAAGCCCCATCTCTGCTGCCAGTTCTTGATCAATATAATTTCCAACTGCTCCGCTATCGATGTATGCTTCAACGGCATGCATTCTTGACGACTGTTGGTGGTTAATTAAGATCACTGGTATGGCAGGTCAGCAACTCTTTATTCTCACTCGACAAACAGACCTCTACGTTTGTCGAGCTTGGTAGTTTTCCGATACCTTAGCTTCATCCTTCTCTGTGGCCCCGACTGTTCTTCTTGGGGGTTTTACTGGACAGTCCTTCAGGAAATGTCCTGTTTTCCCACAATACAAACAAAGCTGTTGTTGTCTTCTTTTGTCCCGCTCTTGTTTTGTTAATGGAGGCTGTATCCCTCCAATCTGCATGGGTTCTACAGCATTTTCAGATACAGGGGGTGTGTTTTCCCCTTGGTCGAACATACACGGTCCGAGGGTCCGTCTTAGACCGAAAAGATTGTAGTTCGGGAGGATATCTTGCGCTCACACCATACACTTGATCTAAGTTTTAAATTTTTACAAGTCCAACATCATTATTCATAAAGTCACTCCAAGTGTTCCTTCAATATGAATTTTTATTCTTCTAGGGAAAAACAGAGCCGACACGTGTTTCGACCACCGGTCGTTCTCAAGGCTGTACAAAATTATACATTCATTCAATATATACATTTTTCAAAAACCATACCATATTGTGTCACATGTCAGGTCAGGATGATGGAAAATTCACGGCATAATCAAGAATTTCAATCGGTGTTTAAAGAAAAAAACAAATTTAAGACCACAAATTAGTGTCTCAATCAAAATATCTCTGTTTGATCAACGAAAATAGAGAGTTATTATCTGTATCCCACAATTAGATCCACTAATGTATCCATTATCAAATTAAATTAAACTGAGTCAGCATAAAAACAAATAGACTGCAATATATAAACTTCATGCATGGTTAGTTACTCCAAAATAAGAAACTTGTTCCCAAACACCTTGTGAAGCCATTCCAACATGACCAAAATGTGAGCTGCCAAAATAAAGGTATAAGTGAGTCTTAAATGTTATTAGTGCTTTGTTAAACAGTGTTACTATAATCGGTGCTTACCCCATGTACACTACCTATATCTCTTAAATTTGAGATCTCAATGTCAAATGATCACAGTTGATCTTATGTTGAAAATTCAGAGTTCCAATCCTATATAGAGAAAACCTTGAATTATTATACTTTAGTATGTAGAACTGAAATGCCATAAACTATATTCATAAATGATTGGAAATGCTCACCCACCAGTACGGGTGAGTCTATTAGTCAAATGAGTATTGGAAATTCCTGTAGTCTTATAATTGTGAGTTCTAGGCTCCAAAATTCAAAAATTACCTACAAAAAACACAATGGGCTCAACTTAGTACAAGTATCTATGAGTCCCATCTCTTTTACTTCATTCACTTGCTCTGGTAATCTCAGTAATAGGCTCCAATCTGTACCATTATATCAAAAACATCACCTCCCTCCAACTATCTTTTTCCTTTATCAGTCAAAAAATATATATGTAATGAGTTCATCTTGATCCTAGTATCAAAAAAACCATCACCTTCTTTAAACCACTTGTTGACACTATCACAATCTATCACTTTCCCCACAACAGTTAAATTGAGACACAGTAAACAGACCCTTTCCCTCTCAAAATTGGCTTTGGCTTATACATACCATTTATTGGGCTTGATCCCAATCTATGTTCATTTACCTTCACAAAAAGGGGGGGATCGCATGCATTACTGCCTCCTTTTTAAATGCTTTCAGGCTGATTCATGTAATTCCTCACAAAAGTGTCGCACGCGGCTGGCGCACAGCGTGCCCGTGCGAATGTCTGCGCCAGCCGCGTGCGATAAAATCAATTTCCGCGCACAGCGTATTCATGGATTCTTGCCTCCAAAAGCAGACGTGGCGCAGAGTGGCGCAGCGACCCTGCAGCAGCGCCAGTTACGCCCCCAAGAACGCCCTCGCGCAAGGAAAAACCATCAAGATCGCAAAACCATCGCAAGGGCTGTGCCAACCCTGTACCAGTTTACCGGACTGGCAAACAGCAAACGCAATGCGGGGAACATGTATTACGGGTTTCGGGAACACGCGTGCGCGAGAAGTTTCACACGCGATCTGGCCTGGGGGAGCGTGTGCGTGTATTTCAGAGGTGCGCGAGAAATTTCACACGCGAACGGGCTGGGTGCGTGTATTTCAGGGGTGCGCAAGAAGTTCCACACGCGATTGGCCTGGGCGTGTGTATTTCAGGGGTGTGCGAGATGTTCCACACGCGATTGGGCTGGGCGCGTGTATTTCACGGGGGCGCGTGAAGTTCCACACGCGATCTGGCCTGGGGGAGCGTGTGCGTGTATTTCAGAGGTGCGCGAGAAGTTTCACACGCGAACGGGCTGGGTGCGTGTATTTCAGGGGTTCGTGAGAAGTTCTGCACTTGATTGGCCTGGGCGCGTGTATTTCAGGGGTGCGCAAGAAGTTCCACACGCGATTGGGCTGGGCGCGTGTATTTCAGGGGTGCGCTTGAAGTTCCACACGCGATTTGGCCTGGGGGAGCGTGTGCGTGTATTTCAGAGGTGCGCAAGAAGTTTCACATGCGAACGGGCTGGGTGCGTGTATTTCAGGGGTGCGCGTGAAGTTCCACACGCGATCTGGCCTGGGGGAGCGTGTGCGTGTATTTCAGAGGTGCGCAAGAAGTTTCACACGCGAACGGGCTGGGTGTGTGTATTTCAGGGGTGCGCGAGAAGTTCCACACGCGATTGGGCTGGGCGCGTGTATTTCAGGGGTGCGCGTGAAGTTCCACACGCGATTTCAGCAGGGTACGTGTATTTCAGGGTTGCGCGAGAATTTTCACACGCGATTTCAGCAGGGTACGTGTATTTCAGGGGTGCGCGAGAAGTTTCACACGCGAACGGGCTGGGTGCGTGTATTTCAGGGGTGCTGGGGAGTCCTACATGTGATTTGGCAGTGTGGGTCCTCCCAGGTGTTCCCTGTACACCCTCCACGGCCCCTGCAGGCAGCCCACACCACAGGGGACTACCCTGCATCCCTGGTCATGTCCCGCAGGCAGCCCACCCAACATGGGCATGCCCCCCAGCAAAGGCACATGTCTCCTTGCACTAATGATCATCAACTCATGTCCCCTTGCACCCCCACCCCCAGCATTGCGGGGCACCTGCCAGCAGGCCCCCACTCATGTCCCCCTGCACCCCCACCCCCCAGCATTGCGGGGCACCTGCCAGCAGGCCCCCACTCATGTCCCACTCATGTCCCCCTGCACCCCCACCCCCCAGCATTGCGGGGCACCTGCCAGCAGGCCCCCACTCATGTCCCACTCATGTCCCCCTGCACCCTCACCCCCCAGCATTGCGGGGCACCTGCCAGCAGGCCCCACTCATGTCCCACTCATGTCCCCCTGCACCCCCACCCCCCAGCATTGCGGGGCACCTGCCAGCAGGCCCCCACTCATGTCCCACTCATGTCCCCCTGCACCCCCACCCCCCAGCATTGCGGGGCACCTGCCAGCAGGCCCCCACACATGTCCCCCAGCCAACATGTCATCACAATCTAGATCCCTGGCCCTTATGGTCAGCCTCCAAATGCAAAACACCCCCCCGAGTATTGCATCCACCCACTCAGAAATGGCAATAACATGATAGAACCCCAATTGCAAGTTTGGAAACGAACACATGTCCCTCACATACACACAATGGGTGTCAGTGAATCTCAAAACCCATATCATGATATGCATGAAAGCAATGAGATGATACTACACATTGAAGTTTGATGAAAAAAATGTATTAAAAACAGCATAAATGGAATTAAAAATAAACAAATGACAATGGGAATCAAAAAACAAAAGCAGCATGTCCGTAAAATAATGAAAAACCACAAATAATAATCCAAAGGAAAGGTGTCCAAATTCACAGTTCAAGAAAGTAAATCCAAGGTAAAAACAAAACCGAAAACCATTGCTCCATGGATAAATACAAAAAAATAACTAAAATCCAACCGTCAACTATATACAGATAAACAATCCAGGGACCATGATCCCAACTGAAGAAATGAAACCTATATAAAAATACTACCTAATAAAAAAACTATATACAAAAATTTGATCCATTGTCCAAAAGGTCCAAAATAAAGAAAAAAGCAAAGGAAACCTAACACTAACTACATAACTATTTACAAGAGCAGCGGGCTAGTCCGACGGCTCACTGGTTGTTGACATGGGCCAGGGCATCATCGAACTCCTGTTCAATGGCTTGGAGGCGGGTATGTTCCCTGGCCCGAGGTCTCGCAGGGACAATGCAGTGTCCAGCTCCAACTCCCTGCGAAGACCCTCGAGGCACTCAGCCCGCCTCAGCGCCCTCCGCATGGAGTCCTCCGCCCTGACCATTGTGAGCCGTTCCTCCTCTGCCCGCTGCCGCTCCGCACCTATCTGCTGGCCCAACCGCTCCCACACGGAAGCCACTCCCATTCCAGGGTTCTTCTGCCCTCTGGCCGATGCCTGCCCCCCTGATGTTGATGGCCCCAAGCCATGATGCCTCCCACGTCGAGCCTGCCGCTGCCTCCGACGCAACTGCCTGTGCCAGCATGACGGCATCCAGGCTGATGGAATCCACCGATGCCGTCGTGTACGTGCCCTGCCCGATGATGCCGTCACATCCTCCATCTGCTGGGGTCCAGTTGCTGGTGTGTCCACCCCTGCTGGACCTCCGACTCCCGACTGTGGCAGGGATGGGATCCCCACCGAGGTGGCTTCATTGGTCGGGGCAGGTCCACAGGGGGCCCTGGTGGCATCTAGGCCGGAAGACGGCATGGAGTACGACTGGCGCATAGCCTCCACAGAGGAAGAGAGGGTCGCCAGAGTGCCCGACACATGTACGAGACCCCCGACCATGACCGCTCCCAACTGGGCCACGTTGGCACGGTGCTCTTCGTGATGAGGTGCGTGCTCCCCCCGGGAAGCACGCACCTCATCACGAATGACAGCCGTGCACAACGCGACACCAATCAGGACCTTCTCCATACGGCCACGGGTCCCCTCGTCCGCAGGTGGAGGGGAGTCAGATGACATGGACATCCCCCCTACCTGCGGACGGGCCTGGGATGGGGCATCCCTGCTGATGCATGGTGGTGCAGTCACAGTGTCAGGGACAGTGACATGCACAGGCACCTCCACGGCGACTTGTGCTGCCTCCTGCCCCTGCCCCTGGACTGCACCACTTGCACCAGCAGGGATGCCCCACCAGGCCCCATGTGCGGCTCAGTAGCGGCCTCCTCCTCCTCTGTGGAAACCACCAACCTGGATGGCTCCACACCGTCTTCTGCCATTGCAAGCCTCTGTGGGGGCTCACCCACCCCTTCCGCTGCAGCCGTGGGGGCATCCCCGCCGCTCAGCTCCACAGCGCCGTCTCCGCCCTCTTCTTCACTTGCCGCTGTGTAGAGGGAGACATGGAACACAAGCATCAGGGTACTGTACAATGGTCCCCTAGACAGGAAGCAATAGCAGATGAGTGGCACTGTCAAAGATCACTTCCATCATGTCCCTCCACAACACATGGGTCAGTGCAGGCAAAACACATGCAGTAATAGGCATGGCACATGCTATGGACATAAGCAAACATGTCAAAGGGACTCTTGAAGCATACAATGTTGTTTTTGGACTCACATGTATCATGGGTCATGCCTGTCACATGCACACACTTCAACGTACTTTCATCCATCTGGACTCGTACACCCCAGACACAGTGGATGCAAGGATAACTAGGCTGCATCAGTGATTCTGAACATTGTCACAGACATGTGTCATGCATCCATGGCATTCACAAGTCACAGACACGCAGGTCAGAAACACAGACATGGACACCATACATGTACATGGCATCAGCACCCATCCCTCACCCCCACCCATGTCCAGGAACAGAGACTGGCATGCTCTCATGTGTCCATTCCGCATAGGGCTCCCCATGTTGCATTTAAACACATACACCAACCGTGTGCTTCACACATTACTGGTCTCACATGCATGACCATGATGTCCATGCACACACACGTGTACATGGCCTATGTCACACATACAGGCAAGTATCAGACAACCAGCACACTGCAACATGCCCTGTCTCACACAGCAATGCTTGGCCACTTACCGCTCGACTTCAGACGGGTCTGCCTCTCAAGGATCTGGGCATGGAGCGCTGGGCGTACGCGTTCCAGGACCCATGGTACTCATGCTGCCCCAGCCCCCCTCCACGAGGCGCCGGGCCTTTATGAGGGTCCTGGACCTGAAGTCCTCCCAGCGCTTCTTGACTTGCTTGATGTTGCGGGTTGCCACCCCCTCCGCGTTGATGGCAACCACAAAGTCGTCCCAGATCCTGTCCCGTCCTTCCTTGTCGGCACATGGTGATCCGAAGAGGGCATCATAATGCCCCAGGACAAGCTCCACTAGGACACCAACTTCCTTCTGACTGAAGCTGGTGGCCCTCTGCCCCTCTGGCTGGGGGTCGCCAGTGGTCTCGGATGGTGTTTGCCCCGACATGGCGACCCCCGAGGCAGGCGTGGGTGGGCAACTGGGTCCTGGGGCTGGGCTGTGGAGCGATGGTATCCCATTCGGGAGTCTTCTGTTCCAGCAGGGGTGGACACAGCAACTGGACCCCTGCAGATGGCTGATGTGCAGGCACCAAATGGCAGGGCACGGTGGCAGCAGGCAGGCAGGCAGCAGCAGATGGCTCGTGGGAGGCTGCTCGGGGCCCTGGGGGACAGTAATTTGGCCTTTTGGGCAGGAGCGTGGTCTTCCGTGTGCTTACGCATGGCCAGCTTGATACGGAGTGATTTGGCCCGTGAAAATTCTGCACGTCAGCTTGTAATCCGAGGAAAGGCCCTTAGCGCATAAGCGCGTTAGCACTCATACGCGATTCCATTGGCCAAAGGCCCTTAGCGCATATGCGCGTCTGTGACATATCGCGCACGGGCGTTGCTTTTCGTGGGGTGCGGTGCGTGTGTTTTGCAGGCGTTGGGGTTCACACGCTATTACTTCACAGCGGGTGGGTGTTGGCTACGCGTTCTTCTACACGCAAGGCAGATGGTGAGTGGTACCCTGCTCCCCCAGGCCCGATCGCGTGTAAAACCACCCGCGAGCCCCTGAAATACACGTACCCCGCTCCCCCAGGCCCGATCGCATGTAAAACCACCCGCGAGCCCCTGAAATACACGTACCCCACTCCCCCAGGCCCGATCGCGTGTGAAACTTCTCGCGCACCTCTGAAATACACGCACCCAGGCCATTCGCGTGTAAAACTTCTCACACCCCTGAAACCCCTGAAATACACGCACACGCTCCCCCAGGCCCGATCGCGTGTGGAACTTCTTGCGCACCCCTGGAATACACGCGCACAGGCCAATCGCGTGTGAAACTTCTCGTGCACCCCTGAAATACACGCACCCAGGCCATTCACGTGTAAAACTTTGCGCGCACCCCTCAAATACACGCACACGCTCTCCCAGGCCCGATCGCGTGTGGAACTTCTCGCGCACCTCTGAAATACACGCACACGCTGCCCCAGGCCCGATCGCATGTGGAACTTCTCGTGCGTGTAAAACTTTGGCGCACATTTTTTTCCTGCGCAGGGACTCTACCGCCTGCTTTCGTGTGGCGAACATTTATGGGCCTGTGCGCGTCTTTGGCCGTGCGCTGTTTTCCCCTATTCCATTCCATTAATACGTTTTGTAGGCGAGCGTGTGGGCGTTCCGCGCACTTGCCTCCTGTACTTCCCCCGTTACGCCCACATTTTCACGAGTTGTTCCCCATTCTGCTTGTAACGCCCCATGTTACGCCTGCTTTTGTTATGTGGGCCGCGCTATGTGCGAATTCGCTGTGGCCTTATCTCACAGCGTTCGATGACCTGTGCGCCAGCGTGCGCCGCGCACTTTTTCAGCGCACAACCCACATTTTGCGCGTGCACGGGCTTCCATGAATAGATGTGCGCTGTTTTCTATGCGATAATCGCACTTGTACTGCGATTTTCGCTATTTCACTGCGAATCGCATGTTTTCGCACGCGTGTGCCATTTTTTCAGCGCACATTCATTCCATGAATCGGCCTGTAGATGCGAGTGAAAAAGCGGGCAACATCGCGGTGATGTCACGCGCACGCGATGACGTCACACGCACGTTAGTTGTAAACAATTTTTTTTAAAAAAATATTTTAAAAAATATATATATTTAAAAATACCCAATTGTCATACGCGGTATAGCTTACAGCCCATCACTTCAATTCCCAAATTGTTATAGGTTAGCCTATATCTACCTGCACAATTATAATGTTGACATTTTGACTAAATCCATATAGTGCTACAGGATTTTACTCCGGTGTTACACCTTTGTTGTGACTAAGTAAATATTTAGTCAGGATCTTATTTTTCAATTGTGTCCTATATTAATCATATGTGAATTAGTGTATTACTCCTAAATGGAAGTCCAAAACAAATCTATTTCTTTGGTGCATTAGTATGTCTTTCTCTGAAAATGGTTTGGCTGATGCGCCCCCATATATAATCTTTTACTAAGTGAACTAGACTTTTAGTTGCCACATGTTGCATCATTCATTTAAGGCTAGAATGACTTCACAAGCGGTGAGCATGTCAAATACTGACAGAGAGTGTTGTTGGTCCTAATGAATATTTCATAGAAATACATGTATTTCATGGTCTCGGTTAAGTCCAACTATGGTGCTTTTTAGGTAACAAATTAGCTTGCATTCTTATTGCCTAAGTTTGAGCCAAAGGTTACCACCCCGTTTCCCCATCTTGATTCACATTAGTCCAATAAATCTTACGTCTTCCTGATTGTCAAGCTGGTGTTGTAGCTGCCAGTGTATGGCCAATGGTGACTTTGGATCAGTATTCCTAAGACTAGCCAAATGTTCCCTTATTCGGATTCTCAATTGCCGAATGGTGCTATCAATGTAAAGTTTGCCACATTTACAAATAATAGCATAAACAACATAACACGTTTTACAGTAAATGAACTCATTAATCGCAATTGTCATTCCATTAGCATCAGAAAAAGAAACGCAGTTTGCATGAGTATATTTGCACTGGTTACAGTTGTCACATTTAAAAAATCCCTTTTTTCCTTTTAACCAATTTTCTTTAGTATTATCTTCCTTAACATTCAAGAAAGAAGGACTCAATTTTTGTTTGCTAGTAATTGCTCTTGTGAAAGTGAACTTGGGTTTCTCAGTCAAAAAAGGAAGTAGATCCTTATCGAGTCTTGGTATGTCCCAATGTTTGGACACCATTTTGTAGAGTAATGTCACGGGATGGCGCTCTGTGAAGAGTGGCACAGGACACCCAGGAAGGGTTTTGGGTGGTTGTGCCGAAGTAAGGTGGACAGATAAGTACACACACAGCTGAAAGTAATGAGAACGAAGAGTAGGCAAGTGTAGCAATTAATAAGGTACAACAGAATGGATTCCCTCTAGGGGTGTATGCAGATATAGGAAAAGAGTATTCCACGGACCTTAGGAAAAACTTTAGCCTTCTGCACAGTTTGCTATAACAGAGGCCCACGCTGTTTGCTCATGGCTTGGAACAACAGCTATGGGTGTCTGTAACGCAGAAACGAGACAAGGGAAGGGGCAGAGGTTGACTGATGGAAACCAACAGACAAGCTCTGTACAAAAGGGTCTACAAACAGTACAAGAGAAGATACTTACAGACAAATCCAGGAAAAGGAAGTTGATAGCAAACTAGCAGAAGGAAATGAAGGGAAAGTTGTATAACAGGATTGGATATCAGAGGACAGTAAAGAACAAGGTTGAGAGCTCAGAGGAGCAGGAAAGCAATGAGCAAGCCCACAGGAGCAGGGCTGTAAGGTAGGGAGCCCAGAGGGAAAGGGCTTAGGGCAGCGGAGTAAAGCAGGCTGCACGGCAAGGAGCCCAGAAGGGCCGGGCAGCAAGGTGTGATCACTGGGGGGCAGGGCCGCTGACCATTGAAGGCTGCAGAGGACTGTAGAGGGCTGCTAGGCTGAGAACCCAGCTGACAAAGGCTGTAGGTAGCAAGCAGCGGAGCGTGATCGGCTGCAAGGTAGGAAGCCCTGAGGACAAGGGCTGTTGGCAGCGGAGAGAAGCAGCGAAGAGAAGCAGGCTGTGCGGCAAGGAGCCAGAAGGACCGTGCAGCCAGGAGTAAGTCCAGAGGAGCAGGGCCGATGACTATGGCAGGCTGCAGAAGACTGTAGAGGACTGCTAGGTTGGTAGCCCAGCGGACGAAGGCTGAAGGTAGAAGGCAGCAGAGCGTGATCAGCTGCAAGGCAGGAGCCTGGAAGAAAATGGCGGAAGGTAGCAGCTGAACGTGATCGGCTGCAAGGCAGAAGCCCAGAAGGGCAAAGGCAGAGGCTGGAAAGCAACAGAGCGTGATCGGCTGCAGAGCAGAGAGCCCAGCAGGGCAAAGGTGGAGGCTGGAAATCAGCAGAGCATGATCGGCTGCAATGTAGAGAGCCCAGCAGGGCAAAGGCGAAGGCTGGAAAGCAGCAGAGCGTGATCGGCTGCAATGTAGAGAGCCCAGCAGGGCAAAGGCGAAGGCTGGAAAGCAGCAGAGCGTGATCGGCTGCAATGTAGAGAGCCCGGCAGGGCACTGGATCCAAAGCCAGAGTAAGGAGGAACCGCATACAAGAACTGTAGCTCGAAGCAAAAAGGTGCTGGAAGGACTCTTAATGCAAGAGACTGAGCCCCTGCAGGCAGCAGCTTTTATACTGCCCAGCCTAGCACAGAGGCAGGCTAATTGGTCGCACCTGGCTAAGCACACCTGCAGACAATCGGCCACCTCCCTCTCTGTTCCTGAGCTGGTGGAGGCAGAGCAAATCCCTAGGGCTTCTGAGGATTGTAGTTCCGAAGATGACAAATAGGAATTGCCAGGAATAGATGATTATAGCCAAGTGCATTGTGGTAAATGTAGTTTGTTGGGAAAAATAGAAAAGCACCAAAGTCTCGCAAATGGAAAATAAAGTCCATATTGATCGCAAATGTATGCGCCCATGGCGCAGGCATGACAAGTAAAGAGGAATCTTGTGAAAACTGCGTGATTATAGAAATATGATCTGTCCCTGATTTCTCTTTTGCACGGTCACATAAAAGTTCCGCTTGACTGCACTCTTTGTACTTATCAGCCTCTCAAATTGTACCCTCTCTTTTTGAATCTATCCATAAGCAGATCGGACTCCTTAAAATAATCCAAACTACAATTTCTCCTGGCTCGATAAAATTCTCCAGCTGGGATGTTGTCTATTGTAGATCTTTGACGACTGCTTTGTGCAAAAAGTACAGAGTTTACCTCTGTTGGCTTACAGTATGTTTTAGTTTCAATCTGCCCATTCTTAACAAAAATGTGTAAGTCTAAAAAGTCTATACTGTGTGAACTCGCTGAACCAGTAAAACTGATACCAAATTTATTGTTGGCATATAGCACAAAAGATGCAAGAGACCCTTTCCATACAATTAGGACATCGTCAATAAATCTTCTCCATGCGATTAGATTCGTTTTGAAAATTTCTTGGTCATAGATATGTGTTTCTTCATATTGGGCCATAAACAGGTTAGCCAGGGTTGGCGCAAATTTAGCACCCATGGCTACCCCTTTGGCCTGTGCATAGTATCGATCATTAAGATGAATACATTATTATCTAAGGTGAATTTCAGAAAACTCATAAGCATATGTATATGTTGCATATAAGAAGCAGATGAGTTTCCAAAGGTGTAGTCTATTGTTTGAACTGCTAGATCATGACCTATACTATTATAAAGCGCTGAAACATCTAACTAGCCAAAAGGTAGTCTGATTCCCATTTTAGAGTTTTACAAAATTGCAAAACATGTACACTATCTCTAATGTAAGATTTCATTTTAAGGACATGAGGTTTCAACGCTTCATCCAGATACTGCGACACGCCCTCTGTGACCCACCCTATACCACTCATAATGGGTCTGACTGTTGGTAAAACTTCATAAGTCTTGTGTACCTTAGGTAGAAAATATAGGGTCGGCATAGTGGGTTTTGTATTAGTCAAGAAAACCTTTTCATCCTCTGTTAGAAAACCTCTATCATACCATACCTGTATTGGTTCCAAATGTTCAGTTATAATTCTCTTGGTTGGGTTAGATTTCAAAGGGGTGTAACATTGTGGTGCATTTAGATGAGATATAGCCATGCTAATATAATCCTTAGTATTCATCATCACAATGATACCCCCCTTGTCCACTTCTTTGATAGTTATAGACTTATCATTCATTAAGGCCTCCAGAGCTTCTGTTTCATCTTTACTCAGGTTTGATCTGCATCTCCTTCTATTATAGATTCTTTATCCATATCCTTGTGTATATCCTTTAAAATTGCCTTAGGGAAGGTTTTAATTACATTATCTGTTCCCAAACAAGGTGTACATTTTGATTTTGGCTTCAGTTCTTTTAAATCAAGGTGTCTGGTATTGACAACCAGTGATTGGCAGATGGATTCAGAATCTACAGTAGTTTCTTGGGCCAAACTGGTCAAAGTAGTAATATTACGAATGTCAGAAATAGTGGATTCAGGGCGGTCTTAGGCCGAAATATTTGTACCTGAGTGTGAAAAATGTCTTTAATTTCAATTTCCTTAGACATTTTAAAATGTCTATCTGAAAGTTCACAATGTCTGCCCTGACACTCGGTGCAAACGTAAAACCTTTATTCAGCACTGCAATTTCAGCATGAGAGAGGCATTTGTCTGACAAATTGATAACTAAATCACATTTCACTGTGTCGCCTGATGTTTCTTGCTGCTCGACCTGATCAGAATTCCAGGACGACCCTGATCCTCATTGGAGCTTCCACTGCCACTTCCACTTGCCCCCTCTCCTGCCCCTTGTGTGGCACCTGGTATTGGTATAGATCTTGTTGGTGGTGTTGCGAATCTGACTTGTTTTAACTGTAAATCTTATATTTCCCTTCTTGTGTCTGTGTATCTGTTCTAAAAAACTTCCACTATGTGTAGGTTCTGTACCTTCTTTGGTTCCGTCATTACTCTCTCTAAGTTCTTCCTCTGAATCAGAATCTGAGCTGGCAGGTGTAGTATTGGAAGAGCTAGGTCTAAATCGCGGTGTTATATTGTCATATTTAGGTTGAAAAGTATAAACCTGTTCCTATCTTAGACCGGTCTGCCTTTTGGTCCTGCAACCGGTGGTCTAGCTGCACGACCAGATTTATAAATTCTGCACAGTCTCTGGGTGGATCAACCACATGGGCTAAGACATCCTTTAATTCGCCTCGTAAGCCTCGATGGAATAACGTGGTTCTTTTGTTTTCTGGCCACCTAGCTTCGGCAACCAGTCTGTTGAAGGTAGCAATGTACGTTAACAAGTCCTGATTCCCCTGTCTGAGGGACAAAAGTTCATTGTCTACTGCTTGTTCCTGGGTATGGCGAGGTATGGCGAGCAAAAAGTTTTTCCATTTCTCTCTGGAACCCCCCAAAGTCATGTAATAGAGGATTGTCATGGGATACCAATGGCACCAACCGATCTGCTGCACTACCACTCAGGTATGGTAAAACAAAAGCTACCCGAGCTTGGTCGTTTGGAAATGCTCCAGACCTACAAAGAAAATGAAAGCGGCACTGATTGATGAATGCTGCATACTTCCGTGGGTCGCCTGAGAACCTTTCTGGTGGTGCCAGGGGCACTGTTCCAGATAACGTGATCTGTACCGGAGTGGGTGGTATGGCAGGGTTTTGCATCATTGGATTGCTTCCAGGTAGAGGCGTCTGTCCTGCCTGTGATTGCAAGTATTGCCTGCTAACCTCTTCAGTGCGTTCTTTGGTCACTATTAGGTCTCTCCGGAGGGCATTAGTCTTTTGTCGGGCAGAATGAACCGAGAAGATATTTAGGGCGCCTGGCGGGGTCCTGATATACCCAGGTGGATACACATTTAAAATAGACAAATAATCAGGATGAGAGATCCTATAGGCGGTTGTGTGATTCAGAACATATGAATTTATTTCAGAACACACAGAATTTTTAGGTTCCACAGTTATTTTACAGAACTTTTGATAAGCACAAATGTTAGTTGACAGAACGGACAGATAGTGATTGTTTTTAGTGGAGGATAACAGATGAATATCGACCTCATAAAAGCGCAGTCACATATGATAGTAGGAAGGACCTACATTAGTAGTAATAGTGGTAGAGGCTTAAAAAAATAAATCACCCATCTAAATGTATAAATATGAGCAGTGAGCTTTGAAACAGCAAAGCATTACATATTCTGGTTTCCTAAGTTTGAATCAGAGGAGCCCATGTTCATGTTTACAAGTGTTAATGTAAGATGAACTATGAGGCGACACGATTAATGCCTGCAGAAAGTGCTTGACTATTGGTGTAGCCGTGCTCTTAAATGAGCTGTGAGTCAACAACCATAATGCCTACATAAAATACTTAACTATTTATAAGATGACCAGGCAGATGAGTCTGAAAAGAGCCAGACACATTTTGTGGATGCAATACATTTTGAGAAATATTTTTCATTCTACAAACAACCAACAAGAATGTTTTACTGAGAGTATTAGAAATGGCAAGAGCGTTGTTTTAGAAGGTGATGCTGGTAGTTAGTGGAATGAAGATGCAGGGTGGTAATCACAGTCCTGGAAAGAACAGCAATGCATGGCTACATCACATCATTTGGTTTTAGTGAATGGAAATGGCTGACACCCATTGTTTTAAATAAATAATACAACACTTATCCAAATTGTGTTTTATTGAAACCTTCATGGTCTGGGTGATTTGACAAACAGTTGAATGTGTATTTATATTTGTTAACCAACAAACAAGCAAATAAAAAAGTGCCCATGACAGACTGATTCAGAGCCCCCCTTGCCTGATTTAATCACACAGGCTGGTGTGGGGGTAAGCGCGGGTTAAAGCACACTTTCCGGGTTGGAGTGGAGAATCTATTTGATCACATACTAAGTTTCTCTTTTTTTGACAATTGGATGAGCAGATTCTTGTTTTTTTAACCCTTGAGAAGAATTTTTCTGAAAAATGAGTTTTCAGAATAGACAGAGAGGATGAAGTCAGGATGAGATGCTCTTCGTAATTAAGATTTATTTGTGACCTTTTCATTGGAGGGAGTGCGTTTCTTCAGTTTAAGAGGTCAAAGATCAACAAGCGTAAAATGCAGGTCAGGGCCCACACTTAACTTTGGCCCTTGCTTTGGGTGGCAGGCTCTTAGTGGCAGGGTGTCCAGCCGCCTCAGTAACATTGACTCATTATTCAGTTTCAAATAAAACTGCATCCCTTCCGCTTTCACGTTACGTTTCCTGTGTCCAACTCAAGAGCCTGCCTCCTCATAACGCTCATGGACTCATAACAGCCTGTGCTAGTGACTGAGGGTAGAGAAGGGAGAGTGTCTGCAAATTACGCCTGGTGCTAGAGAAGGAGGGGAGAGAAGGGAGAGTGTCTGATCATTACGCCTGGTGCTAGAGAAGGAGGGGAGAGAAGGGAAAGTGTCTGATCATTACGCCTGGTGCTAGAGAAGGAGGGGAGAGAAGGGAGAGTGTCTGATCATTACGCCTGGTGCTAGAGAAGGAGGGGAGAGAAGGGAGAGTGTCTGATCATTACGCCTGGTGCTAGAGAAGGAGGGGAGAGAAGGGAGAGTGTCTGATCATTACGCCTGGTGCTAGTGTCGGTCTAGGAAAAATGGTCACCTCTCACAATGGACGGCAAATGCATTTTGGTGGCCGAAGGCCAACCGTCTCATGTAAGTAACGATAGAGATACAGGTTTCCGAGTTTGACTATTTGCTTTCCAATAAACCCTAGCTTTGGGAATACAACCTCGTGTCTGGCATATCTATCGTGTGTGGTGACTTGCCTTGTTTCGATAATGCAAGGGACCCCTAGGGGCCCCTTTCAAGATGGCGCCCGAATAGGGACCCTCCCCCACTTGTTCCATAATGTACGTTGTAATTGAGTAAAGGCGGAGAATGACGAGTACGGGACAATCGAGCCGGGATCAAGAGGTGTTTGGGCGCCCTGCAGAAGTGATGAGAGATTCCTTTGCAGATCTGCACACATCTGATCCCTGATCGACGTATCTGGCCAGAGAACAAGGAGGCGAGGGTCCCGAAACGAGGCAGAAGCCAAGAAACGCAGACATGACGTCATTGGTTGCGTCAGTATACAGACAAATTGTGTCCTGGAGGACAAATTGATTTATCAGGTGAGTCATACCCAGATTCAAAATAATCCTGATATTGGTTGAGAGTTGACTTTGCAAAATCAAACGCCCTAGTTAAGGTTGATTAGCCAAGGGGAGGTTGAAACATGCCTGGGGTATTGTCCACCCTAGCAGAGTTTTTCCGCTACGGTAGACAATCTTTGGAAGATGGCCAAATTGCACCACCTGGGGGAACGCTGGCGTATGAGATGTGTGTGAAGTATGGTGTGGGAGCGATAATATTCTGTGAGACTTGGCATAGGCAAACCAGAAAGCAACAAGCCCATCAGTGGCCGATAAATGGTAGTTTTGAGATAGTGAGAACAGATAATTTGGAAAGGGTGTTGATAAGAAAGAAAGCGCGTCCTGCAGCATTTGATATCGTTAAGGACTGGAGAAGCGAAGCAATGCTCTGATTTAGAAGTAGAGCGAAGCATGTGCGCAGGCATAAATCGAAAGATGAAGTAGCGGAAGAAAAGGAGGAGGAGAAGTGGACTGAGAGTCTAAGGAGGTCAGGTAGACGTGACCAGTTGAATATAGAAAAAATATACCCACAACGAGAATTGAAGATAGCAGATGAAGTGATGGAAAACATATTGATCCATACAAAACAAGGCCCAAGATCAGAAGCGAGGCCAAATACGCCAGTAACTATTGCTCAGGCCCCTCCCGTAGCTCAAACTCTTCTTCCCGTAGCTCAAGCCCTCCCACAGCCACAGATCGCGCACGTAACACTTCCTATTAGCCAACCAGGCCCACAGCAGACACTCCCCATTCCTAATTGAAAGTATGTATACGAGAGGCGTTCAGATGGGTGTCGGATCCCAGTATCCCCACAATGGAGATACATGAGATATTTGATGAATAGTCCATGCCCATGAAAAGAAAAACACTGAACATTTAATAGACAAAGATATAAAAAACTGCAAGGGCAGCCCACCCGAAATAATGGCAGTATATAAGAGAGCACTAGAGCGAGGGACAGGAGAAACAGCCCTATCGCTTGATCTGGGAATATTATTACACATGAGAGAAGGGGGAGGGACAGTAAGTGGGGCATTCCCTATGAGGGAGGTCCAACCTACCTTTGTGCCAAAAACAGAGGTTCCCGCAACGGGCACCATAGCAGCGCAGGTAACGCCAGCCCATTATACCGCCCAGTATGCACATGTCCCCTTTTCCAGACAGGAAGTGAACAACGTAAAGCAGACGATTCCCGATATAAGAAAGAATCATGCAGGATTTTACAAGGAAGTAGAGTCCTGCCTGCAATCATCCGTGCTTACCATGGGTGGCATAGACCTAATATTCCCAGTGATCCTGCCAGCAGACACATGGAAGCAAATAAGAAAGGTGGATGACGTAACGGCCTATGGCGCCACATGGGCGGACTTGGTAATAGAAGACAGGAATAAAGCGGTTAGAGGGACACCAGGAGCGAACATGGTAGCATTACCAGCACGCATAATACAGAAATTAAAAGAAATTGTCCCAGAGAAAATAATTCAATGGGACAAGTTGACTGCATGTGTGCAAGTCAAGGATGAGTTAGCAACAGATTATTTCAATAAATTTGAAGAAGTATTCACAGACTTCAGCGGGCAGGATGTGAGCTCGGAAGCTGGGAAGAGGCTATTTGTTGATAAATATGTGAGGGGGTTGAGACTTCCAATTCAGAACCTAATAATGACATCAGAAAGTGCATGGCAAGCAAAAATGCTGGGTGAAGTATTGCACATGGCCAAATATTATGAGACGAGAGTGAATGCGGGAAAGGACCAGGAGGAGAAAGATAGAATCAATCTGAAAACAAGGGTGTTACTGCAGCAAGTAGCAGGACATAATAGAGGAAGAGGGAACGCACAAGGGGGGAGTAATTTGAATATGCATGGGGGGCCATTGGGACCAAATCAGTGTGCATACTGTAAGGAGGAAGGACACTGGCGAGCGCAATGTCCACATTTACAGAATAGAAATGGACCTGGTCAGAGAAGACAGCACAGTGGGCACCAAGGAGCGAATGGACGAAAAAGGAATAGTATGCAGCAGCACCACAATAATGAAGGTAATCAAAACGAAACCCAAAACCAAAGTGCTCCTAACCAGAGTCAGGGTCAGCAAAACCAACAGTATGGGAATCAGAGTGGGGGAATAGAGGAAAGAATGGGAACATTTTCCAATACGCAGCCAAATACTTATTATAGTAATAGTAGTGACTACACATCGGATGAAGTGTTATTTCCCCAATAGGACAGCCCAGGGCAGGGGTCGGAACCAGTGTCTATTCCCGTGAATCAGAGAAGACCCTATGTAGACATGGGAGTCGGGAATGAGGAGCACCGCTTCCTTGTAGATACAGGAGCGCAAAAGTGTTCAATAGACCATCACTTGGTACCAGATATACCACTGTCAGGGCAAAAGAATGTTTCCGTAGGGTTCACAGGTACACCAGTCATAAACCCAGTGTCCCAACCAGTCCCAGTTACTATAGGACCATTCACTGAACATTGTCCCTTTCTTCTAACAGAAAATTGTGGGGAGAACTTGTTAGGATTGAACTTGTTGAAAAAGCTAGGTGTGATTATACATTGTACGTCAGAGGGGGTGTTTCTGACGATTTGGCCACAAGATGCCCCTGTGTAAGAATTCTTGTCTGAAACCTTGCCAGGAGAATTAAGAAAAGTGCCAACCTGTATATGGACGATGCATGACAACGATGTAGGATGCTTGAAGATAGAGCCAGTAAGGATCATTTTGAAAGAAGGAGTTACACTGCCAAGAATTCCCCAGTATAACATTTCGGCAAACGGAGAGAAAGGATTGAAAAGTATTGTTTCAGATTTGGTGAAATTCGGGGTAATTGAAGAAATTACAGGAAGTACATGTAACAGCCCGATTCTTCCAGTATTTAAGAAAGGAGGCAATGAAGTACCATATAGTTTCATAACTGATTTGCACGCGCTAAACAAAGTAGTAGATCCTCAATTTCCTTTGGTCCCAGATGTCACTACAATATTGACAATGATACCTGCCTCAGCAGAATACTTTAGCGTAATTGATCTAAAAAACGCTTTCATTAGCATTCCGGTGGACAAGGACAGTAGATATTTGTTCACGTTCACATTAGGGGGACGATCATTTACTTTCACGCGCATTCCACAAGGATATACGGAAAGTCCAAGTATTTACAGTAGAGCGTTAAAAGAGCAGCTAGACATGCTAGAATTACCAGTGGGGTGTATACTATTGCAATATATAGATGATCTGTTGATCGCTGCTGATACAGAAGAGATTTGTAAAAAGAGCACCGTATTACTACTGTCACACCTAGCGGCACATGGCCATAAAGCTAGTTTGAAGAAGTTTCAATATAAAAGGAGGTAGCTTATTTGGGCTGAGCGCCAGAACGCATAGAAAGTATTTCTTGTATGCCTTTTCCAAAGACACAGAAAGGAGCCAGAGCCATAATAGCCATGGCTTCTTATTGCCGGCAGTGGATCGGTAATTTTGCGTGAATTGTGAAGCCAATGGTGCTATTAACTGAAAAGGATGCGGTGATGCCTTTGCAGTGGAATGAAGAATGTCAGAGAGTGTTTGATCAATTGAAAACTGCATTATGTTCTGCTCCAATTTTGGGCACGCCGAATTATGAAAAAGTTTTTAGATTATTTGTATGCGAGAATGAAGGATGTGCATTGGCTGTTTTGACACAGGAACAAGGTGGAAGAAATAGGCCGTGCGGCTATTTTTCTTGCGCGTTGGACCCTGTAGCGCGCGCACTACCACGATGTTTGCGATCTGTCCCAGCGGCTGCTGCGTCAGTGAAACAAACGGAAGGGATGGTATTGGGGCACTTTAATTCTGATGGTGCCACATGCCATAGACGTTCTATTAAATAGGACACAGGCGCAACACCTCACCTCTGCTAGACTGACAAGATATGAGCTCATCTTGTTCGCGCCCCATATCCAAATTATGAGGTGTAGCGCTTTGAATCCTGCAGAATGAATGCCACTACCCATAAAAGAAATTGGTGACAAAGAATCACCACCCCATGATTGCTTAATGGTCACTGAGGAGGAAACGAAGGGGAGAGTTGATTTAAGTGACATCCCACAAAAGGAGCCAGATGGAGAGTTATTTTGTGACGGCTCTTGTTTTAAACTACCAGATGGCACGACAACTGCCGCTTACGCCATCACTACCCTAGAGAACGTTGTAGAAAGCAAAAGAATTCCCTACAACTCGGCACAAGCCGCAGAAATAATAGTATTGACCAGAGCCTGTGAGATTTCTGAAAATTTGAACGTGAATATATATACTGATAGCCAGTATGCTTTTGGGGTGGTTCAGAACTTTGGTCGACTCTGGGCTGAGAGGGGTTTCGCATGGGGCCAGAATTCAACATGGCCCTTTGATTGTACGATTGCTGTCTGCACTCACGTTTCCAAAGCGCCTAGCAATAGTGAAATGCGAGGCACATAAAAGGGTAACATGCAAAGTGGGAGAGGGAAACGCATTTGCAGACAGAATTGCGAAGCAAACTGCCACTGATTTGAATAATAAAATGATGACAGTCCAGACTGAGGAAGTAACCTGTATGATAGAAGATGAAATTGCCACTGTCAAAGAGATGCAGGCCGAAGCCACGGCCGATGAGATACAAGGGTGGGCAGAAGGCTCTCCTGAGTTAGATTTAGAGGGTTGTTGGGTGGACAAGGGAACTAAAAACTGGATGTTGCCAAATTCTTATGTAACTGCAATGGTCACAATGGCTCACAGCCCTACCCACATCTGTGCAAAAAAAATAATACAGCAAGTATCTACGGTATGGCAGAATGTAAACATAAAGAAGAATGCAGAGAGGTTGCTGCATTACGTGTTTACAACACAATGTAGGAAAGGGAACAGTGACTCCAATAGGCAGTTTTGGCCCGCCCTCTATGCCTTTTGAGGTAATCCATTTTGATTTCATAGAGATGGAGAGGTGCCAAAACTTGAAATATGTCTTAGTGGTGATCTGTGCATTCAGCAAGTGGGTGGAGGCATATCCCTTAAAAGACTGCACAGCAATGATTCCGGTGTCATGCCCTCAGACTCACCCGATCACGATCGTGTGGTGTGCAGGCGGCGGAGCGAAATGCGGACCTTTCCCGCGGCCACCTCCGCTCGACCTTTGGGGGGACGCTGTGCTCTGAGGCATCCCTGGCACCGCTTTCCGCGCCTGCATTGGGGATTGCCTTGGAGATTGCAGGCACGGAGGGGGGTGCCATTCCATGCTGCGGTCCTCCGCTCAACACGGCATGTCACGAAGGAGGGTCACGTGACACAAGCAAACGCCTCCAGGAAGCAGGCTCCAGATGAACCAGTTGGTCACGTGATCAAGGGAATGATCACGTGACCAGGAAATCGTCCACGATTGGCCAACAAACCAGGAAGACTGCAATAAAAGGGGATTGGCCTTTACACACATTGCTTCTCTGCTGATCTTACGGCGTTTAGCGATTTCTGCATTCTGAACTTCATGGTTTTCGACCTCTTGGATTTTGGACTTTGTTTTCTCTTCTGGATTGCCCTCGATTTTGACACCTGGATTTTTACTGGACTGTATACCTTGTTTACCTGGACTTTGGACTGATTCTTGGATTGCTTATGAATTAACCTTTGGACTTGGCGTATGGTAAACCTCCAGCTATATTGGTCCAGACTCCTGGAACTGTATCAAGTACTGCTTGCCTTCTATCCAGACCCACTCCTTTCCCTTCAGATCCCGTGGTCCCATCCTCTCTTCTGCACCATCCATCTGACCCCAAGGATGGAAACAGTTAGGTTCAAAGCATTCATCACTCATCCCAAGGGTAGGTATCTTTTTCCTTGTTGATGCTTGTTGTGAATACCGTGTGGCCACTAGCTAATTTGGTATTTTCTTTGCAGCCACCCGGGACCTGGTGTTTCCTGTTTACCCCCCACCCGTGGCTCCAATAACCGGTCAGCGAGTATTCTTGCTCCTCTCTGACTGGTGCTTGGGGACGGAGGTATACTAATCCACGTGGACCTCAGGGCTTGACATACGGGCAAAGTAATGCTTAAAGAATACTTTTCCCATTTTGGCTTGCCCCGTGTCATATGGTCAGATAACGGTCCCCATTTTGTGGGCGCAGTGGTATTACAGATATGTGCAGGTCTTCAGATTGATAAGAGATTTCATAGTTCGAGGCATCCGAGTTTGGCCAGTCTTGTTGAGAGGCACAACGGAATCCTCAAGTCAAAAATTAGCAAGATATGAGCAGGAAGCAAGTTGAGTTGGGTGGATGCATTACCGATAGCGCTATTGTGCATGCGTACATCTGTACAGGCTAGAACTTGGCTCTCCCCGTATGAGATTGTGATGGGGAGGCCGGCGAATGTTTGGTGCGCACCTCAGCCACAACGACTGAGTGAAGTGGAACATCCTATACCTAGCACTTATTGTGGCCTTTTAATGCAGAAATTGCGTTTGAGTCATCAGCAGGTGCAGGAGGCTCTACCCGTAAAATATACTGGTCCGGGGCACACGCTGGAGCCAGGAGACTGGGTGCTGCTTAAGAACTTTGAGAGAAAATCGTCGTTAGCACCCAGGTGGCGCGGCCCCTGTCGAGTGCCTCTGGCAACGCAGACGGCAATACGGGTGGATGGGAGGAAGTCGTGGATCCATGCCACCCATGCCAAAAAGATCCCATCTTCACTGAAAGACTTGCCCATTTCCAGACGACCGGAAAGAGACAGCGGTCCCAGAAATGAAAGAAACTGCTGCCAGTCCACCGCCGCTAAATCTGTCAGAGCGAGAAGTGAAACTTGAAACAAAGCCTGAAAAGATTGCCAAAAAGGGGGAGGGCAAAGAGTGCCCCAACGTTGCCCAGCAGAACCTACATCACTGTTGGTCGACACGAAATCTGCATTGCAAATACCGGCAGACATTAAACGTGTACCCCTTTGGCGCCCACCAGCACTTGCCATTGCGCCAGAGCCAAAGACCGAATCCGCATCACTGTTGCGGCGCACACCAGCACCTGCTATTGCGCCACAGGCTGACTCTGAGCCTGGATCTGGAAGTGCACCGGCACTGTTCACGGATCACACAATACCAGGAGTGAGGCGATATGATTTACGGCCTCGAAAGACAAAGTGATCCACAGTTCTTTGGTGCTTATGTTAACCTCTGGTTCTGCTCATGGACGGAGAAGGAACTAGAGGTGTAGAGGAGAGAAGCGTGAGAATTGTGCAAGTCGGACAATTCAAGACTCGCGGCTCCTCGGTGCGTTCATAAAAAGTACATGCGTCCTGAACCAGAGCGGACAAGCTGGGCGCACATGGTACTAAGGCAATAGATAACTGATCAAAAGTCCTCTGAGCAGTATGAGAAAGGACAAGTGATCTTGCCTAAAAACAAATAAGCAAATCCAGGCTATAAAGGACTGGCAGACTGAACTGTGACAATTCATTTGAATTTATTGACATCAGGACAAGTGCAACGAAGAGAGATATCCATGACGAACTTTGTCAGGAAGAAGAAAGACGGTGAGAAAAATGTCAGGACCGGTTTCAGCCTCCTCCTGCACCACTGCTGAGAATGAGTTATAAAGACTGTAAATTTAGGGAAAACGCATGGTAAAAAAAAATTGTACGCTGGCTTCATGAGTGTGGTAGCACCAATAACGACAGCCTTTGTGTTATGGTATGTGGAGTCTATACACCCATTGGGAATGTGTTTTTACCAATAGTTAATATGTCCACTACAGAAAGCCTGGTTCAGGTGATTACTTATACCTTGTCCCCAATGGAAGCGAGACACAGAGAAGGGTATGGGAACAATACGCTATTACTCATCATGAACATGACGCATGCAATTCTAAAGAAAAATAATTGCTGGGTATGCGCCCATTTACCGCAGCATGCGGGGGAAAGGAATAGGCTGGTATGTACAACCATTACCATTAAGTTCTGCATGCATTGCATCTTTAAGTGCAATGTTCTATGGAAAGTGGAATAAGAGTAGTACGGGTCAATTAGACAGAACAAACATGAATGAGTTTGACGAAATAATTATGAAGCCTGTGGGTTGTTCCATATTCCATAAAGCGCAAGTGATGACCCCAGAACCTATGTTTAGAAGTGCGCGAAAAATAACATGACAAAATAGACGAGATAGATTGTCCCCGCCAGGTAAAACATTTGTGTTGATGTTTCCTGTAAGAACAGACGGGATCAAAGATGCAATTCCCCCTTCTTACACGGTGAATTACAACCTGAGAACTGTCCCTTTTTGTCTAAAAAAGAAAGGCTCCTATTCAGTAGGAACATTTACTGGATGCATGAATACAGCGGTACTAAAATCGGAAATAGACCCAGTATAGGTGGGAGATCCTGTCTATTTTATATGTGGAGAAAAAGCATATCCTTGGTTGCCCAGAAACTGGGAAGGTACATGTTACCTATGTCTACTGTTCCCGGGAGTGTTCCTTATAGAAACAGCAGACATAGCCAGGCTATCCAGATCTAGAACCAAAAGGAGTAGCGACGGTGTTTTGATAGCGAAGGACTAGTAAAATCATTCATACCATTCTTGTCCCAGATAGTGAACTCCTATAGCATAAGGCAGCTGTCCAGAATACTAAAAGATACCATAAACACAGCGACAGATATACTATTTAACATGACGTTGGAAGAAAAAGGAATTAGGTTAATGACGCTGCAATATAAAATGGCTCTCGATGTAATCCTGGTTGATCGTGGGGGAATTTGCAAGATTGTGGGATCAGCGTGCTGTGTATTCGTAGATGACTACTCCCCTACGATTTTTGAAGCAATAAAAAAAAAATGCATGTCCTAAGCTCCAAACTCCCTACTGAAGAAGGGGGCTGGGGAATAGGGTCCTGGTTTTGGGGAATACTGCGTTCTTGGGGATGGAAGTTGATCTCAATATTAGTAGTAGTGTTTGGAATATTCATAACATGCTGTTGTTGCATACACTGCCTACCGTTAGTTTCCACTGAGGTAACTAAGGGATGTACTAAGGGATGTATGCATTTGATAACAATAAGAAAACAAACTTATGGCCGGGATGACAGAGACACAAATGAAATGAAAACAGTGAAAGAATTAATGGCTATAGATATTAATGATGATGATGATGCTTATAATAGCATGCAAAATTCAGACGTAAGTACTTCAGACTTATCGTAATCAGAGGAGGATACAATGAATAAATGAGACGTTTGGCATATGGCCAAAAGGAGGGTTTGTCGGTCTAGGAAAAATGGACACCTCTCACGATGGACGGCAAACGCATTTTGGTGGCCAAAGGCCAACCGTCTCATGTATGTAACGATAGAAATACAGGTTTCCGAGTTTGACCAATGAACGGCCATTTTGATGTAACAAGGATGGCCATTTTTTTTTCTAATGATTGCTCATTGCTTTCTGTTCAAATTGCTTCGCAGCACATTTCTGCTTACACTGCTCGACTGTTAACATTGTTGTCTGAACGTGAAAGGACAAGGCCGCAAGGCCGCGAGGCTAATAAGAGTTTGTTGAAACACAATGTAGGCAGCTCCGGAGAGGAATGCCTGGCTCCCTCCCGAATGTAGCCTTGAAGAAGAGCCGCAGGGCATTTAATAATTTCACAGCTGCCAGCCAGTCTCGTACGATGGTAGAATATGTTAGAATAAAGCAGCTAAAGGCTTGAATTATGCTCTTCTTACGGCCCCCCTTTTCCGAGCCCTGTAGAGTGTGTCGGCTCCCAGAACACGAATAGCACCTCATAGATAGCAAGGTCTGGAATGTGACTCTTCCCCCGTATGTAGCTCACTTACAAGAACAGAAGCACTGTGTTTTGTTCAACAACGAAAAGATGTCTCCACACTTGCAAGGTTGCATACTGTTGCTAGAATAGATATTTGAAGGTGTCATATTCGTCGAAATTGTCCATCATCAAACCGAGTTCAAAGAAACCCAATAAAGGGGGGTGTTAAACATGTCACAGCTGATTGTATGATATGCATTTTGTATATATGTAACTGATGTACTTAATTCACTCTCTTGCGTCCCTCGAGGTCTAGAGATACACGTCGCAGGGCGTGAGACCGAGTTGGCCAACTGAGACTATTTGCTTTGCAATAAACCCTAGCTTTGGGAATACAACCTCGTGTATGGCGTATCTATTGTGTGTGGTGACTTGCCTTGTTTCCATAACGCGAGGGACCCCTAGGGGCCCCTTTCACTAGAGAAGGAGGGGAGAGAAGGGTGAGCGTCTGCACATTAGACCTGGCATTAGTGAAGGAGGGGAGAGAAGGGAGAGTGCCTGCACATTACGACTGGTGCTAGAGAAGGAGGGGAGAGAAGGGAGAGTGTCAGATCATTACGCCTGTGCTAGAGAAGGAGGGGAGAGAAGGGAGAGCGTCTGCACATTACGCCTGGTGCTAGAGAAGGAGGGGAGAGAAGGGAGAGCGTCTGCACATTACGCCTGGTGCTAGAGAAGGAGGGGAGAGAAGGGAGAGAGTCTGCACATTACGCCTGGTGCTAGAGCAGGAGGGTAGAGAAGGGAGAGTGTCTGCACGTTACGTCTGGTGCTAGAAAAGGAGGTGAGAGAAGAGAGAGTGTCTGATCATTACGCCTGGCAGTAGAGAAGGAGGTGAGAGAAGAGAGTGTGTCTGATCATTACGCCTGGTGATAGCAAATGAGGGGAGAGAAGAGAGAGCATCTGCACATTATGCCAGGTGCTAGAGAAGGAGGGTAGAGAAGGGAGAGTGTCTGCACGTTACGCCTGGTGCTAGAAAAGGAGGTGAGAGAAGAGAGAGTGTCTGATCATTACGCCTGGCGGTAGAGAAGGAGGTGAGAGAAGAGAGAGTGTCTGATCATTACGCCTGGTGATAGCAAATGAGGGGAGAGAAGGGAGAGCATCTGCACATTATGCCAGGTGCTAAAGAAGGAGGGGAGAGAAGGGAGAGCATCTGCACATTATGCCAGGTGCTAGAGAAGGAGGGTAGAGAAGGGAGAGAGTCTGCACATTACGCCTGTGCTAGTGACTGAGAGTAGAGAAGGGAGAGCGTCTGCTCAATACGCCTGGTGCTAGAGAAGGAGGGGAGAGAAGGGAGAGCATCTGCACATTACGCCTGGCACTAGTGAAGGAGGGGAAGAAGGGAGAGAGTCTGCACATTACGCCTGGTGCTAGTGAAGGGGGGGGGGAGAGAAGGGAGAGTGTCTGCACATTTCGCCTGGAGCTATTGAAGTAGTGGAGAGAAGGGAGAGCGTCTGCACATTATGCCTGGTGCTAGAGAAGGAGGGGAGAGAAGGGAGAGCGTCTGCCCATTACGCCTGGTGCTAGAGAAGGAGGGGAGAGAAGGGAGAGAGTCTGCACATTACGCCTGGTGCTAGTGTAGGGGGAGAGAAGGGAGAGTGTCTGCACATTTCGCCTGGAGATAGAGAAGTAGGGGAGAGAAGGGAGAGCATCTGCCCATTACACCTGGTGCTAGAGAAGGAGGGGAGAGAAGGGAGAGCATCTTCTCATTACGCCTGGTGCTAGAGAAGGAGGGGAGAGAAGGGAGAGCATCTTCTCATTACGCCTGGTGCTAGAGAAAGAGGGGAGAGAAGGGAGAGCGTCTGCACATTACGCCTCGTGCTAGAGAAGGAGGGTAGAGAAGGGAGAGTGTCTGCACGTTACGCCTGGTGCTAGAAAAGGAGGTGAGAGAAGAGAGAGTGTCTGATCATTACGCCTGGCAGTAGAGAAGGAGGTGAGAGAAGAGAGTGTGTCTGATCATTACGCCTGGTGATAGCAAATGAGGGGAGAGAAGGGAGAGCATCTGCACATTATGCCAGGTGCTAGAGAAGGAGGGTAGAGAAGGGAGAGTGTCTGCACGTTACGCCTGGTGCTAGAAAAGGAGGTGAGAGAAGAGAGAGTGTCTGATCATTACGCCTGGCGGTAGAGAAGGAGGTGAGAGAAGAGAGAGTGTCTGATCATTACGCCTGGTGATAGCAAATGAGGGGAGAGAAGGGAGAGCAGTCTGCATATTACGCCTGGTGCTACTGAAGGGGGGGGGAGAGAAGGGAGAGTGTCTGCACATTTCACCTGGAGCTAGAGAAGGAGGGGAGAGAAGGGAGAGCATCTTCTCATTACGCCTGGTGCTAGAGAAGGAGGGGAGAGAAGGGAGAGCATCTTCTCATTACGCCTGGTGCTAGAGAAAGAGGGGAGAGAAGGGAGAGCGTCTGCACCTTATGCCTGGTGCGAGAGAAGGAGGGGAGAGAAGGGAGAGCGTCTGCACATTATGCCTGGTGCTAGAGAAGGAGGGGAGAGAAGGGAGAGTGTCTGCACATTAGGCATGGTGCTAGAGAAGAAGGGGAGAGAAGGGAAAGTGTCTGCACATTACACCTGGCACTAGTGAAGTAGGGGAGAGAAGGGATATTGTTAGCACCTTACACCTGGTGATAGAGAAGGAGGGGAGAGAAGGGAGAGTGTCTGATCATTATGCCTGGTGCTAGAGAAGGAGGAGAGAGAAGAGAGAGTGTCTGATCATTACAACTGGTGCTAGAGAAGGAGGGGAGAGAAGGGAGAGTGTCTGCACATTACACCTGGTGCTAGAGAAGGAGCGGAGGGAAGGGAGAGTGTCTGCACATTATGCCTGGTGCTAGAGAAGGTGGGGAGAGAACTGAGAGCATCTGCTAATACACCTGGTGCTAGTGAAGGAGGGGAGAGAAGGGAGAGCGTCTGCACCTTATGCCTGGTGTGAGAGAAGGAGGGGAGAGAAGGGAAAGTGTCTGCACATTACACCTGGCACTAGTGAAGTAGGGGAGAGAAGGGATATTGTTAGCACCTTACACCTGGTGCTAGAGAATGAGGGGAGAGAAGGGAGAGTGTCTGCACATTACGCCTGGTGCTAGAGAAGGAGGGGGGAGAAGAGAGAGTGTCTGATCATTACAACTGGTGCTAGAGAAGGAGGGGAGAGAAGGGAGAGTGTCTGCACATTACACCTGGTGCTAGAGAAGGAGCGGAGAGAAGGGAGGGCATCTGCACATTACTCCTGGTGCGCGAGAATGTGGGGAGAGAACTGAGAGCATCTGCTAATACGCCTGGTGCTAGTGAAGGAGGGGAGAGAAGGGAGAGCGTCTGCACCTTATGCCTGGTGTGAGAGAAGGAGGGGAGAGAAGGGAAAGTGTCTGCACATTACACCTGGCACTAGTGAAGTAGGGGAGAGAAGGGATATTGTTAGCACCTTACACCTGGTGCTAGAGAATGAGGGGAGAGAAGGGAGAGTGTCTGCACATTACGCCTGGTGCTAGAGAAGGAGGGGGGAGAAGAGAGAGTGTCTGATCATTACAACTGGTGCTAGAGAAGGAGGGGAGAGAAGGGAGAGTGTCTGCACATTACACCTGGTGCTAGAGAAGGAGCGGAGAGAAGGGAGGGCATCTGCACATTACTCCTGGTGCGCGAGAAGGTGGGGAGAGAACTGAGAGCATCTGCTAATACGCCTGGTGCTAGTGAAGGAGGGGAGAGAAGGGAGAGTGTCTGCACATTACGCCTGGTGCTAGAGAATGAGGGGAGAGAAGGGAGAGTGTCTGCACATTACGCCTGGTGCTAGAGAAGGAGGGGAGAGAAGGGAGAGCGTCTGCTTATTACGCATGGCGCTAGTGAAGGAGGGGAGAGAAGGGAGAGCGTCTGCTTATTACGCATGGCACTAGTGAAGGAGGAGAGAGAAGGGAGAGTGTCTGCTCATTACGCCTGGTGCTAGTGAAGGAGGGGAGAGAAGGGAGAGCGTCTGATCATTACGCCTGGTGCTAGAGAAGTAGGGGAGAGAAGGGAGAGCATCTTCTCATTACACCTGGTGCTAGAGAAAGAGGGGAGAGAAGGGAGAGCGTCTGATCATTACGCCTGGTGCTAGTGAAGGAGGGGAGAGAAGGGAGAGCGTCTGATCATTACTCCTGGTGTGCGAGAAGGAGGGGAGAGAACTGAGAGCATCTGCTAACACGCCTGGTGCTAGTGAAGGAGGGGAGAGAAGGGAGAGCGTCTGCAAATTATGCCTGGTGCTAGAGAAGGAGGGGAGAGAAGGGAGAGTGTCTGCACATTAGGCATGGTGCTAGAGAAGAAGGGGAGAGAAGGGAAAGTGTCTGCACATTACACCTGGCACTAGTGAAGTAGGGGAGAGAAGGGATATTGTTAGCACCTTACACCTGGTGATAGAGAAGGAGGGGAGAGAAGGGAGAGTGTCTGATCATTATGCCTGGTGCTAGAGAAGGAGGAGAGAGAAGAGAGAGTGTCTGATCATTACAACTGGTGCTAGAGAAGGAGGGGAGAGAAGGGAGAGTGTCTGCACATTACACCTGGTGCTAGAGAAGGAGCGGAGGGAAGGGAGAGTGTCTGCACATTATGCCTGGTGCTAGAGAAGGTGGGGAGAGAACTGAGAGCATCTGCTAATACACCTGGTGCTAGTGAAGGAGGGGAGAGAAGGGAGAGCGTCTGCACCTTATGCCTGGTGTGAGAGAAGGAGGGGAGAGAAGGGAAAGTGTCTGCACATTACACCTGGCACTAGTGAAGTAGGGGAGAGAAGGGATATTGTTAGCACCTTACACCTGGTGCTAGAGAATGAGGGGAGAGAAGGGAGAGTGTCTGCACATTACGCCTGGTGCTAGAGAAGGAGGGGGGAGAAGAGAGAGTGTCTGATCATTACAACTGGTGCTAGAGAAGGAGGGGAGAGAAGGGAGAGTGTCTGCACATTACACCTGGTGCTAGAGAAGGAGCGGAGAGAAGGGAGGGCATCTGCACATTACTCCTGGTGCGCGAGAATGTGGGGAGAGAACTGAGAGCATCTGCTAATACGCCTGGTGCTAGTGAAGGAGGGGAGAGAAGGGAGAGCGTCTGCACCTTATGCCTGGTGTGAGAGAAGGAGGGGAGAGAAGGGAAAGTGTCTGCACATTACACCTGGCACTAGTGAAGTAGGGGAGAGAAGGGATATTGTTAGCACCTTACACCTGGTGCTAGAGAATGAGGGGAGAGAAGGGAGAGTGTCTGCACATTACGCCTGGTGCTAGAGAAGGAGGGGGGAGAAGAGAGAGTGTCTGATCATTACAACTGGTGCTAGAGAAGGAGGGGAGAGAAGGGAGAGTGTCTGCACATTACACCTGGTGCTAGAGAAGGAGCGGAGAGAAGGGAGGGCATCTGCACATTACTCCTGGTGCGCGAGAAGGTGGGGAGAGAACTGAGAGCATCTGCTAATACGCCTGGTGCTAGTGAAGGAGGGGAGAGAAGGGAGAGTGTCTGCACATTACGCCTGGTGCTAGAGAATGAGGGGAGAGAAGGGAGAGTGTCTGCACATTACGCCTGGTGCTAGAGAAGGAGGGGAGAGAAGGGAGAGCGTCTGCTTATTACGCATGGCGCTAGTGAAGGAGGGGAGAGAAGGGAGAGCGTCTGCTTATTACGCATGGCACTAGTGAAGGAGGAGAGAGAAGGGAGAGTGTCTGCTCATTACGCCTGGTGCTAGTGAAGGAGGGGAGAGAAGGGAGAGCGTCTGATCATTACGCCTGGTGCTAGAGAAGTAGGGGAGAGAAGGGAGAGCATCTTCTCATTACACCTGGTGCTAGAGAAAGAGGGGAGAGAAGGGAGAGCGTCTGATCATTACGCCTGGTGCTAGTGAAGGAGGGGAGAGAAGGGAGAGCGTCTGATCATTACTCCTGGTGTGCGAGAAGGAGGGGAGAGAACTGAGAGCATCTGCTAACACGCCTGGTGCTAGTGAAGGAGGGGAGAGAAGGGAGAGCGTCTGCAAATTATGCCTGGTGCTAGAGAAGGAGGGGAGAGAAGGGAGAGTGTCTGCACATTAGGCCTGGTGCTAGAGAAGGAGGGGAGAGAAGGGAGGGCATCTGCCCATTACGCCTGGTGCTAGAGAAGGAGGGGGGAGAAGGGAGAGTGTCAGATCATTACGCCTGGTGCTAGAGAAAGAGGGGAGAGAAGGGAGAGCATCTGCCCATTACGCCTGGTGCTAGAGAAGGAGGGGAGAGAAGGGAGAGCATCTTCTCATTACGCCTGGTGCTAGAGAAAGAGGGGAGAGAAGGGAGAGCGTCTGCACCTTATACCTGGTGCGAGAGAAGGAGGGGAGAGAAGGGAGAGCGTCTGCACATTATGCCTGGTGCTAGAGAAGGAGGGGAGAGAAGGGAGAGTGTCTGCACATTAGGCATGGTGCTAGAGAAGAAGGGGAGAGAAGGGAAAGTGTCTGCACATTACACCTGGCACTAGTGAAGTAGGGGAGAGAAGGGATAGTGTTAGCACCTTACACCTGGTGATAGAGAAGGAGGGGAGAGAAGGGAGAGTGTCTGATCATTATGCCTGGCACTAGAGAAGGAGGGGAGAGAAGGGAGAGAGTCTGCACATTACGCCTGGTGCTAGAGAAGGAGGGTAGAGAAGGGAGAGTGTCTGCACGTTACGCCTGGTGCTAGAGAAGGAGGTGAGAGAAGAGAGAGTGTCTGATCATTACGCCTGGTGGTAGAGAAGGAGGTGAGAGAAGAGAGAGTGTCTGATCATTACGCCTGGTGATAGCAAATGAGGGGAGAGAAGGGAGAGCATCTGCACATTATGCCAGGTGCTAGAGAAGGAGGGGAGAGAAGGGAGAGTGTCTGCTCATTACGCCTCTGCTAGTGACTGAGGGTAGAGAAGGGAGAGCGTCTGCTCAATATGCCTGGTGCTAGAGAAGGAGGGGAGAGAAGGGAGAGCGTCTGCCCATTACGCCTGGTGCTAGAGAAGGAGGGGAGAGAAGGGAGAGCATCTTCTCATTACGCCTGGTGCTAGAGAAAGAGGGGAGAGAAGGGAGAGCGTCTGCACCTTATGCCTGGTGTGAGAGAAGGAGGGGAGAGAAGGGAGAGCGTCTGCACATTATGCCTGGTGCTAGAGAAGGAGGGGAGAGAAGGGAGAGTGTCTGCACATTAGGCATGGTGCTAGAGAAGAAGGGGAGAGAAGCGAAAGTGTCTGCACATTACACCTGGCACTAGTGAAGTAGGGGAGAGAAGGGATAGTGTTAGCACCTTACACCTGGTGATAGAGAAGGAGGGGAGACAAGGGAGAGTGTCTGATCATTATGCCTGGTGCTAGAGAAGGAGGGGAGAGAAGGGAGAGTGTCTGCACATTAGGCCTGGTGCTAGAGAAGGAGGGGGGAGAAGGGAGAGTGTCAGATCATTACGCCTGGTGCTAGAGAAGGAGGGGAGAGAAGGGAGAGAGTCTGCACATTACGCCTGTTGCAAGAGAAGGAGCGGAGAGAAGGGAGAGCGTCTGCACATTATGCCTGGTGCTAGAGAAGGAGGGGAGAGAAGGGAGAGTGTCTGCACATTAGGCCTGGTGCTAGAGAAGGAGGGGGGAGAAGGGAGAGTGTCAGATCATTACGCCTGGTGCTAGAGAAGGAGGGGAGAGAAGGGAGAGAGTCTGCACATTACGCCTGTTGCTAGAGAAGGAGCGGAGAGAAGGGAGAGTGTCTGCACATTACGCCTAGTGCTAGACAAGGAGCGGAGAGAAGGGAGAGTGCTTGCACATTAGGCCTGGTGCTAGAGAAGGAGGGGAGAGAAGGGAGAGCATCTGCACATTATGACTAGTGCTAGAGAAGGAGGGGAGAGAAGGGAGAGTGTCAGATCATTACGCCTGGTGCTAGAGAAGGAGGGGAGAGAAGGGATAGAGTCTGCACATTACGCCTGTTGCTAGAGAAGGAGCGGAGAGAAGGGAGAGTGTCTGCACATTACGCCTGGTGCTAGAGAAGGAGGGGAGAGAAGGGAGAGTGTCTGCACATTACACCTGGTGCTAGAGAAGGAGGGGAGAGAAGGGAGAGTGTCTGCTTATTACGCCTGGTGCTAGAGAAGGAGGGGGGAGAAGGGAGAGTGCTTGCACATTAGGCCTGGTGCTAGTGAAGGAGGGGAGAGAAGGGAGAGAGTCTGCACATTACGCCTGTTGCTAGAGAAGGAGCGGAGAGAAGGGAGAGTGTCTGCACATTACGCCTGGTGCTAGAGAAGGAGGGGAGAGAAGGGAGAGTGCTTGCACATTAGGCCTGGTGCTAGTGAAGGAGGGGAGAGAAGGGAGAGTGTCTGCACATCACGCCTGGTGCTAGAGAAGGAGGGGAGAGAAGGGAGAGTGTCTGCTCATTACGCATGGCGCTAGTGAAGGAGGAGAGAGAAGGGAGAGTGTCTGCTTATTACGCCTGGTGCTAGTGAAGGAGGGGAGAGAAGGGAGAGCTTCTGCTCATTACACCTGATGCTAGAGAAGGAGGGGAGAGAAGGCAGAGCGTCTGCACATTATGCCTGGTACTAGAGAAGGAGGGGAGAGAAGAGAGAGTGTCTGCACACTACGCCTGGTGCTAGAGAAGTAGGGAGAAAAGGGAGAGATTCTGCTCATTACACCTTGCACCAGTAAAAGAGGGAGAGAAATGAGAGCATCTGCTGATTAAAAGGCTGCATTAGTGAATGAGGGAAGAGAAGAGAGAGCTCCTGCTCATTAAATGCTGCACTGTTGAAGGAAGGGAGAAAGGGAGAGCGTGGAGAGCGCCTACTCATTAAAGCCTGCACTAGAGAAGGTGGCCAGGGAAGGGAGAGTGCCTACTCATATAAGCCTGCACTAGAGAAGGAGGGGAGAGAAGGGAGAGCGCCTATGCATTAAGGCCTGCACTAGAGAAGGAGGGGAGAGAAGGGAGAGCACAGAGAGCGCCTACTCATTAAACCCTGCACTAGTGAAGGAGGCCAGGGAAGGGATAGTGCCTACTCATATAAGCCTGCACTAGAGAAGGAAGGGGGAGAAGGGAGAGTACGGAGCACGCTTACTCATTAAAGCCTGCACTAGAGAAGGAGGGGAGAGAAGGGAGAGCGCCTATGCATTAAGGCCTGCACTAGAGAAGGAGGGGAGAGAAGGGAGAGCACAGAGAGCGCCTACTCATTAAACCCTGCACTAGTGAAGGAGGGGAGAGAAAGGAGAGTGCCTGCCTAGTGAACGAGAGAGGGAAAGGAGAAGGTTAACGCTATAGGAGTGGAAATACCAGATTCACCCTCTGACAGGTACTGCGGTGAGGGCAGACTGCTCTGGGAGCAAGGGAAGGGACCTATCCAGCAAATGTATGATTGGGAGAAGGAGGGGGTGTGTCAGTGCTTATCAAAATGGATTGGACAGTGCCTCAGAGGGTGCAACCACTGTATGTTATATTGGTATGTCTCTTAATGCTTACACGCTGAACATAGAGCAAAGCACACTAAAGGAATTCCTCCAAAAATCAAATGTCAACCAGCAGATTTCTGAAGAAAGAAGGTGGCCCTTGAGCCGGGATTTAAAAAGAGGAAAGTGACCCAAGTGGCGAAGGATCCTTCTTCCATAGCAAGTGGCGAGAAAGCTGGAAAGCAAGAGGATGGGGGGAGGGGACCACTAAAGGAAAGAGAAACTGTGCATGAAGAGGACGTGCAGGAGTGTAAAATGAAACAAGAGAGGAAAGATAAGGAGGGGCAAGACCATGGAGACATATAAATGCAGTACAGAAGAGGTTGAAGGGAAGAGGGGCCTCAGTGGAGAGCCAGCGGAGAGACTGCAGGGATGAAGAGATGCACAAGAGCACATACAACACGGACGGGAGAATGATAGATGGAGCGGAGAGGCGCAAGCTAATAGGCAGCACGCTCTACAATGTTTTTGCCAAGCCATTGTTCGATGTGCTTGATTATCTGGGTGTCACCTACACCAACTCTGCGGATGACACCCAGATACTCATCCCGATCACTGGTGACTACATCGCAGACGCTAAAGCTTTGAACAATGTATACCAAGTCGTCCAAGCATGGATAGAACATCATGAGCTCTGCCACAACGATGACAAGACAGAGCTCCCCATCCTTGGTACCCAACAAAGACTTAGCAAGCTTGACCGTCCTTCAGAACTTTCAACATTGATGGTAATGCCATCAAAGTGGCTAAAGAGACCAAAACTCTTGGTATCCACCTTGACTCCACACTGTCCCTCAACCACCAAACCAATGCAGTTGCCGCTGCATCTGCCTGCACTTGTAAGTTGATTACAGCCTGCCGCCCATTCCTCTCTACCCAGAACTGCATTACTCTCGCCAGGACGTTGGTTATGTCTAAACTTGATTACTGCAACGCACTTTATCAAGGTACTAACCAACGTAACCTCAACAAACTTCGGATCGCCCAAAATAATGCGATTAGAGCAGCCCTCACCATTCCAAGGTCGGCTCACATCTCTGACACCAGGAAGAGCTTACATTGGCTCTCTGCCGCCCAAAGAATCTCGCTCAAATCACTGACTCTCACTCACAAATGTGTCAACAACCAGGCCCCTACCTACCTAACGTCCCACTTCTCGCAATACTTCACCCTAAGATCTGCCCAAGCACAATCGCTTACTATTCCGAAATACAACCTGCAGACTGCCGGTGGCGTCAGCTTCCCAGTCCTCGCATCCAAACTCTGGAGCTCCGTGCCACTATCCATCAGAACCCTACCGTCCGCTACGCTTTTTAAACATAAAGCCAAGCTATGGCTCTCCACTACACCCCACTCACTACCCGCCTAAGCCACATGCTCCACTACTCATGCACTACTGGCACTTATTCTTGTGAACCTATTGTTTGCCTGTACCTGTAGCCATGCCACTTTTCTGTACCTGTGCCTTAAGACATGCGCCTGGTTGCCCTCGGGCCTAGCACGCTATACAAATAAATAAAATACAAACACAAATACAAATGCAGAGAGGCCAAGAAGGAGACTAGAACAATAGAATGGGTGGGAAACAAGAAGGAAGAAAGGAGTAGCTTAGTGGCATCCAATGTAAGAAACTCATGCGCCCTGCGGATGATACAGAGCTGGAAACGGAGATGGCAAGATCCGGAAGAAGTGACGTGAGAACGAAAACTAAGTTTGCTAGGTCTGGAAAAGATCAGGGGCTAAGCTAATGTTGGGGCTGGCGGGACTTGGGGCTAGCTAGCATTTTGGTTGTAGTACCTGAGCTTCTATCTGGGGCTACAACCAAATGACCCGGGGCTATAGCCCCCTTAGCCCCCCCCTAGCAACGCCTCTGGAAGCAAGAATGACCGCCAAGATTGCGGGCACAGATAGAACTAGGAAGAGAGGTAGAAGGAAAGAAAATAGTGGCAGGACAGAGGGGTGGGGAAATGATAGAAGCAGGAAAACAAGAGTGCCTCCATGTTAGATACATATAGTCTGATGGCGCCCATTGCATAGAAAGCAGACAGTCTGATAGAGGTGACAGAATGAAGAGGATATGCATATCGTCTGCATAGAAGTGATACTAGAGGCAAGAGGGGCAGTGTCCAGAGAAAACAGAAGAGGGCCCAAGACAGTGCCTTGGGGCACAGCATGAGAAAGAGAGGAAGCAGAAGAAGAGTGCTCAGCCCAGGAGACAGAATAAGAACGCTTAGCCAGATCAGACGAGGATATAATCACGAAAACCCAAGCTGGCTGGGAGAGGAAAGCAAAGTAGAGCGTTCGACCGTATCAAATGTACCGATAGAGAGAGAAGAAAGATTAGAATAGTGAGACGAGAGGAGAGATTCGAGAAAGGCAAGGACAGCAATGTGGGTGGAGTGGTGAGCCCTGTTGTGGGGCAGTATCTGTGCCCCCGGTGCGGTCCCGCAAGCCCCGTAACACAGACCACACGGAGACACGGTGTTGCTGGTTCGGGCTTCCCGGTCGCTCTGACGCGGCCGGGAACGCCCCCTTTATTTAAACACCACGCGGCGGCGTGACACGTCACGCCGCCGCGTTCGCCCGTCATCGGGCAACGCCACACTCCTCCTTTTCCGGGAGGATCAACAAACAATATAAAACCTTCAACTTTATTAACCCAATAACCACACTTATGAAAACTTCACTGCACACCCAGAAGATCAGAACCCCTTTAATTGCAGCCACCCCCATTAGGATCCCCAAATTCACTGGCCATCTGTCCAACAACATAGTCACTGAGGAAGGCGGGTTTCCCACGCCCAGATCGCTGGGGGTACCTCCGGCCTACCTCCGGCACATGATGTCCCTCGGTTGCTTCACCTCGGAGGGGAGAATCCGGCAACTCGTCCTGGAAGCTGTCGTTGAACGATGTGTAGGGAGGATCAGGTTCAGGAGGGGTTTCAGTTCGCGAATCACCCAACTTCTTGAAGAAGCTGACGTTCCGGGTGACGGCCGACCTGCCATCAGAGGCCGTGACCATAGAACCTTTCACCGCCACAACGTCCAATGGTTCAGGTTCGTAGGGTAGTGAGAGTTTGCCCTGGGGATGTCTATTCCGGATTAGAACCTCATCCCCTGGTTCGAGCCTCTGAGGTTGAAGGCCCCGTCGTAGATTTTCCTGCTCAATCCGAAGCCGTCTTTCAACCTCAACTCGCTGATGATCAATGACCCCTGGTTCCCTGTCCCCCACTTCCGGCAGCAGTCCTCGGGGGCATCTCTGGAACAGCACCTCCGCCGGGGCCACTCCGGTGGCGGCATGGGGAGTGGTACGGTACACACGGAGAAACTGATAAAGGGCCCGTTGTAAGGATTGGCCTTGTCCCTGAGCAATCCGGAATGTTTTGTTCAATGTCCGCATCAGTCTCTCGGCATCCCCATTTGCCCGGGGCCACAGTGGGGACACCTTCCTGTGATGTATTCCACAGCTCTCCATCAGCTCAGAGAATCTCTCGCTTTGAAACGGCGAACCATTGTCGGAACAGAGTGTGTGTGGAAAACCATGGGCCGCAAAGATCTTCTCAACAGCGATCACCACATGCTCGAATGCCACGGACTCCACAAACTCAACCTCTGGATATCTGGAGTATTCATCTATTATCACCAGGAAATGAGTCCCCACTGACGTCGAGCCAAAGTCCGCATGAACGATCTCCCAAGGCCTCGTGCCCCTAGGCATGGCCTCAATGGCAGGCTCCCGTTGGAGAGGGGAGGCCGCTTGACACCACACACATGCTGCCACGAACTCGTCGACCTTTCTCTCCAGCTCGGGAAACCAAACCTTCGAGCGGAGTCGCGCCTTGGTCTTGGCGACCCCTTGATGTCCATGGTGGGCGAGACTGATCACCTCGAGGACCTTTGATTGAGGAACAACAATGCGGTCCCCCCGGAGCAGCAGCCCGGAGTTAGAGAACGATAACTCTTCCTTGACCTTCCACAACTGTTCCAGCGATGCTCTAGCTTCTGGTGTGCGTCCGGCCACTGCCTCCAGAATGGACTTCCAGGATCCGTTGTGCATCGATTGTTTCAGTATTTGAAAACACTCATCTCCTGCTGCTGCCACCTCCAGTTCCTCTATGGACATCGCATTTGGTGTTGCCGCCTCCACGACCATGCATATATGACTGTCCGCTTCCTCTTCACAGGTATCATACCCCTCTCCCCCACTCGCTCCAGGATGGCGGGATAAGTAGTCCGCCGCATTGTTGGCTCCTGGTCTGTAAACAAGGGTGACGGAGTATTCGAGCAGGGCAAGCATCCATCTCTCGATTCTTGCCGGGGGTTTAGATGAGGACCCTGCCAGTATTGGAATCAGTGGTTTATGGTCTGTTACCACAGTCACCGGGCGCCCCAGCACGTAGAGCCGGAAATGGCGGCAGCCCCATAACACCGCCAAAGCCTCCCGTTCAATTTGGGAGTATCTCTGTTCCGTGTCTGTGAGAGCCTTGCTGGCATACGCCACAGGTCGAATGGTCCCAGTGATGTCTATTTGGGTCAACACAGCACCCAGCCCGAAAGGGCTCGCATCGACCACAATTTCCGACTCCAGCGCTGGGTCGAAGAATGCCATAGTGTCCTCCATGGTGAGAGCACCTTTGATGTCTTCGAAGGCAGCTTGTTCCAGGGGGCCCCAGTGCCACAGCGTGTCCTTCTTGGTGAGCGCCCGAAGAGGTTCCGATCTTGAGGCCAGATTCTGGATGAAACGCCCACAGTACGTGACCATCCCTAGAAAACTCCTCACCTCCGTTACTGACTCAGGTGCTTTCGCCACCTTAATGTCTTGGACTTTCTTCGGATCTGGCGACACCCCACCCTCCTTGAATATGAACCCAAAGAACTCGATAGACGAGCGCAGGAACTCACATTTCTCCCTGTGAAGGGTGAGGCCCAGCGACAGAAGGCGTTCTAGAGTCTTTCCCAGTCTCTGCATATGGTCCACCTCGGTCTTGGCAAACACCAGAATATCATCGCTGATATTAAGGACGCCTTCCAGATCTGCCAGGGCGCCCCTGATGATATTCTGAAATACCTCGGCGGCCGACGACACTCCAAAGCTCAGCCGCTTGTACCGATACAACCCCCGATGAGTAGTAAAGGTCGTAATGTACCGGGACTCAGGGTGGAGTACGACCTGATGATAGCCAGCTCGGAGGTCCAGCTTGGAGAACACACGAGCCCCTTGGACCTCAGCAATAATGTCATCGATGGTCGGTGTGAGGTGCCGCTCCCTCCGGATGGCTTTATTGGGGAGCCTCATGTCCACACAGATGCGTACTGAGTCGGGTTGCTTAGGTTTTCTGGCAACCACAATCGGGGACACCCAGGGTGTCGGGCCCTCCACTTTCTCGATGATATCGAGGTGCACCAAATTGTCCAGTTCTTTGTCCACCAGTTCTCTGAGATGGAAGGGCACTCTGCGGTGTTTCAGCGCAACAGGTTGCACGGACTCATCAATATGCAATCGGATCGGTTCTCCAGCCATCTTGCCGATCCCATTGAAGAGTTTAGCGTAACGGTCCAGGAGGTCATTGATGTCCTCTCGGTGCACGGCGTATGCAAATCTTACGATCCCCAAAGCTTCCGCAGCCGCACAACTGAGCAAGGTATTGCTACTGACTGGGGTTACGTAAAATCGAGCCTTGATGTGCGATCCATCATGCTCCACCCTCGCTACAAACGCCCCATCCAGTGGTATGGGATCTTGACCACCGAACGCAAATATACGGGCCCTCGGCGTTACCAAACCTGGGGGGGGTTTAAGAGAGTCATAATGTTCCCTGGCCATCACATTGACAGAGGCACCTGTGTCCACCAGGACTGGGACCGGGGCGTTGTTGATCTCTACGATACACCGTGGCTGCCTTCTGCTCTTCCCTTTGAGCATCCCCACACTCGAGACAAAAAATATGTTTTCCTCGTCATCTTCATCAGCCACCTCTGCCTGAGGATCAACCTCACCCTGTTCCACCTGGGCTACGCTGGGCTGCTGGTATTGGCGAGGGGCCCATATCCGAGCCTGACCTCTCGGCACCATCACGGGCAGGGCTGCACGGCACACCCTCGAGAAGTGATCTGCCAGTCCACACCTCCCACAGACCTTTCCAGCCGCCGGGCACTCCGCTGCGTGAGGGAGGTCATAGCCGCACTTTTGGCATGACTCACCGGCTCTTCCTGCCCTGTCTCGGGGCCCTCCGCCCGGACGCCTCGCTCCTCGGCCACCTCGCCACACGACGCACACCTCCTCCGACCTCACTGATCGAGATCCAGACTCCATCTTGACAGCCCGGGCTTCAGCTACCTCATGGCACCGGCCTAGCTCCAATATGCGTGGCAGCGTGATACCAGGCTCCCTGAGGACTTGTCTCCTGAGTTTCCCCGACGAACATGCTTGAATGAGCATGGTGCGCATCATGTCGTCCGCATCCCCCCATGCACATCCCAGAGAGAGACGGCGTAGGCGACCATAGAAAGTGTCCAGTGTCTCCTCCTCCTTTTGTTTGGCCGAGAGCATGACAAACCTCTCATAGTCCGCGTTAGCAAGAGGGAGAAAATGAGTAAGGAGTGCCGCCTTGGCCGCATCATACGTGTTGTTGGCAGGCGTAAGGGACTCAAAAATGTCTTGGACTGCGGATCCAGCCGAATACAGCATAGTGGCGATTCTACTGTCATCATCCGTCACGTGTGCCGCCCTGAAGTACATATCAAGACGACTCACCCATCTCCTCCATCGGGGCCCCATGCTTGAGGGTGGATCTGACGCATCGAACTCTGGAATGGGCTGCAGAGCTGCGTGTGCGGTGGGCACTGGTAGTTGAGCCATGATGGGGGGTGCAGGTTGACCCAGCAGTAGACCTGGAGGAGCCTGAGTCACTGGGGTTGCAGTAGCCGGCTGTTGGGCGGTCCGCGGGGCAGCCACCTGGCCACGATCCCGGGGTCGCGACGTTGATGGAGTGTCGCCGTCTGAACCATCAGATCCGTCCATGGACTTGAGCGCACAGGCACCCCCACCTACTGCGTTGGGGGCCGCGACTCAACCCACGACCATTTCGGCGTTCGTGCAGCAGCCTCAATCTGGTCACCCCAGCACACCAACAGTCACAATGGGGTAGATCCGGCAAGACCCAAAACGCCAGGTGTACCTGATGATGAGAGAGATGAAGAAGGGGATGCACAGCACACTGATGATGAAGGTGATCAAGAAGCTGTCAAGCAACCACTATTGAATGTCCATTCCAATTTATGAAGTTCCAAAAACTAAGCCTGGAGCATGGATTGGTCTCAGGCAAGCCCAGTCAAAACAATCCTTCTCCGAGGTTCCACACGACGTAGGAGTCCCAGAAAAACTCAAAAATCCATAACACGGATATGGGCGTGCAGATTGAGCTATCCGCTCTTAATGTGTCCAAAAATTAGGCTCATACAAAGTTTCTGCTCCAAACCGGAGCCTGAGAAAGATTTATGGCCTCGAGACAAAATGGCCGCCGGCCGCGTGTGCGTCCTCGCGACCCGGCCTTGATCGGAGCGAATCTTCGATCCGCTCCGGTAAGAAAATTTAGATGAATTCATTCACCGCCGGGCCCGGGTCTCCTCTACACCTCGTCGCCACTGTTGTGGGGCAGTATCTGTGCCCCCGGTGCGGTCCTGCAAGCCCCGTAACACAGACCACACGGAGACACAGTGTTGCTGGTTCGGGCTTCCCGGTCGCTCTGACGCGGCCGGGAACGCCCCCTTTATTTAAACACCACGC